>NC_088108.1:2546666-3183333 GCF_036370855.1 Dromaius novaehollandiae
GCTGGGCTCCCAACTGTACTGTTTTTCCCAGTTTTATTGCCCACTGAAGTTGTTTTTGTGGAAGGGCTGAGGTTTGGCAGACACTGAGCTGGCAGCAGTTCAATGATGCAGACCAGGCCAGAATGGCATGACACACACACAGCCTTCATTTGAAAAATAACCTTATAAATCAGCTTAATAAGCCTGCTGAATCATTCCTTCTTCTCTTGGGCTCCCTTCCTCTGAGCTGAGCCTCCGCTCTGAGAGAAACCACAAAAAAAAACAAGTGGCATCCCTTGAGCAACAGCAGCATTGCCTGACTGTGCTCTTCCCTGCACTCTCGCCACCCTTCCCAGAACACCCTGATTCCCTGAAAAGGGCTGGAGAACTGCTTGGTGTTTTCAGCTGGGGATGGTTCTGGATCTCTGGGCTCCCTGACTCACGGGTTTCACAACCACCTAGCCAGCCAGCCTCCAGCTCCCATCTCCTGGCCTTCCTGGGCCAAGTAGAGAACAGGGCACCAGGCACTGGGAGCAGCTACAAATGCAAATTCAGTGACAGCTTTTCCAGCCACCCCTTGGGAGACTAGTTCCTACCATCTGAAATCAGGTGAAAGCTGAGAGAGCTTCCCGAGTACTTAAAGACAACTGAGGCCCCAGCTTCAGACACAGCGGTGGCCTCAGACAATGCACAGGGGTCGTTCCAGGGCTGTGGAGGCTGATGTGTGCCAAAGCCAGGCAACTGGCTTTACCAAAATAGCCTCCTTCTTCCCCCTGCACTGTCCTAATGGGCTGAAACAAGCATGAGCATCAGAGGCGCTCCCAGGAGGGAACGTCTGCAGCAGAGCAGGGAACAATAAGGCAGCAGCATGCAGCAGCTGCTAAAGAAAATATCATGTCAGGCAGATCATGTCTAGCAGTTCCTCACCCAAGGCTCCTTGGTGAGAATGCGCCCCATCACTAGGAACCGGATACTTCTCATGTGCTCTTGGGGCTGCCTGGGATTTTTGGATACAGTCAAAATCAGGAGCAGGAGTCTTTAGGAGCTAGAGGAAGGCATTTGAGCTGGATGAGATAAGACAAGGCTGCTTGGTTTGACCAGTTTTATATCCCCTGTTCCAGACACCATGCATGTAAGCCGGGTCTTAGGACCTCCCTGCATTGGATGGATGCGGGTAGCAAAGGACAATGCTAACAGGTGTCTAGAAAGTAAGAAACTCTGTGAGACTGAGCGACAGGGGGTGGGCAGCAATGGGGCACCATCACACCCTCACGTCCCAGCCCTCACCCTTAGACCCTAAGGGTGGTCAGCCCCAGCTGCCCAGCAGGGCCTGGCTGGTATCACCCTGGTGCAGGAGGCACAGAGAAAGGTGCAGCCTCAGACTGTCCTGCATGGACCTTCCTTTCCCGTTCGGTTATGTATGGTCCCTGGTGGTGCAGCTGGAGCAGCCAGGAGCTGCTTATCTCTTGCTTTTGGCTGCATGCCCAGAACCAGAGCTGCTCATTTCCTTGTGGGTCACTGGGGCAGTTGTTACAGCTACAGCTGAGCTATTCCTGGTAATGGTCTCGCCCAGCAAGCAGGTACCCAGAGACACGAGCATGTCTCCCAGCTACAGCTTCCCCACCTAGCTATATGTTGGCACTGCTATCCTGGGCCATGTAACAGGACAGATTAAATCTTGGCCTTTGTGTTGGCTGCAGCCCTCCTGCTGCTGCTGTCCCAGCCAGAGCCCCATACCCATGGCAGGGAAACTGAGGAAAAAAGAGACAAGGGGATCTTCTCTCCTGGCTGCTCTTCTTCCCTGGCTGCTCTGCCAACAGCCAGGGGTGCAATGAAGGGCATTTTTCTGTCCAGATGCCTGGCTACTGCCACCCTGCCACCAGAGCCATTGCCTCCTAAATAATCCCTGGCCCACGAGTACAGCCCCAGCTATGCAGTTAGCCTCCAAGCACCACTGGGTTTGTGCTGGCAAGCAGAGAGCTCAGTTTGAGTTGATCCATGCCCATGTCACACTGACTCACAGCCAAGCACCAGGCCCACATCAAGCAGCGTCAGGAGTCCTCCTCAAGATGGTTGCTAGCTGGGGAGCCATGCCGACATCACCGCAGCTCGGTTGCCTCCCCACCCAGGTGACTCACGCCTTCCAAGCAGGGACAGAGGGACCCCCACAGCGGGGAAGCTGGGAAGCGAGACCTGCATCATAGCGATGAAATCATCACTGCTGTGCCTGAGGCTACTCACAAGCCCTGTGACCACGGCATGGTTTGTCTCCCATCAGGAAGGTGGGTGGTGTAGCCAGGCAGAGAAAGGCAGGATAGTACTAGCCCAGCCCTATGCCCAGCTGGCCAAGGGGGTCCTGGCTTCATTTTCACAACCAGGATCATGCCGTCTCTCCCACAGTGACGTCAGAGTGTTCCCTCTCCAGAGGATGGAAGCTCTCCAAACTCATCCCACAAGGAAGCAATTAAGCAGGCTGTGTGCTAATTTGCGGCAGGGAGAGGATGGCAAAACCGCACGCTGTGCTGTCACTGGATGCACATGCATGAGAACCAGGGCCCTGTGCTGCACCTCCTCCCTCCCCTGGTCTGAGGTTGGATCCTGGGGACCTGACAGGGCCACGTTCCTCTTTGAGTAGGACCAGGGTTACCCATAGGAAGAGGAAGGCCAGATCACATCATACCACATACCCATTTGGATCACTACTGTGGCCTTCGAAAGTGGCCAGCAGCAGATTGAAACATTCCTGTTCAGTCTGATGGCCTTTTCTCACTCTGCCACCTCCTTCAGGAGGGGCTGGGTGGTCCCCACAGGCCTGCCTTGTTTCATGCCTGGGTTCATGCAGGTAGACCCAGAGCCAGTCCTTGCCATGTCCTCTGCTTGCTGTTTACCAACGCTGAAACAACCTGCTGCCCACTGGGCCAAGAGACAGTTCATCCCCTCCCAAGTGTGCTCACAGCCAATGACCCCGCTCTGATAAGGAAGGACAGCATAAAGAGCGAAGGCAGTGGATGAGGCAGGCCACGCCGGTGTGTCTGCGTGCCCGTCTGGGCACCGCCCCACAGTGCCAGGTGTCTGCGGGCGCTGAAGTGGATGGTGGAGCTGTGACATCCCTCCGACTCTGGCATGCCTCCAGGCTTGGTGGAGCCCTGACTGAGTCAGACTGAGAGAGCAGCTCCAGGTCCGCTGCACATAACAGGCAAATGAAAGGTAGTGTTTGCAGTAAGCAGTTTAGGCCCCTGATTTCCCTTGCTGTTGGCAAGACAGAGGCTCCTGTGCACTTAGATAACATCTCAAAAGTGCAGCTTGAGCATTGCTGTGCTTTTCTTTAAATTTACCCCTTGACTACCTGATTTCTGCTGACTTTGATTGCCACAGTCAAGTAAATTACTTGGACCAGAGGAACTACCGCTGAGGTCAGGTTAATCACTACAAGCCTCCCAGTTTGTGTTTGCAGACGCATATCCTGGCTGGGAAATGCAGGTGGCCCTGGAGCTCACTCCGCAGCACATCCTTGCTGTGCCTTGCTAGTGAGCATGACGGAGAGACCTGCAGGGGACGTGACTCCATCCAGCACGTGCTACCTCCCTGGCATGGGGTGTGGCCTACCCTGCCCTGTAGTGGGGTCAGAGGGGTAGGACAAATGGGGATGGACAGAAGAAGCCAAAAGGAGGAGAGGATTTTGTGACCGTAAATTTCCAGGGGCCCAGATCAGGTCCAGTGACAAGGGGTGCTCTCAGGGGTACAAAGGAGTTTCAGGATCCAGGCTGGCTGGGCCAGAGCCAGCAGTATTGACCAGGTTCCTCAAATAGCACAGCTGTTATAGGGCTAGACATTGAGCTCACTGCTGGTGCAGACCTGGGGTAGATCTCAGATAATCTGTGAGGTCTGGATCCTACATATTGCAGGGGGAGACAGGTCCGAACTGGTTTTATGACAGTCGGTGGATGTGGCTACTTGCTATGTAGCTGAAAAGGCAACAAACACTGCAAAACTGATGGAGCTGAGTTGATGGCTGCAGATAGCCCACCCCAGGGAGCCCCTCCAGCAGTAGGGATGGGCCCCCTCTGGGGACACTATCAGGGACAGAACAGGAACCCTGTAACCTGAAGACTGCAAATTCACATCGTCAGCCTAACTACACCCCCAGCATGGATTTTTCCCAGATCTCCCAAAACACAGCTGCAAATATCTTGACCTGATAACTGCAAAATAAACAAAGCAGCATTTTGAGTCTGTGAAGTCTCTCTTTCCTGCAGGCCTTGGCTCCTGGAGTCCCGCGATTACATGACAATCTCAGTTTTCCTTTTAAAGACAACAACACAAAAATAGTGAATTTCCTGCTTTCCTGATTGCATTGGGAACACTTGGAAACTTTCCTAAATACATGCTAGAAACATTTGCAAAGGAAATGCTGCTAGAGAGACAGCAAAAATACGTGACTGGAAAAGCCAAAAAAAAATCCCGTGACGTCTTGGGGACTCGAACTCTTAGGCTCTCCCATGGTGAAAGCCATTGGGATCACACACCGCCCTCCTCCTGCCTTCCAAGACAGTCCAGCTTCCTCGTGCCCATACAGCACATTTCACGCCCCTTGCGTGACCAGCTGCCAGCACCTCTAACAGCAGATCCCAGTCGGAATCCAAATGCTGTGTCCCCAGGGGAAGGGATTTGCAGACGATGCAAGGAAAACCCAGGATGAGCCATCAGGCACTTGCTGACACAGCACAAAGTGGGAGCGCTGTGCTTGGCTGAGTTCAAGGTCAATGGCTGTAAATTCCTTGTTATTTTTAGCTCCAGGATAGTAGCTGGCTGAAAACAAGAGGAAGAACAGCTGGGATCTGTAGAGAGGTGAGGCCAGTGCAGGGGGAATGTAAGGAAGGGGGTTGCTTTTGCCAGCTGAAATAAGGGCAAAATGCTTAGAAACAGGCAGGAGGGGAGGGAGAAAATGGGTGCTGAGGAGATGGCAAGGTGTCCCTGCTCAGGCTGGGATGGGGCTGACCCCAGGGAGGGGGCCGTGGGGATCAGCAGGGTCTGAGTTTTTGCTGCCACTGGCTGCGAAGCTGCAGTTGGACACTTCCCCACAGCCTGGGATGTTGTGCAGGACTCATGGGGAGTGACTGGGGCCTGGAGACACGGGAGGATCTGGGAACAAAAGGGCATGGGAAGAGCCACACAGCAGGTACGTCTGGGTGCACGTATGCAACAGAGAGGATTTCTCACCTGAAGGCTGCACTGAAAAATAACACGTGGCTCACGTGTGGAAAGGGCCTTTTCTCCTCTTTACCGTAACCCTCCAAAAGCAAGGCAGGCACACCCTGCTCCCTGCCACAGCGCGCCGTGCTTGCGGCATTCCCAGCACGCCCAGCCCTGCCATCCCCCCATGGCAGCACCGCCTCTCCCACCAGGCCCGGAGACCCAAGGTCAGGCAGGGACACCATGCCGGGAGCCCAGCACCTGGTCCCTGGCTGCAGCAAAGACACCAGGCCAGCGGAAAGGGTGTCCCTTGCGCCCAGCAGGAAGGGCGTCCCTTGCACCCAGCCAGCAGTCACACTGCAGAGATGTGCAAGCTGGGAGACGCTGGGCTGTGCAGAGCCTGCCAGTGCTTCCAGCTCGCAGTGTTTGTTTCCATCAGACGGGCAATTCTGAAATTACAACCAACTTGCTGTGTCATGTTGCCACAGCAACAGGAAACATACAGTAAGGTTAAACAGTGCTACGCGGAAGGGACCATGTGCCTGTAGTTCCTTGCATCTGCCCCCATCCCACACAGGGTTTCAGTTTAGCTAATCAGGGAAAGCAATTATGTTCCTGAGGTGTGAATGGATTAAACACTGGGTTTTGAGAAAAAAAGGTCAAGGAATAATAGCAGAGAGAAGAGTCTTGCAGCAATTACTGACGGATCCATTGCTACAGAGCTACACAGAGAAAGCTTGCATTCGCACACAAGCACACACGCACTCCCACACGGGTATTTGGATCCCCTAGGATCCAGCTACATACATAGCACATGTGTGCACACACTCATGCATACACATGCTCTCACATAGGTATGTGAATCCCCCGGCATCCAGCTACAGACAGCACGTGTGCGTGAATGCACACAACCTACCAGCACATCAATTCCCATTAATTCCTTAATTCCGAGGGAGCCCTTGCATCCTTGCCTCTGATCCCAGCAAGAATAAAATAGGCAATAAATGGTCCAGCTTCTTTGCTCATAACTCTCAGCCTGTTACTAGGAAAAATCTGTATCTTGGCCTCCTCCAAAGCCTGCCCCTCTAGTCTCTCTCTTATTACACCTGCCTTACCTTGCCATGATCTCAGACTGCATCTGGTCTTGCTTGCTTGCTTTTACACACGTCCCACCGAGATGCCAGGGATCATTCCAACCCCTGAGATGCTGCTGGATCTCTTGATAAGATAGCACTGCTGGCGAGACAGCTGCTGGCCAGTCCCTTGGCCTGCATTGTATTGCAGGCAGTGCAGGCTCTGCTGGAGCTGAGCAAGCAGAGAGGTGAACAGGGGCAGCTGGCAGGGCTGTGCCTAGCTCTGTACATGCTGGTGTGGGACAAGTCCTCATCTGGGAAAGCCAAGATCTGACTTCAAAGACACCTGGGACTGATGCTCTCTGGGCTTTCTGGGAAAGCTGGCTTTTTGGGAAAGACAGGTGGTCTCTGGGCAGCCAGGGATCTGGGACTACCGGCACCTGTGGCCCCTGCTCCATCACATCTCTGGGTAGGTGGAGCCTTCCTGGACCCCACAGCCCTATGCATGAGAGAGGCTGAGATCCCTTGCCCTGTAGCTGCCTCTTGGGGATTGCCAGGCCTGCTAATAGATCCTACATCTCAGCACCTCTCTTCACCCTTCCTGGAGCCAGGCTGCTTAAGACATCCCTGTGATGTCACTGTATGACCATTCCTGCAAGGCCTTGCCCCAGCACTGTCTTCCTCTTTCCACCATCTCTTCTTGGAAGGTTGCTTAATTCCTGCTATCAGCAGACAGCTTCTCAACAAGACAGTTGGCTCCTTGTGGCCAGACTCCAATTACAGCTTGGGCTGTTGGATGGCAGAGTGCTGCCAGCATCTCCATGCTCAGGAAACTCTAGTGGCAGAGTCAAATTCACACTGACCTCCTCCTGCCCTTCCCACTGTGCCAGTGTCCTCGGGGGCACCTGAGCTACCAGCCTCCTCCCAGGGCGTCACTGCTCCCACGTACTGTGTCCCTCAGCAACACTGCCAGCATACATTGTCCCATCGCTGCTGGAGGGGAAGCAGGCAGCAACACTGCTGGCCAGAGCAAGCCTGGCACAGTACATCTCTCCCTGCCTGGCTGTGCCAGGCTGGCAGCTCTGGGAGGAGATTGGATGCACGTGAGAAGATATTTTGTGCTCCAGTCAAAACCAGTGCAAACAAAGCAGTATGATCTGAGGAGTGAGGGAAAGACCCTGTGTCTGGAGAGAACCACCTTTGTTGGCATACAAAGGCCCACTTCACTGACCTAGAAACAAGAGCAGTGTGTGCAGCAGGCATTGAAACTAGGACAGGGGACAATAGCACTGTGAGTCCTCCACAGACAGAAAGGCCTTTGTGAATCAGCCACCACTGAGCAGCTTCTCCGCTCTCTGCAATCGCGGTTACCACGCTGTCCCCCTGACGCGGCATGGCCCAGGCCATGAAGCTCAGTTCCACTGGATCCAGGTCATCCCGGACTCCACCAGCCAAGGTCTGCATGAAGGTCCCAGTGCTTGATAGGTGCTGGGAGCACTGACTCGCCTCCTGTGGGCCACTCAGCGCAGTTTGGCCTTGCGGATGGCACCCTGAGGCTGAGGTGCCTGGAACTGGCTGCTTTTCAATCTTTTCTGCATCCCCAAATCTCTGATCCATCCCAAAAGCTCTGCTCCACCCTATCTCTCCATCCCTTGAAAGCTGGTGTGACTCACACCTCGTGGTCACGTAAACTGTACACAGGAACAGCCTCCCCATCCCACAGCCAACCTGGCGCCTCCAAGCAGTGTGTGATGGCAGGGAAAAGTAGCACCAACTGAGTCACACTGGCTGTGAGCAGCACACACCTCCCCACCCTGGCAGGCAGTCTCGGGCCTGGTTGACTCCCTGGGGATTCAGATCCCCAGGCTGGGAGCACCTTTGGGTCTGATTAGCTCCTGAGAGGTGGTGTGGGAGGTTCCTCCACTGTGTCACCCAGCAGTGTGCTGGGCCAGACATCGCAGCTCTATGGTAAAGCTTAGTGATCTGAGCGAGGCAAGCAGAGTGCACATCAGTCAACATGCACAGGAGGCCGCGGCCTGCCCACCACGTCGATCCAGATTTGTTTTTGCTCCCTGTACCCTGCAGTGCAGGAGGGCCAGTGCTGCAGCATTTCTCCAGGCAGATTTGCCAATATGGTGCTGTTATCACACAGTCCAGCAAAACTGGCTCCCATCTGGTCTGGCAGCAGGAAAGTCTGCTGAAGGGGATGGGAAGACCTGGAGAGCTTTCCAGTCAGGCAGACTCTGGTGTTCATGGGCATTGCCCAAGCTGTTGCCCCAGGAGGGCATGCAGGGCCAGAATGGCTCTGGGGTGGGAGGCCTGCACAGGATGGGTCCTGATCTACCGCATTGCCCTGTTACTTCTCTCTTTCAACCATCTGAAAGGTGGGCTGCATGGATGGATTTTTTCCCAACCCCACAGATGCCCAAGCACATCCCATGAGCTACAAGAGGAAGACTCCACTGAATCCCTGAACCCCAGTAGAGCATGGAGCATGAAGGGCAGTACAGTGAAACCTAGGGCACTAGACCCAGGTGTCTCTCCCTGGGGAATCCAGGTGCAAAACACAGGCAGCTTTTCAGAGTGGAGCAGAAAATAGTTGTTGAGGGGGATGCCAGCATGGACAGATGCTCTGAACCATCAGCCACTTGTCACACTTTCTGTGAATATTGAGGGCTGAACTCACACCCTTTCTACACATGATGCCATGAACTTAGAATGGGCTGCAAGGAGCCTTCCTGAGTCCTAGAGAGTACCTAGTCCTCCTAAAGAGCAGCTTTTTCCTCCTTCTAAGCACCAGAGGATCACAGTGTCCTGGATCCAGGAGGGCAGCAAGCAGCTAACCACTCAAGAGAGCAAGTGGGTGCCTACATCCCCAGAGTTTCCAACCACTGTCACCCACCACTTCTTCTTGGTGAGGACACTTGGTTCAAGCTCAGCTGGCTTCAATACCTCCTTCAATGAGAGGGCATCTGCCTCACTAGGGCGCTATACCTGTTCTGTAACCACAGAATCACAGTGGATAAGGAGCCTTCCTCCTGCTGCCAGAAGACACAAGTGTCCAGTCTCCCCCATCATGACACTATCTATCCATAGCTTGTTTGAGTGTAGTCTCTAGCTGCACATCACTGGGCTTGGGCTCCACAAAGACTCTGCTGCTCTCTTATTCATTCTCCCTGATGGCATGCAGTCAGCTCACCCCCTCCCATAGCTTCTTCACCTGCTAACACAACTCCTCATCCAGAGCAGACTTCCCACCTGTGAGGCCACTCCATCCTCTGGCCCATGAGGAGGCATCAGGCATGGCTGCAGCCCCCCATCTACATAACCACATCCTCCCTCTGCAGCACTGTCTGTGTGAAGGCTCTGATGTACCAGGGCACTGTATGCAGCCAGCACCAGAGTGGTGCACTGTGCCCACGACACATCAACACAATCATTACATGGTCCTAACAGAGTTTCTGAGCCCCTTGGCACCCCTGATGTGCAGACAGCTGCTACATCTCTGCAGCATCTCAGCTGTACTCCTGCCTCCAGTTGAGTAGAGGCTCCCCAGCACCCCAGCACCCCCAGGACAGCAATCAGTTAAAGATGGCAAGTGTCAGTGCTCACTAACCTGAAAAAGGCCAACAGCAATGGACTACTAGACCTGACAGAAGCAAAAGCCTCTGGAGGTTCATCCTCACCAGCCACAGGAAGAGAATGGAGGAGAAGACCGGAAATTGCTGTGACAATTGCTAGTCTCCATTAGCAGCCCCGACATGTCTCATGCGATCTTTGCAAGCCTGGCAAAGTTATATTTGTTATATTTATACCTAACATCAACCCCTGTCCCTTTCCAGCCCCTGAAGAGTAGGAGGAGGACCGAAGCTCCCCAAAATACAGTTGGTGCTGAAAGGCAACATTCACAGAGAGAGGTGTGGACCTCACTTAAGGATGATCTGCCCCCCAGGGGCAGGAAGCCATCACAGAACACAAGGCAGCTTCAGGCCCTCACTGGAGGTCAGTCGCTCACTGAAAGCAAAACTTTCCCCAAGACAGTGAGTCACCAGGATGCAGCCTCTGAGTAGTGCAATGTCTTCAGCAACAATCCCTCTTCTTCTGGAGAAAGGATTTCTGCAAAAAAACAGGGTACTTCTCCTCCTCCAGTAAACTCAAGCAGACACTGCCAGATCGTGGCCTGGGAAAGGGGAAGTGCTCCTCTCTGCATCCATGCTGGGCAGGCAAGGAGCAACCACTAGGCAGACTCAGGCAGCAGCCTTGCTGGACACCAGTCAACCCAGTAACTGGCATGTGCGATGCCAGCTCCTGGAGCAAGCCTTTCCCCAGGTCCAAGCCCTCCACAGAGGAAGGCCGCACGCAGGCTGCCAGACACAGGGAGCAGGTAGGCAACCCTGCCTCACTCTTCCCTGGGCCCAGAGGGTGCAGGCAGGAGGAAGTAGCACTCAGCATGTCAGTAAAGCTCCTGTTTGCAAACAGTACAGTATGTGCCTGGGGCCATGCGTGGCACTAAGGCTATACTTAGCTGAGCCAACACTGTCTGCACGCGAAGCCAAAGTCCCATCCCTCTGGGCAGACTGACGCCAGGCCAGGCAGGGTTGCTCATGCACAAACCACGGTGCAGGAGTCACCACCCAAGGAAAGAGGCTGCGAATATGACCACAGAGGGACCAGGCTGCCAGGTCCCACTGGTCTGGTGGCTGGCAGAGTGGAGGGAGGCTGGAACACAGCACAGGCCTTTTCCAGTGGCACAGAGATTGCCTGCCAAGACAATGGCAGATGCCAGATGAAGCACCCTCATCACCACCTCGAGTCCCAGCTGCCTTCTTCTGCAAGGGAGGGGAGCATCAAGGTATCTCTGTGGCTCCAGAGGGCCACCTTTGCCCAGTGATACTGCCAGACAGGCTTAGGAAACTGCCAGCATTGCAACCCCAAGAGAAACCTGGAGAACCAGGTCCCAGCAAGGTACCTGGAGAGCACTGAACTGGGCTTCAACTGGCTCTGTTTGCCCTGAGCTGCACAAACTCACCTTGAGCCAGACTGGTTAGTTCTCCATGCTGGAGTAGGTGGGGGTGGTTATTCACCCACCACCCTCCATAAATTCCCCCAGGACACAATTGGGTTTGGTTGGGACAACTCGTTGGCAACCTCTGGCTAAAGGAGTTTGCTAGGGCTTAGGGAATGCCCTCTTTGGGACACCACCAGGTGCATTTCCTAGGGCTGTCCTCTTGCCGTGGGCATAAACTCCTCCAGCTCCAGGGAAGATCAGGACTGCCTATGCGGTCCTACAGGGCCTCAGGAGTCCTGACTGCCAAGAGTTGGCTCATAGTGCCATACCAAAGCAATCCAGTGCAACTCAAGCGGGATTCCCCTGGCCTGCTCCTCACACCTCCCTGCCCAGATCCATGGGGCAACCACCTCTTTCTACTGATGCCAAGCTCCTACAAAAGCCCTGAGATGCTCCAGCTGCACTGCTCTGTGGGACCTCCTATACTGCTGGTGCCTTGTCTCAGCCCTGTGTCCTAGGAAGACTGAGGGGAGCCAGAGATGTGGCTGTTGCTGTCAAACCATTGGGATGCACAGAAAAGTACCCACCCTTGCCCCCAGCATTGCTGGAAACAAGGGTAGACTGGTGTCTCCTCCACCACTTCTGCTTTAGGAATGGGGTTTAGTGACCTTGCTTCCACAGCTGTGAAAGCCTGGCACTGCTTACCTTCCTGCCAGTCACTGAGGGGTTTGGCACCTACTTCAGGAGCTCCCCATCCAGCTCAAATGTGTGTCCCGCAGGAGGACCTGGCATTTGCATGGGCTGAAGTGGGAGCAGAGCATGCCACTGTACTGCACAAACCCTTTGTGGGGACTTCACTTTGCTGGTTGTCTGGCCACATTGTACGGCTTCTTGGAGGGCAGCATTAGCAGGCGTAGGCCAGCATGGTCGACACACACACACTCCAGCAGCTGCAGTGCTCAGGGCAAGGCTGGGAAGCACATCTCAATGAAAGGCCCCAGAACACAGCCCAGAAGATGCCATGTGTCCTACTCCTTGATCTGCTGTGCATGTTACAGCCCTGCTCTTGTGGCTCGATTCTCACCAGTCAGGTGACACTGCTCCTCTGAGGTAACTCACACTATGGCCCAGCACATGCCAGGATCTGGTAAAGACAGGAAAGAAACTGGATTCAAAAGCCTCAAGCATATTACAAACTGTCTTTCTGTTTCTCGCTTGGGTTGCGGCTAATTGCTAGGGCCACTGGCATGGCCAGAACATCTCAGCCCCACGCCATCACCTCCAATCATCCTGACTAGCTCCAGCACACAGAAAAGAGACACTGCAGATCTAAGCTGGAGCAGGGGAGACCCATGGCTTGCAGTGGGGAAAGTGCACCGCAATGCCACTCTTTACCCAAGCCCAAAACCAGCCCTCATTCCAGTAAACTAATGCAGGGTCTGACATGAGCAGAGAAGATGTGGGCACTTGCAGCACTGTAAAGCTCCATGCAAGGGGCTGCCCCAGGAGACGTGACCCAGAGCCTGACAAAACCATCCCTGCAGCAAGGGAAGCAGGTATGAGAAGTGTCAGCTGCATGGTGTCCATAGACAGCCACCCCACGGCTCAGCCCAAGCCAAAGGCTATCTGATTGCAGTCGCTGGCCGTTTGTGTCCAAGACATGGCTTTCCAGCTCAGCTGGGGTCCTCACAGCATGAGCATGAGTGGTTTCTGGTCTTTCACTCCCTCCTCAATGGTACTAGGGTACGCATACTGCAGGCACAGCGAACACCACAGACCTTTCTCCAACAGCAAGGCAAAGGGAGGTCTGGCATCACTTGTCCTGGGAGGGACCATACATCCCAGGAACCTGAAAAAGCTGAACCTGGAAGCTGGTCTATGCTCTGGAGGCATCGTAGGGTGGACATGCTCTTCAGCCAACAACCCGTGCCAAACCCCTTGTTTTCAACCTTATGTAAGCAGGGAACCCAATCCTGCTCCGGGACATGGTGAAATTAGAGCTGTACGGAAACAATTAAAAAGGGGAGGGATAGGGAAGAAGCTTTGTTTTCCTGGCACAACTCTCTACCCAAAGAAGAAAACAGAGCCCACAAGCCAGTCCAGATCTGTTCGTGCTGGGAGAAAATAACCCGTGAGTGAAAGAAAGGCATGGAGCTGGGTTTCCCGCAGCCAAGGAGGCTGGATCTCAAGGGCAGCTCTTCCCCACACCCTGGCCTTACTGGGAGTGCTTCACAATGGACTGCGTGCATGGAGGAAAGGGGAGAGTGCAAGCACTGCAGGTCCTGTCACACTGGTTGGGGGAGGCTTTTGAGGGGACAGTTTCTCCCCAAGGAAGCTTCTCTCACCAAATCGGCAACAAATTGCCTTAAGGCAGTGCCAGGACAGTCACACAATGACTGTACAACATCTGCTGGGCTCCCACTGCCGAGACCACCCATAGGCCCCCACACCACCCCAAGCAACTGTCACTCGGCCTCCCAGTGAAGCAGTTCCCATTGCAAAACGCATCCAGGGTGTTCAGGGAAGATCTGTGGGACACAGGAGTGACCAGCACTGAGAGCGCCCAGACCCAGCCCAGTGCTCCAGAGCCAGTGCTGCCCACACAAACAGGAGGAGGTCATCTCATTCCCTAGAGAATGTGCTCTCAGTAGGACAGAGAAGAGGACAAATGTTTAATGTCTGGGATCTGTACCCATGCTGCAGCTCTGGATTATGTTAAATACCCCACCATGTGTGGTCCTGGCTCAGGATCAGGCTTGCAGTGCAGGCTGGCATATGCCAAAGCAATGATCCCTCCAGCCTCCTTGCAAAGCCCAAGCCAAATGGGACTGCTGGAAAAAATTAGGCCAGTGTCCCTGGCCTTCTCAGTTTCTCCTTTTTCCCTTCTCTTGTCAGGCCCCATCCCTGCCAAAGAGTCAAGACTAGTGCTCTGGTCAGCATGGTGCTCTGTGGCTTGTGTGTCATTTTGTCACTCTGCAAGGAGATTTATGTAACATTCAGGTCAGCATATCATGTTGGGAGAAGGCTGGTGGGAGGGCACAACTGAGCCTCCAGGTCACAGGCATGCCAAGAGCCCAGTACAACTGTGCTCTCTGGTTGTCTGCACACCCGATGTGCTCCTGGCCACTCAGCAAACAGTCAGCAATCTCTGTTTCACTTTAGGGGATGTTTTATAACTGCAGGGCCTGTTGACAGGGAAAGCTCACCACCAGAGCTGCTTCAGAAGCTCACCCTCTGGGCATGTCATGTTCCAAAATAAAAGTGATTTTATTCCCAAATCATGAGTCAGCTTGCAAAGCAGAGTCTGGAAGAGTGTCTCCAGGGGTGATTTCAGGATTACAACATTGAAGTGGGAAAGTTTCACCCTCTGCTTGCATCCATGGAAGATAAACACTTGGTCAACAGCAAGGTGTGGAAAGTATGTGGGTAGGTGTCCGTCTGGACCTGTGTACTAGTGCTCGTGATGCAAGATGTTGCCTTTGCCTGCAAAATGGAACCTCTCAGACATGTGGGTCTTGCTGGTGCCCATGCTGGCTCCTGAGTCCTCTCCTTTTGCTCACCCTTTATCCTTCCAGCTGCATGTCCTGTATCACAGCTAGGCCAAAACCTATCCCCACTCACTGGCTGTCTCCAGGGCATCCAAGTGTTGAAGAGGATTAGAGAAAATGATCTGGTTTTAAGGTGGCCTGTGCAGAAGTCCCATATTCTCCAGCTCCCCTCCAGGTCTTCCCAAGTGGACCAGAGTCCCATTGCAGCTCGTCCTTTATCTTTCTGGAAAGGGAAGCAGATCCATGACACAAATGAGAGCTTTGCGGAGCATAGGACGCTGGCCATGCCTTTCACCATGGTGAAACCTGGGACCCTGATGTAAGGACGCAGATAGCTTGCTCTGCTGGCAACTTGGACTGTGTCTTTCATCAGCCAAATGCCTGTTTCAGGTCTGTGTCTTTCATCAGCAAAGTGCTTTGGAGTGGGAGTCCCACTGAGTAAATAACTGGAATGTGCTATGGAACAGCTAATACTGGGTTTGCCTTTCCCTGAGGGAGAGGTGCAGCAGGGCGGGTGAGTCAGCACTCTAGGTGCTGGCCTTCCCACGTCACTTAGCAGTAGCTTGTGCTGCCTTCCCAGGTAGCGGTGGCACGGCCATGCAAGCCTGGAGAGCGGCCAGCCACAACACCATAGCTTTCTAGTACTGTTAAAAATCCACTGCACAAAGTTACCTGTCCAATACAGCAAGAGGGAGAGAGGGAGATACAAGTGTTGGAAATCCTGTTTGCATCAGACTTTCTTGTGTCTCTGGCCCATCTGCCTACTGCACATCATCTCCAGAGGCTATGCCTGTGCCTATATCCATGCAGGTCGCTCCTGTTCCAAACTGAGGTCTGTGTGGGGTGGTTTGTCCCCTTCTCTCTCTTGCAGGGGGAGAGGGGCCTATACTGAACCGCTATAGTCATGTCACCAAACATGTCATCTGCCATTGTCCTTTGATAAGCTCTGAGAAACTGAGCACACAGTGCTCAGGACTGCCAGTGCTGTCCCTGACTCAGGGTTGTTCTCAGCCAGAGCCAAGCAGAGTGGGAAGAGATAGGGGGACAGGGGAAGCTGAGACCTGCCAAACCTGCTGAGCACAGCCGACACCTGGAAGAAAGCAAGAAGTTCATTTGCAGCAGCACTGGGTTTAAGCTGAGTCCCATCACATATGAATGGCTTAAGTCAGCATGTAAGGTTGGGACCCGGTAGCCACCGGGCAGACACTCTAATTCAAGGGTGCCTAGAGCAGGCTCAAACCATCCGAGGTGATGGCATGAAGCACGACCTGGTACCCAAATGAAGTGGTATGCTCATGCCTGATCTGGCTTTCCTCCGTGTAGTCAGCAACTAGTGATGCTGGAGCCACAGCCTGACACCTCCTCACCCTGACATTTCAAGCCCTGCACCCCTCAGCTCAGAACTCTCCAAGAGCTCTGACCTGGCTGCATGCTGATGGGCTGTTCCAAAGTGCCCTAAAATTCTCCAGCACATTTCCCTGGGGTCAGCATGCCAGCCGTTGGGCTTCGTGGAGTGACTGGAGAGATCGCCCATCCCGAGCCAGCAGCTGCAGTTGAGCAGCCAGGACCCAGAATGCTTGAGACCAATTCTGCTTTTTCAGGTGGTTGTTCTCATTTTTCTCCCCTGAGTGTGGATTGTTTTTGGGTAGGAAATGATGGATTCCTTCTTTCCTTCCAAAGCCGAATATTGCTTTCTTATGTGTCTTTTGTTTTTGGTTTTTTTGTTGTTTTGGACATGGAAAATTCCTAGCGTTTGCCTGTCTTGGCAGCCAGGCGGGCAAGCGAAAGCTTACACTGTGTTCTGCAGAGACCAAGGAGGCTGAAGGAGCTGAAAATTTTAAGCAGAGACTAAAACCAAGCACTTTCCACATCCTGCAGCCAGCCCTTGGCTGAGCCTTCTGCAATGACCTGGCATCTTTGTGCCATGCCTTAGTTCCTCATTCTCAGCTCACTATTTCCTATTAGCTCCAGAAATTCCAGCCCAAACTAAAGCTATCTCAGTCTGGCCTGGCCTTATATGACCTACACGTGGGCCCAGAGAGGGAGCAGAAAGCAGCCCTGTGCTAGCAAAGGCATGCAGCTATCATCTGCACAGGCCCATGCACCTCTTGCAAGCAGCAGTGTGGCTGGAAGTCTGCTCCTAAATGGTGTACAAGGAAGTTCAGGGCTCTTTCTCCAGCTTGCGGATGCTGATGTTGGTTCCCTCTCAGCCAGTTTTTCTTGACACCTGGCCAGCAGCCAGCAGCAGGTGACAGTCTCCAAATTCATGTTGGTCCTTCCCTCTCTGCCCTGTCTTGCCACCAAACTAGCACTTCCAAAGTACCAGCCAAAGTAATAGCCAAAATACTCTCTCAGCCTCCCAATCACCTCAGCAGTTTCTAGCCTTGCCTTATCTCCTTCTCCTCCTCTCTCACCCTTGGTGAATGCATGCTGATGTCATATGGGGAAAGATGTGCTCCTCAGGAATCAGGCTAGATACCTCCAGCTGCTACAGGAGGGCAGGGTGGAGCTGGCACCTGGCCTGGGCCTGTGTCCAGTGCCACCCAGACTGGTTTTTGGAGGGCTGGGGGGCTTGGCCAACCAGTGTGTGCCAAGTGGTACCTGCGCAGCATTTGGAAAGTCCTTTGGGGTCACCCATTCTGAAATAACTGGGCACCACAGCCCAAGTCACAGAGGTGTCCAAGGCAGAGGGGAGGTGCCAAGGCTGTTGTGCAATTCACAGGAATCCACTTGGCTGCTTGGGGTTTGGCAGCTGCAGGGCTTGCTCACCAGTGTTCAGCAAATGCTTGCACCCAGAGATACTAAGCACCTTCACGGATATTGGTGTCTTTTGGGATGCATCCTGAAGTACCTTTGGCACAAATTTTATAAAGGCCAAAATCCAGTAAATTCTCAAGTGCCTAATTTGTCCACTGAAACACCCCAGGGTCCTGGATCCCCTCACTGCAATGGAGATAGCAATTGTCTTATAATGACAAACTCTTGGAGGAACTGGGCCTTGTGAAGATGGCACCAGATGGAGCTGCCTGGTCATTTGGTCTAGCCAGGGACAGTATGACCTGACTCTGAATCAGGGGGTCCATTTGTAGCATCTGAGCAGGCAGGGTGCATAGGACCCACTGTCCCCTGGGGAGTTCCTCCCATCAGGCTCTTTTTCACCAACCAGAAGTGATTTTCTGTTTTCACTCATAATGCCTAACAAACCTCTTGATGTTGTACCCAAGGCCTGGAGGAGAATCACTCCTTTCCTCATTGTATTTCAGTTGGGAGGGGACATGGGATCTCTGCTGTTTCCACTCATGCCCCCGGCAGTCACCTGCCAGGGGCACTGGGGGTGAGGAACTTTCCTGGGAACAGAAACAGTAAGATTCTCAAGACAGACCAAAATGGTCAAAATGCAAATAAAAAAGGAATGCAGAAGCAGGTGTCTTCTCCCTGTACCATCCTTTCACAAATGGTGGCTATTTTGAGACCAGTCCTAGTCCACTCAGGTGTTAACTGATTGGCTTGTGCCACCCAGTCCCATGGGGAATCAGTCTCCAGTTCTCTCCATGGAGACAATTTCTTCTATGCAGTCTCTATTTCCTCTTTGTGGGGGGGGGCGGGGGGGGGTGTCTCTCCATTGCTCCATTTTGCCTGTTGCAGAGAGGGCAGGTTGTGGGCCGTATCTCCCTCCCCAGCAGAGTGGTGCAGCCTGCCTGGGCCGATGGATGCCTGCTCCCTGACCGGCCAGGATGTGGGTGAGCGCCGAGCCCATCTGCCCCACAGCCGTGCCCGTGGCAGCTGGGAGCTCAGGCAGGCTCTGCTGCTCACCATCTCCAGATAATTATAGCTCAGCTGTTTATATACCCTCAGCCCCGGGCGGCAGCAGGAAGGAAGACTAGAGGACTCGCTTTACGTAACAGAGCTCTCCACCCCTTTCCCACTTCCCCCTCCCACCCTCACCCCGCGTGTGAATTCTGCACTTGTGACAAGACACTGCAATACAACCTTGTTTTTCTGAGCCTGGGTAAAACCCACAGCTTCCCTTTTCTGCTGCCAGCTGGGGCCGGAAGGGCTGCCCTGCTGAGACCGTGCTCCAGGTTCTCCCCAGCCGCCCAGTTCTGGGCACAGCTCCCACCTCTGCACCAGACCAGCCCCTTGCAGTGTGGCACAGGTAGACCAAACACACAAGGTTGGAGGTCGCTTCCTGCCTGTCTCCTGGGCCAAATGCTTCAAGCCAGCAGCTCCTTGGCGGCACAGTTCATCTGGCAACACCAAGGCTCATCCCCCTGCCCATGCACAGCTGAACCAAGCAGGTCTTGCTCAGGCTGTGGGCTCCAGGCTTAGCTACATACACAGCCCTGCTCTGTCCCTGAGTAAGGGGGAAGCACAGGCACCAGAGCCCAAGCACCAGAATCCTGCAGAGTCGTGACCCTTGGAAAGCCCAAATATCTTCAGAGGCAGCATTCCAGGAGCTTCCAGGTCATGTCTCTGCTGTGACCACCAGGCCCATGCTACGCCAGTGGATGTCAGCTGGGGTATGTCCCACTAACACAGGAGCTATGGCTGCAGGTGCATTGAATTACCCAGCAGCCGTGGATCAGAGCTCTCCTGCTTCGCACAGTCTGGCCACAGCATGTCCATACACCACATATTCCACCCTGCCAGTTACTTTCTGATGTGCAGGGATTAGCTTGGCAACCCAGAGCCATTCACCAGTGGCCAAGCTCACACTGCAATCGTGTTTGAGGGCAAGCCAATAAGGACTGAGTAGAGCGCAAGGAAACCCTCTCAAGCCATAGCGATTATTCCTTCCTGCAGGGATAGTGGAGCTTTTAAAGTGACTCCTAGTCATCACTGGGCAGCCACAGACCCATTAGGCCATCTGCTCCAAGACAGAGAGGTGCTCCCCAGCCTCACAACTGGCTCCATGGAGCTAGAGTTAATCTGAGGAAGCAGCAGAGAACCAAAGAGAAGGCCTGAGTCTGGCAGGTATCAGGGCAAGAAAGGATCAGGACCAGCTGGGGGTCTGCACCTTTCCCCTCCTGGCCAAACCCCAGATATGCATTGCAACTAGGAGAAGGGCAATGATGCAAAAATTTCTCATCAGATCCTTGCTGTACGGGTGGAATGCAGTGGCAATGCAAAGTCAGGAGCAAAAGGAGAGGTCTGAGTGGCAGCGGCTGCAGGCTGGCAAGGAGCCAAGGGCGAGGTGGAGAGGGGAGGCCCTGGAGTCTGTCATGTTATGATTGCGCTGTGCCAAGTGGGGTTTGCAATGGAGCTGGAGCTGGGGAATGGGAGAGCAAAGCCCTTCATTCAGCCCACTGGGACCTGCTGCAAGTGATGACCCTGCACTGCAAGCTCAGCACAGAGGCAGGAATGAGACAGTCTGTGCCTGCCCTGCACTGGCTGGGCTGGGCCGGCCAGCTGCCACCAAACCAGCGCTTTCTGTGTTTGTTTGGGCTGTTAGATAACTTCGAAAGCAGAAGCTGGAAGGGCTGGCAGCCAAACAGTTTGTTCTTTCTGACTTTCGCATGCTGCTGCTGCCTCAAACCACAATGCCTTGCAGGGCTCTCTGGTGAGACGCTTAGAGCACAGCCCAGCTGTGCCTGCTTGGAGATCCTCCACGCTGAGAGCCTCTCCGCATGTGCCCCGGGGTACCCCGCGTCTTCCTCCTGCAGCGCACCACCGAAACCCCATGCAGGGCAGCTGCCCGGACCTGGCGTGCTCCATGAGCAAGAGTGCCAGCAGGGAGCTCTGCCTTCTTGTCCATGCACCCTCCCTGCTGCCAGGGAAGGGGGAAGCCGAGGTAGATAGAGCAGGGCAAAAAAGTAGGACTGCTTGCTTGCAGGGGTATCAGCCTTGTGTCCCAGCCCTTGAATCACAGCGAGGGGCTGCTGCCCTCTCCTGGCCAAGCTCTCAGCCCCGCAGTAGGCCCAGGAGTGCTGGCTGGGCATGCCTCGCAGAGGGCTGGGACAGGCAAGGGCTGCACTGCCGCTGCCCAGGCAAGGGCAATGCCTCTGGGACACTTTGTTCCTGGAGTGATTGATAGTATCACTGGAGAAGAAGCAAAGCTTAAACATCGTTGTGCAACCCAGTAGCATGGCTTCTCCTGAACAAGGTGTTTGGCTGCAGAGCCCTTATCTTCCCCACATGTGGCCGATAAACTAGGGAAGGGAACATTGGAGGGCAGCAAGGCCACAGGGCGAAGCTGGAGGCAAGGTGTGCCCTGGGGAACATACAGGCACTGCTTCGCCAAGGGGCGCGTGACGGGAAGTGGCCTGGGTTGCCTTTGGGTGGCACAGGCTTTTCCCACAGAGGAAAAGCAGCCTAATTTTCACAGCCAAAGAGATAGCTAGGGGCTGTTGTGCTTCAGACGGCACTGGCTCAGGGAACCAGGGGGGTCTGCACCTTACAGGAGCCAAAAGGGCAGCAGACTTCACTCCCCAGCTCTGCACTGTGCCGTTCCTCTGTTTCTCAGCCAAAAGAAGGTGTAGATGCAAGGCGTGGAGAGCTCCCTGCAAATGAAGGGAAATGTAGCTATCCTGAGAGACCCACAGCTGGGTGGCACTTCAAAGATGTCAGGCACCTCTTGCCAGCAGTATCCTGCCTCGCCTGGCCATGACCGACAGTTGGACCCAGTCAAGCACTCATCCCCATCTGTCTATCTCCACTTTGAAAACAACCGTGGGGGTCTGACAGACCATTGTGCCCCCAAGGGGTGTCTAACCCAACAGCCAGTTGCAGCAATGGTGATCACAGCAGCTGGAAGCAGAACTGCTCTGCAACACACACTGGGAACCTGGCTCTGGACCTGGGCCTGGATCCACAGCTCCTACCTCCCCTTGAATAACACAAAGCCTGCCACACAAACAGGGAAACCTACACTGGATCAAAGCCAGTGACACAGGGGCCCATACCCCAGCAGCAACTGGGAGCTTCCAAAAAAGTACAGAGACAAAGGCAAGTGCAAAGTCTTGGCCCAGGGATGGGATAATGCCTCACAGTAGGCTGGGCTGGGGCTGAGTTGCTAGAGAGCAGCTCGGCAGAAAAGGCCCTGGGGGACAAGCTCGGCAGGTGTCAACAGCATGCCCAGGCAGCAAGACCAGCCCCATGCCCTGGGGTTGTGTTAGCAAAAGTGCAGCCAGCAGGATGAAGGAAGGGATTCTGCCCCTTGTGTTCCCCTGGGGACATTATCAACTAGAGCAGGTTGCCCAGGACCATGTCCAGTTGCTTCATCTCAGCACAGGAGAGACCGCGTCTGGGCATTGGGACAAGTGTGGGGCTCCCCAGCCCCCAGACAGACATGGACACACTGGAGCAGGCCCAGCAGAGGCCTCCAAGCTGGCTGGGGGCTGGAGCACAGGAGGTATGAGGAGAGGCCAAGGCTGCTGGGTCTGTTCAACCCAGAGAAGAGAAGGCGCAGGAGGATGTTGCTGCTGCCTGCAACTGGCGAACAGGAGGGTGGAGAAAGGATGGAGCCAGACCCTTCCCAAACACCCCTGGAGACAAGGTGAGGGTCAATGGCACAGGTTGCAATGAGGGAAATTCTAACTGAATATAAGGATGAAATCCTTGTCCATGAACTTGGTGCAGCCCTGGGAGAGGGGCCAGAGAGAGGGGGGATCTTCATCCTTAGAGATATTCAAACCTTGACTGAACACCCCCCCATTCTAACTCTGAAGTCAGCCTTGCTTTGAGCAAGAGTTGGACTAGGGCCTCCAGGAGCCCTTTCCCATGTAAATCTTGCTGTGACCCTATTTTGGCCCTGGGCCAGCTCAGGCTTTGCCCTGTCCAAAAGATTTTGTTGAGGGCCTGATTCTGCACTGTGCTGTGTCTGATCACCAGGAGCCAGGTACATCACTCTTGAGCCTGCTGAGACCCCAGTCAGCTTATACCAGGTGCTTTCCACACCTTCTCAGGATGGGAATTTGTTCAGCCACATACAGACACACAGCGAAAGGATTTGTTTAGCAAAGCCCTGCTAGAGGAAGCCTGGGGGTACCTAGGACAGCTGGCTGTCCTCAGCAGGCCTAATTCATCCTCCTCTGGCTGGGGGAGGGAGGAGAGACAGCAGGACTGATCCCCAGAGCAGCCCTACAAGCCCTACATCAGTGCCCGCAGGCTCTGGCCAGCACTGCTGCCTAGTTTCATTGCTTTGCTGGGTCAATGGAGGGCACTGGCACACAGACAAACTCCAGAGTTTTGCCCACACTTCTCCCTGGCACTGAGTTGAGGCCATTCTCCCAGAACCAGGCCACCAGGGCTCCCAAGGATGCTGAAGGCACAAACAAGCCTTGCCACCCACCTGCATCCCTCCTGGGACTGACTTTCTCCAGTCAAGCTGTGTGCCATGGTGGCCAGGGTGACATGAGAAAGTGCTGAGCATTGGGGCTGAAGAGCCACGTGAGATAGGGTGGCTGCCACGGCATGATCAGACATCATTCATTGACTCAGGCTGCGGTCACTGAGCACGAGGCAGGATGGGGAAGGGATAATGACCAAGGCAGGAGACACACAATGGCAGGCAGTGTGCTTGCTCCACAGATGTTCCACCAGCTACATGGAGAGTTTATGGCCTGGCAAGAAGCAACCCACTGGGTCCCAGAAAAGTGGAGTGCTTTTGCAAGCCATCATCATTCCTCCAGTGCCCACCAACCTGTGAAATCACTGTCCTGAAAACTGCCTCATTGCTGGCCCAACACCAACTCTCAGCATCCAGCTAGTGAACCACCATGTTCCAGCAATGCCCAGCATCTTCTGCATCCACCCTGCTGCCCACAAACCTCTCCCATTGACAGGGGCTGAGGAAACCCACTAAGGAAGACCCATGGGGTTGAGTTGCTCAGGCAACAGAGGGAATGGGGTGGGATGCATCCTAGCAAGGTTTTAAAGGTGAACGATGGCTACGAGGAAGCCAATGTGGTTTGCCTTCACCTAGGATGGAGTGTCCTAGAAAACTGCCCAGGGTATGTCTGTAATATCTGGCACTACCTCAAAAGCTCCATGTTGAGTATGACAGGGAACAGGCAAGATTAGAGACAGTAGGAAAGCCACAGACTTGTGCACTTTCATATGGTCTCAGGACAGGCTTGTTTTCAATCTGCCTAAGATGTGTGAAGGTTCAGACTTCAGCTCTGGGGCCAAACACAGGCTCCAGCTCTGCTTTGCATTCTCCTGTGCCAAGAACACACCATCTGTTCTTGCGTGCTCCTGGCCAAAAGTGGCAGAAACCGCATGATGCTATCTGCTTGCTTGTGACTTCCACCAGCTCCTCAGACGCCCTTAGCAAGGAGATAAGAGAAATGGGCTAGATGCTGAATCAGTGTAAGTCGTCAATGAAAACCCAGCCCACAGGATTTAAAAGCACTGAGCTTAGTCTCCTGTGGAGTCTGTTTCTTCAACCTGGAGTTCTCTGAACTGCTTTTGTTCCTGGCTGTGAGGTTCCTTTGAAGAGTGAACGCCTACAGTGGTGCCTGGGGGAACTGCTGGGCTCCAGGCTCATCGGAAGCTGACATGAACAGTGCTGCAGACTGTCCTTGCTGTGGGAAAGGGAGAGCCACCCAGGTTTCTGCCTACAAGCTCAGAAAGAGCTGCCAGTGTGAGCTATGAACTACCTGACTCAGTGTTGGAGTCAGAGTGGACACTGGGACTCAACAAGTCAAAGTTTTCCCCAGTTATCTGCTCCCTTGGCCACGCTGTGGTGTTTTTCTGCCTCTCCTGCCCTGATGTGGAAATGGTCACCATCAGAATTAGAGCTCCAGCCTGCTGGATGCAGTCGCCCTTGTGCCTAGAGGATAAGGAGCACAAGCCTGAGGCCTGTGCAGCCAGCTGCTAACAGAGGCAAGGTTTGTCCCGAGTTACACAGCCACATCCTGGTGTTAGCTGCTGATGTTGATGCTAGCATGGCCCTGAGGGGCTCCCAACACACCTGGGAGAGAATCTGCAGGCAGCACAGCAGTGAGGCAGGAATGAGGGAGTTTGAGCCATGCTGCTCTCCGCACAAGCGGCATGGGCAGCTCTCCCCGCAAGGATGGAAAGTGTCCAGCTGACACTCGGATGGTCTTCCCATCACCATGTTGTCCCAGATGGGAGCTCAGCGGGGTTTATTATTCAGACATGGTGTGGGAGCGCAGTTCTCACGAGTGCGATCTCCCCACAGATGCAGGCTGCCTGCAGAAGAGCTGGGAACTCAATGGCCTGGGCTGGCTCCCTGTGAGCAGATGTTATTTTTAACTAGCAGTTCCTTTCTCATTTTTGCCAGGCAGCAACTGGTTATGCTCTTTGCTGAGCAATAGAGTCACTTTTTTCCTCCACTGTAGGCTATTTTTAGCCTTTTCTAGGCAGATCTTTGCTGCAGGCACTTTCAAAGGGCTGGAACAAGTAGCCTGCTCTGGGTTTCATGTGCCCAGAGGAAGAGGAAGAATCTATGGGGCTGGAGGTGCCAGGAGGGAGAAGGGTGGTTGCTGAGATATCTGGATATCCAGTAGAGAGACTTCCCAAAATAGATAGGAAAAGCACGTGCCTTTTAGCACCAGCTGCCCTGTACTGCACACAAGAACGAGCCCTTCTTTTCACACTCTCACTCTGGCTGTGGCATGTGAGGCTGGACTTGCCTCCTGAACCAGCTGTGAGGCCCATATCTTCCCCACCAAACTAGCAATAGCCTTTCCTGTGCCGGGGCCCAAGCAAAGAAAATCCTCCACACAGTGCCAGGGCCAGAGTCCTATACTGGTCTGAGACAGCCTGGGCAGGCCAGGGATTCAGAGGCACAGAGAGTGATGCTTGCTCTGGGGAAGCTGATGGGGCAGGAGCCAGGGAGAGGAAGGTGTGCAGGGACCGGAGATGCACAGAGAGGGTCTGACACAGTGGCTGTAGTGCAGGAACCATCTGATGGGGCAGGCAGAGCCAGGATCAAGGGGTGTCACATTCAGGTGTGGGATAAGGACCAGCCTCCACAGGGGCCTGAATGGGAGAGAAAAGCATGAGGAGCAAGCTTCCTGCTGGTGCTGCCAAGCAGCCCCTGCAAAATATCTCAGCGCCATGGCCAGAGCCTCTCCAGTGAGAGCAGAGCTACCCCTGCCCTCACAACATGAAAAAGCGCATCCTGAATCCCTCACCATAGCTGTATTAGTGACATGAAAGCACTCTTTGGGCAGCAAATGAAAGAAATGGCCTGTGTCTTAATTAGGCAGTGAGTGAGAGCCTGACCTGAGACTAAGCTGCTGAGATCCCATGATTTCAACTTTTAAAAAGGCTGTCTTGTGCCAGTGGGGCTGTTTTGGGGTTCTCTCCTTCCAGGTGGGGCAAGGAGGTTGGGCCAGGCAGTTGTGGTGGTATCGTGTGTGGCCCCACAGTGTTTCCTTGCCTGGAAAACGGCAAAACCGCAAGTTTCATTCCAGCCCCAAATAGCTCAGAAAAAGCCAGAACCTCCGGCAGGACATAAACTCACTTCAGAGGCCAGCTTGAATCTTCCAGGCTGTTACACAGAGCTTGAGCCCAATTGCTGGAGCTCTGCAGGGAGCTGGCTTGCACAAATGTGAACCTTTTCCCTTGCCACGTCACAAAACCCAAATGGTCCCAACTAGCTCTGTCCAGGAGCTGTTTTTTGCGCACTTTCAGAATCTTGCTGAGATATGCTGTGTTCTTGGTGAGTGGGTCATGTTTGTGCAGTGGTTTGTAAACGTAGGTCATTATGTAAGTGCTGAGGGTTATTCCAGAGTCTTGGCTGGCCGTGCTCCGCCAATGTGCACATGTGCATGACTCTCTGCCTGTCTGTGAGTACTGTTATTTGGGTAATGAGCACCCAAATCTGTGTGTTCGTAAGAGTGCTGTTGCCTAGCTAGCTCTCTGTGGAAGTGCTCAGTGTGTGCATGCATGTGTGTATGTGCACATGAACCGTTGCAGCAGCAGCTGTGTAGAGGTAGCTACTTGAAGGTGTGAAGGGCTGCAGGGCCTGCTGCGTGACCAGGGGGTGTGCATGGGGGTGCCAGTCCACTGGGCATGCGTTCCTAGGCAGTGCTTGCCGTACACTCTGCCGTGTGTGTCCAGCAGCAGTGTCTACTCTGTGCTTGCTCCTGATGAAGCGTTCTTCGTGCCATTGCCAAGAATGCCTGAGCTTGCTCCAGTAACCCAGCTCCCGAAGGTCGCCGGCGCTAGAGACCAGGCTTGCTTCCAGGCTGCCTGTTTTTATCACTGATTGTCCTTATCATTGCTTGGAGAGAACACCATGTCCCAGGTATCTGGGGGCAGGACTGCGCCTGTTGCCTCTTACATTGCTTTTTGCCCATGCTCTGTCTCTCCCCAGTGGAGAATCCACAGACACTGAGTACCTCCAGCCTGTTCCAGTGCCTGCCCTTTTCTCTGCCTTCATTCATGACCCACAGTATGTGCTGATCCAGTGCCCACCAGCCTACCAGGACTTGGGGAGGGGTCAGGGAGCCTGGCCCTCTGCCACCATCCAGCATCTGGGAAAGGCAATAATCCCTTTCTAATCCCTCTCACACCAATGTCACAGTAGAGCCCAGTGCTGCTCCCTTACAGCAATGCCAAGCTGGACTGGTGCAGTCATACAGGATGTGGGGGGGACAGCAGGGTGGAAAATGGTACAAGCAAGCCTGAATTGTGAGCAGCCATGACACTATCTGGATCCTGTAATTACATCAGCCAGTTGACCATACAGTTATTAATCATTCATTCAGCCTTCAAATTGTATGTGAGACAGGGAGCAGGCGATAAGGTGAGGGCACTGCCAAGATACTTTTAGATGACAGCATCTGAGCACAAGGGAGCCTAGGAGGAGCCTGTGAATCAGGAATTGTTTCTACCTGGTGGGAAAATCTGGCTTTGAGGGATTGCCAATCTATTTTGCACAGAAGCAAAGGAGACCTTCCTGCCTCTGCCACCTCCTTTCTGTGACCACAGCAAACCAGGAGATGCTGGTTGCCCCAGCTCTACCAGCACTGTTGTGGGTGGCCCAGAGATGAGCAGTGCCAGGGCAGCTCTAGCTTGCAGGGGAAACAGATGGTCCAAGCCAGGTCAAAGAGAAAGCAGGCCCAAAGGGCTTCTCATACCCCAAGCAGACACCCTTGGTCCAAGCCAGGCCTGCCTCTGTGCCTGGCTTTGTGAGCAGGAGCTTGCCATGCCTGTCTTGCCACCCCCTGCATAGGTGGCCACAGGACTTACCACATACACAACATAGGCTAAGGGAGAGGAGCTGGTGTGCCCAAAGGTTGACTCGTTCCTCCTATGACACTGGCTTGCTAATAATAGCTATTACTCTCCATTCAAACCATGTCTCGCCTACATCCTTAGATCAGCACAGCCACGACAGCATGGCTAGTGCTGTTATATATAGACAACACATCATCAGTGCCTTCCCAGAAAAACACCTCCTCTCTGCCCACCTTGTCTATCTCTGACACCCCACCAAGACAGCCTGTAAGTCCATGGCTCATCTCCAGATGAACACGTGACAAGGCCAGCACATGTATCCCAGACATGCAGGGACCTTAGCCCCTGATGGAGGGGAACATGGGGAGGTCAGGCTCCCAGCTGAGAGGGCTACCATGTTTTCCCTAGGCACCGATTCCTTTTATTCCCGTTGGACGCACGGGGACTAGGCCATGTGTCTGGTTTTCCTGGAGGAAATGGCAGAGATGCCATACAGTCATTCCAGCTCTGTTGGTGCCAGTCCTGATGGGGATGGGCACAGAGGCACCAGGGTGGCAGGACCATTCTGGCAGGCATGATGGTTTCAGGAAGAAGCAAAAGAGAGAAAGAAAGAGAGAAAAAGAAACAGAAACAAAGAGAAAAAGAAAGAGGAAGTGAAAGGGACTGAGAGAGCAAAAGGCAGACAGAAAGACAGAAAAGAGACAGGTAAAAGGAAGGAAGGAAGAAAAGAATGAAAGAAAATGGAAGAAAAATAAAAGAAAGACAAAAAGAAGGAAAGAAGGAAAAAGGAAAGAAGGAAAAAGGAAGAAAGGGAGGGAGGGACAGAGGGAGGAAGGAATGGAGGGAGGGAGGAAAGGGGGGAAGAAAGAAGGGAGGGGAGAGGAACATGGAGAGGTGCCAAAGGAGCCCACCAGCAAACACAAAGGCTCCACATTAGCCTCTGAAATAGTTTCTCAAGAGAACAGCCAGGAACCCAGTCACTTTAAACCAAGCTGGCCAAAGCACTGGAAATATATGGCAGGAATGTCCCAAAGGCAGGCTTGGGGGACATGGGAAGGAGAACCCAGCACCACTTCGGGGCTTGCTGTTTTACTGGGCACAGGGGATCCCAGCTGTCTTGGGTTCATGTGTGTCCCAGTATCATAACTTTCCACAAGGCCTTGTTTAACTCTGGCCAAAGGATGTGGGGAGGAAGGCTTTCCTTTGGAAGGGATCAAGTTCTACCAGCGTTCAGTAGCTGCTGAGTTGCAAATGTTGCCCAAGATAATCCCATTTCCCTGCTGCCCAGTCAGCTGTGGATCCCATAATTGCCCATGGCTGTTGGCTGGGACATGTAGGCTTTCCAACTGCCCTCCAAATTCTGCCTTCATCAGCATGGTTCAGGTCTCATGGAGGCACTTTGTGGAAGGCCATGCGTGATATCATGGTTCAAAACACGTTTTTTCTCTCTCTCTCTCTACAGGTCCTGGGACCACGGGGCAGGCCAGCCCCAGGCCTGTTGCAGCTGTGCATGCCAAGTGGCAGTGCACGCTGAGTTGCAACAGGGAAGAGGTGGTGTCTAGGGACATGTGTTGCATTGTGCCCTTCTGCACCAGCCAGGCCTGCATCATGTGACATCACCGTCCCCTGCAACAGGCTGCTTTTCTCACTGTTCCCACAGATTAGGCATGGATCTCATTTTGGAGCCGTGCAGTACAATTCTCATACGTCTCACCACATGTCAGAGAGGGGAAAGGCAGACCAGAAATGTGTGCTCAGCACTGGGGAAAGGACAAAGTCCTTAGCTTCCCATCCCCAGCACCAAACCAGCCCTGGAGAAAAGTGAGTCATTGTTTAACTAGAGCTTTATGTCCAGTGGCCTGCTGGCACTCAAAGAAACATCTGTTGGACACACTGAGATTGCAGGGCAGACAAGGCAAGCTGCATCTCTGAAATGTTAGCTGGTCAAATTAAATTGGGTTTTAACATATTAATTACCATACACTAACCAGCACGTGATGGAGCACACTCTTCATGCTACAAACATGCCCCACAGTGCTCTGAATGGCGGTAACTCACTTCCTGAGACATCTTTCCTCCAAAGAAAAGAGAAGCCTTAACCAAGGCCAGGTTTGGACCTGTGGGAACCAAACTTTTCAAGCAGGGTCGCAGGGGTTCAGAGGAAAAAGGTGCCTGTCACTTTAAGGTATTTCCAACATGCCAGAGGTCATGGCAGAAACAGGGAGGCAGAGCTGACCCAGCCAGCCCGGATGGCCCTGGAAGGATAACCTAGCACCTGCATGTTCCGGGATGCATGAGAATAGGAGCAACATCTGTTAAAAAACAAGTCTTTGGGGCAGGAACTGGTCCAGTGCAGGCCTGACCCTGACTTTGCCCATGTGTCTGGAAAGCAAAGGCTAAGGGGCAGTTCATTGCCAGGACACAGGAATGGCCTTATGGTGGGACTGGGCTGGACTGGGGTTCAGCTATGCCCCAGGTGACCCGGCCACCCCTTGCTCTGACCTGTGCCCAGGGGCAGCCCCGTGCAGCCAGGGTGTATAGCCCCAGGCAGTCCCAGACAGGGACAGTTGGGAACCTTGCAAGTGAGTCTTCATTTTGGAGGAGATCTGGGGAAATCCTCCAGCTGGGTGAAACACATTTACAGGAGCAGAGTGGAAAATTCCTCTCACCAGGCCAGGTGCTCTCTCCAGCCTGCGTACATCAGTTGTCATCTTGCAGGACTTGGCATGCCCTGGAGTGTCTATCAACACTGTTTCACAAGGACCACGGTACACAACTTGGCAGGGGCACAAAAGCTGCTTCAGCAACCAGCTCTGCCAAAAGCCAACACTCCTGGGAAACAGGCCTCCAGCCTTCCCTGTGCAACGAGTCATGATAAGGCAGGATATTCACAGTGCAGGGCCATTGTCACCTGAATGGTCATCAGCATTGTCTCCTTTCTGGACTCCAGAATTCAAGGCACTGAGATCTGAGCTTCACTGTCTGCCCCATTTCAGTTCTTCCTCCACCTTGCAAGGCTGGCTAACGCAGCCCAGTCTCTCGTGCTAGTCTCTCTCTCTGATTACCAGCCAAAAGACCAACAGTTTAGCATCGATCCCTCACGTTTCTTCCAGCCTCCCTCCCTGCCCTCCCCTAGGTGTGTTATTTGGGCTGTTAAACTCTGCACACTGGGACGCTGCATCTCATGCTACTCTCTCAGCACACCCTTGGCAGGTACACTGATACTAGATAATGCCAGTCTCCAAGGCACTATTCAACTGTTGGGTCCACGGAGCAGATCCAAGCTCCAGCATCCATCCCCAAATCACACCTGTGGCCAGAGCACCCCGTAAGCCTCCAGACACCTTTTCTTGGGTTTGGTTTCAGATAGCAGGGCGACAAATGAGCTCAGTATGATGGTCCTCCTTGCCCAAGACATGCCATTCCTTTCTCATAGGGGAAATAGCTGGTGGGGAAGTCACCCCACTCTCTCAGAGGGGTTTGGAAGTATTAGCAAGAATGGCAGCATGAACACAACGCCTGGCACGTCTGGCTGGCTGCTATGTAGGCATTGACTGAGTGGCTACACACTGCCCGAAAGGTGACACAGCCCAGTGGGACCAGCACGTCCTCAGTTAACTTCAGAAGAGCAGAACTGGCACAAACGAACCCCTTGGGCAGGGAAGGAAATGGGCACATCGCAGGCAACACTGGCTGGGATGCTGGGCAGGTTGGATGACATGGAGGTTGGGATGGAGAGCAGCAGATAAGCTAGCCCTAGAAACTAGTGCTAGCCTTGACAATGCCCTGGGGAGGCTGTGCTCTGTGGCAAGCAGGGCTGTGGGTGCTGGAGATGGTCCATCCCACCCCCTGGTGCTGCACATGGCTGGTAATCCCCAAGAGGGGGTTTAGAAGGATCAGTGGCAGGAGCAGTGAGCTGGGGTGTTGGAGACAACCTAGAGCCCAGGAAAGCAATTTCTGAGCTGTTCCTGAAGCATCAAGTTCCATCCCAAATCCCTGCTCAGAGGGACAGTGGGGAAAAGGGTGGCAGGGTTGTGGAGTGGGTGTCAGCCCTCCCAGAGGGTAAAAAAGCAAATCGTGGATCCCGGTGTCCCCTCAAAGGTACCAGAAGCTCCCCTAGGCACTAAAGCTCTCCTGACCAGGGGTTACAGGGCAGCTGCCTCCCAGGCAGCCAGAGTCTCTCACAGCGAGCTGGGAATGCAGAGACTGACAGAGGGGGTTGAGTACGGTATCCAGCGTTGGGAGGCAACCAGAGGAAGGCAAGCGGGCTCCTAAAGTTAGCGTTGCACAGGCCCTTCCTGAAACCTCCTGCCAGCTGGGGCTCACACCCTGGTGCAGCTGGAGCTGCTGAGAAGAGCAGGCTTTGTGCAAGCCGGCCAAGATGTTAGTCGGAGCGGAGGCATGCATAAACATTTTGTTTAATAAAGGACTCTGGGTGAACACAGTGTACTCTGGCTCCGCACAGCAGAAACAGCTGTGGCCCTGCAGAGCCCGGCCCGGGGACACCAACTCGTGGGAGCGGAGCGACCTCGCGTGGCAGTCCAGTAGCCCGGGGCTATCCGTGCTGCCCGTGGCCCCCAGCATTCTCCATCGGCCCTCAGTAGGCAGCTGGCCAGGAGCACAAAAACCTCTGCCCTCCCCAGTTTCCAGCTCGCTCTAGAGAGAAGCTGTCCTTCCACTTCCAGCAGCTCCAGCCAGATCCAAGAGGGCAATTACGCAGGCGCCACGGCGAGTTAGCCGCACTGTAAAAAACAACTCTGACTTTATTTAGCCCAGACCTTTTGCAGTGGTGCTGAGATGGAGGCTCAGTCATGAAAGCTTTCAGGGTCATGGCCCTACCACACCCCAGGTTCACTTGTGAAAGGCACAGAGTCTGCAAAAATCACAGCTGTTCTGGAAGCATTTTGTTGGCCTGTGGTGGTGGTCCCATACTTGTGTTTTACCCAGGCCTCTGCAGCACCAGGTTAGTCCCAGATGAGCATCTATACAAAGAAGACATACACAACAGGCGGGGAATGACAGTCACTGCTGCCACCCTGACCCATAGTAGCAGCTTGCCTCGTAACAAGGCAGATCTGCACCCATCCAGGGCCTCGACCCAATGCTGACAAGGAGATGCCAGCTAGTCATGCCTGGCAAAGACTACTGGAGCCAAATTGCACTGGCCCTGTGGATTAAGGGGTTTCCCTGTAGGAACCACATCATGCACACACGTCTGGGAGACTTGCCATGGCATGTTGGAGCAGCAAGCTGGAGAGCCTGGCAACTAGCCACCAGCTCTGGCTGTGCTGCCATGCGTCATGAGAAGGTGTATGAACACCGCAGGGGACAGGGAGGAACTACAGACTTCTACAGCTTGGCCTGGCAATTCATTTAACACTGAGGTGCCCTGCAGCAGGACAACCTTTAGACTTTCCTCTGTAAAGAAATTCCCATACGTTTGACTTCTCCCCAGGAATGGCCAGTCTCCAGCTCTTCTGCTCTGCCAGCTTGACTAAGGCAATGAGAGTTTTAAGTGAAGTGCATGCCACCAGCACGTCATGCAGCCGAGTTGCTTGCTCCTGCTTGGTCCTGCAGGATCTCCCAGCCTCTCTGCTCTCAGGGAGCACTCATCATCATTTGGACCAGTGTAATCCCTTGGCCATCCAGTCTGTGCCCTCACGCACAGACTGACTCTCCTGAGAACCAGCTTGTCCAGAGCATGGTGTGAATGACCCCATGTCTCAGCTTATCGCTGCTCTGAGCTGATGGGAGCTGATTTGTTATTAATTATTCCATCCCTGTCTCTCCATCAGTAATGCTTGTGTTACCCCAACTCAGTTGTATCATAAGACAAGAGACAAAGCTGAGCTAACAGCTCCCTGATGAAGCCAAGGAGAAAAAAATCACTATCATGAGGAAGAGTGAGGCCTGAGCACCAGGCAGGCAGGGAGCTGGGCTACCAGGTCTTGGATGCAGTGGGAGGATGATGACAGCTCACGCTGCTTGGAGGGATCCAAGAGAAACAATCTGTCATAGGAAAAAAAAAAGAGTTTTGCTGAAGTCTAGGTGCTTCCTAGGGACCCACTAGTTTCTGAATGACTTTTCAGCAGGAAAAGGGGCAAATCAGCCCAGCTCTAGGGTTTTGTCCTGGTAAAGGGAAAGTACAGTACTTTGATATCACCTCAGGGCTCTGGAAGAACCAGGAGTGGGGTGGGAAGAAGTATAGGAAGGTCCCACACCAGATCTACAGGGAGGTATTGCCTGGCTGCTCTTTGCCCAGCTGTGGGTCCCAGCTGTGCAGCAGGAGAGCAAATCCCCATGGAGCAGGGCCGGACAGCGTTGGGGTGGTCAGGGAACTGGAAACCTGCTGAGAAGGAATTAAAAGCACCTACTGGGCTGTTTTTTGTTCCCCAGCACCCCTCACACACTGCTGGTGGGCCACAGTGCCTTAAGCTGCTGTGCCAAGCCCTGGCAGTGACAGTGTGTCCCTTGTCTTCTGTGGCCCTCTATAGGTTATAAGGCAGGTGTAATTGCTTGGAAACAAGCCCAAAGGCTGCTGTGTCAGGGTGGCAGGTTGCAGCTTGCAGGGGCAAAACAGGAACAGAGTGGTGCAGAAATAGAGCAGCACCACTCCTACAGCCTGCGGCAGGCACCCAGCAAAAGGCAATGTTTCTATCCGGGCAGGAGCAGGACTCGACCCAGTCCAAGGGCCCTGGCTTGAGATGCCCAGCTAATTCTACACCTCGGGACAAGCTGGGGAGGGCCTGAGACATTTGCTGTCTTTTGGAGCTGATGTCACTGCTGCAGAGTGTGTGGCTGTCACAGAGATGAGTGAAACAAGGATCTCTCGCAGCCCTACGGCTGCAGGCTGGCCAGGGGGGGAAGGCTGAAAACAAACCTGGCATCAGGGAGACCCTTGGGAAGGGAGCAGACCTACATATTTACATCAACAGTCATTTAACAGGAGAAACCACCAGGCCTGTGGGCTATCCCTCAGTAGGCAGGATGGCCATGGGGCAAACAGTGTAGCAGCTAGGCCTTTATTTCCAAGCTGAGAGCGTAGCCACAGACATATTGATCTCATTTGTCTGCAAGCCCAGCTCTGGCTGCTAGCCTGTGCTCCCTGCAGCACCACCGCTGTGCTGGGTCAGTCCTCTCCAGTGCCCCCTTACAACATTCAACGGCCTTCACAAGAGCATCCAGGTTCTTCACTGGAAGGAAGAATTTAAACCTCCCTGTTTCTCAAGAGATAGGAAAATACTCCAGCCCATCTGCTTGGGCCTTCTTCCAGTCCCAACGGGAGCAAGCAGCTCACTTGCTGGCATGGGGGGGTGCATTCTGGGGCTGCATTTGGCAGACAGAAGAGTAGAAGAGCTGCCAGTGGTTTGCCTGCTGTACCAGAGTCAGCAGAAAACTGCCCAGGTGTCTGCCCTCCTGCATCCAGCCACGCAACAATCAGGTTTCTTTCTGCGCTGCTGCCTGCTTCACAGCTCTCCTTCCCCCTCCAGGACTCGCACACCCAATGCGATCATCTGCCGGCTCACAAATGAGGCCAGGCAGCCAGCTACAGGGTTGCAGAGCAGAGAAGGGCTGCGGCAAGGTGGGCCGATGCACGGGCTCCCAGTAACGTCTGATCCACGAGTCTGTGCAGCGGGCGTTCCCCAATGCCTCACCATTGTGGACCTGCTTCTTCCTCCTGCCCCAGCACTTACAGAGGACCAGGCAGCAGGTTCAAGCTCTGTGCCGCCCTGCTGTGCTCAGGTAGTGAATGCAAGACAGCGGCAGCTTGCAAACAACACAACCGTGCGCTGGCAGAGAGAGACACGTTACATCTGATCACAGGCTGGCCTTGGGGGGCATATCCTTCTGCAACTGAACCCCGCATCAGGGCACCACCCTCTTCAGCACGGTAACCTGTTGTGGGCAAAACAATCTTGAGGTGGGGAATATCACTTAGTTTATGGCCAATTAACAGAAACTTTTAATTCCCGATTTGGGTATTGTGGCGGACAGATGAATGAATTTTTTGCCTTAAACATTTCTTGGTGCATGGGGTGCAGGCAGGCCACAACCCCGAACAAGCCATCTGTCCCTGGCGGAAACAGGACTGGGCTGCTGCGACCCCTGAGATGGTCTCCCTGCGACCACCCGGAACACACCGAGCCTGCACTGAACGAGACCACAGTCGGGCAGAGACTTTGGGATCCGTTTTTAGCACAACTTCTATAAAACTTGCTTGGCATGAGTGGCTAAATTTGCTGAAGCCTTAGGCCGCACTCCCTAGTTCGGTAAGAAAGGGCCCCAGAGCTGGTGCAGGCGGGAACGATAAGGGAGTTACCAGCAATTTGCATTCCTGTGCACTGCTGAAACAGTGCTAATTGCTGGAGTTACCACCTCTTTGTCAAGACCTTGAGAGATGATGGTGGGACCCGAGGAAGGAAGACACACCTGTCTGCAGAAACTGCAACAGAAAAGATAAGGGAGAAAAGAAACAGCCTGCCTGGGAATAACGATAAGATCCAATAAGGAGCAGGAGACCCCAGACTCAAAAATTACTATTGGTCTGAACTACCACGTGGGGGGGGTGGGAAACTTAATTTGAACAAGCTATAATTGCCCAGGGATCTCTTTGTTCAGGGTCCCTCTTCGGAGGTACCCAACTCGAGCTGTAACCCCTGCACGCGTGTCATTCCGAGCTAACCTAGGGTCGGACCCAACTCGAGTTGTAATTACTGCACGTTCACCACCAAAACACCCAGGGTGAAGAGGACCCACCTACCACCAGACGGGAGCCCCCCCCACCACCGAGACTCCCAAAGGAAGAGGACCAACAGGACACCGCTGGATCCACGGGTGGTGATATCTTTCTCTCTCTCTCTCTCTCTCTCTCTTTTTCCTCCTCTCTTTTGTTGAATGTTGGTAAGATCTGTTTTTGTCTAGCTAGTTGCAGTATTCGCCATTGAATTATTCTATTTGACCACATGCCTTATCTTTGTGTTAATAAATCTTAAAACCGTTGGCTGGTGTCGTTTCACCTTAATTCAGTCCAAGGGCATCACGAACTTGGTCGTTTGGCCCCAAGGGGAGGAAGGTCGTCCTGAACGACTCCTTTCGGGCCGCGACAGGTATTGAGAACAAAAAAGAAGACAACAGTTCCCCTGAAAGTTCTCCCCTCAGACATACCTCCTCTGGCATGGAGCACTTGTGAGAGTGCATCTCCAGCCACATCCCCAACAATGTCCCTTCCTTGCATCTCCTCTGCTTCCTTCTCCATTTTCTCCCAAAACATGCCTCTTCACACTCCTCCTCACATATCCTGTTTTGTGTGTCCTCCTGTGTCTTCTCCTGCGTCTCCTTTTCGTGTTTCCCTTTGTGTGTCCTCGCATATCTCCTCACCTGTGTCCTTTAGCATCTGTTGCTCCTTGCAGCTACTGCCCTTTCTTAAATATGCCTGAGCAGGGGTGCCATGTGCACCTCCGATCGCTTGAAGTTTTGGTGCTCAATGGGATGTTGCCACCCATTTCATAGCTGGCTGGAGCTGGCTGTGACCGCAATAGGGTGGTCCATGACCTCCTCCCACACTGGGCACCCTGCAGCCCCCTGCTACCAACGCCCTGTCCATCCTCTCCCCACCCTGCCATTAGGCACTTGCAGGCAGCAGTGACATCCCCCTGCACCTTCTCTTCTCCAGGCCAAACACACTTAGCGCCCTTGGCTTCTCTTTGTACCTCTGGTGCTCCAGCCCCCGACCAGCTTGGGGGGCTCTGCTGGGCTCGCTCCAGTGCATCCGTGTCTGTCAGAGGCAGCAGAGCCCCATACTGGTCCCAGACATGGTTTCTCCCATGCTGAGCCCAGGGGAGGAACCCAAGCAAATGATCCAGCCAGTTTTACATCCACTTCCTTGTCAAATATCCAACCCACCTCTCACTTGTTTGGGCTCTAAGGGGAAGGAGGAGGATCCGGGAAACTGCAGGCCTGTCAGCCTCAGCTCCATCCCTGGGAAGGTTATGGAGCAAGAAATCCTGGCTACTACTTCCAGGCATGTGAAGGACAGAAAGGTTATTGGGCCTAGTCAGCATAGATATATGGAGGGCAAATCATGCTTAACCAATCTGATAGCCTTCTACAATGAAATGAGTGGCTTGGTGGAAGGGACAACAGTAGATGTTGTTTATCCTGACTTTAAGAAGGCTTTTGACACACTGTGATGACTGGCTCTAATGGTCTCCCTCCATGGTTGATACTGGGGCCAAAACTGTTCTAACATCTTCATTAATGACCTGGAGACTGCAGGGGACTGGGCTGGAAAGCTTGCAAAAGACCAGGTATGAAACATCTACCACTTTTCTCTCATCCCCACAGCACAGATGGTGATCAGAGAAGGCCTTAGGGTCTGCCTGGCACCACTTGCCCCTGGTAAATCCCTGCCGGCTCTTCCCAAGCCTGTTCTTGGCCATCATTTCTCTGGAGACAGCTCCCAGGAGGATTTGCTCCATCACCTTCTCAGGGACTGATGTCAGACTGAGCAGGTTCTAGTTCCTCCCATCCTCCTCCTTGCCCTTCTAGATGTCTGTGACATTTGCCTTTCTCCAGCCCTGAAGAACCTCCTCCAATCACCAGGACCTTTCAGAGATCACACAAAGTGGCCTTGCAATGACATCAGCCAGCTCCCCATGCACCTTCAGCTGCATCCCACCTGCTCTCAGACTCATGTCCCTCCAGTTGCAGTATTTCTCACCTTGATCTTCCTCTACCAGGGCTGATGCCTCACTGCCCACAGGCCTGAGGAAGTGCTCCTTGGAGATCAGAGTCCTGGGCCGCTTGGCCCTCCAGAGCCAAATTCTGCTCTTCAGCCATCAAGGCCTGCAAGTCTGCACTCTGTCTTGCTGCTTACTTCTCACAGGCTCCCTCCCAGCACTTCTGGATTTCCATCCCTCTCCAGGTAAGCTGCAAGCTAAGAAATCCCCCAGAAAAGCTCAGGACCAGTCTAGTTCAATGTTATTGACAGCCCACAGCAGGAAGGAGCCGCCCATCCCATCAACAATGGACAAAAACACATCAGGTGCTTTGTCCCTTTGGACTTGCAATACTTGAGTGTGTGCCCCGCACCCCCACCTTGCTTCTGCTGCCATGTGAGGTCTGAGCCTCTTCCATAGCTTTAGCGCCTTGGTTCTGCCCACAGGCAGAGGCAGCAATGCAACAGCAGGGCAAACAGGGTTTCTGCCACCACCTGAGCCAGCTGGCTTACATCTCCTGATGGTTTTTTCCCCACTGGGGCCCAGGACCCATGCAGAAGCAGCCAGTCATTCCCAAATAAATCTTTTTTGTCTGGAAGAGACAGACCTGCAAAGAGTCATAGCATTGCCAAGATGTCTTTCCAGACAGCATCCATGTTTGGGACTATAGCTGATGGATCACAAGCCTCCAGGATGAAACCAGACGGAGAGGGTCTATCCCTGGAGGCCAGCAGAGTACTCAGTTCTCAGACCTAGACTGAACAAGACTCAGTGCAGAGGAAGGACAACACCTACAAACTTCAGTTTGGTAAACAGTTTAATTGACAAACTGAAAGGTCTGCTGTTGCTCCAAAGCTGGAGTTACCCACTGCTCTGTTTGGCTGCCAGTCTCTTGTCTCTCTCTTCAGCAATGGTCAGGCGGATCCCCTTTCCACGGGGCAGGGAGATCCATGGCTTGTTGCCCTGAAGCAAGGAAGACGACGACACATCACACCAAGAAACCCAGAGAGGAACTGAGCCTACCCTCCCAGAGAGAAAAAGGAGCAAAATCCTGATCCTCCTGGAGCTTGGCCAAACAGAGATAGCCACATCATTTGTCCAACAGAAGCTTGGTGGGGAGCTGCAGTGTAAAAGCCTACTATCACTTTATTTACATCCCTGAGGAAGGCATTTTAGCTAAAACCAAAACAGCCCTTTCAGAGCCTGAACAAAAGAGGCCACAAAGGGTGGCAACAGAACAAGTCTTAGGAAAAGGCCTCTTGGGACTCTCAGGCCGAGTCATTGCCAAGACAGCATCACCACCTGAAAGGCACAGTTCCAAACTTTAACGTGCTTTAAAAAGCCACACAGCTTTTTCTTGAAAACATCACCACCCCTTCCACATTTACAGCAACTTCCCCTTCCCAGACCCATCAGCCTGCAGAAGACAGAGCCACAGGCAACAGAGCCAGGGCTGATGCCACAACTAGAGCTTCACTCTACAGGCAGCAAGGGTGGGAAGGCATTTGCCTAGAGAAGACAGGAACAACTCCTATCTTCAGCCAGCAGCCCCCAAAACAGGAAGGGACCAATCCTCCTTTTGTTTGCATACACTTACTTTGCCAATAACAAAGATGTTGGAGAGTCTGGTGGCAAAGCTATTGCCATTGGCGTCCTTCACATGAACCACATCAAATGAGCCAGGATGTCTCTCCCGGTTGGTGATCACACCAATACGGCCCAAGTTGGCACCACCAGTCACCATGCACAGGTTACCTAAGGCAAAGGAAAAGCTGGTGAGACAAGAGTTTGCACAAGGTACCAAGAGGAACCACATCCACACAGGTCCTTCAGGAGCATTGCTGAAGAACAGCACAGGCAGAGCAGCGCAGGGACATAGAGCAGCTGCCAGAACACCAGGGCACAACTTTTAATGCCTATATCCTGCAGAAACTTTGGCACGCCCCAACAAAGCCCCAAGGCCTATAAAAAAACATTCCTTATCACTTGATCGCTTGCATAAGTGCCAAGATAAGGCCTTTTTTACTACTGGCAAGTAGCCTGACAGATCCTCATTCCAACAGGAATCCCAGCTGCAGTTATAGCTGGAGATGCCTCACAGAAACAACACAGCCATTCACAAGGCTGCCACCATTGCCATCTCTGCTTCAAAGGGAAGGTGCCCAGCAGCTGCAGTTAGCTTCCTCATTGCTCTTCTCCACCAGTAATGCCTCTGGAGAACACAGTATCTTACAGAGGAGGTGAGACCTACCTGTGTCAAACTTGATGAAGTCTGTGATCTTGCCTGTCTCCAGGTCAATCTGGATAGTATCATTCACCTTGATGAGGGGGTCTGGATAGCGGATGGTGCGGGCATCGTGGGTGACCAGATGAGGGATTCCTTTGGTGCCCACAAAGATCTTCCTCACCTTGCACAACTTGTACTGCAAACAAAAGCCAACTCTGCTCAGCTGAGGCAGAGAGCTGCACCGCAGCCCTGGGCACTCTCGCACACACATGCCCCCCCCTCAGAGCCTGCCAGTCACACCAGACCTCAGTCCCCAAGCAAAGCATTCAGACACATTTCAGGACTTGGAGCCCCAGAGGAGACCAGACAGCAACTCACTGCTGCTCAGCTCACAGCCCCAGTAATTCCTCTCACAAGGCTGCCATGCAGTTATGCCACAGTCCCACCAGAAGATACCTGTGTTTTGGGAACAGCTTTTTGTAGCTACCCAGGAACCGTACCAGCACACGACCTGATACTGCAAACAAATGCCGAGCCTTCTGAAGCCTCCCACTCAGGCCTCAAGTCTCCCTACAAACACTGGATGCATTTTCCCAGGAAAGCATATGCAAAGGTGGAGTCTCCTTACTTTGCCTTGAAAGCAAAGGCAGAGGCTGCCTTTCCACAGGGCCTACAAGACATCTGTACCCCTTCTCAAAGGCACTCTGCTTTCCCTGCAGCCTTTAACCTGAACTCCTTCACATCCACACTGGGACTCATGCTGCAACACCGATCGGTAGCCAGAGATAAAAAACAAACCCAGGGCCACAAACACATGCCAGAGCCACCCCCAGCACAGCCAGGGAGAGCACAGCAACCCACCAGACAGCTCTCCCTCAGCATCGCTGTGTGCCTGCACAGCCTTCCATCTGGGGCACAGGAACCAGAGCGCTTGGGCTGAGGAACTGTACACAAGAGTCACTTGCAGACATAGAGGGCTAGAGGGCAATTCTATAAATACCTTCTTGTGTGTGCTCTAGAAGAGTTTAAAAACCCTTTTCAACATCTCAGCTGGCCCAGAAGTTCCCAAGCAAGCTTTGAAAAGCACTGCCAAAGCAAAGCCCTCACAACTAGTACTGCTTCAACCTGTTCCCTTCAACTTAAGGCCCTTTCTGCCTCTGGATGACCATAAAGGGGACAAGCTGTGTGCGCACATGCAGCCCCTCAGAGCTTCAACCAAAACCCTAAGCATACAAATCTTGTTGTTACTGCTTGATCAACAAGACTCCAGGCATCGAGTAACTGCCTCTGGAAACCAGCTCCTGCCTGGGAGCAAGCTTGTTTCCAGAATCGCCTCATTTTGTCTCTGCTCATGCCTGCGGAGCCTTTTGTGCTGGATACTCCACTTCCAGCTGCTCAACTGAAAGACACACAAGCAGCAGCTTTGCTTTGCATTGTATCAAAGTGGTCCTAGGATCCAAATGCTTTTGTCCGTTCAACTACAGCAAGCATTCGGCACATGCAAGATCTAACTCTTCGCTTACAAGAGTACTAAAGCAGTAACATACATGCAGGTGTGACACAAAGGCCCCCGCTGTTCCATTATCACCAGAATCTCGGGGGCCCGCAAGGCAAAACCTCAATTAAGAGGGTCTGGCTTCTGCACCACAGGCAGTACAGCAGCAACGAGGTTTGCACAGTTTCTGATCACTGTTACCTTGTGCTATTCTACATGAAGGCTTGCTAAACCACAGTAAAGCCATGCCCATCAACCTGAAAGGGCTTGGAGAAAGCTGCCTGCAAAGAGACTCCAACCTATGCCAACAGGGATCACTCAAGCACCAAGCACCCCTACACAGAGGGCTGTAAATTGCCCTCACATCACCTACAGACCTTCCCCCTTGAAGACTGCACACCCTAACCAAGAAAGGTGATGTCCCCAATGTCCTGAAAACGTGTCACTGACTGAGCTCTCAGGGAAGAGAGAAAACAGCTCCCATTCAGGACATACCAGACATGAGACACTACCCCACCAAAACCCAGCTTGGTCCACACTTACACCAAGATCAAGCCCCTTACCTTGGCCTCTTCAGCTGTGATGCGGTGAACAGCAAAACGACCCTTGGTATCATACACCAAGCGGAAATGCTCACCTGTCTTCTCAATGCTGATGACATCTGATTTCAGAGATAGAAATAAAATAAGTTAACACTTCAGTATTCATACATACAGTTGATATTCATAGCAGCACACAACCATAAATGAAACTGTAACAACTGCTTATGCAGTTGCTTTTTCAGCAGAACTTAGAAAGCACCTCTCCTCCAAATCTTGCCAGCCTCGCAAAATATTTCCCCCAGTGTACCAGAACAGCCCTGTGAGATATCTGTAGTTTACCAATCTACTCCAATAAAGTAAAAACACAGCAATAAACAAGTCAAGAGAGAAAAGCTAGTAGCTAAAGTCACTTGTCATGCCAAGAGAATCTGAAGCAGCAGCTTTATGCAATTTGCCCAATAAGTTCTAAAACTAGGATGTGTTTGTAGAAGCACTCTCCCCACTGGTGATCCAGTCAAAAAACTGGAAACAAAACTGTTAACAGTCTCCTTAGAAGAGATCGTGGCAGTCAGACAACTTAGAAAACATCAGCATCCCTTTTGCAGAGCAGATGCCTTGCACATGTCCTTGAGAAACTTCTAATATAGTAAATAAAAATGCTGACTTTGGGGACAAAAACCCAGCGTGGGTTCCTCCACAGGTCGCAGTCCCTTCGGGGGTGTACCTGCTCCGGCGTGGATCCTCCACAACTGCTCACCAAATTTAGTATCTGCCCCAACCCTCTTCACTAACCCATGAAGCCAGCAGGGTAGGTGATGTCTGTGCGGACTTTGCCATCTATCTTGATGAACCTCTGCATGCAGATCTTCTTGACTTCATCTCCTGTCAAGGCATACTTCAGTCTGTTCCTCAGGAAGATGATGAGTGGAAGGCACTCCCTCAGCTTGTGAGGGCCTGTGGATGGACGGGGTGCCTGCAAACAGAGAAAAGTCTTACTCTGGTTGCTCAGACGTACCAGCAGCTATCAGCTGCTGCTTTCCAAAGGAATAAAAGCATTCTAGCACCTCTCAGGACATCTGAGAACTGATGTAGGGAGCCCAGGCCTTACTACCTAACTGCTTTACCCCTTATGAGCAAGGGGAAACATAAAAGCTATTCACAGAATACCTGATGGCAGGTATTTCCTTCCCCGTTACACTAGCAAACTGCCTCAGGTCACCACCATCACTCTAAATGCACATTTGAGCAAACACATGGGACGTTTCCCGACTGTCTCCCAAAACCCTCACCCAAAGCAGGGCCCACCCACCCTTTTGGACTGGGGAGTGGTGCAGGGGAAAGCTACAGGGAAGCTCAGCAAAACCTGAGACAGAAACACAGATGCCTTCTGCCCTTCTCACAGAATGCTTCAGATGGAGCTCCTCTCCTGACCGTCACCCAGCAGACGGCAAGAAGCTCCTCTGCAGAAACCCACACAGAAAAGCAAACTGCCTACTCCCAGCAGGGCCGCTCCCACCCCCCGGGGCGGCCCCAGCCGCCGCCTCGCACACCGAGGCCTCCCCCGGGGCTCGCAGGCCTCCCGGCGCCCCCCGCACTTACGAAGACGCCCGTCAGCTTGTCCAGCATCCAGTGCTTCGGCGCCGCCACCCGCTTGAGGTGCTTCTTCGGGCCGCGGGCCTAGAGGAGGGCACACGTTACGGACCGGCCGCCGCCGGGCCCGGGCCCCGGCCCCGGCCCCAGCCCCAGCCCCAGCCCCAGCCCCAGCCCCGGCCCCCTGCCCCCCGGGGCCCTCCCCCGGCGGGCTCCCGCCCTCCCGCTGCCCCCCGAGAGGCCCCGCCGCCGCGCGGGGCGGATGGCGGCGGATGGCAGCGCGGCAGCGGCGGCGCGGCGGCCTCACCATGGCTGCGCTCCCTCGGCGAAAGGGCCGCTGCTTCCGGCGCGCCGCGGATATCCGCTCGCACGGCGACAGCGACGGCGGCCGCGCGGGGCCAACGCGGGGCGGGCGGGCGGCTGCCCCTGCCGGCCGGCGGGCTGCAGTGCCGCCTCCCGCAGCAGCAGCCCCCCCCCCCCCCTTTTAATTAGGGCACCGCAATTAACGGCGGGGGGGGGGGGGGTTACTGCCCGCCCCAGCTGCCTCTCTGCGCGAACCCCGAAGCAGCGTCCGCGGGGAAACCAGGCGCCCGGCCGTCCCCAGGCCGCAGCTCGGCGCCGCCGGGGTGGTTTCGTCCTCTTGGGCCTCCGGATCGTCTTTTCCCTCCGATCTGAGCTTTTCCCAGACACCAGGGGTGTCCTGCCCCCCCACCCCCCTCGTGTGCTGCCGACCCCACGGCGCCGCTTCCCGTGACGCCCCCGGGGGGCTTCCGAGGGGTGCGGGGGGGGGGGGCAGCACCCCTGTCCTCGATGGGACGTGGGGACAGGCAGGGCGAGGGGCTCCGTGGGCCCACGGCGGCGAGACCCGAGCCCTCCCCTCCCCCTGCGACCGGGGGGCAGCCCCCAGCCCTGCCTCCGGGGCACCCGTCGGTTGGGACCGGGGCGCCAGGGGGTCCGACGCCGCCCCGACGGAGGTGCCGGGGGCCTTGGAGGCTCCCAGTTCTCCTAAACGCCCGCGGCCGCGTGGCGGGTCTCAGCTTGGGCAGCCCGGCGGCCGCGTGGGGCTCACTGAGCGCGGCGCTGCCCCGGGGGCCGCTGAGCAGCACGGCCTTGCCCGCACCAGGCCCGTCCGAGCCGCTACGCGAGCGCGGGACCACCGCCCTCCCCTCTCCGCTGCCCGCCGCTCCGCAGGGGGCTCTCACAGCCCCTCCAGCGCTGCAGCCGCTGCCTCCGTCCCCGCGTTTCAGCTGCAGCCACAGGATGGAGCTGAGATCCCACAGGCCTCGCTCGACTCCTGACTCAGACCTGGCTCGGGACCGGGGAAGCCGCTTGCGGGGCCCAGCGGTCCCCCACAGCCCATCCGACCTCCCTGGGGAGGCCAGCGTCCCCCCCTCGGTGCAACGGGGCTCTCGGCGCAGGCAGCAGTGCCGCAGCGATACCCCGTGCCGGGAAGGGGGCTGAGCAGAGCAGCCCCTCCGCGGAGCTGGCCGGAACCGGGCACCCTGTCACGGGGGGCTGCAGCCCCGGGGCCCGGTGTTCCCGGCTGCGAGGCCTTGGCGGGTCCCTGCAGCATCTCCCCCCCGCAGGGAGGCAGCAGGACAAGACAGGGAAGCGGTCTCGTCCTCGCAGGCAGCGCAGGCGGCACGATGGGTAGGGCAAGCGGGGAACTTCCCCCACGCTAGCCGCAGCCCGGCCCGCGAGAGCCCCGGGCAGGACACGGGCTGTGCCTGCAGACCCTCCTCCCACCCCACGCTTGTTCCCAAAGACCTGCCACCCCCCAGAACGCCCCGGCAGGGAGTGGGATGGAGCCCCTGCCCCCCCCCCCCCCAGAGCTCTCCCCACGCAGAGAACAGGACAAGGACCCGCCACCCCCCAAGGCTCGGTGCTCAGCACGGCAGGGAGAGGGGCACTGCCAGGCAGGATGAGTCCTTCAGGATTTTATTAAACAGCTGCTTGAGACCTCCACTGGGCTGGCCACAGCAAACCAGCCCCTCCACTGCCCAAACCGCCATCCAGCCCCCAGGGCAGCCCCTTCCCACCCTCCTCTCGCACCGGTCCAGCTCCACGCACACCCAGGGCCCCCTCCCTGCCTCCGGCCCCGTCCCTTGCCCTGCCCTCAGGTCGGGGCAGCCCCGGCAGCCGGGCACGTCCGCGCCCAGCACATCTCAGCAGCACGAAGCTGCCCGCAGCGACCCAGCCGGGCGGCCGGCAAGCCGAGCACATCCCGCGGCAACGGGGCCCTTGCGCTCCCAGTCGCCTCCCGACCTCAGCAGCCAGCCGGGAAGTCCGCGGCGAAGTCAAACTCGTTCTGCCCGAGCCACAGCTCCGGCAGCTCGTTGGCCCTGTCGAGGCCCAGCTCCACCACCAAGGACATGAGGACCTCCTCGTCCACGGGGTCCGAGTCGATGATGCCGGGGCTGTGGGTGCCAGCCGCGGGGGCCAGCGCCCCGGGGCCCAGGGGCTGCGCCCCGAAGCCCCAGCCGGGCCGCGAGCCGGACTCGGCCGGGGGCCCCGGCCCCGCCATGGCGTGGTACTGGCTGTTGAGTTTCTGGAGGTGCCTGCTGGCCAGGAGATGGGGGCCCGGCTGCAGGGCGAAGGAGGACGCCTTGGCGGGCGCGGGGGCCGCGGAGGCCGGCATCGCCGCCGCGCCGGCGAGGTGCTGCCCGCCGCCGGCCTTGCTGGCGTTGGTGCCCCCGCCGGGGTAGTGCACGATGGTCACGACCTTGCGGTCCTTCAGAGCCAGCAGGGAGCTCATCGCCGGCGCCTGCGAGGGACACGGCAGCGCTCAGCGGGGCCCGGCGGCCCCCGCGCCCGGGGCCCCGAGCCGGCGTCGGGGAAGCCGCGCTCGCCGCAGGCGGCGGCCGCCCCCCCCGTCGCGGCGGCCCCGCGGAGGAGGCCGCGGCCGCGCTTACCTGGGCGGCGGCGCTGCGCTCGCCTCCGCTCCCCGCCCGCGCCGCCGCCGTCGCCCGGCTTTATAGCGCGCCGGGCCGCGGGGAAACGCGAGGCGGAGCGGGGCCGGCCGACGGACGGGACGGGACGGACGGGACGGCCCGCGGAGGGCTGGCAGGGACGGCACGGCACGGCCCCCGGGGCGGCGCCGGCAGCGCCTGCCCCTCCGGCCTCTGCGGGGCCCCCGGGCGGGCTGGGGCCCTGCGTGTCCTCCCCGACCTGGCCTGGCCCCCCCACATGTCCCCCCCCGTCCAGGCTGCGACACCCTGTGTGCCCCGCCTGCCTCCCAGCCCCTGTGCCCTCCGTCCAGCCTGGGTCCCTCCCTGACCCCCCTACCCATCTGGGAACCCCCATGTTTCCTCCCTGCCCTGCGCTGGGACCCCCCCCGTGCTCCCCCCATGCAGGCTGGGGGCAGAAAGGGGAGGCAGTTGGTGTCGGGGCTGCAGAGGGTGACGTGAGCCTTGACCGTCCAGCTGGAGGGGGACATCGGGCCGGGGAGGTCTGTGGGGAGGACTGGGGTACCCCCTCCTCAGCCTTCGTCTTGCCCCTTTGCACCTCCCTCCGCCAAGCTGAGCCCCCAGCGCCCCTTGGCACCTAGGGACAGGGACACAGAGAGCAGAGGGGTTGCCTTGCCCTGTGCCTCAGTTTCCCCAGCTGCCCCCAGGCCAGTGACCCTGTTGTATTTGGGTGCCCTGTCTCCCCACGTGGCTCTGTCCGGCCCCCTGAGCACAGCTCGCTCTGCGCTCCTTCACCTCATGCTCTTTAAAGCCCCATCTGTTCGACATTAGGGGGTTTCCTCTTTGTTTGTTTTTCCAGTTTTTGGTAAATCTGAGCCTCGGCCCTTTTTTTTCAGGGAGGAGCTGGGAAAGGAGAGGCTGAGCCAGAGTGAGAGGCACATGGGGCTCCCTGCCCTGGCTGGAGCGTGGGGGCTGCCCGGGTCTGTGGGGCAGGACCGACCTGGCCGCTTCCCAGGAGCCGAGCACATTGCAGCGGGCTGGCTGCTCCTGCCAGGATGCACAAGCATGCCCACCTCGACCAGTCTCTTTCCGGGGGTTGGAGGCCCTGTTTCGCCCCGAAGCGGCTCCCGCAGCTCTCAGAGCAGTTTTGTGCCTGACGCTGGAGCAGAGCACGCAGGGCTCGGAGACGGGTGCAGGAGGGGCAGGGACAGCTTACCTGCTCTTTCACGTGCCACTTTTTTCTTGTCTAAATGGCTCCCGGGGCTGACATCTCCTCTGGGCGTGGAGACCCTTCGGCAAGGCGAGCCGAGCTGATGGCAATATGACCCTCCTGCCACCAACCCATGTACGCAGCCCCGTGTCCTGGGTCCCCAGTCTCCCCCTCCCCACTGCTGCAGGCAGTGACGGTTATGCCTTGCTGAGCTTTTGAGCCTGGGGGGAGACAGCAGAGGGAGAGGGAGCTCTCCCACCCTGAGCTGTCCTCCTGGACTGCCAGCAGACTCTGGCAGAGCTGCTTCACTTGGTCTGCGTGCGGGAAGGTTTTGGGAAAGACCCTCAGGGCCTGTGGGTCTGCACGTGTGGCTCGGAGCCGTCCCTGCCTGAAAGAAAGCACAGGCTCCAAACACCACTGTGCCTAGTGCCAGGCTCCAAGTCAGGAGGCATCAGAGCAGCCATGATCCATGAGCGTGGGGCAGAGGAGGGACAGCCCGTGGAGCTCCTTCACCCACACCCTTCCGTGACACAGCAGCAGGCCTGGAAGGCTGCTGCCTGAGTTTGGGCCCTATTTGTCCCACACAGGAAGAAACGGGGTGTGATGAGCTCAGTGATGAGGGTGCAGGACACAGCCTGAGCCTCTCCACCCTGGCGGGTGGCCCCGCAGAAGACCCGCCACCCCTGAATTCACATCTAGGCCTTGCAAGGAACTGTGTCCTCAGCAGGGCGACCTTGGAGGGGCCCAGCCCTCCATTACAGCACTGATGTGCCTGTATAATCCCATGCACAGGGGCTTCCTGCAGCCACTGCCATGCCCTGAGCACAATCCGCCAAGCAGTGAGGGGGAAACTGGGCTAGGAAGCGCCCCGCTTTCACCCAGCTCTGTTTTCTCTCTATTAAAGGACCTGATCTCCCAGAGGAGAGGTGGGCCACCTCCAGCACTGACAGGCCAGCTCGGTCCCAGAGTCAGCATCCTGCAGGGAGGCAGAAGGAGGCAGCGGGTCACCGGTCAGTCCGCAGGGACGTGGGAGCCACATCCAGCTGAACTTCATCCATGCTGGATTTCCTGTTGTTTCCATCAGAAGTGAAAAACAAGAGATCAAAACAAAGCCAGGCCAGGCTGGGAGTCCCTTCATATTGCTATTTATTCCAGCACAATCTAATTAAAGCAACAGGAAATTTGCTTTCCCACACCGACTAGACATCTTTAAAAAGAAACGACACAAATAAAAGCCCTGTGGACCAGGTGAATGAGGGGACAAGGCCAGCAGAGGCCTTGGTCCCTGGCCTGCCCTGCGGGCAGGGTGCTGGGCCAGGTGCCAGGAGGAATCTGCCCCAGCATCAGCCTACTCGCCCCCTGCGTGGAGCTGTCAAGGGGGGACTGGGGCATCCAGAGGGTCAAACGCTTCCCCTAAGCCTCTGTCACATGTGAGATCTCCCAGGACAGCAACTGCCACCCTGCCCTGCATCTCTTTTCCTGACGCCCTCGACAGCACCCCTCAGGCCTGGCCCCTGTGCGCAGGATTTTGGGAGCCCGCCTGTCACCACCAGTGGTCTGTGCTGCTTTACGTTGGTGGAGCCGGAAGGGACGGTCACAAATCCAAGCGCAGCTCCCCTGCTTTGAGGGTCTGCAGCCAGGGGCACCTTGCTGGGCTCGTCACGGCAACCCCAGCCAGAGGCCAGTGCGGGGTGCTGCCATCTCCCCCGAGGTGAGCCTGGCTCCCCAGCGGCCTCAGCGCTGTGAGCTTACATGCAACCAGGGGCTGCTGCAAGGACACGTTACTGGGAGACCCCTGCTCCAGCTCTTGGTGATGATAAATTAACTGTCCAGTGGAGAAGGGGAAATTTCCTGACTTAGAACAACAGAAAAAACCTGTTGCCTGGGTTGCTAATAGTTCAGCTTTTACCTAAAGCCCCATAGGCACGGCTCCATGAGAGGCCTGCAACTGGTGTGCGGCCATGAGACAAGCTGGACCGGGCCGGGGGAGGAGGGGAGCTAGAGCGTGGCACGGACACTCACACCTGGCGAGTCATCATCCAAGGCAGCATCATCCAAGGTGGGACGTGGACTGCTTGTGTTCCTCGGGCTGTCACTGCGGTCTGAGGAAGACGACCGCAACCCGCTGCAGAGCAGGGCAGGCATTCCCACCTCCATGTGCTGCCGGAGCAGGCAGCTCACAGCCCGTTAACCAAGCTGGCTGTGGCACCTTAACGGGGCTGCAGGCAAGGAAAGGGCTCCTCTAGCTCTCCCCTGCCTCCCCTCATTGGGTTGTCCGCCACATCCACCCCATTTCCAGAGAGGTTGTGGGACCTTGACAGAATGCTCCATGCTAGGTGCTGTACAGGACAGCACTGGCTCCCTGGAAGGCGGAGTGGACACAAGAAGAAAAGAAAGCGCAGGAGTATTTCAAGTACTTTATTTATAAAATGCCTAATAGTTTAAAAACCCAATGGCTGTGACTTTCTGTGGGTAACAGGCACAGCCAGTGTCCTGGGTCCTGGCTGGCCCTCAGCACCTCTGTCTGGGTGGGCATCTCAGAGGCTGCACGCGAAGGCCGTTGTCCTGCCAGGAAGGCAATGTGGTAAAAGCTGGTGCTGGTGCCGGCACCCAGTTGTGGAGGGTTCACAGCTCTGAGCAGCCCCTCTCTTAAAAAACATTAAAACCAGCTGTGAGAATAAACTCTGTGTTGTTAAAAAAGGGAACAGGAGGGAGCAAGCGAGGCTCTGTCGGCACGGGAAGGCTGGAGCCGCGAGGCCCACGCGCTCCTGCCCAGGGAGGGCCGCGGCGCTCGTGACGCTCAGCAACTTTTCTTTTTTAAAGCGAAACAAATCAACCAACCAACCAATCAAAAGTAATTTCTGCCGAATTTCCCCTGCAGCCACACTTTCCACCAGCCCGCTCACATCAACATGCTGTCTTCAACACAGGAAACACTCTCGTGGATGCTCGAGCTTTCCTGCTCCGCTAAACAACATGCTTCAGGTTCCCTGCAAACAAAAGGAGGCAGAAAAGATGTTTCCACTGAGACTGACTTGAACCTGATGGATTAGCTCAACCTGGGGTAGGCGAGGTTTTTGCTGGCTGTAGAGGCCTCTTTGCAGTGGGTTTCTTCTCCCAGTACCTCCCCCCTCTCCCTCCCCAATGGTACCCCAGGAGGGCTCGTATTCCTGCAGCGCCGAACGCTGCTACCTCTGCAAGGGGGACTCTGCCTGCTCCCTCTCCACTGTCAGGCCTGACAAACTGGGAAGCGATACAGGAAACCCGACCTCCGCACCGACCCAATTCCTGGCTGGCCAGCCAGCAATCTTGCTCCCTTCGCAGAGGCTGTCACCCTCTTTCAAGCTATACTTGGGGACCTGCCAAAGGGAGACTCCGCCACCATTTCCACTAAGAGTTTTCCCTGCAGACTAGTCACCGGTTTGGAAGTTTTTGGTCAGCAGCAGATGGGAACATTCATTTCCTGCTGCCTTGTCCACCTCCCCTGGGACAGATATGCTGCCAGCACTGTACAAACTAGATCCAACCCTTCCAGCTTAGAAATGATGCTGCAGCATGGCATGGAGGATAAGTGAGATATGTCCATGCATATCCTATCAATCCTCCCCGGGAATATCACCCCACTGTGAAGGACAGGGAGAGGCCCTCAATTTGGAGGCACACAAGGGATGGATCCGAGCCTTGCAACCAAGAAGCCAAACAGTGGCAGATTGCACCAGCTCCAGGTCACCAAGGCTGGTCGGTATTGGCAGGCATGGCCCTGAAGGGACACAGAGAGTTGGCAGTGCTCAGACACCCTGCCCAGGACTGCGCAGAGATGCAGCCAGGCACCCCTCGACGAGAGCAGCACCCTTCCATCTCCTCCCAGGACTGCACCTTCGCACACAAGAGCAAGTGGAGCCCAAAGGTCTAACCCTTCTCCCCAAGGTTTCTGACAGTCTGCAGAGAGGATGGGCAGCTCTGTCCTTCCTCCTTCCCTACCGGACACAAGAGAGCTGCCTATCAGCAGGGGAGACACATCCTCCCTGGGCCTGGCTTGTCGTTGAGAACAAATGTCCGTGGGCACCCAGAGCCATAGCATCTCCCAACACGCCTCCTCCTACTCTGACACATCACAACTTGCACCTAGAGTGAAAAATTGCTGCAGAGCCCATGTGTTCCTGCCCCTGGCTCCTCCTGGGCAGGGAGAAGACAGATGGGAACGGGCACCACACAAAGACACAAGAGCTTGCAGGGCTCACACAGCTACCAGCCCTGGGCTCCAAAAGCTTTCAGGCTTGCTCTCTCCAGCAGGGCTGGAGGACAGTCCCAACTCCTGATGACATCTACAGAAGTTTTTTTTTTTTTTTTTTTTTTTTAAGCCTTGTCTCCTCCAGCACAGCTGACACAGAGAATCCTGCTGAGGGGTGGCCAGTGCCTCCCCTCTAGGAAGCATCAGGCCGCATCACTGCTGCAGTCCACAGCCCACTGGCACTGCCTGGCTCACATTTAACCGTGACTTTCACGCAGCATGAGATGCCCCTGTCCCCTCTCCTTATCCAGAGAGCGGCAGAGGCAGCACGGTTAGATAAAGGATAGAGAGAACAACGGCTATTTTTTGAAAAGCTGACCTGGTGCCAAAATCCCATTGTAACCCACAGCATTGGGGGTAGGGGGCCAGGGCAGGGGCTTAAATGCCCGGACAAACATTGCTCTGCTATCTTGCTCGGAGTCATGGAGGAGCTGAAGCAAAGGCTGGAGCTCCCCTCCCCTAACCTTCAGCCACCCCTAGCTCTGCGCTAGCATGTCCCGGAAACCACCTCCCTTTGCCTCCAGGCAAGTCCTAGCCTGCACGCGGCTCTGAGGAGAGCAAGGCATCTCTGGCTCTGCCCCAAGGGCCGATGGAGGGACACCAGTGCAGTGGGAGCTGACCCCAGGGACACTACATACGCTTCTGCCAACCACAGCCCAGGGTCTCTCTTCAGGCTTGCAAGAAGAAAGAGTAGCTGGGGCTTTGAGGGACCCTGGGCAAAGCATCTGGCAGTCCACACTCAGTTACCTTCAACTATGTAACAGCTAAGCTTGCTAAAGAAAGCCTACAGGCTTGGGCTGGCAGTCCCCATCTTCCCCCCAACTGCCTCACCATTAACAATTTCCCTTTAGCCATGCTGTTTTCCATCCCAAGCAGATCATAAAGGCTTTTACTGCATGCCGGGGGACTGAATGCACCGCACTCACATTAACTGCTCTGCACAGCAGTTGGGGTGGTGACTGCTGGAGCAGTTCGGGACAGACAGCCCAGCACAGCCAAGCAGGCAGCAAAGCAATGCTGAGAATTAACAGCAGTCTTGGAGAGGGTGGGAGCCGTGGCTCTGCTCCTGTTAGCCTGGGGGCCCAGGGGGCTCCTTCTCCAAGTGGTGGCAATGCCACCTTCACCCGTCACTGTTTCAGGGCTGCGGGGGCTGGTTCTCCCTTGCCCCACTCGCTCCTGCTGCCCTCGGTACTGCCGCTGCAAGCGCAGTGGAAAGGCAGCCTGCTGCAGGGGGAAAGGTCCTTGGAGGGACTAAGCTCTCCGCCAGCTCAGCCCCCTGATCTGGCGCTCTGCGCAGCGGCAAGGCCATTTTTGCAGGCGAGGGAGCCGAGGAAGAGAGCTTGGGGATGGGGGAGAGCCGCCCTGCCAGCCTCGACAGCAGCCCAGGCTCCTGCCGACTGAAACAACCAGCAGCGCAGTAGGGCAACCGCATCCTCTTGAGCCTCTTCCTGGGGGCTGGGGAGTGAGCAAAGGAGCTTCCCTGCTCTCCTCTCTGCCACAGTCGTGGGTTTTCTCACCGGGTTGCACAACGGAGGGAATCCCAGACTCTACCACCTGCAGCCTCCTGCTCTGTTTCAGCCGTGTGCAGCACCAGCTGGGAAGCCTTTGGGTCCTGACCAACAGGCACAGACTATCCAAGAGATCTGGCTTTGCTAGGAAGGCTTCCAGGGGCCCAGCCACCACAGAGGAAAACACGGCAAGGCCTGGGGCAGACAGCGCCTCTGAAATAGGACTAGCCAAGCACTGATGAGGGCTGCTCTTGGCCAACTCCTTGTGTGGACCAGGACTCAGTCTCAGACCCCTTCCCAAGCAGACAACCAGTTTGGCTCTGCTAAGCTTCCTCTGTCTTCACCAGCTGATTTTATTCATTAAATAATTCAAACATAAGCTATAAGGAAAGAAGAAAGAAAAACAAACAAGGACTGGGAAGTGGGATACTTTGGTCTCTGTTGCAGCGCCATGTTTCCCCAGCTTGATGGTTTTGGGGGCTAGGCCTCTGCTCCCATTTACTGTGTGGTTTAGCACTGCTGAGGATCTGTTTTATTTGCTGTTCTTTGGGCAGCCGGTCAACCTTGTCAGGCACATCGGATCACCGCTGCTTGCCCTGCACGCGTTTCAGCCAGCCAGCCTCTGAGCACCGCGAGCGTGCTGGGCCAACCGGCAGGCACACGGCTCATTCCCGCCCAGGGGCTGCAGGGCTTTCAAAAGACTGGACAGAAACTTCTTTTCCAGAGAGGAGTCCTCTGACATCAGGCTGAAGGGGAGCTGTGCGGAGGCCAAAGGCATCTCATGCCTTCTTGATCTCTGTTAACAGGGGAGGGCGTTAAAGGTGTGGTGCCAGCCACGGCTGTCGTCATCTAGCACAGGGCTGGGACTTGCGGAGGAAGATGCCCAAGACACACACCCAACTCTAAACTGCTTTGCTGCAGTCCTCCAATCGTGCGTCGACCTGTGGCACCAATGTTGACTGTGGAAACGACAGTTTGTGAAGTGCTGGATCCGCAGCCAGCCCTCTGAGCCATTCTGAAACACGCTGCGCACCCAGGGCCAAAAGGAACAGGGCATGAGGGAAAAGAAGCCCTACTGAAAAGGACTTCAAAAGAACCAGGAATATTACATGGACCAGGCTGCTGTCTAGAAAGGTCAACCACATCCCTGTGATTTTGGCATTGATGAGAGAGAAGGCAGCCTTCGGTCATAGGAGCTGTAAGCCAGAGGGGACCTCCACAGATGCTCACACAGTCAGAAGGTGATGGGGCAGGAGGAGCCCTCACCAACAGGACAGACAGGAGGGGGCCCAGAACACACTTGCTCCAGCTAAGCACACATCTGGCGCCTCAGAAAGGTGCGAGCAGGGAAGACAGATGCCGGGGATTCACCTGTCTGCCTCCCTCCCCACAAATCCACAGCCACTAAAGCCTCCTTCCTGGGCACAAAACACATATCCCATCAGATCCGACACTTGCAGTGGCCATACTGCTGCAGCATTTTCAGGAATGCACTCGGTTCCCAGGGGAACCAGCTGTGAGCTGGGCTGGAGATGTTTCACTGAGGATGCAGAGAGGTACCATCCGGGCAGAGCATACCCTCAAGTGCCCTGCTCCCTCTCCCATCCCTGCTTCCAATGATCAGGGGCCCTGGTCCTTTTCCCGGATCTGATGCTGAAGAAGCAACACTGAGCAGGGAGGGCATGATCTCCAAGAATCTTGGTTCTAGGCAGGTTATATTCCTCATGTCTTCATCAGCCTCTTCACCTTCCTGCTTTTGAGATGGTCTGATAAGCAGCTCTTCTGAGATCAGACAGCAGGAGGGAGGGGTTCTAGTTAAACTGCAATTCCCTTAACAGCCCACAGGCCAAGCAGTAGGGAACAGGGCTTATAAACGAGCATCTTGTGCTCCAAGTAGCAGTTTGGCAGATGACAGTAAGGAAGAAGGACTGATCTTTTGTGACAAGACCAGGAGGAAGCAAAAAATCATCATTTGTAGGAAGCAAAAGGATTGGGGGAACTGTAAATAACAAACAGCGCAGCTTATCAGTGCAGAGCGGTTGTGCTCACAGGGTGGACTTCAGCAGATCCACATCAAAGCCACCTATCTCCAAAGGATGAGCACAAACCAGTCCTGATGATTTGGGATTCATCCCTAGGCAGTAGTGCATCACACAGGCTTGGGGACAGTGCACGATTGGCTGAACATGAGCCAGGTGAGGTTGGTGGTGTTCCTTGTTACAAGCCCATTTCAGCAAGCATGGAGGCTAACCACCTGCCTTTTATTCTTCCGTCTGTAAGATATGAGAAGACATGGCTGTTTTTTGACTTGCTTTGATCTAATTAAGAGCACCCCATGCTCTCTTGGCATCAAAGGATGGGAACTTTGCTCCAGGGCAAAGCACTGTTTCCAAGAAAAGACCTGTGCCACGGTTGACAGCATGTGCCAGGGATGTTTTTGCTTTGCAGGGTTCACTGTGATGTGGACAGAAGTACTGTCTAACTGAGAAGCTCCAGCTGAACTTGGATGTAGGAGGAGGATGCGAGCTTATGGCATTAACATGCAGAATTTGGACTTCCTGATGAAAACAAGGGATGATTGAGACCAAGGAGGTGGAGGAAGGTAAAGCGCTCTATGTCAGGCTTGAAAAAGGTAAGGAACATACATATGGTTACTGCGGTTCAGCTGACAAGTGAATACCACCAAGCTGTGGTAACATGACTGTCTGCAACTGGGAAGTGCATCTGGAAGGCAAAACTAGGCTGGGGAACAGAGAAGAGTTTCTCCCAGAAAGCTAGACAGGGTGCAGGGGAGGGGCTAAACATCCTGAACTCTCCTCTCCTGAACTCAGGCAACTGTGGTGCCAGAAAGGAATGAAAAACATGCACAGGAAGCAGCTGGAACACTTTCCCCCCAAAGCATCTGCTTTTCATTCAGCACTGCACAGCCTCAAGGTCCTCCTGCATCTAGACTTTAACTCCCAGCTCTACCTCCCCTGCAACCAGGCTGAAACTTGCTCTAGGTGCGCACATATACGGCTTTTTCTGTTTGGATGTGACTAGCTGCCCCACTCTGTAGGAACTCCCTGTGCGGGCACATGTGTCTGAGGCTGATGACACCTGCAATCACATTCATCAAATGATTCATCTTGCATCGCAGCTGTTTATTTGCAGTGATGCCGTTTATTTGCAGTGATGCCATTTATTTACAAACCACATTTTACTTTAAAAAAACCCATCTTCTTAACGAGCAACAGAAGCATAACCCAAGTCACTACCAGACATACTGTGGGCAGCAGTCCTTGTGCTGGGAAGATTTCAATAAAAACTGGCTTTAATTTAGGCTGTCTGTGAGACAAGGTCTTAAAAGAGTTTGGGCATATGGCTCCTATTAAACTGGTCCATTCCCAAGGACTCGTCCTGTGCAGTACAAAGCGTGGCATACAGAGCAGACCAGACTTGGCAGAACAGTCCATTTGATCTGAGTCCCACTCGCTGCCTGTTGCTTTCCCAAGAGCCACCTAGATACGGCCAGGCAGAGGGTGGGGGCTTCCAGGTATCTGCTTGTTCTTACTGGCCATCTTTTCTGTAACTCCCTGCCTTCCTTGACAGGCTTCATGAGCTGGTGCTGGCAGAACAGATGAACAAAATTGCCAGAGCAGCTCAAAGTCCTCTTCCTTCCCCTCGGCTGTCTCCGAGCAGTTTTAATTCCAAAGCACTGACCACAAGCCACAAACCGGGAGATCCCAGAACTCCAAGACGTTCCTAATTTTGAGTGCTGCATAGTGACAGGAAGAGGGGATGATCATCTACTCCTCAAGCTGGTGTCACGATCAGCCTCCCGGTTCCTCTTTTTCTCCAGCACAATGGATTTCTAGAGCAGTGGCTGTCCCCAGGATGATGATCTGCTGAGCTGGCAGCAATATCTTTTTGACTTTTTGGAAGCCCCTTTCTCACGAAATGCTCTCAACCCTCCTGAGACAGTGAGCCCTGAAGCCTTTCCTCAAGGCACAGTGCAGATGTGTCCCCAGTGCTTTGTACAAATACATGTTCACTGGATACTGCCATTGGGCCAGCCTGTTCCACCACCTCTTGCAAACTCTGTGCGAGACAGTGAAAATAGATCCCCTGTAAAAATCTAATCAACTTCAACTGACTTTTAGCCCCTTTGTTCTTTGTTTCCTTTCTCAAAGTCAGTGGATGTGAAAGTCTTGGTAAGCATGTGACACATGGAGCTTATACACTTCCAGCCTGTCCTGAGAAGGTACATGGTACTTGGTGTAATACTATTATAAGCTAGGCACTTTTGCACTTAAAAAATAATGAAATAGAAACTCCTATTTTTCTCCTGCAAGGAGCTGGGACCTCTTTCTAATTTCCATACTTCCTCTAAACAGCAACATCCTTTAGGACTTGGACAGCCATCAAAATCAACAACAAGGTTTTCTTATACCCCTGGGCAAAGAAAGGAATAGATATGGCCCAAATTGTTTCAGTTAGGATCATGGGATAGTCCTGTATCTTTGGGAACTGCAGCAAGCAATGCAGGTTTAATTAACAGCTGCTGGGCCCAGTTAGTCCAAGATGAAGATGTGCTGCTTATAGAGATAGAACAGACTGAGATCCTTCAGCTTGGAAAGGAGATGGTGGTGGAAGTGTGGCATGGGTCTAGGAAATCACAGACTGGTACTGGGAAGGTGAATAGGAACTAGTTACTTCCTATATCTCACTACACAAGAACAAGATGACACCCAGTGAAATTACCCAGCACCAAGTTTTACACAAAAGAAAATACTTTTGTACACTCCAGGCACAACACTTGCTGCTACACAGTGTGTGAGCACCCAAAGTATAAATGAGTCTGGAACAGAAACAGAGGAATTAATGGAGGACAGGTTCCTTGGTGGATCTCCAACATGCATCCAACACCTCTCTCTGGCTTAGGAAGCTCCAAAACCTGCTGGGTAAAGATACCAGGCAAAGGATATGTAAATCTGTCCTCTGCTTTTTCCCCAAATCAGATGTTTTGTTTCTGTTAGAAATGTAGATTGACAGACACCTTTACTGTGCATTCACAGATACACTTACTTAGACTACCTTGCTATGGTGAGGTAGGTACCCCTCTGACTTTAGTAGCCACACTTGTGTCCACTGACATTTTTACTAAACACTGAGAAGTTAATAAGCACCAGGCCCCATGTTCCTTCCCTGCCCATGGACTGCCCTAACAGAGGAAAGGCAATGTCAGCTTTTGCTAAAAGAGACCCACAGCACTGAGAATCCCAGGTTAAGCAGGAGACATGAGTGGTCAAGCAAATGAGGTTCAGCTTTCCAGTCAGCAAGAAAGACTGCAATGAACTTTTCTAAAGTCCTCTCTGAAAGGAGCAGGAAGCCATCAGCCTTCCCCTGAACCAGCAGAGCTGGCTTGGGGTGGACAACTCACCTTTGATGGAATTGAGGATATCTTGAATTCTCTGTGGCTCATTGCGGTCTGGTCTGCAGCTTGGTGTGATCTCCAACACGTAATCAGGACCATACTCTGTGAAAAACTGCAGAAAGAGGAGAGGAGAGTCAAGAGAGGTCTCTGGCTGGCTGAGGCTGGAGGATGGCTCCCCACAGGTACCTGTTTGTAAAAGGTAAAACATATTTTCTCCTTCTGAGGGGGACATATAGTTCAACTACATCAAAGATGTGCTTCTGCAGTGCCTCTGCCTACCTGAAGTTAGCAACTGCTACTGATTCAAGCGCCTGGGAAGCAGAGCTCAGTGCTGCAGCCATGAGCAACATCATGACTGTCATCCTGTCTTGGCTGGGAAAGCCACTGACACCTATTATACACATGGTCACCTGCAAATCTGATCTTTTTACAAACAAAACTGAAATGCTGCCTATCAGATAGCCTTCTTCTTGGTTCCCCACACCACCTTGCATAGTCCAAGCACTGTGTTGGTACGACTCTGCCTTTCAGCACCTGGAAGATGTAAAATCAGTGCACTTCAACATTAATAATGTGTCTCTCCTGGCTGACTGCTAGAATTGTGCAGCTAAGTCTGAACTAGAAGATCCACGACACCTTTGCATGATCATGTAGAATCCTATAAATTATTGCTACCAGTCTTATTTCACAAGCACACAGCACTGAGCAAAGAAGCGGACATGCCAGGGTTAAATATTCAGCTGTAAAATTGCATTCAGACCTGCTGCCCCACACTTAGAGGTAAAAGGGAATCCTATGTATTCCGTTCAGTAATTCCATCCCTTGGAGAGCTAGTCCAGATTTAATTTATCAAAGGAAGGAAAACTCAAGGCATTGTAGTCCCCCAAGGTGATCCAGTGATGCACAGGGTTGGGGTTTTCTTTAAAGGTGACGTTGAAGGTGGCAGATATGGCAACACAAGACTGACATCTCTGCGCTGGCAGAGGTGATGAAAGCCTCTCCAAGTGGATCTCATACTGTGCCAGCACTGCCAAGGAAATGAAATGGCTCCTGAATGCTACAGGTTACAATCCAACATTTTAAAGCAAACCTGAAATCATGCTGGCTTTACCAGGCTGTGAATCAGTGTTAAGGAGGTGCTCTGTAAGCGGACCGGCTCTTTGTGCAGAGTGGGCAAGGCAGCAAGGCCAGGCCACGAAAATTGCTGCCTGCCCCTCTGCCTGCCAGACTTTTCTGTGGGACAACCTAATACCCTGTTGAAAAAGCAGCAAAAGGCAGATTTTTGACAGGTGCACAGGTTCATTTGCACAATGTTTGGTCACATTAACCCAGCCAGCTGATTAAAGAAATGTGCAGTATGGCCTTTTTAGTGAGTCATTAATTTGATCTATGCTTTCAATACTATCAGAATGAGATTCTGTCCATCTCCCAAACCCATGTGAGGCAGCAGGAAGCTGCATTACATTTTGATTGCTCTTTGCTGATTAAAGAATTACAGAGACTATTCAAATCAGAGACGGACCCAGGGCTACTCTGAATGGGAGGCTTACCCGGCTGTATCACACAGCACGGGAGCGCCCACTTAGCTAATTAGCGGACTAACTTACTTTCTTCCAAGCTTCTCCACAGGCAGCCCAGGGACTGACATATTTCTCAAGCAGACTGTTGTCACAGTTTTCTTAAAATAGCCACACATTTTCCTTTCTTCATTTCTGCCCATAAATCGCTTTGGGAAACGCTTGCTGAAATACTGACATCAGAGGAGAACACTGAACATTTTTCAACTTAAAAAGACTGAAAATGGCTACAGCAGAAGGAGCCAACATGTTTTTGGGGAAGTCCTCACTGAGAAGTAGAGCCCTAGTCTGCTTTCAGTTTGCCTATGTAGTGTGTGCAGGCGACAGCTACTCCAAGAGCATACAGGCTCTGCTGGCAAAGCGCACAGACTCTACAAACCAAATAAGCTGTCTTATTCGAAAGAAAAAAGGAAATACACACAAAATCTTGACTGCAGCTTTCGTGAGACAGCACGCTTAAAATGCAAAAGTTCCAGATCTAACGGTAACTGGTCTCAGCTGCACAAGCTGCTGGTTAGACAGGCAGTGGCACAGCAGACTTTGTGCCATCGGTCTAATACTTCCAACCTAGGCAATAATGAGGCATAGTTAATTTGGATTTGGAAGGCATCGTTTTGCATCTCCCTGTGATTTCAGTGGCATCGAGTTAAACAGAATACAAATACAGCTTCAAGCAATTGGCTTCCAAGATCTACATTAAAAGGAAAAAAGTACCTGGGGCTATACAGCTTTTACATTGATGTGGTTTATTGCAATTGAGAAGCTTTTGGTATCAAATAACTAATATCCTGTAGAGCAGCTACTTGTGCTGAGCTACCCAGCATGGATTGAAGGGTGCGGTCACGCAGAAGAGCTTGGGAAGCTGACTGGGTTTTACGCCATTCACCGCAAAGCAGGTCAGCAGGGGAAGTTTGGGCAATCTTGAAATGACTTATCCCAGGGCTTTGATGCACATGCTCTGAAGCAAACAGTTGCAGCTGCTTAACATGCTCCTGCCTCTCTGCCTGAGACTATTGTCCGCATGGCAGGAGAAGATACGTGCCCAATCACCCAGGTCACAGACCAAGCACAAGCTCAAGTGCGCTGAGAATCGGGTTGAGACACAAGCCTGCAGGGCACAGACACACAGGCAGGAGCCCCTGCCCACTTCTGCTGCCTTGCTCTGGTGGAAGAAGCTCTGCCCACGGGACAGGCAGGCAGCTGAGGACAGGACCACCTCTGACAGCTGCAGCCAGAGGTGCTGCTTGCTTCTGAGAAAGCACCAAGAAAAGTAATCCTCTTGGCCATGCATCAGTGGAGAAAAGCAACAAGCAGCACCTTGGATTTCACTTGTTTTGATCAGTCATAAGGACTCAAGAGTGGAAAATCCACCAAATCAAACCAGTAACTTTGATTCTCTTCGAGGTGGGAGGCTTAAGCCTTAATATTTCTGAAGCTACTGCAAAAGAGGTACAAGCACCTTGGATCCACTCCCTTGCAGCCTGAAGGGGATTCAAGAGGTGGTTTTCAGTGCTCCAGAAAAGACTCATTTTATTTCTTCATTTGGTAGAACAAAGAGGATATTACAAACAGAAAAGCTCACACTTCTGCAATGACAAAACCAGCTGCCTGTACTTCTTACCCAACCATGTACTTGTCGCAGGAGAGAATATATTATTTTCATTGCTGAGAAAATGTTGATTTTCAGAGATGAAAAACCAGTGCTGAGAGCCAAGACTGAAAAGGAAAGTTAAAAATCCCTGCCTGAATCAGCAGCTCACCTGGAAACTCACAACTTCTCCCTTCTAAAACTTACACAGCAAACTAGAGAATCAGAAGCATCTGATGTACAGTTCTAAAGCCCTGAACAGACCCGATGGACCTGAAGTTTAAACTAGTGGGATGCATCCCTGGGACTGCAGATGTCTTCCCTCCCACCAGCGGGGTGTCCCGGAGAAAGGAGCAATGTCCAGTGTAGCTGCAAGACTGCTGATTGCTTTGATGGTCCAAAAGAGGGTGGGAGTAATGGTTCAAGAGATGGAAATGTGGAGTGACTGCAGGGAAAAAAGTGTTGAAGGAAGAAACAAGTAGGCATAGAGGCCAGGAAAAGAGTGAGAAACAGAGGAAAGAAAAGGCAAAGAGAAGAAACAGAAAAAGGGTAGAAGTAATGTTTTTAAAGGGGAAGGGTATTTTCTTGTGAATAATGCCAGATCTGACAACTATGCCAATAGCAAAAAAAAATTAGCTATCATATAAAAGTCTAAATTATCTCCCTGATTTTAGTACCAACAGCTCACTGGTGTCAGTTGGATGCTGCTACAGTTGGACTATGACCCACTGCACTGTCAGCACTGGATGTTCAAAGAAATTCTGCATTGGTCCTTCCAGATACTGTAAGAGTATTTAAACACCATTATACTGCTGCTCAGTCAAATGCTTTCCGGATCTCCAGACCACAGTTGTCCTGTTTCCAAGCCCTTCTCCACAAAATCATGAATTAAAAAGGAACCACCTCAAACCCCTCAAGTTTCCCATTCCTGAATATTGACTTTCTCTCATAGTAACTTAATTCCAGGATCTGGACTTGTTAAAAAAAAAAATCCCCAAACTTCTCAATGCTGCAAGAATAGCAAAGTGCTGAATATAACCATGTGGAATTTGGCCTCTTGTCACTGAAAAGACATGCTAAACCTGGCTGACGGGGAGAGAAATACACTGAGAGCAAAACAACCTCACTACTTCACGGCAATGTGCTTCAGCAGTGCTCTGTTCCAGGCCATGAACTCGAAACAGCTTCCTTCGAAAGGCCAGCCGAGCTCTGGGTTTGTATAGCAGGAAAGCGGTGCCTGGATTGCGTTCAAGCTGACCACATTCAGGAACTTGGTGCCGAATGCAAAAAGCTGCCCAGTCTGACAGCTCAATTTCCAGGTTTCATGTTAATCAGAATAGGAATTCCTATTTAAAGCAAGGAAAATAAGAAATCAGGAAGTACCAACCTTTGTTTCTGTGCATAGGTGTTGACAAGCTATTAAATCATTAGTGGTTCCTTGCCAGAAGCAGCAGAATAAACCTGGGAATCTGACAAATGGACATCAGCTCTGTGTGCACACAAACACATACGTACATATACACACAGAAAGTACATACTGTTTCCCTTCAGGTTATCTCATAGCTGTGTAAATATTTCATCTGACATGCCCATTAGACTCCCAGCCAATTTCCCACCATCATGACTTATTTTTTTTCAAATCAGCTTCCACCAGTTTACCCTATATATGCTAACCTGCCCCTACAGCACAATGCAGGCAGCCTGGATTATCTCAGAGAAAGATAACAGAGGGCAAAAATGTACAGCTCAGGACTCCCAAAACATGCAAAACCAGTCAGCTGTAGCTACTCTGGGATTTTCTCTCTGGAAGCTCTGCCAGATTCATGCAAGATGATAACCCCTTATTCTCAATTGCAGAACAGCAAGAAACAGGCAGCCCCTCAAAGCGCTAGTGTGGAACTTGCACTAACTGTAAGGTGAGGAACTACATTATCTTCAGCTAGTATCTTCTAAGAAAAAAAGAAAAAAAAGCCTGCTCTGAGTACAGTAAGCCAAGGAGGGACAGAAGGGAAGAGAAGGGTTTCCATCAGAGTGAAGGGCCGCACTTGCTAGAGTTAAACAAATACATAGTAAGACATAGTCTTCCCTCAGAGACCTAAGGTCTATGAGGTCTAAACTAACTACTTAATGCAGACAAAAAAGCTGAGGGGAATATCACGTTGGAAAGTGTCTCATCCAGGCACTGCAATAAGGCAATGGCAAAGCACTGCCTAGTTCCTGACTCCCCTCTATCATGCTCTGAGGCAAGACGAATCTAGAAAAAGATGAAGTGCATTTTAAATCAAGTAAATGGCAGAACAAGATGGGCTAGGGCTCCCAAGGATGATGTACAAGCATTACTCCAAACTCTTCATCCTCAAAAGCATACATTTGTGATCACCCATCTTACTGCTCTTTATTTACTTCTATGACAACTGTGATCAGCAAAAAACAGTCTCCCAGATAGCCTTGTTGTAATGCAGAGCCATGAAGAGAAGCAAGAGTGCAAAATTCCTACATTATTTTAGCTGTCAATTCCCAAGCTGGCTCATCCCCTTCCAAGGGGTGATTTGACTTTAACAACAAGCTCAGGTCCCCTTGCAAGAAGTGGAGGCGCAGAAGACCTGCAAGTTACTTCCCTGAGGGCTCAGAGGGATGGCAGTGTGCATTCACATCTGTACATGAAGCATCTGGCAGAGAAATCCTACTATACTGGCCACCCATTTCCACCCCATCCATCAGCAAACCTGTCCAATTGCTTGGAACCTCTTCCCGGGACAAAAATAGAGAATGGGAGCTTCATCCTAACTTTGTCCCAGCCCTCCACAAGTCAAGGGCCATCTTGCAGATGCAGAGTGGGATAAAGCATGCCTTTGTTTTCACTTGGCCTTCCTGGCTCATGCTGTGGCTTTTTAAACAGTGATTGAACACAGTACTTTAGAATAGGGCACCTAAACACCATTCAGGTTAGAGGCACTTCTCCAAAGCACCCTGTCATAAAATGTGCTTATTCACAACAGAGCTGGGCAACCTTCTTTGGCCTGGGACGAGCAGGGGCGGCTTTGAAATTCAGAATCAGTCAGATTCTCATTCAAGGCACACGTGCTTTCCTGTGGAGCAGCAGCAGCTGCGCAGCCTGAATTCAGGCAGCATCATACAGGCACGTGCTGGGAAGAGAGTGGGACAAAATGCTTGGCAGTCTTATGCACATGTGAGCCAAGTCTTGAAGTACCTCTCTCCATGCTTCAAATGAGGTCAAACAGAGAGCACACAGCCATGCCCCCCACCCAAGCTGAAATGCAGCCTGGCGGAATGAGGGCCCTGGCCACACTGCATAATGTGCAGAAACCCTTGCGGGAAAGGGGAGGACACCTGCATCTTGGGCATCGAGTTGCTGGATGGAGTCCACCTGCTCCAAACAGCAACCCACCGAACACCTGGACAGGCATTCCCATGGCATCTCAGAGTTAAAAGATCCAAACCAAACCTCCAAACTTCTCATCTGGAAATCAAGCGTGTGGGGTCACATGCTGCCACGCAGCTCTTCATTGTGAAGGGGCAGGAAAACACTGACGCAACAAACCAGGCTGTGGCTATGTTATTCTGCCCTTAAACAGCATAGAGGTCTCAAGAAGCCAGGCCTGAGCTTTTCTTCCCATTAGCATCTGCAAAGGGAACTCCCCTCCCTGTCAGAATAACCTGATCACCAGACCTGTGCACCTGCATCAGTGCTTCTTGTAGGTGCCTTATTATAGGGGAATCTCCCTCTCCTAAGGACATGTGTGTGTGCTGTTGCATGTCAACATTTCTGACCAAGCTGTGTCCCAAAAGACAGGGTTCAGTAGCATGCTTCCAGGAGAGATTAGCACCAGTACGTACTTTCCAGCTTCCATCAGAAACCAGACCATGCTGCTTTCTCGTTTCAGTGCTCCTGGGAAGCAAGAAGTCCCCAGTCGTGGAGGAACACTCTTTTCTGATGGAGAATGACAGCACAAATAGCATCAATACAAGCTGTCTCACACTGGCCCCAGCACAGGTCTTGCACACGCACCCAACAGTGAGTGGCTAGTAGATCTTGAACTTGTGCTCTGATGTATGGCAGGACCTGTGCAACCCCCTTGCCAGAAGACTGAGCAATGTGCTGAACAGTCAAACCCCAAGAAGCCCTGAGGTGGGGTACCCACAGGTGGCAGGGACTCTCCCATGAGTTCCATCAACCAGCAGGGATTTCCACGGCAGGGTTGATGAGGCTGGGAAGGAGGCAAGGACAGGCTGGGACACTTCCCACACCTTCATCACTGCCTGGAACCAGGAAACATAAAAGGCAGAGCAGTCACAATGAAGGAGAGGAGGCAGGTGTAACACAAGTGAACTTCCTCACACCATGGGTGCAAGTGCCAAAATGATCAGGGGCATTTCTTGGCCTCCACTACCCCTACACTTGCTTCCTTTGGCATGAAGACACTACTCACATAGATTAATATATCCAAAGGTAGGAATACCACAGAGGTGAAGACCAAAGTTGCTAAGACTGGAGTTGGTAAGGACAGACACACTGACCCTCGCATCCTCTGAGCTTAAGGGACAGAAAGGGACCTTTCCTTGCCAGCTGCAATGGAGAGGTGTGCAAGCTGATTTTGAAGCCTGACCAAGAAAAACTGTCCTCCCTTAACTGCTCAGGCTGTACATGCCTTCTGCAAATGAGCAAGCAACAGCATTTTCTCAGCTGGCCCCTACTGGTCCCAGGCTCTAACCGTCACATCCAACACAAAGACCAGCCTTTTCACAGCTTCACTCATTTATCAGCCTCAGCTATTAATTTCCCGCTGACAGGTAAACAGCTCCAGTTGGCAAGGTTTGCAGTTGACTGTTCTTCCTCCATGAATGACAGGCGGATGCATTGGTTCCTGCATTAGCTGAGAGGCTGCAAAACAATGACTGGGAAATAATGCGGAGCTGTTTCCTATCATAAACTTTAGGCTCTGAGGAGGCAAACAAAGCAGCTGCCTGACAGCGTGTTTGTGTTGGCCTGCAAAGCAGGCAGCGTGCAGCTCTCTGACTGCTGGGCCTTCAGGATGATGCACTTTAAGGCACAAGAAACGTAAAACCTCCAGAAGAATCTTCACTCCCACTGCTCCACATGGGTTTGTGTTTGAAGATGGTGGAATCTGGAGCATCTTAGAAGAGGATCAGCATTTTTAAGACTATCTGTGAAAGGCTGAAGCTGCCACAGGCACAAGAGGCACTGTGTCGCTGTGCTGTAGGGCCACCTCCATCACAGGGTAATTTACTGCACTGCTCGTCTTCCCAAAGCTGAAGGAGAAGGAAAGAATTTGCCCTTTGCAGGCTGGGGATGATGTTTCCTGACATTTATTAGATAGCTGGAAATAAAAGTTTTGGCACTTGGCTAAGCCTGGAATTAGCAGCATCTTCGATACCCTAGGGAGTCTTCTATTTCTTGAGAAAGCACAGTGATGCCCAGAAGCACCACCAAGGGCTGGCAACACTCCCATCACCAGTGCACAAGGCTGGCTGGCAAAGCCACTCCACACCCAAGCTCTAGTCCCTCTCCTCAAGCCTGCCATGCAGATGGAAACAGTATCTTTCTTTTCATGGTATTTTCAGGTCACAGTATATACAACAATTGCTCAAACACAATTTAGGCCCCAAAGTTGGCCAATCTAATGTTATGTCAGTTTGAACCAGTCCATACAAATCCATGCGGACAAACCTAAATCTACATATATTTCTTATAATGAGTCTGGGTTTGTCTCAAAGAGACAGTTCCCCCCCCCCCGCCCCTCCAACCTGATTAAAGGCAAGTCTTCTACCTTGACTCAAAGAGAAGCCTTTCAGGCCAGAGCACTTGAACCGTCTCCTCATTTCTACAGTAGTGCACAGAACAGGGCAGAAAGGCTCACGTTAGGGTGACAGGCTCCATCGGAGCTCTCAAGTAACTCAAGAGCCATCATTATGGCTGAATTCACTCATTTGGATCAACACTCAAGGTTGAGCACCTCCACCACTTAGCATGAGGATGTGATCAGATGTGACTGTTTGCTCGCAGACTGCACTTGCTCTTCCTAGTCCTGAAAGCTTTGGGGGCACATCCCAGGACCTTGGCTAAGCTAGGCTTTCCTAGTGAGCAGTAGAAGAAATTGTCTCTAGGCAAACAGAGGGAATTGTGAGAAGACCTTGGAGGACCCTGGCAACAAGAGTTATTGGCTTGAGTAAAGCAGCCACCAGGCTGCAGCTTCAGTTGATCCAGCTAGTTCAAGCTGAAAACCCAAAAGAGCGTGATCAGGAAGTCCGGTCTGTGTGGAGAAGAGCCAGCTTGGGGACAGCATCCAAATTAAAAGGCAATGTTAACGGCAGCGAAGACTACTGACTGCTAGGGATAAACTGCGGCTTCTGATCTTGCAGAAAACTGGACAAACAGTAAGAAGGATGTCAGCTTAGCTGCAGATTGCCTGCAGCTGTCAGACTGTACCAAGGTTCCTGCCTCCCTGCCCATGGCAGTGTCTCAGTGTTTAAAAGGAACTTCCACTACTTAAGTACCTAAACTTAGACTGAATCAAGAGGGGATATTGTAGCTGAGCTTCTACAGAGCTTTCCATTCTTGGAAAACACAATTGCTCTCTTCTCCAGCCTTCCAGGATATGGGGTGGTCTTTGGAAGCCACATCAAAGAAGGTGTTTATTGCTGCTGTAATCTTTCTGCCAGACACCCTCAGCCAAACCCAGGACCGAATAACCAGAAACGGTTGCATCTGTCTCTACTTCAGAGTGGAGATAACAGCAACCCCAGCGTGGACATCACCAGCACACTTCTGTGATGCAGCCCTTCTCCTAACAGAAATTCAGGCACAGACCTAACCCACTGTCAAGCAATTGAGTGTGAATCAGCTGGAGAAATTACTCATGGTCTTGCTGCACAGCTGCACTGCTTCCCATTTTACTCAAAAGTATGAAAACAAATTAAGCTATAAACTCGAAGATGCAGTTTCCAACTAAAATGAGAGAGGGCCAGAAAGGTTTTACTAGAGGAGAAAGGATGGCAAGAACCAAATGCATACACTGCAAAAGGAGCTGCTGGAGTCTCAAACTGCAAGACCTGAGTCCTGAGTGCTAGGTAGGTGCAATCTGATCTGATGGCACTGGGAATACTGGGACAAAACCAAACTGAGGGAACTAACCAAAAAATCTGAGCACTTCCTGTTATGGAAATATTTTTGAAAGTGGAATTTTCCTAAAGGAAGTGGTGGAAGCCCAACTGCTTCCATTATCTAAACCCAGATAAAGCCCTAGAGCATAAACAAAAGGGAATGTTCAGCATTGGGTGCCAGTCTACTTTAGAGGGGGAGCTTTGGTATCTTTAAGCAATTATTTTTTCCATGTCTAGTTTTCATGAGCCTGGTATTTTTTTTAATTCATTTATTTTTAAAATAGAAGTCCTGGTAACTGTTACCCACCCAACACATATCATTACGGGTATCTTTAAGCAATCCCTCCACAAAATATATTTTTTCTCAATGCAGTAAAGCTTACATGCTGTAATACACAGGATGGATAGAACTGGCAGAAATAACGAGTTCCTCAATGTTGAATTGTATTCAGCAGGCAGAAAGCTCAGAAGATGCAGGCTGACACTGCTGCATGTATGTAAAATCCATTCATAACATTGGTACAGTTATCTTCATCACCTGAAATCTCAGTGCTGCAGACACTATTATTCCATTGGACCGGTCATCCTCATTCATTGGGGTGGATCAGCCTGCTCCAGGTAGCTCAAGGTGATGTGGCAAAGAGCGGTCCTGTGTAATGCCCCACTTCATCTACTGTTTTCACCATCAGAGTTTCCATGTGTTTCACAAAACATGGCTTATCCAACAGGAATAGGATACGGCACTGTCCCCAGGTCACAGGAGGGATCTAAGGCATGCAGCCATCAACATCCAAAGAATCCATTATCTTTGTTGTCCACTGGTAGTTTGCAGGGCTTTGTTTATGGACTTTTAATGAGGAATGGGGGGGATCAAAGCCCCCACCTTTCGCGCTACCCCATGCGGGTTGCATACTGGATCACGTCACGGCATACAACCAGGCATCCCCACCTCGCTCCCCACCAAGGTCTCAGCCAATTCAGCCCTGAGAAGCACTAGGCGGTGAGCAAGGAATTACAGACACCTAAAGGACAGTCTCAAACATACTGCCCCGGAGAAGTGTGACTTTCCCCCTTGCCTGTGCCTGGCATTCCAGTGTCTGCTAGGCAGGTCCCATAAAGCATACTGTGCATACGCAGTCACTAGCCTTGCATTTCTTTTTGCCTGGGGTCTAACTTGATTAGGACAGATTTGGAGGAGTGTTGAGCATCCAGGACTGGCTTAAACATCTAAGTATTGTAATAACGTTGAATCCTCTCACAAACCAAGCCCTGCACATTACCAATGAGACAACAAAGATAATGGATGCGTGACCATGTGCCTTAGATCCCATCTGCAAAATGAGGACAACGCCATATCCTATTCCTGTTGAATAAGCCATGTTTTGCGAAACACCTGGAAACGCCGACAGGGAAAACCCTGGGATAAGCATTCATAACAAATTAAGAAGTAAAGTAGTGGGCTCAAAGAAAACAGGGAGATTCTCCACCGAGTGCACAGTTAAGCTGTGGAATGCCTTGCCAAAGGACACAGTGGTTACTAAAAGTCTGCATTCAAACAAACAACTGGACAGAATCACAGAAGAAATGCCAGGAAGAGCTTTTAGATACAGAGACAGTAGGATATTTCTTGGCCATAAATCAGTGAAAGCTGTAAGAGTATCCTGCAAAACTCTGTTTGCGCTGCTGTTTATACTTGTCCCTATGTGTCTGCTATTGGCCACTGTGGCAGAGAGGAGATTAAACTAACACTTTTCTCGACAGTACTGCTCACTTGACATGGCGAAGGAGGCACAGTCCTCCCCACCACATTCCCATACTATTTAAGAGCATCACAATGAACCAGGTGAGCAAAGTCAGTGAGCAAGAGAAATGCATGCAGTGAACCTGAGTGTGCAACAACCACTGCTTGCAGCGCGTGCAAAAAAATCGCAGATGCAGTTTAGGAAGAAAGCTCACTCAGGCTGGGAAGGGGAAATGGCCTTCACCGCAGAGGGCTCCACTCCACTTCCCAGTTCTCTTCAGTTTTGCTGAAGCGCTTGTGCTTTTGGAGAAGTGCAGTCTGCTGGGCCAGACGCCTAGCTCACCAGCAGCCGAGCAGCCAGGGGAACGCATCTCAACGCACAGACCAGGAACGAGAGGGCTACACTTACAATCAGGGCTTTGTGATTGTGCTTTTTTTTCCTTTTTTTTTTGTCCTAAATGCAAATCATCCTCTACCCTGCCCGGAGCCCCTCACATTCTCTTGGAAAGGCCTGGCCTCCTGCTTGCTCACTTCTGGGGAGCGAGGAGAGGGGTGGAGGTTATTCAGCAGGTACAAAGTGCTTTTTGTTCCCCGAACAGGGCTGAGCCGCTGCTGCTCTTGCTTCTAACCCTCCTGGGGTCCTTTGGAGAAGGGGCAGTTCAGGAACGTGACTGTGTTCAGTTTGTGGTATCTTAGCAGGGCCACAGCTTGCCTCTTTGATCTCTGCTCATGAAAAGAGCATAAAAAGATTGAATTCAAGAGTGAAGACCTATACAAACTAGCCCAGGGGGACTCTGTTTGCCCCAGGACCTCCTCCCACAGCAGCAGTGCCTTGTATAATCACCACCCCCTGTGCTGGCCACTGGCTGGTGGTCCCTTTCATTTAGATGCTAACATCTTCCTTCCCCCAAAGCATCACACTCGAAAAGCACCCTGCAAGCACTCTTTCGTGGCCCCAAATACTGAACATGCTGCAGGCTTGCTGCTGCCTGGACACGTGCAGTTGGTAGCTAACACAAAACATTTGATTGCTGTGAACGCAGCCAGAGCACACGATCACATGGAGCTGAAATCTCCCCAGATGGGTGCAAAGTGGAGCTACTTTTAACTCTTTTCTGGTAAACAACCTTCAAGAGGACAGTTTGAAGTAGCACATCAGCCACAAGGCCGCGGCCCATCAGGCCACCTTGCTTACACTGCACACCCTCAGAGCAACGATACTCAGCTCTCTGGATCTTCCTCATTTGGAAAATCCCAGAACACCAAATCTTCCAAAAAGATCCCAGAATCACTCCTAAAAGGGTTTTGTTATGGTTTATTCTTACAACCTCAGCTATAACACTTATTACTTTTACTTTTCCTCTTCTGTTTCTCTGTGGGTGTGAGTATGTGGATTCATACCTCTCTGCAGCTGTTTCTAGTCCTACCTCCCTGCATCTTATGAACTATCAAGGTCCACAAAGATGCCCAAGGATATCGGCATCATGCTCTGAGATTCTTCCCTCCCTGACCTCCTTTCTCCATTCCTGCTGGAGTCCATTAATGTTACCATCCCTGGCTTGTGAGCTTTTTGGGGGCAACTAAACAAGGAGAGTGAGATGTTAGAAAAGGTTCCTCAATTGTCTTATCCACCACTCCCAAGACGACAGAGCACAATCACAAAAAAGCACTGTGGATCAGTAAAACCGTTCAAAGCATACGTGCTCCATCTGCATTTGGACAGCAGACAATCAGATGCCAACTCAGTACTGCGTGCTGCAGTGCACCGTGTTTATCATCAGGCTTTGTTTAGTAACATGAGAGCAAATGCAAGCTGATTTACCTCATGGCTGTCGGGCAAGGCTTCCCAAGCCCAGGGCAAGCTGCCAATATAACCCTTCAACGGGCAAAGTTCAGATATCTCGGTTTCAATGCAAATGACCTTGCAGCATCCAATATGAAAACATTAGAGGGACCTTTACTCCTGGCTAAGTAAATATTATGTTCAGCATTATGAAATGATCCAATTTAGGAGGAGAGAGGGGGCAGATAACTGCATCAGAGTTATATTAAAGAAAACAAACACAATCCTTCAATGATCTTCTCAAGACAGTTCATTTCAGAAATTGTTGATCTTGGTTCTAGTTCAAGGGCTAAAACACAGACCATCTCTGATGGGAAGAGGCGAGAAAACAGATTTAAAACTGATAAAAGAAATCCTTTGAAAAACTATAAGCCTTGGCCTGTGGCTCTGGGCTTCAGGATACTTGTTGATACAAACTGCTTAATACATTTCAAAACAGGATTATACATTTATATGAAAAATAGCATCCAGAGCTGTCAGTGAGGCTAGAAATGAGGTTCTCGGTCTCCTGCCAGAGAACATGAGCCAATGACCAGCTGGCGAAGACAAAAATTTCACACCCATCCTAGGATACATACCTTCCTTACTGTGAAGCAAGGCCACAATGGCTGCTTGCAGACAAAGATATGAGTGTGGTAACTGGCTCTTGCCTTGTTCCAGTACTGAGGACCTGTGCAAGCCACAGGCAGCTGCAAGGTATTCCACACACATGTACTATAGCCCAAAATCTCACCTTCAGCTGCAAACCAGTACCAACTCCCGGGAGGCTCGGTAGCAGATAATAATGGAACATACCCGTCCACAAGGAACACTCTTCCCAGTGCCTTTTAATTAGCAACTCATCAATGCCTCAAAGCCAGGGAGTGTATATCCATTTGTTCTACTACATAAGGAGCTGAGGCAGAGTTGTAACAGCAGGTTCATTACTGTGACTGCCTAAGAACAATAAATGCACTACGCTCTGAGACATTTCTCATCATGTGCCTCTGTCTTCACCCCATTTTTTTCTCCCTCTTTATGTGGAAGATCACCCAAAGCCTGCAGCTGTATCTTCCTGGGATGGAAGAGTCTAAGACTAAACCTGTGCTCCCAAGTGACAGCAGAGCACAGGTTTCCACAGAGGCCTTTGGGAGCTCTGTTCACATGGCCATTGCCACAGAACCGGTCAGAGGAGTATGCTAGTGCGCCCCAAAGGCCAACAACCCCTGCGACACCTCAGGTCATGTTTTGGGGTACTTTACCTTGTACTGCTCAAAAAGAACGTCATTGCTCCTGTTTGGTAAAGGAGTGGCCTCATCTTTGGGTATCTGAACCCCACTGCATTTTGCTTACCCACTTTTTCCAAGCCACGGGAGATGCGGAGATTCCCCACTACAGGGCCTCGTGGCAAGCTGCTGCTCCTTACTTACTGACATGAGTATCACCATCTTTTAGCTGATATCTGATGCGGAACAGCTCAATCCTTGTACCAAGGCTACTTCTTTATTAACAAGGTTACTTTATCATCAAGGTTACATTCCTTAGTACTTTTGGTGAAGGACAAAGCCACAGGCTTTAAAATAATCAAACTACTTAACCACGTGCCAATGTCTCCATGCACTCTTTGAGGACCCAAAGTATATTCTAGCAGAGCAGGGAAGAATTACCTTTTCTGGTTCAGCTCCAGCAAACTCCATTCACCCAGAAGCTTTCTGGCTGTGCTGAACAGTCACTCCAGCCCCTTTATCTGGCATTCAGTAAGTGCTGCAGTCATGTTCTAGAACAGCTCACAATCCGAGGAGCAGATGGGAAGAAAAGCGGGCTAGTGACATAACAGTTGGCTAAAAGTCCGCTTGCAGCAGGGTGCCAAGAGCAGGTATTCAGACAGATGATAGCACAAGAAATAAAGATAGAAAGTGAGAGATGGGGCAGACTAAGGCTCAAGACAGAGGAAGATGCTTCAAATATATTATCAAGGCAATCATCCCAGCAGGCTTACTGTGTTTTGATCATCTGTTTATCTCTAAATAGGTCTCTTCATGCTGTGCCTCCTCTGATCTTCACCAGCTGGTTTGCTGGCTAATGTCACCACCCTAGAGATGATTCGTACTAAATCCCTTCTGTGATGCTGGAGTCAAGATGCACTTGCTCCTGGCAGGCACTGGGTTTTCTGAGCTTGCTACAAAAATTCTCCTACAGATGCTCAAGCAGGAACAACAGCCCTTGGAGACAGCTTCATGCAGCGCAGCCCATACTTTACTCTGCCCATAAATCTGTGGCTGTACCACAGAGCCAACAGGGCAGGCTGAGTTGGTCTCCGGAAACATGCTCCTACAGGAGGGTGAACCCAGAACAGCTCATCTCAACTTCTAAAACAAAATCACAAGCACTGCTCTGCTGCAAGGGGAGCCTGGCCAGGGTGGCCACCATCAGCGTCAGAACTCACCGCCAGTTCAGCTCTGCAGGCTAACTGCTGGCCTTCGTGGAAGGGGCTACGGCAGGCAGAGCGCACAGAACCCCAGTGTGCACCCTGTGACATCCTGCAACCAATTCATTTCCACACTGCTCTTATCCTTCAGGGCTCTCTGTGCAGGGATCACTAATATGATACATATACTGTTAAATCAACAACACAAAGGGCAAGTCTAAACATCTCCAGCAGTTAATTCCTAGAGAGGGACCCACCCTTTGGACTTCCCACATATACAAAAGATTCTCTGATTCCAGTTTGGATCCTGTTTCTGTTGATGTCTGGTTAAAGGATTATATTTAAGCAGGACACCTCTCAAAAAGTGCCTTGCATCTGTAATTGCTAATTTTTATAATGATGCATTTCCAGTTTTAATCCACATACACAGTTTAATTCCTCATGCATACTGATCTATGAGATCCTCAAACAAAGGCAAAATATTATTCTCCTCTGCAGTCACTATAAGTTTGAACTGCTTTGCATGTGCAGGTTTGCTTTTGTAGGGTCAATAACACGGACCTGTAATTTGGGAAGCAAAGAGCACTAACAAGCCCTTGGGGAGAAACAGTTATGAAACTATAGTTATCCCAACCAAATTCAGCCTAGATTGTGTCCTTCCAACTGGTCATCCAGCTCTCAAAACTGTAAGAACATCAATATTGGGAGCGAGCCTTTTGAGATAGATAACTCATATGTGAATGTGAACAGCACTTTGCCCCATGGCCCTTTGGAGGACTACTGGTCAGTAAAGTTTGGAAGCTGCAGCTGGTACTTTCTGTAAGTTGATGAAAGCAGGGCTAAAATTTAAAGCTTTGAGAAAAGTCTGGCTCTCTCCTTGCGAAAGTATGTGCACATCCTAAAGAGCTCTTTGAGCAAACAGGTGACCCCCCCATCCCCCCCGTAATTATCTGAGACTCTGAAGTTGATTGGCTTCTGAGATGCCTTGCAAAAAGATGCAGACAGTCTCGAGTTTTGGAAACAAGCACCCACTATGCTGCTGGGACAGTGTGTTATTGTTACAGGAGTGTCTCTCAACAAAACTGTATTGAGCGGCGAGGATGCAGTTCAGATTAGGTGGAATGACTCAGCTCTCTCGCAAGGAGAAGGCAGGGTTTGTCAAAGCCTTACCTCATGATCGGGGATCTCAGAGGACAGCGTTCTCCCAAGGATGACCCCAGTCAAGTATGTCCAGCAACGAGCTGTGTTGGCAAGGTTGTAGCCTCCTGTCTCCAGCAAGAATTGAGATTTTTGGAAGGGGAAAGATGGGGGAAAGGGAAGAGAGGAATGAGAGAGGGAGAGATTTTACTAGAAGGAACAAACTGTGGGGGTAAAACTAGCAGTTCACATGAATAAAGCCTTTTTCACCCACTCAAGCCATGCACAATCACTGTATTTTGCTCTTGTTGGCTACACAAGAACAAATCCAAATGGTCCTGTACAAAAGGGGCACATCTCCAGAACCGAACCACAGGTCATTCCAGTTACAGCACAGGCCAGCAGACAGCCTCTTCCAGTCACCTCTTCAGACCTGGCTCGAGCCCTCAGCTCTGTGCACTGGGCTCTCTCCTGGTGATGAGGAGGAGTGTTCACATGGAGGAAAGCAGTGCAAAGACAGCAGTGGAGACTAGGGATTACTGTTTTAATGTCAGTCTTTGTCCCATGAAGAGTGATGCACAAGCTCAATCATTTGTTGGTGCGCTCTCCAACACTACCGTGTGTGAGAGGACAAATATGAAGCTAATTAGTTCAACTTGTGACTGCTTCACCAGTAAATGAGGTCTCACAGTGAATGTGGTAATGGTCAAAACTGGGCATGTCCTCCCAAGGAGGAACCCTAGCTTAAAGCAATCCTGTGAGAGACTCTCCAGAGTTTTTCCCAGCAGTGAAGACTGAAAGGAGAGCGTGATCATATTTTTCAACTTTCACCTCCCTTTGCTTTTCAGCAAGCATTGACTCCATCCTGCAACTTCGAATGCCTCTGCAAGCTGCGGTGGTGGGATGCTCCTTTGTTGTTTTCACCACGAGAAATAGTTTTCTCTCATTTCTTGGCAAAAGTGTTGGGGTTTCTTTTTGTTTGAAAAGTATCTTCCGCAACACACGCACACAGTCACAGCAGGACTGAACATCCGGAACTTTTCCAAAATAGCCTGCACCAGGCACATTAAAGTTTAGGCTGAACATACTATATCTGATCTTCCCCCTTCCTGAAAAGAACAACAGCTAGAATTGATGAGGCTTCAAGCACAGAGCTGGGAGGCTCTCCCTAACACAGAGTGCTTTTGATTGTTCTGAAATGCTCTGTTGCAAGAGGCCTGTACTGTGCTCTCCCCACTGGACAAGCAGCTGGTAACACAGCATGGCAGAGGCAACTCAAACTTAGCTTTCACTGGGCATCAAGAGTCCTGCTATACCATGCAGGCAGCCAGTCCTTTTCTCAAGCCCCTGCTTGAATCCAAAAGAGATCATTCATTGCCAGATGCCCAAAGCAGGTTTGGGAACACAGCGCTCACTTTTAAAGAGAAGCCCTGCAGGGCTGATCAGCAGAGCTCGGACTCAAAGATGGCATTGAGAAGCCAGGGTCAGAGTTCATTGCGGTTAAAGGACTTTGCTCTCCTCAAGAGGAGCCAAGTAACCTTTAACTCAGGATGCTGGGGTCAGGATTGAGACTTGGACCTGCTGATACCAAGGATTTCATGTCTGTGTAAAAACAGCACTCTACCAGCTATACAGAGCCTTCCTCATGATAACCATACGAGCCACCCTCCTAAATTCAGGTGGGTTTCAAGCCCAAAGGGCATGCTTCTCAGAAATGGTCACGAGAGGACAAACCTGTTATTCTATGAACAGCATGACACATGTGCGTACTCACCTCCTCCCAGGATGAGAGTTGCCAGTTGCCACTGCAGAACGTATTTCAGGCACTTGCCCACTCCGTCAGGCGTCATGTTAAAAGAGCACATGGGATCTCCGGCTATTGTGTCTGCCCCCAGCTGCAGCACAACTGCATCTGGATTGAACGCAGCATACACCTCCTTCAACACCCTGCGGAAAAGAAGTGGTGGGGTTTACCACAAACACATGTTTCGAAGGGACGCTGTTGTAGACAGCAGCACTGCAGCATTCTGCCTTTCCGGGTGCTGGCGCGTTCAGTTCTGAGATGGACAGAACCTGCCCACCTCCTAAAATGCCAGGACAAAGGTTGTTCTGGGTGTCACACAGCTGAACATTTCACATGTACTGCACATCGGCAGCTTTAAAAGCCGTACAGAAGCACTGAGTCCAAGCCAGGGCCTTCCCACATATCCCCAAACCCTAACTGGCCCACAAAAAAGACTTCACTGCCTCCTTGCCAGCAGTTACTTTAACAACTCCCAAAAGTAAAGTGAAAATAATACTCTAAAAAAAGACCCTGTGACTTCCTGAGACAAGATCTCAAAGAGCTGGGTTTCTCGCACTACACAGAGCTAGGGACCAAGGCTTTAATCAGATGCTGTGGGATCAGAGTTGGGCTAGGGAAGCCTGGTCCTTTCCCTCCACAGACCTACTCCCTGAAAGTCATTTGATGCCTCTCAAGATTTCCTGAGCGTCAGCATTTTCTACTTCAGACTTCTCACGTCAAACCAAATCCCCCAGAGAGTTTGCCTTCACCCGAACTACCAAACCAAACTGCCTTTTTCCAGATCCTCACTTAACTGTGTGTTTGACATTCTTCAGAGCTCCCAGGGGAAACTCACCTGAGGCTGCACAAGGGTTTAAGCAAATCTAAGTTGCCCTGACAGAGTGCTGCCTTTGCTCCCCACCCTTGGCTATGCTTTCCCATGCCCTTCACATACCAGCCATGCTCCCTCTGCTCCCAGTTACCCTCCCCTTCCATCACTCTCTACCACCGAGTTTAGCCCTCTGAAAGGGCTCATCAGCTCAGCTGTAGCATCATACCACACATTTTACAACATCACCCACTCTGAGCAGAAGGGCTGGAACCCAGGGGCATTCCTCCCTGGAAAAGTCAGAAGGAGGAGCGGTGTCTGGTGAAAAAACACTCCTAAACTGTCAAACGTCTCTCACAAAGACAAGATAGGACAAATAGAGGAGGACTCTGTCCTGGTTCTCACTCTACCCTCTCCCTTATGGCTCTTCAGGCAGAAACACATTTCCCTGAGGACCTAGCACATGCTAGAGTGTGACAAGGATGGCATCCTGTTGATCATTTGTTATTAGAAACATTCTCTCTTGGAGAAGGCAGTTGGGCATGTCATGCATTTGGCTTTACTTCAGGAGATTTTTGGTATTAAGAGGAACACAAAGGGAATAATACTGTTCCCAATGCTGTGCTCCCTAGCACAAAACACAAGGCAAATAAGGGAGAAAAACATGTTCCTTTCTCAATAGTGTTTTTATTTTCCTAAAGTAGAAACAGATGTGATCCCTGGAATAAATGCTTCTGCCTTGGCTAAGTGAGGAAAACAGAGAATCTAAGTATCTCCAGATCTTATTTGATGTGCAATTATAAACCAGTCTGGTGTCAAACCAGAGAGCTGCTTCCCCATGACTATGAGCTTACATTTACACAGCATTCACCCCAGGCAACTTCTCAAGTCACTTCACTGAGACAAGGAACCCCACTGAGCATAATGCAATCTGTGAAGGTAGATGACTGCAAGGTTAAGGCCATCAGCTCTACAAGCACCACAGATTAAGGGCTGCCCTAAACACTGACATACAGGCACCTCTGGAAAAAAACTCAACCCGCATTTAGGAGCAGAAGGCCATGCTACACTGTATAGGCTTCATTTATGGCAACTGTAAGGAACCACAAGAATCATTAGCAGCTGGAGAAGAAATAAATATAACCACACGATGACCTACCAACAAAAGATAGCGTAGGGTTGTGAAAACAGATAAATCCCCACTAGGAAGTTGATGCCAGCGTCTGCACGCAGGCAAGGGGTGTGTGTTGGGTTTCCCCCTCTGCTCACATAGCCCTCCCACTCCAAGGCGCAGATCGTACTACTCCTTCTGGGAGTAAGGAGGACTGAACTGCCTTCCTTCAAGGGCTTCTTGGCACTTCCTGCTGCTGCTGAGGGCTTTCATAGCCTGCAACCAGACCTCTGCAAGCACAGCTAGCTCCCCTGGGCCGTCTTTGGGACCCTCTTTCCCCATCTCCCTCTGACACAATTACCCACTTTTGCTAGACAGGCATCAGACAGTGCCCAACTCAAACCGTTTGTTCTTTCCTCGAGATGCTCTGCATTTCTCAAAGATCAACCAGAAAAGGGCAGAGGCACATGAAACAACATGGACAGTGAAATGTTCGCCTCTCAGCAGCAAAGCAAATGCTCGTACAGCCCCCTCATTGATGTGGCTGTTGCCTTATTGCGCAAGGACAGCCACTTCCACCAAAATGCAATTGCTACCACATGAGTCCTACAATTATTCCCCAAAAGAAACTCACCCGGACATAAACAAATTGTTTCAAGCCACTCTGAACTAAGCCTTGAGCCAAGACTTCCTACTATTTCTCAGCAAGATCTCCCAGCAAGGAGAGAGAAGAGTCTTTCAGCACATCCCTGCAGGTTTTTGTTGGCTGCATGAGGAGTTTTGAATAAAGTTCACTGTCTCCCAGGGCTTTTTATCTTCAAAGCACATTGCAGATATTACCTAAAGGATAAATATCTCCCTGACATGACAGCACTGGCCTGTAACTCCTGGGATCTCCATTAATGCATGAAGATAGTTTAGCCCCCTTCTCACTCTGCACTGTGCTCAGGCAGAGAGTAACTCTTTCTGGTGTTTTGGGAAGTCAGCAGAAGGGCTTTTCTGAAGTCTCAGCTCCTTCCAAATTTTTACAGACACTCATATGCATGCAGGCTACAAGCTTGAGCAGACAATAAAGCTAAACTGACGGCGCACCAGCAGGGCAGTCCCTTCCACCCATCCCCTTTCTTTTGCTTATGCTTGAGCTGCTCTGATCCCACAGTCAGCAACTTCAGAGAAGTGCACTAATAGAAAGTTGCTCACCAGGGTTAGTTTTCTGCTGGGTTGACTCCCTGAACTGGTTCATTGCAAGGTCAGCCCAGGGGAAAAAGGGGAAAGGACTGGGCAGCCAAGTGCAAGGAGGAAGGAATGGGACTCTTCCCCCCTTCTGTCAGCATCCCTCAATAAGGTCAACTCAGTCATGCTGTCAGAGCTCCATGCCTGTCTGGGAAAACATGCTCAAGCATCTGAAGAAAGACATGTAGTCAGCCTCAGGGTGCAGTTAAATGAGTCCCTCCGGGTCCAGCTGTTGCTGGTTCAGCATGGGCAAGCTTAGCTGTGTGCCGTTGTCCCTAAAAACTAAGACATCAGAAAGAACTGAACAGAAACTCCTGATATACCTCCAGGCAAAGGTAAGACTCTAAACCCAGCTAGAACAACTGACTTTGCATCAAAATGCATCAGGAGTGTGGCAGAGATCTCTCATGGTTTCTCAGCTGTGGGTGCAGTAACCTCTGACCTGTGACAGCTACCTCCGGCGGGATGGTACGTCCCCTGCTCGCTCCCCTCCGTCACTGCCGCCAGGGAACTGCACAGCCAGAAAAGAACCATGCAGCCTGGACTCCTGCACACCCCAGGCCCATTACATAAACATTTGCTCTTTTAGGAAGTCCAGTGACTTCAGCTGCTCTACACACCAGAATGGGGTTTGCTCACAGCCATGTTTAAACCACCAGGTCAGGCAGCGTAACACTGTACTGTAACCAGTTGGTTCAGATCACAACAAAGTGTATTCAGTTGACACACCTGCAAAGGGGATGTTCTGCCCCTGCTCTAACAGGAGTTAATTCAGGGAAGTCTCATGAGCCATGTAGGTGACCCCAGCAGTTCCCTCCTGGCCCAACCAGGGCAGTGAGCAAAGGCAAGGCTGCATTGCCTGTCCTTGTAGTGGAGATGAACAGATGCTGCCAGTTTCCAGACCTCTCCAAGACTTGTCTTTCACCAGCATCCAATTCACTCCCCCTCCCCTGGAGCCCCCAAAGAAAACAGGAAGCATCTGACAGAGAAGTAGCCTTTTGTTACCCACAGAGAGGTCAGAAGAACAGCTGAAAGACTCAACGGCTGATGGGGAGGATGGAAGAAAACAGGCTTCTGCAATTTCTCAAGCAAACCCGGAATGGCAGGGAAAATGTCAGTGCCTTAGCAGGACTGCCACTGGAAGAGGACCAGTGCTGCTCAATGTTTCCTCTCAGTGTCAAGAGATGGTTGTCAGTCTGCAAGAATGGGAAAGAGCTCCCCAAACCAGGGGTCTTTAACCTACTTGGATAGATAGGGTGACTGAGCACTGGCATAGGTTGTCCAGAGAGGTTGTGGGCTTTCCATCTTTGCAGATATTCAAAAGCCATCTGGACATGGTCCTGGGCAGCCTGCTCTAGGTGACCCTGCTTGAGCAGAGGGTTTGGACCAGGTGATCTCTAAAGGTCTCTTCCAACTTCAACCATTCTGTGATTCTGTGATTGTGACGTACTCCTTTGACCTCCAAGACGCTGCATCCAATCCCCACCAAGCCATCAAGCTATATCCACTGTCTCCTTAACACTGACACATGGCCCCGGCTGCTCCTCTTTTCTCCCTCTCCGCAAGCAGACAAGAACCAGAGCTTCCCAATGGCCCAGGGACCTGCTGCTCTCAAAGTGCCACCGAGTTCTCTCCATGCCGGCTCACCTCCTGGTTCCCACGAGCCTGCCACGCTGCTGCGAACTGCCTCTGCTTTGTACGTGTCCTAGTGAGATCCAGGATACATTAAAGCACATGTGACAGCTGCAGTGGGGAACAATATCAGCCTTGTCTATAAGCTAAAGAAACCAGCCAGCCTCATTTCCACACCTGGAATGCAGATTTGAGCTGCTGGTTGTGCCTGACCCCACCATATGCATGCAGCCTACTAGCACAGATACGGAGAAAAAAGCATGATCCACTGGGTTAAACAGGACCTTTTCACAAGGCTTAGGCTTGGGAGTTGTTCCAAAGAAAGCCTTGATCTGGATTCTCCGCCTAAGCTTCAAAATTTCACCCCAAACCTTGAAAAGCTCAGAATGTGAACTTTCTGCAACAGTTGTTTGTGGGACTATATCTATTTTAAACTTCCAGAGTCTGGAAGTGCATTTAGGATCTAAGCTCTACTCCGTGATGAAAACCAGATCAAGCCAATGAAGTCCAGATGGTGGGCTAGGTCTCTTGCTGCATTCAGCCTTTACAGGATAGGAAGTTGAAGATCCTAACATGCCCAAGCAGACCCTAAACCCCGTTGTCAAGCCATGTTCCTAATCCCCACAGCCTCCAAATAACACAGTCATTCTGGGATCTGTACTGCTCAGTGCCTAAACCCAATGGCCAGATCCAGAACTGATCTCATATAATTATAGCATTTCCATTCCCATCCCATAGGCACCAATGATATCAGTCCAGAGTTATTGCTGGTCATAGTCTAAGGTCAATTATTGGAAAAATTAACATGCTCAGCATTTAAAACAGGCCAAGCATTCATCTGGATGCCACGGTATGTGTGAAGCAGCCAGGCTGAATCTTCCCCTGAATGTTCTTCTCCATAGAAGCAGCGGGGACAGCTCTGGCCTGTTCCCAACATTATTCCCTCAAAAACTGATCTACAGTTTTAGTCTCTGAATGGCCTCCAGCTTCCCCTTTTTGCTGTTTTATGCACATGCCAGGGAACACACCCAGCACATTGCTGCTGGCTGCCTACCAACCCACAGGGCCCAGGTTTTGCTCTTGCCACCTGTACTCAGAGATTTCCAGTGCTCCAAAACTTAAGAGAACTGGGAATGGGAAAAATAAAACAGGCCCGGCCAGTGCAAGGCTAGTGGGGAAAGCAAGCTGGAGGGGGACAAGGGAAAGGCGGCTTTTCACAAGGCTGTTGGCTAGTGCTACCTCTGAGACATGCAAGCCCTGTTTTGGAAGCCACAAAGTGCTTTTTAAGCCTTCTGCACTCTATGCCTAGAGGGAGCAGTCTCTCCTCAGGAGGCTTCATTTATATACCTGTACTGTGTTAAAGAGCCCCACTAGATACATGACACAGGCACACAATAATTGCATTTTCTCCTGCATTTCACATGCTTCACCTGCACTTGAGCCTCTGACCCCACCTCCCCCTGCCGCTGACTGCGTTAGACAGGCGCTCCGCTGGGAAGAGGTTACTTGCCTCTCTGCTGACATCCTCCTTAACACTGAAATGTGTGGAAGGACAAGTCAGTAGGCACCCTTGACCCATCACGGCTAGTACCAGGCAGCTAGGGGTACTGTGAAAGGGGTACTGCAGTTTCCCTTATTCTAGCCCTATTCCTGCAAGTGGGAAACCCGTGCTTCAAAAAAAAAAGAGCCAAGCCTGGGATTTCCAGTCTGGGGCTCATCTACAGGATTCACAAGAGGCACTGAAAGAAAGCCAGCCACCTTTCAGGAGACTGAAATCGGATCTACAGAGATCCACGTTGCCACTAGGACAGTGCAGATGCCCACATACTGACAGAGGTGGGAAGCCCTTGCTTAGCTCCTGAAAGAACTTAAAAGGAAGTATTACTTTTCCCTCTCACCAAAAGCCTGCTGAACAGGAAACAGCACATCAGATCAGATAAGGAGGAACTGGCCCTGCTTGTCCCATATTGTGCCTCTGAGAGCAACCAGCCTCACCGCAGGCAACAGGACGAGATGCCCATTCCATGGTCTTGCCACCAGGAGGTCAGCAGGTATCCCAGTGAAAGGCAGACCACCTTCAGAAACAGAGTCCAAGGGAGCCAAGACAGCTGGCCTCTGACTGCTGTGAAACAACACGTCCCATCCCAACCATTCTTTCTTCACTGTGTAACTATTAATAATACACTGTAAATACAGAAATAATATCTTCTTTCTTGATCGCATGCAAGGCATGCCATAGTATTGCTGCTATAAAGGTTTTGCCTGCTTTCTTTGGAAGTGACTTATATTACTATCTCGTTTCTCCACTGAAATAATGGACACGACAAAACCTTCAGATAAGCAGATCTTTGTCACACAGCTCAGCCTGCCCTAGCTAATGCAGAATCCCTGCTACATCCATGCCTATGCACAGTGTTAACACAGTGGGCGTGCATCATTCTTAACAACACAAGCAAACACCATTCAGTTTTTTTTCTTTTTTAAACATTATGGATAGTACTAGAAGAGAAATAGATGATTAAATATCTCTTCCTGGTATAATTACATGCGAGTTTGTAGTATAAAGAGCTACAGCAATTTAAAATATCTCAGATTTCTCCTCGTCTTTTGAATATATATGTCTTTAAATGTCTCTGGATTATTTCTTAGTATAGTTTTCTGCACTTATGTTTCTCACATGCTGCATCTTTTGAGCTGCAAAAGATTAATATTTAGATTCTAGGTAAATGTACTGACATACTATCAGAATTGATTTGATTTATTAATTTGGGCATTTGTGGAAGGTGATCAAATGAGTGAGCTATTCTGGATGCTCTTATGATTAGCCAGACTCATCATAACTTTTCTTTTGACGGAGAGGCTATGTGAGCAGCGAGGTTCCCAGAGGGCTGTGAGCGGAAACATGCCTTGGATACATCTCTGCACAAGTTACAACTGTCGCATACTGCAGCAGCTCGGCATCCAGCGCTGGTGCTGTCAATCTCACTATAGCTCAGAAGCTTTGCATCTCTGGCTGCCTTTGTCTTCAAACTTTTAAAGACACGTCAGACTTTCCAGAAAAAAAATAAATAAATGTCACCCTTTGCCCCTCTTCCACACAGTAGCTATTATTAACAACGTATTTTAACTGGAGCCCAAGTCATTCAATTTCCAGAAACAATAGGCAATTATCCCTGTGCCATACCACCCAGAAGCAGGATAAGAGTTTATCTACTACAAGAAAAGCAATCAAACACAGTGTAAGCAAGCAGTGTAATTTATGGAGAGGCAAGTTCAAAGTGCACATGCTGAAAGACTCCAAAAGCAAACTTCCTCCTTATTTATTTATATCATTGTGCTGCAGTGGATAAGTCTCCATAGAGACAAGGGAAGCAGTTGTCCCCAAGACACAGGGAGATGAGATGGTTTTGCAGAACGTTTCCCTGGCTTTTTGTTCTGGGAATGCCTGAGCTGGCAACACCTCCGCAAAGAGGAAAGGCCTGCCAAGGAGCAGGTCTTCTCTCACCAGCAGGGGACACTGAGGAGAAGAATATGAGGAAATGCTCTGCGCAGGGTGTAATCAACCTACAGAAATCCATGTCAGAGGAGGTCACCAGCTCCAATCTCAGTCCAGCTTTGGAAAGCATAGGCAATTTGAGCCTGTGATCATCCTCTGACATCAGCTGGATGAGATACCCATGATCACGTACATGACTATCTCCTGGCCAGGACAGAACTCTACCTGTTTGCCCATGAGATCTCAGAATTTCTTTTTAGATGCTTTGTTGACATGCAGCTTGAAACCTGTGGTAGGTTTTGATGTCCTTCAGCTGGGAACATACGCAACAGGTAAGGCAACCCTCAGCAGGAAGAGGGCTACCATACCACCAGCAGTGGCGATCAACAAGATGGTAGGAGACATGACCACAGTGTGACTGCCCTACCAGGCTATAAATCCTGAGTGGTGTTAGCCCTCTGGTGTTACAGCTAAGAGGTGAATGTGCTACCATGTCCTGCAGCCCTGAGCTAAGGTTAGTCTCCCCTAGAAAAGAACAAGCCTAGCAGTTCAGCTTCAGCATAGACAACAGCTTATGAGGTACGTCACCGCCAAGTGATGGAGGGGTCTGCCAGGAGGCAGTTCTATCACCAACAGAAACAGCTTCAGTCTTTCACTCTTCTGGGGTAGACAAAAGGTGCTTTGAAAACACTTGTAGCTCGGCCCCAAGCATATGTCTCATGGATGTTTAGGAGTTCAGAGCATTTATTTGAAGAAAAAGTGTCCAGCCAAGAGTACAAAAGTGTACAGCCAAGAGTCCAGCTGAAGAGTACATTTCCCTTTTCACTCCCTCTTTGAACAAATAAGGCTGACCCATGGCAGAGAGACCCTCCCACCCACGACAAAGGCCTCTGTATATTCAGTCTGCCCAAGGATTTGGACAAGACCTCTGAGATGTCTGAAGATTATCTGTGTTCATTGTAATCAAAAACTGTAACAGGGGAAAGGACAAACCTTAATCTACAGGAAAGATTTTAATTAAAAACAGTAAATAAATAAATAAATCTGTGCTGTCTCTGTTCCCTAAAAATCCCTTGAAAACAAACTGTATCAGAGCAAGAGGGCTTACGTTTCACAGATCTGGTAATATTTCTCATCCTGAATGCCATCTTGAATAGGCACATTCACGCTGTAATAGCGACCTTTCCCCAGGCCAACATCTGTCACGTCACCAGTGCCTGAACAACAGAAATGCCCAAGTTAGTTTAGACGGAAAGGGGATCAGCAACAGGAGAAAAAGGTTTGGGATGTCTCACATGAGAACAGATAGCCAGGGCCTGGCATGCCTGTGGAGAAGTCCGCTTACCATCTCCAATAAAGAAGGGTTTTTAGGCACCTGGTTCTAGTTGTCTGCCCTATGCTATAATGATGCTTTCAAGTCCTGCAGGCTCTCATTTTCACGGGAACCCCTGACTGATGGCAGAAACTATATCAGTCACAGAAAGGCTGCCACAGGAAATGGATCACGGCACCTGTGGGGAAGCAGAAGGCACCCCAGAAGGGACTCTTGGACTTCTGGGCATGAACCATCCAGCTGGGAGAGTTCAGAGACCATCATTCTTTAAGACCAAAGATGGTCCTAAGGTTAAGGGATAGATCAGGACTCAAGGTTTGGGCCCTACCTCTGCCTGATCTCCTTGGACAAGTCACTTAATCTTAGCTCCCCTCAGTAAAAGAGGGAACACACCTTCCCCTCTCGCTTTGTCAGTGTAGTCCAGCCTCTTGCTGCACCCCAGGGCAGATGTACTCTCCCACAGTATCCTGGGAGAACCGATGTAAAACCAATGCCGGTCTCTCACCTCAGCTACTTGACATTACACGTGTTCAAGGGAAGGTGGCAGCCCAGCAGTGGCTCTGCCAGAGACTAGCCCAAACATGCAGTTCCTCCCTTCTTTCTTTCTCCTGGGTCAGTAGGAGAGGCACTTAGACAGGGAGGCAGTGAGAAACCTCTGCTGAACTGAGGGGATGAGAGCTGCCTTTGCTGGGGCCCTGTCAGTAACATGTGAACTGAATTAACACAAACCTCACAAGTTCAACTTGCCTGGAAAAAATCCTGGTGAAAACTTGTGCAGAGAAACAGTCATGACTTTTGAGGTGAAACTGAAGGCATCTTCAACACCTATCAAAAGAGGGAAGAGAAAAAAGTTTCATGGATCTTTCACGTAAGTGGCAGAGCCCAAACACACAAATGAGCCACTCAACAAACAAGGGGCAGTGAGTGGAGCAGGAACAGAACTAATGAAACAGAAAACCAGATGTGGCTCAATAAATCTATCCTTAATAAACAGAGACCTGCATTCAGACGCAGCAAAGGTCACAACTGAAATGAATTTGGCTGGTCTCATGCTAATCATTACTGAATGGATCGCAATACCTCAGGCCAGTGTCCATGTTAGCATCACTGGGCGGCACTGCTTGGCCTGGAAGGCTGGGGGAGGGAGCTGAGGAAGGATGTCTTGGCCAGGGCTTGGCTCTGATTAGAACCAGAGCTACTGGGCTCTCTTGCTCATTCTCAGCACTGCTGCAATTCAACACACCATTTTTTTTTCTAAAAGACATATTAAAATAGCGGGGGTGAAGAGAGGAAAAGAAATAACAGGAGAACTTAACAGAAACCAAATGTGGGGGAAAAATGGAGCAAAATGAAACACACCATAAAAGTTAGGAAAGCAGGAAATGTTAAATGGTGTTGAAATAATGTCCCTGAAGCAAAGAGCAGCTTCAGCAAGGCCCGCTCTGGCTTTAGTTTTATAGTGTCGAGCCTTCTTTTAAAAGCATCATTTATTACTGACTGCTTCCCTCTTGCAATCCTGCACTGGTGACATTAAACAATTAAAAATCATCACTGGCTGTTCTTCTAGGATGGGAGACAAGGGGCTTGGGGAGGTCCTCCTGCTGGAAAGCCTCTGACAGAGGGGATTAGGACACATCGTTAATGCAGTTTGTCACTTTAGATACAAGACCGCTGCCCAGAAGAACTTCATGAGACGGCAGTATACTTTGTAACATCAAGCTGATGAGTAGCATGATGCAAATCTATAAACCAGAAAAAGGCAGAAGTGGATTGAGGCAATTTGATTGTACTGAAAGGAGATAAAGCCACTGCTGTTGCAGCAGATAAACTCTACTGCACCAACAGGCCTTCACCTCTGCCACTGCTCCCTCACGGTCTGTGCTGCTGTGCTGTTTGCAGCCTGCACTGGGCCTTACCATCCCCATGATGCAAATCCAAGTCAATATAAAGGATGCGGTCAAACTTCTGGCGCAGCCGCAGGATCCCCAAGACAGCATCGTTCAGGTAGCAGAAGCCAGAAGCTTCGTCTCTGCAAAAAAACGGCCATGAGGCTGAACATCATCACTGCGACCACCGCTGGTCTCGCCTTTCCCACCTGCACTTTGCAAGGCTCCTCCTTGCAGGGATAGAGAGAAGGATGCACAACCCAGCCAAGGCCCAGCAGCCGTCAAGAGATGGGTCAGGAGCAGCAGAAATCAGGGCTGGGAAGCACAGAAAACATGACTGTTTACACTGATCACTTCTAAGGCCTGGGCTTGCCATCAGCTGGCTAAAGCATCAGCCCACTCTGCTGAGGACAGCCTCTGACCACAGAGGGCTTGGCAAAGTATCTCTACCCATTTCACTGTTGCACAAATAAAACTTCAGCTTTCTGCAGCTGAAGTATTTTAAAGCAATTCAGAGCCACTGGAAAAGAAGTCAAGCCTGCTGCCTACTGTACTTTCCTCACCCCTCTATTTCAGTCCCACTGTGGCAAGAAGACAGACCCCTGTAGAGTCCCAGCTGATCATTTTTCTTTGAGTCCTGGACAGGCACCAGCAGGCATCCCCGTCCAGTCCACTAGCCACCCCATCACTGCTCTGTCTGAGTCACAGCTCCTGAGAAGCTCTTGTGAGTGAGAAGCAGGTTCAAGGCAGTGGGAGGAAACGGTGATACTCTCCTACTCCCTTCCAGGGCGTGTGAAGTTTCAGCCTCTCCCAAAACAACATTCTCCTTCCTTCCCAAGAAAATGGAAACACATGAAGGCCCCATGTGAAGCCCCTCATAATACTGATCTTGGGCTCAGCCAGAGGAGAGCCCCCAGCAGCTAAACAGAGGACCAAACATTGCACGGAAACTGTTATCCTTGACATGCATCGCGGAGGATGCATCATATTCCTGGCACCAAAGGAACAAGAAAATTTATTGATCCTTACTCTGGACTTGCTTCTAAGTCAAGTCCCTGGTCACCACTTGCCATCAGACCATAAACTGGGTTCAGGCACACAGTGAAAAGACACCTACTCATCACAGCTTTGCAAGCTGCCGCCCCAAAGCCAAGCTCCGTTTGCATTCTTTGGCCAACCCCAGACAGCTGATTTAAGCCAAAGCCTTTTAGTTTATAACAGGAGGGCCCAAGCTCCTCTTCCCCATGCTCAAATCACTCCACAGCCCAAGATGTGCCTCTTAGAAATGGTTCTTGGCTTTCGGCTACAGTACTCTGCACAATTCTCCTGATGCTCCCATGCCCATAAAACAGCTGGAGAAAGCGAGGAGCAAGCATAGGGCAGCAGAACTGCACTTTCTGATACTCGCTGCAAATCTCTGTGAGCATGGATTCTTTTCAGGGATGCTCTGGCTCTGTTCATCCATAGTGATGCTGAAAATGAGGATGTTAACAGGTATCCTGAGAATCTTATTTAAGTGTCATTACACTCTATATTCCTCCCTACCCCACAAACAAGCAAGGTGAACTATTTCGTGTTCTGGTCCCCTGCAGTGAGCAATGCCCTGCCTATAGACTGTGAGCAGACAGTCCTTTCCCAACAGCTTCACCTGCCCCTGGCCCAACCTGCACTGCCTCAGGTTCATGTTAGCTGCTGACATTCATCCTGCCCTGGAGGCCAGTTCGCCCTCTGATACAGATCACGGCAAGTCCACTGCAGGTGGGAGCACTGGCAGAGCTCCAGCTGCTAGACTTTGAGTCCCAGGAGGGTCTCTCCCAGCCAGGTGACACATTGGTCAAGATGATAGTGGCTGCCAAAAATCTAGGCCCCATCTCAAGAGATTGAGGGGTTTAACTCCCACTGACACCTCTGTAACCCGAACCTCTCATCTAAGCCAGCACTTGCTGCAACCGGGGCCAAGAGCGGAAGCTTCTGGGAGACAAAGCTAGCGCAAACCAGGCCAAAGAGATGCAGCTTTGCAAAAAGTAGGGACAGCATCCAGGAAACATCTGCTTTTGGCATGCAAAACAAGGCAGGGAGGCACTGCACACATCCTTTTGGAGTGAGGTTTCCAGAGGTTTTTGCTTGGGGAAAGGAAAGCTGAGGAGTTCCTGCCCACACCTAAGCAAAGCACTGTGGGTCCCTGTGACACTCTCCCCACACTGTTACGTGTGACCTCTTTCAGCCTCAAGGCCAAACAGACGAGGACACCTGCCTGGACAGAGGCTGGCCAGCTTCAGAGCTGCGGCTTCGGGCCAGCGCTTGGAATTTCTGCTCCTAGGTTCATGGCAGGGACAAGCTTCGAGCATCACTGATCTGGCACTGCCCTCCCTGCTGGCAATAATGGGCATCAACTCATCATCTCAGCCTCTGCCACAAAAGCATCCTAATAAACTGGGAATTTCAAAAACCCAAGGTGGCAATGGTTGCCATTTCCATCTTTATGGCCTTGGGAAGTAATTAAGCCTGCTCTCCCTTCCACCAACGGCAGCTCTTTGTTGACAAAAGGACATGTACATACCAACTCCGGGTCTTGAGTAAGTTCATATTGCATAAATGCTCACCCTCAAGCTGCAGAAAGAGAAGCAACTTACAAAAAGCCACTTAGTGACAACAGACACTCACTCTTTCTCAAAACAACAGAGCAGCTTACTGCCTTTAGCAGCCGTGCACCCGATTGCAATCAGCTAACTGCATGTCTCCCGACAACGTGCACCTGCTAGATAAGCGGTCTCTCTTTTCGTCTCTCCCACAGAAAGATTATAGCCTGGTCAATCAGCTGCTTGTTGCTGGGTCTCAAATTGCTGGGGCCAAACACAAGACAAAGACACACTTTCAGTTTGGCAGACTTCCGTGAGCTTCCCAGACTGCTGATGCTCTTTGAGGGAAACGAGGAGGTACCAAACACAGCAACTCGAGGAATGAATGCAATACCAATGCTGAAAGAAAAAGAGGAAAGAGCGTCCCTCCGAACAGCCATGCAGCCAACTTGAATTCAAACACCAGGAAGAGGGGAATTACTGTGAGATTAGTGGCTACTGGAGCCAGAAGCATTAAGCAGTGCAATGATTTAGCCTTCAGAAAATTCAGACAAACCTGATAATTTTATTAAAAAAAAATGTGCTTTGGGAACAATTAGATTTTAGCCAGCCTGTAAGATACAGTGTTTCAGTAGTTTAAGAAGTCGCACAGATTTAGACAGAGATGTCATCTGAGAGCCAACAAAAAATAGAAACCAAGGGGCAATAACTGCACTTCTCAGTGGGCAGGAAGGAAGCAGGGAGAAGACGCAAAGAGGCTGCTGACAAGGACCTGCTACAATTACTCCTAGCTTTATTAACTGGCCAGATAGGGAAGTAACAGAAAATTGATGGAAGTTACAAATAAGCCTGAACTGAAAAGCACTGCAAACATGAAACTTGCAAAACATAGAAGAGGAAACAAGGGCAGGAAAGTTCAATTCTGCCTGAAATTTAAAAAACAAAAAAATCAGGTGGGAAATATTCCCACAGAGTCGATGGCAAGAGAAAAGCCCAAAGCAGTGCTGTTGAGCGCCACCGAGATGGGAAAACAGATATAACACATCAGACATAAATGGCAAAGGGACTGAGAATGGGTCATCACACCTCAGAGGCAGATGCTTACAGTCCTTCTGAATGCAGTTACCTACAGAACTTTTCATCCGATATGGTCCAAAAATTGTTGGACAGATTGGAAAGGAGTTCAGAGACAATCAGTCACAACATTCAGGGACGGCTGGTTTACAAAAGCAGACTACATGACTTGGCTAGGACACAACAACATAAGGAGGAGAGGAGGAATCAAAGGTGGTAACTCCAAGATGGCAAGGAAAGAAGGAGCAGCTTGTTAGATTGGGGTCACTATGAGGTGAAATTAAGAAAAGTGGTAAGTAATGTGGACATCAGTATCACATCGCTGTTGGAGAGCAGAGCTGACTGTGGAAAGGGTTGAAACCTCAGCTGTGGTACTAGGTTGGCTAAGATGCTTAAACAGGTCCTGCAATAAGCCATCCCTTTGAGCTGGGAATGGGTCAGATCCACTCCGGCTTCTACGTTTTCACAAGTCTTCACCTGCCAACAACTGGGACATGCTTTAATACCACCGAATCAGGCTTTACAACCTCATGTTAAACTTCATACTTAAACACTGTATTTATGCGTTCTGTGTTGCAGCATGGAGATTGAGAACTGGAGCTCACAGCTGCTCAGGGAGTAAAGGGAGCCTGAGATGTTTTGGAAGCAAGGGTTACAGAGCCCACAGCTGAGAAGATGCCTCCTGACAGCTAAGCCCTTAGGCGCAAACTAGAAATGACTTCAGATCTTGGGCCCAACTCATCCAGAACAGCATTTATTCAGCAGCTGGGCTCCAAAACCTTCCAGACAAAGTCAAACAACTCAGGAAAGGAAAAGGGAGTAGGCTGGAGTGTTGAGAAGGTGATTCTTCTTTAGCAGCCCCACCACATAGGATTTGTCAGGGTAGGGACCCAGGGAACCGGGACAGGAAAGTTGAGTGCGACTGATCAGAAAAAGGACCTTTCAGCACTAACACTCTATTTTAAGCCAGCCTCCATTTTCTTTCCGTTATTTGCATGCATTGGGCCACTGCACTTCCTTCTCCATGTACGCTGCCCAGGATAGCAGCAGCACAGGGCCAGGCTCCCCAAGGACAAGACCAGAAGCAGCTTCGTCTATTATTCTTCACCCTGGTTCTCTTTTGTGGCCAGCACTGGAAATGTTTGTACCTGCTGTTCTGTTGGGTGGGGAGGGGCAGAAGAAAATAAAAAAAGACCAACCCACAACTCTAGTCCCCCCAAATACCCAAGGTCCTGGAAGACAGGTTTTATGAAAATTCAGTAGAGGTCCCACCCCCCTTCCAAAAGCTCCAGATTTCTGGGATGCATCAAGCTATAAAAACTCCAGGTGATGCTTGCGGAAACTAAGACTGCAGATCTCTGGCAGCCAGTGAAGTTTCCTAAGAGCCTGAGCAGCCTCATCACCTTAGCTGCTTGGAAACAGGAACCCAGGTGCCCAGCCCCTGCCTTGGGACTTTCCCATTCCCACTCAAATGTTATAATACATACCAAAAGAGCTGGAAGCTTCAACCTATAAACTTTCTAGAGGCCTGCATGTATCTAAATAGCCACTTGAGCTATTGACAGACAACATAAGGACAGGCTGGGACAAGGAAGCTTCAGGCTGAGTTTGAGACAGCAACTCTTTGCTCTTCTTCGAGATCTTCCACTGCAGAATCTGAGAGCTCTCTCCTAAGGAACAAATTAAACCTCACAGCCTTTGGAGGAGAGGCTGAATGGCAATGGGGAAATGGAAGCATGCTGTAATCACAGAGCACCTCAGAAGCAGCTCAAAAGCTTTAGTGAAACACTTACACTGCTAGCAAGACATTACGAAAATGGCTAAAGAAATCTCCTCTGAATACAGTCCTACTTGGGAATACAACTTTAAGCAAGAAACCCAAGGAGTGTTTCTCAGTGAATTTTGAAGAATGTGCTTGTAGTAAATAGCTAAATTTTTTTAAGCTTGATCCTGCAAATTAGGTCTGGGATCAAAGAATCAAGAACCCTTCCCTAAACACCACCACACTGGCAATTCACTCCACCTGTGTAGGTGCTTTTGCACAGAACGTAATCCAGGATACTGATGCACAAAAATGGCCTGGTGTTACCCTGGCGTAGCTAGGCAAGACTCTACAGAGCTCACCAGTAACTTCTGGAGAAGGTTTTCCCCCCGCTCCGCAAGTGAGAAGCAGCTCACTTGGGCAGGTCTTTTTGAATAAGATGCGTTTTATCCAAGTCTCTCTCTTCAAAGAGCAGGTTGATTTCTCGCTTTCCAACAAATGCCATGACTTGAGGGAGAGGAGGATAACAACAAGCAACAGGCCAAGGTGTGAAGCTGTTTAACACTACAACTGGGAACCTGAAAACAGGCCAGCGAAATTAACTTTTCCCCGAAAAACCTAGTTCTACTTTCAGAAAAGACAAATTTCTGTACTTGTGTCTTCTCTGCTGCTTCCTCCCTTATCACCACTGTTCAGAGCTGTTTGCCCAGTGCCCTGAGAGTCCAATGCAAAAAAGGGATCTTGCAAGATCTGTTCAGTGACTTTTAAAGAAGAGGGCTCCTACCTTTTTATAGCAACATTATTGTCACTATTAAAAAGCGGGAAGGGTGAGAAATTTGGAATCATTTAACTTATGAATTTCACAGCTCCTTATCTACATCTGAATGGAGATGCTCCCCAGCTCACTCTGCTCTTGATAAAGGGAGACAGCCCACTTTTGTTAAAATCCACATTCTCTGAAAGGGTTTGACACTTTTGGTTAGATCAAAAGCTAACGAGTACAGACAACAGATACGGGCTGAATATGACACCTGCAGGAATTTGGACTACTGCGTCTTGCTGGGTTGGTTTTGTCTAAGAAGACAAAAAAAACTATGAGGATAGGAGAAACTATGAATGATACCACAATATCTATCATAAAAGCTAATCATAAAAGCTAAACTCCCAAACCATAAAAAACCAGAAATATCAAAAAAATACAATCATAAAGCTTTTAACTTTGATGATGGAAAAATCTGACAAGCACAGCTAACCTCCACTCTCTTCTCAGACTCAGCTCCACTCACAGACCACAGCAGGGCAAACTAGGCCTTGCTAATGCTGAGCTGGGCTGCATCTCACAGGGGAGTCTTCTCCCATCTACAGGGATGTACACAAGTCTGGGGGCAGTCGGTCACCAAATACTCCATGGGACCTTAAAAATAAAGCTAAAAGGGCACGACTTGAATTTGTTGGAGTTTGTTTGAAAAACCCCTCTCATTTCTGGTGAGGCACCTGATCAACAGTGTGACCCGAGGACTGTCCTGTTAGATTTCCTTCTCTGAAGCACATCAGCCTTTTTTTTTTTTTTTTTTTTTTTTTTGCTCCCTCACTGTTTATAAAAGTCATTTCAGCAAGTGAGAAAACACCCACATACGGGAAACAGACTGAAAACTGACAAATGGCTTTGCTCACCTCTTCCCTGTGCAATCAGTTTGGCGTGACTTACAGTTCCAGCAGTATCAGACACAGGACTAGGCACAACTCTCATTCCTGCCCCAACCTCAAGGTTTGATCCTGGGCTCCTTTGGGCAGAAACCTGCCACCACAGAGAGAGATCTGTGTGCAGCACACCATGTTCACCCACTGAAACCTACCCTGAGGCCTAACTGGCTCCCACACACCTACGCTTTCTCCTGGGTATTGGTGACTAGCAAAAAAATGATTGACAGCTGTCTTGCAACACTGCACTGTAGGCTGAACGACGCCGCAGAGAAAGAGCCATCAAGTGAAGTGCTTATACCCAAGTCCAGGTTCACGCTATTCACGCTTGCAACCGGTAAAAGCTGCCTTCTGCTGGCAGCCTTGCTGAACAACACCAGCATGACCCACAGAAGGGACAAACCACATCTGCACCACGGGCTTATGCCAACGCTTCCTACTACAAAGGCAGCTGCAAGGACAGGCCATTTGTTCCCAAACCCAAGAGGAGAACGGGGCGGAAAACAAACACTCAGCCCCAAGCCTCCCTGCGTTCACCAGGAAGGCCCGCGGTGGCACAACCAGCCCAGGAGAGCACAGAAGCACAGTGCAACCCGTCTGGGTGTGGGTGAGAAGGAAGTATTAAAAGTTTCTCAGTGTGAGCTAATGTGTAATGTTGGCATTACCCTGCGTTATAAACAGGCTTTTGTACACAGCCTAGCTAGGTAAGAAATCAAAGCACAGCAAGTTTGCATCCCTTGAGAAATCACTGGGAAATAAAGCCTATAACTTCTTGGCCCATCCCATCCTAAGCACAGAGGGAATCTCGCCCAGGACAAAACAGACTCTTCTCTGTGCCAGGCAAGACTTTTGAAAGGCTTTGCCAATAAATGCAAACTCTGGGGAACTTTGGTATGAATAAAAATAGTTCACAGCATGCTTCAAACAGCTCCTAAACAAGGCATAAGACTCTTCAACCTAGAAAAGAGATGACTCATGATGGATATAACAAAGGTCTGAAAAATCATAAACAGTACAGAGAAGGCACATAGGGAACAATTATACATTCTGTCTCATCATATGAGAAGTAGGAGGCATGCAATTAAGCTAGCAGCTGACAGGTTGAAAAGAAACGAAAGGTAATACAATGCTTACTGACACCACAGGACTCTGCCACAAGACGTCATGGGTGCAACAATTTCACATGGGATCTAGAAGCGATTAAATAAATCAGTGGAAGAAATGCCTAAGCAGCAGGTTCCCAGCAGAGCAGCACCACAGACTGAGACCATTCGCTAGAGTTTGTACAGCATTATTATAGTTCCACAGAGTTTCTCTGCCGGGCCAGAAAAGCCACTGCTGCAAGAAGGGAAATCTGCACACTCATGTAGAAAGAGCCAGGTTATGCCTGTGACTCGCACTAACTGCTGGGGCTCCTCAGGGAAACAGGGTGGCACTGCAAAGGCCAAGAAGAAACCATACCTGCCTTCAAACACAGAGCCAGCAAAGTGACAGGCCTGCACACGGGGGAGGTTACTAGCACACGGCATGGAAAAGATGAGTAGTCAATCCACTCTGGCATGGAAAATTCTGTTACTTGGGGACAGGGTTGGATACTTTATCTGTACTTGCAGACAGGCCTCATGGTTTGGAGGATGGAGGCATTCAAGTTAAAATAAAACATATACCCCACAGGCCACAGAAGCAAGTGATTTTAGCACTGAAGAACCACAGGACTCAGGGACAAAGTTTCTACTTCCTCTCCTGCTGTTCTGGAGGACTACTATTGACAGTAGAGTCCAGAGCAAACAGCCACTCTCAGAGCGTGGAAAAAAACAGAGGTCAGTACTGCACTATTTCACTCCTCCTCTTATTAAGAAATCAAAAAAAGCCACAAAAGACAATTTGGACAATGTATTGCCACATTCCCATTCTCTTCGGAGTTTGAAGCAATACCAATCACTTGCCTTTCCACAGCCCTCCTCTAGGGACCCCAGTGTGCTTTGCAAAATCAATTCTCACTTGGCCCCCAGGCGATACACAGGTATCACTGGATGGAAGGCTCAAGGAACCTTTGAATACAACCACCCGAGACCCACGTTGCAGTCCATGATAGGATCAGGACTGGGCAGAAACCAGCCTGCTCTCAGGCCTCCGCCCTATACTCGGACCGTTGCCATCTACCTCCTCTCTTCCCTAGTCTACTCTCACACCTTACTGTCTCTTCTAGCCACTACTGGATCTTCTCATCCTGAGGGTTCACAGGGAAGCTGGGAGCTAGGAGGCTAGATTCAGACACCAGATGAAAAAATACAAGGGAAGAGATTGTTTTCTTACTTCTTTGCATGATGCCACCCTCCAGGCCAGTTAATTGCTACCTTGCACTTGCCGTCCAGCAGACACTGGGCTGCAGTGATGGTGGCTCCTCCCACAGCTGCCGCATAGTCAAAGATCCCTTCCGTAGCTGGACAGTCATAACCTGCAGACAAGAACCAGAGCATCAGACACGGAAGGCAATTCCCTCTGGGAGAAGCACATCCTCTTTGCTCTGAGCTATTGGCCTTCAAGCACAGCTCTAACTTTCTGTTCTGAGCAGTCCAAAAAAAAAAAAGGGCACAAGATCCCCACAGCAGGCATCACATTTGGACACACACAGCAGATCTAGGTGCCATAGGTAGTAAAAATAAATGTCAACAATGAACATGCTTTCTTGCATTCAAATCACTCACAGAAAGGTCTTGAGCCAACTTACAAAACGTGTGCCTGGCCTGCTTGGCCTCCTGGTCCCCAATACCAACCTTGCAGAAACACTCTCAGTTCTTTGGCCAGTCCACCAGGAAAGCCCTGACACAGCGACTAAGGTACCTTGCCCCTCTAGAAACTGAGGTGTCCACAAGGAAGACAAGCCTAGATACTCCATAGGTACTCCATAGAATACGATCTTCTCTCATCCCTACGGCAGCCTCCTTGGAGCCATTCCCCAGCTCAGCTCAAGCCCAGGGCCGCTGCTCAGAGCGGCTTCAGAAATTCAAAGGGCAGACTGAGACAAAGGCAGTACCCACAGTTACCTTATTTGCTTTAACTACTACCACACTGCTCAAATTTTATCAAGTTCAGGCAGGCAAGAACCCACTGCTTGAGACATGGGCAAAGCCACCCACCAGGCAAGCAGCAGCCTTTCTGGCTCCTGGCTGTCCACACAAGCCAGCTCCAGGCTGTTCTTCTTAAGTGTCCTCTGCTACGGCAGCCTTGCTGGCTCAGGCAGCCAGTCCTCAGCTATTTTCCAAGGGCAGCACGTCAGGGCCTTGTGTTCTGCTCAATATGCCCAAAGCGGCACCCAAGTAGCAGCGAAAGGCTCTGGCTCCTGGCAGCTATGGGCGCTGCAGAGTTGCACCGAGCAGCACTGTGAGGATGAGAGTACCCTCTGCTGGCCACACCAAAAAAGAGAACTTGACAGGTGACTGCTCACTGACGGAGGCAGGGGGCCTGGCAACACCGTATCGGGCTTGGATCAGGCTGATCCTCTTTGGGAAACAACCAAGTCCTTACAGTTTTAAGCCTGTAGCTCTCTAGCAGATACTTCTGAAAAGCCAGAAAAACCCCATGTCAAATTTGTTTAAACAGAGCCATCTAAATTCAATTCAGCCAGGAAATGCGAACTTTTCATCTGCCCATTCTGGACCCTTGCGTTCTCTCAGCGTATTCAGTTCATGAGTGAAACCACGTCCTTCTCCTAGACACTAACCCTGCAGTCTCACCCACATAACCCAATAGCCAACTTGAGCTCACTCCCTGCCTCACATCAGCTCCAGCAAGAAAAACCTTGGACCTGATACTCAGCTGATCTCCCGCTGAAGATACATGAGGCCAAACAGAATTCAGCTGCCTATCCAGAGAGCTGCACTGGCTCTGCAGGCTCAGGAGGAGTGGTTTTAGGCAATTAACACACACTGGAAGAAAACAGCAAACAGTTCTCAAAGCAAAAATGCACTAAACTAAATAAAAAAAAATGAAAAGAAGAAAGATTGCTCTCTCTGGCCAACACACAAAGCTTCAGGCTGGAAATGAACTGCGCATTTTCCATTCCTCCATCCCCAAAGGCTCCTTACCAAGTCCATACTCCACGGACTCTGGATGGTCATCATCTCCCTCCTCACTGACCTTCTGTAGGTGCTGCAGGTACGCGTCTGTGTGGAAGCTTGCCATCTCCTCCATGGAAGCCACCTTTGGCTTGACTATCCTAGCCAGAGAGGGGGAAGGGAGGGAGTCAGTACAAGAGGCACCAGGGTACTGCTGGGATGCCCAACTTTAATCTCCTCAGGCTAGAAATCCTTTTTTCAGTAATTACTGTTGAAAAACAACTTGCCCTACCACAGTACGCTGTCATTTTGATTGAGAAAGCTGCTCTGTTGAGCTGGAGCATGCCTTTTCCCCCAAGCGCGGCCCTGTCTGTTGTGCCTGCCCTGGCTGAGGAACATTTACAGGTGCTACCTGCATTAACCTTCCCACCTTGCTTAGAGTTTTTTCTCTTTCTGTCTGTTCTCCCAGTTTAGGCCATTACCAGCAGATCCAACATCTTGATTACACTTAGAAGAAATTAGAGTCAAAACCTTAAGGCCAAGCCCAGTGCTCTTGCAGGACACTAATCCACTGGGGCAAGCTCCAAAAAGCAATTCTCCCACGCTCTCAACTCTGCCTGTACTTGAAGCAGAGACAATTTCTGTCCTCAGGAACTTGCACACATCTTTCCTGGGCTTGGGTGTTTTGCAATCTGTCCACTTAAATGCTGAAACATGTTGAAGCCCTCTCCAGCCCCCCAGCCTCTTGGGGCACACAGAGAGTACAGCTCCATTGCTGCTGGAAGAATGCAAGAAGTTAGCAGCTCCAAGCCAGCCTCAGCTGCTGGGACCATCTCTCCCCACTCCTGGGGACAACAGCTCCCCAGATCTGCCTCCGTAACTGTACACATAACCATTTCCCAAACAGACTCTGCCAAAATGACCAGAATTAAAAAAAGAAAAAAGTCCATAGGGACTATCTGGCCCTACTGAACAGCAGTCTGGGATTTTTTAAGATGTTATGAGATATTATGCAAGAGAAACTAAGATAGGCCTTTTTTTCCCTTCCCACTCCTAATCTCAAGAGCTTATTGGAAGACTGAAGAGTTCTTACTCTTCTATCTCAAACTTCAGTTTCAATGTTATCTCTCTTGAACAGCCTCAAGAGCTCACCAAAAGTCTCCCAAATTGCAATACAGCAAAACAACATGATCTCTCTCAGTTTCAGCACGGTCCAGTGGATTCAGAGCAGCACCAACAGGGATGGTTTCTACGCCATCAATTCTGCTCAGAGCTGTGGGAGATGCTGGTGGCAGAGTGCTGTACTGAGAAAGCACAAGCACGCCATCAGACTAGGAAGGGTAATCATATACCGCATTTGCCTTCATTACCATAATCCTGTCCATTTAGCGGAACAAGCAGACTCTTCTTAGATCCTAGAAATACACGATGTGTACGCTTCTATAAGCATGTCACCAGCGGGGACAGCACAAGACTAGCAATTACTCAGCACCTTCCAAACCTCAGCAGAGAAGATCATATTCTCCTCACAGAAAATGGAGACACTTACTTCATCTGGTCGAGTAAGGAATATGCTTCAATCAATGAATGCACCATACTGGCCTAAAAAAAGAAGGTAAGAGCAGCTCTGACATAGAAGACAACAGAAGAACAGCTACTAGGAGCTAAATTACTTGCAGCGTAGGTGGCAATTTTGACTTCTCCAAGCAGCATAGCTAAACTGGCACCAAAGTCAACCCACAACAATGACTGCGTGTAGGATCCCTGGACAGGGCCTCACTGAGTGCGTGCAGCATGTGGCACCACAGGGCCCTGCGCTGGGGAAGGACTTCCCGGTGCTACAGGAAACGGCAGAGAACAGCGCAGCCTTTTGGCGGGGGGCTGCGGAGGGTCCCGCGACCCTGTGCCTGGAAGTACCACTTGTTTCCCAGCCACCTGCTCCCGACCCACCAGAGGCGACAACAGGGGAGAGGCAGACTCGCGGTCTGAGCCAGTACGGCTGTTCGTGTGCCACGGCCAACCCCACTGCACACAACCCAGCGCTCGGCCGCTTCCCACAAAGTCTTGGGTGGGAAGACCACGCTCCCACCACCCCCGCTCCCAGCCCGTGCGTGCGAGCACGCTCCTGCCCCCCGGGGCCACGGGTACCCCGGCACGGCAGCCCCTCCGGAACGAGCCCTCCTTCCCTAAAGTTCTCCGCGCCCCGACGACACCCTCCCCGGGCCAAGGTGCTCGCAGCCTCGCCAGATCCACCCCCCCCCTTTCCCGAGGGCCACCCAGGGCCCGCCGAGCGCCCGCGCCCCACCAGGCCTGCTCCCCCGGCACCGCCTCGCAGCCCCCCGGGGCCCCCCGGCGCGCCGCTGACCCGCTTGGGCACTTTGCAGAGGGAGTCGCAGAGGGCCACGTACTCGGCGCTGTACACATAGACCGGCGGCGGCGGCGCCGCCATGAGGCCCGCGAGCGCCGCGACACCGAGCGCCGCCGGCCGCCCGCCGCGCCCCGCAGCATGCCGGGACGGGTAGTTCCGCACTCCCCCCCCGCGCGGAGCACGCCGGGACGGTAGTTCCGCACTCCCCCCCCCCCGCGCGGAGCATGCCGGGACGGGCAGTCCATTCCCCCCCCCCGCGCGGAGCATGCCGGGACGGGCAGTCCATTCCCCCCCCCCGCGCGGAGCATGCCGGGACGGGCAGTCCATTCCCCCCCCCCGCGCGGAGCATGCCGGGACGGGCAGTCCACCCCCCCCCCCCCGCGGGGCATGCCGGGACGGGTAGGCCGCAGGCACCGCACCCCGGCGCCATACCCGCTCCGCGCCCGCCCTGTCGCATCAGCCCGCGGGGCCTCCCCGACACTGCCACAACGCAGGAGCACGCCGTACACTTGTGATGAACCATTTTATTGCAGGCTCCCACCACCGTCAAAAACCGGGGTGGATTTTTTTTTTAAATATTATTTTTATTACAAAAGAAAAAAAAAATGCCTGCATGCATCGTCTAACATGCATAAAACTACTTCCAGGGGTCGTCTCCCTTTTAAAACCGCAGCCGTGCAATTGCTCGAGGCGCTGAGGGCAAACAGGGCGGTGGGGCCCTGCTGAGGCCCAGCGCATGCCCCACTGGCGCTGCCCCCCATCGGCAGACAGGCCCCGAGCCCCCCACTCCCTCCCACCAAGGAGAAAGATTCAGCACTTTTCAGAAAGGTATTAAAAAAATTCACAGGCCTAGGGCCACGTACACACAGTTCCCCATTTTCCTTTCCCCAGAGCAGCCAGAACAACCCCCACAGGCAGACGCTGTGCAGCTGAGGAGGACCCTGTTGTCCGGCACCAAACACCCTGCCCCAGGCTTGTGGAAGAGCCCTGGTGGCTCCAGTCCTAGTGCCTGATCTTCTCAAGACCATGAGAGCAACCCAGCAGTGGCATAAGGTCTCTTCCGGCCTCCTCCTCCCTGTCTCAGATCCATGGCAAGGGTTATCGCACGTGGATGAAGCCCACAGGAGGAGCTATCTAGCACTTGAGCTACTCCTGAGTCCCCCCTCTTTCACTTCACACCTCCTTAGGTTGCCAGCAACACCTCAAATGCCCAGTGGGGCGAGAGGTGTTGCATGAGTAGCAACACTTGGCAGAAAGGGAAGTTAAAGAAAATGGGTTTGGAGGATTGGTGCCCATTGATAACAGCGTAACTGCTACAGTCAGGAAACTCTCCTGAAAGCAACCCAAGAAATACTCTCGGCCCACTCTAAGGCCAAATAAAGCTGGAGATCAGACAACACACATGAAACCCACCATCCCGACTGGCCAGCATGCTGCTGGGGGAAAAGGGATGCAGGGAGGAGCTGCTGTGGGAATCCATGGTGTATCTGACCTCCATCAGTCTAACAGCAATAGCCTATGTGGGTTTCCAGCTGTGAGCACCTGTGAGATAGAGCAGGGCACTGATCCAGTCAAGTCACTGCCATCCTCCTGTCCTAGGCTGTGAGAGCCGAGGATGGGAGCACAGGCAAGAGCTGAGTACATGCCAGTACGAGCCCACTACATGCCTGCTGGTGTGTGCAGCTAACACCAAGCCAAGCAGCCCACTTAGAGCTGCTTCATAGTGCAAGTCCAAGTTTTCCACCAACAGCAGAGGAGTAAGGGCTCTGGGTTACCTTATTATAAACCCTGCAAATTTGGAGCAAAAAGCAGCACAGAACAGGTAAAAAAACCCTCAAATCTGCTGGAGGTGGAGGGAGCATCAGCTGGACGGGGAATGCTGCAGTGCAGACCGCACACGCCAGGTCAGGGGTGTCCTCTTGCGGTCTCCCTTGAACACCACCCTGCCCAGGGGGTGACAGCCCAAGAAGCCATGCAAACAGACACTCCTAACACAAGCAGACTTCAAAGTCTAGCCTTTCCAGGCCAGCTCCTGCTCTGCAGTCTGCACTGACACAGGTCAGCATGGACACACACACCTCCTGCAGAGCCCCTCTGGAGCACCACTCTCCCACCGAGAGCAGCAGCAAAGCCACGGCTGGGAGCAGAGAGAACTATGCAGGCTGCTTGCAAACTAGCCTAAGGCCTGACTTGAAAAGCTGTATGGAACAACCCTCACAAGTAGTCTGCAAACTGGGGAGAGGAGCTCCAGGAACTACTGCATGGAGCAACCTTCACTGGGCAGGAAGTCGTGCACGTATATCGCCACCGATTTGGACAGGTAGGTCATGGTGCCGAACCTACCGCTGGGTGCACTGTCGTACAGGAGGTTGCAAATGCCGGTGGTGGGATCCTTCTCCAGCATGTGATCATCAGCACCCAGGGCCTTCTGCATTTTGGGCATGGAAGGAGAAAGGTAGCGTTAGGAACAGGGGCAGCACCCTGCCAGCCTCCACCAGTCCCCCAAGCATCTTCTGTTGCACCTGCAGAGTGACGCATCGATGGCAGCAGGGAGAGGAGGGCACTATATCTTTGCTGTGCCCCACAAACAGAATGGGGAGGAGCAGACTGGACCCTCCAGCTGGGTGAACCCTGCATAGCTTTCAGAAACACTGCCAGCTGCCCAGGGTGCAAGCTGCACCCACCCTATGTAAGGACTGGCCCCATACCTGCTCCTCGTAGAACAGGTCGTTGGCAATGTGCAAGATCTTTTCCACAGCAATGATGCCACCAATAGTGTTGACCTCCATGTCCACCAACATGGTGAGCACCAAGATAGCTTCCACAAGCAGCTGCCTGTACTCCGGCTGGGGCACACGGTTGAGAACTGACTCCACATGCACAGCAAACTTCATTTCCCCTGGGGTCATCTGCAGGGAGGGAGAGGAAGAAACATGCCTACAGCACAGTATCACCAGTACACGCCATGATGGCCATTTTCCCAGTGCAGCCCTGCAGCCAGCGCCAACCCACCCACCCTGTTTCCCCCACGTAAACCTCTTACCTCTCTGGTTGTTGAAGAGGGGAGAACAAAGCCCTCCACAGAGAGGCCATGGCACTGCAGAATAAGACAGAGCAACCATGGTTACATATTTGAGAAGCGCTGTGTTGAGATGTGCAGGTTCAATGTACCCAATCATTCCCATCTGAAAGGCTGTGTGTGCTGCCCACGCACCCCAGCTACACCTCGTGACTTTCCTTACAGCACTCAGATCAGCATGTCATTCTTTTTCCTATCATCTGTGCTCCAGAGGTGTTGGCTGGAGTCCTCCTACAGAGCATAGGGCTCTGCTCCCTGGCTTACAGTGGGCAGGCAGCACCTTGGAGCTGCTTCAGTTGTGTCTCCAGCACTGGGCTCCAACAGCTTACAGTTCTGCTCCTGGCCCTACCTGGCTAATGTGTGAAGCACCTGAGCAGACCCAGCCCCATCTGCAAGGGTACTGGATGATGAAGTAGGTCCTGCATGTCTCCAAGGCAGCTCCAGCTGGAGAGCCATCCAGCTTTTCCCCAGCTTTCCAGGGCCAGCGGCAGGCCTCAGCTATGAAGCATGCATCTACACAACTTTGGCAACCACCCCTAGGTGCCCAAGTCCCCTTGTGAAGGCCAGTGCCTGGGACCACAGGCTCACATGCATGGAGAGGAGCCAGCCAGACTTCCAGCTCACCTTCTGCAGGATCTTCCAGACCTTCTGGTAGAAGCCCACAGGGACACGGTTGAGGGCCCCATCCAGCCGCCGTCTCCGCTTCCACTGGCCCTGGCGGCTGTCCTTAGCACCCTGGCCTTCCAGCAAGCTTGTGACAGAGCCCTTGCCCAGCGGCTCCGACTGCCCAGTAGGCTGAGCAGACAAAACAAGGACCACAGAGACCACTGCAGAATTAAACGCCCCACAAGAGTGCATCCCGCAGCTGCACGAGGGCTTGTGCTTGCCCAAGGCAAAGGACCATTGACTCTGGCCCCAAGCGGAGGGACACACCGCTCTGTTCCCCTGCCCTCCTCAACCCATGCTTTACTTCTGCTAGCCATGCAGGAAGGAGCAGGCTGGGCCACTGCTTGGACAAGAGGCCAACAAACAGTGTCTGTTGTGGATGGGAGCCAGCATCTGACTCAAAGACCACATCCCCAGGAGCCCTGTGCAGGCCCTCGGCACACTGCACTGCTGTTTGTCACCGCAAGGGTGGCTAAAGCCCCCTGAAAATGCCCATGTGGGGACATCAGGCCATGCTCCACGGCCAACTCTCCACTGCTAGCACTGGCCTTGCAGTCTGTGGCTCCCTGTGACAGGGAGCACTCTTCCCTCCCAGACAGCACAGAGGGCAACACCCCTCCTCTGACCACAGCTGCCTTCTGCAGCCACAAACAGGACAGACACCACACATGTAGCCAACAAACGCACATTACCAGAGAGGACTTCAGATCCGCCTCCCCGGACTGCACACTGATGGCCTGAAGGAGAAAGTGAGAGAGAGAGAAATCAAACCTTGACAGCACAGAGCGGTACTGTGGTGAGCAGAGCAGCAGCAGCAGCACAGACCAAGCTCAGATCACAGGGTGCTTATCCCAGGGGTTGTGATTAGCTGGAGATTGAGAGGCAGTTTTGGAAGTTGAGCTGCGGAAAGTCTCACACTAGTGTCAGAGGGGGAAGGAATGCACCAGGGCATGGAGCAGCTACAGGGCCCCCACGTGCCAGTGCCGGGGCAGCGGCACGCTCCTGCAGGCTGGCACACAGCGGCAGGGCTGCTACTGCTCCAGTGGCAGCTGGCACAGGCAAAGGGGACTTAGTCTCAGCCAGATTTGAGGGCCTGCAGCAGGTTGCTGCACATAGTTGATCCTTCTTGCCACGTGGATTGTTTCTCTGTGGTGCTTGGCTCCACACTGCAGCAGTTTGACCATACACAGGGAGGCCTGTTGGGCCCCACAGGCCTTGTTGCTATGGGGAGAGGACTTCCCCCCACCCCACAGACCTCAGGACCCCTCCTAGACACAGGCCAGGCACAAGAGGTAGTCCCTCATCGTCTGTAGCTGGGCACGAGCCTCTTTTCCCTGCAAGGAAACAGCCTGGGGAGGCTACAGGCAGGCTCCAAAGGTAATACGTTTGCCAGTGAAGTTCTCAGCAGGGCCACAGTTGGTCATGGCACTGGGGACTTCATGCCATCCTGCTCAGCACATTTTTTTGTGGGTATAATGAGATCTGTCCAGCTGCAGCAGCTGCAGAGCACAGCTCCCATCTGGCCCAAACATGACAGGTGCCATTCTGAAAGGGGAGCTCCCCAAAAGGGGTGGTGCTGGCCCCGCATTTCCCCAACACGCTTCGCCACGCTGGCCTCTTCCCAGGAAGCCAGCCTCCTTCCCGGTGCTGAACAGGGCACCTCTGAGCCCAGAGCCTGCCAAGAGGGGAAGCCAGCTCACTGCTGCAGCAGCTTGCTCAGCAGGGTCATTTAGGAAAGCTTGTTAGTTCACACGTGCATGGAAGCTGCCCTGGTGTGTGGTGTTAGGCATAAAAGCCGAGGCCGTAGGGGGACCAGGGTGGGTTCACCTTACTCCCAGTCAGAGACTGCCTACGTTTATCCCGTTGCTGAAAGAGAAGAAGGAAATGAAGTTTCTGCTGCTGGAAGAGGCCCACCAGCATACCATCCAAACCTGGGACACTGAGGTCCTTCCCACCCCTGCACTTTCTCAAGCACCCTGTGCTCCCCCCTTACTGCACTGCCAGACCACCACAATCACCACCACCACCACCACCAGATTTACACCACAGACCCCCTGGTGCAGGGCTGGAAATGGAAGGAGGTCCTTGAGGCAACTGAAGCCCAGGACTTTACTCCCTCCTCCTCTCTCATCAACCATGTCTGTCCTGGAACCGCTTGTCTCCCACATATTTCCAAGGGAGCAGCTGGCACTGCCTGCACTTACCAGTTTGATCTCGCTTTTTAGCCGGATGATGCCGGCACGCTCGGGCTTGGTGGCCCCAACAGCCCCCACCTCGCGGATGGAGATAGCAGTGGTGACTGATGAGTCGACCGATCGCACTGGAGGAGAGGAGAGGTTTGAAGTCAGTCCCGCAGCTCAGAGGCTGTCTCTCATTGCTGCTTGGATGCTGGTACCTTTAGGCCTCGTGCTGAAGCCTGCACCCAGCCTTGCCCTCTATTCCAACCAGCACCACGAAGAGACCCATGAGCACAGAGCTGCCTCAATTCAGGCCTGGCTCAGACAAAAGTGCTGAGCTAAGGAAAGCCCGGATAGCCAGTCCCACAGGAGACAGACTCAATCCCAGAAAATCTGCTCAGCATCTCCCCGCTGAAGAGCATGGCTTCTTGCTGGACCACTGCAGTGCAGAACAAGCTGGTCAAGCCTGTGTGCTGAACATGCAGGAGGACAGGGGTGTATCCCATAGGCCAGAGGTGGGAAAGCCTGGAGTTGGCCATGCTCCTCACCAAGGTTCAGTTTTGTCCAGAAATGTTCTCAAAGATCTGTAGAGAGACTCACCACTCTTTTCCACCCCAAACTCCTTTCCAGAGAGAATGTGGAAGAGAAGATTCTTCATATCTGACGGACTGAGATTCATCAGGTTCTCGGTGGCTTCTCCAGCTAGAGAGAACAAAGAGAGTTGGGATACTGTCCCCCCTCCACAGCCCCACTGGGCGATTTCTAGCCTACACACCAGCCTCTTTGCTAGCAGAGGAAGTACTGGTACAGGAGGTGTCTCCACAGACACACATTAACTCCAGGTGTTGCCTATAACAGGAACTCTTTCCCATGCCAGCCCAGTATGCCGGAACAGAGAGAGCAGTGAAACTGCCCGCCTGTGCTGCCAGAGAACAGTCCCAGCTGAAGACCCTGGCACTTTCATGCAAGGTCCTGGCCTGGTGCTGAGAGCTGACCATTTTTAATGGCAGTTCTCTTCCCTGGCTGACAGAACCCCAAGCACTGTGGTAGCAACATCCTTACCCAGCCGGGATACCAGTCTCGCTGCACGTACCTGAGCAGTGCAGGGAGTGTGCCAGCTCTGTTGCCATCACCTGGATAATGAGCCCAATGCGGATGCGGAACATCTCAGCGAAGAGCAAGGGCTGGGTGCGCATGTACATGGCCAAGTACACCATGATCTCCTGGAAGGGAAGAGGCAGGTTACCCCACAGCTGCTCGCCAGAGCGGACAGCCAGCCTCCAGCCCCAGCAATGGGGCTTCCCTGCTGCCAGCCCCCTTACCTGGGTCAGGATGGACACACTGAGGTTCTTCTCACTGGCTTCCTCAATGAGGCGAACAAGCTCCTCATAGGGGATCGGGCTAGGGATGTGATGACAGGACAGGTAAGACGCTGCAGCCTCAGGAGCAGAGAGAGACCCACGTTTCTCCCAGTCTGTTCAACTGAGGGACAGAGTGCCCCATCCCTGCGATACTGGAAAGCTCATGCCACACAGCCCAGACAAGAAGGACGCAGGCTACAGACAGCCATCCAGAACCACCCATGCCCACGGATCCCAGAGCAGACAGAGCAAGGGGCTCACATCTGGCCCCAGCCCAGCACACATGGGGAGAGAGAAGTGCCACACTCACGCAGAGATGGTCTTCTCACGTGGCTCTGGGGGTAACCCCACCGTCAAATGCTTCTGGTGAGACAAGAGGTCAGTGCAGGCCTGGGGAGAGAAACGGTCACCTCAGACATTACCCCTCCAGCTAAGCCGCAGGAAAAGACACATACTGCACAGATTCTGGGGTGTTAGCATGAGTCACAGTCTGGGAGACATCCCATGAGCCGATGTGACCAAGGTTCACCTGCCCTCTTTGCTGCATCTTCCCCTACAGATCTCACTCCCACTCCCTGGAGCTTGGCAGCAGGGTTTTACCTCATCCAGAGCTTCCACCTTCTTCTTGAGGATGCTGGAGATGTAACGGATCAGGGCCCATTGGCGCGTGGCGCCCACCCGCACGTACAGCTCGGTGAGGAGCTCCTTGACGGTGGGCCCGGGCTGGCTCTCAAGCCCAGTGTACCAATCGGGTCCCCTGCGATAAAGGAGATGCCAGGTTATAGCCACAAACTCACCCCAGGGCAGCTCCCAGCACCACATGGGTGCTGGAGGTCGCGACACATGCTTGGCAGCCCTGGTTCTCAAGGGTGGCTCCACTCAGCGAATGGGATCTCGGTTATCTGGCCACACATTGCTGTGGAGAGAGGTTTGAGCAGACCTGCCACGAGCTGGGATGCTTTAGGGAGAGCTGATCTGCTCTGAGCCACGGGATGGACTGTAAGCCCAGGGCTGACCGCTGGATGCTCAAGCTCAGGTCCAAGGGCTGGAGTGGGGGAACCGTGGTCCCCTCAGCAGATAGGCTGCCCAGAGAAGTGTGATCAAGACACAGGTGGCAATGCAAGGGACAGAGCAGTGGGACTCAGCGCTCGTACTTGAGGATGTGGAGCATGTAAAGGATGTCCGCTTGCTCCTGCAGCGTGGGGCAGACGCGTAGCTGATCCACCAGTGCCTGGCAGTCCACGTTGCCAACCTCATCTCTGGGTAGGTTCATCTCTGCATTGAGTACGTAGCTCTGAGGGAAGGGAGAACCACGGTCCTGGTTAGCACTCCTAGCACCCTGCACTCAGAGTGCAGTCAGGTTGCAGAGCCAAGGCTGCTCATCCATAGACATCCCCCCCCAAAATGTCAAGCTTGCCCAAAGCAGCCCCGCAAGGATCCTCCTGCTCCAGACAAAGGGATGGCACTCCTCAGCCAGGCCCTGCGCAGGACTTGCCCTCCCATGCAGATGGGGGACATGTTTACCTTGCCATCCACGTCATGTTGGAGAGGAGAGCTCAGCAGGTTGACAGACTGCTGGGAAGTCTGGAAGATCTTGCTGGGGATGTACATCCCAACATCTGAAAGAAACCGAGGGTTGGTGTGGACACCTCTCAATCCCAACTCCTGTCACCACCTGACAAAGCAGCTCAGAGGAGGTCTAACATTCTGCTTCCCCAGAAACCCCTGTGGAGGAGTCAGCAGTGGTAGCCCCTGTCCACAAAACCACAGAGGAATGGCATGGGGAGCTGGCAGCTCATGACCCATTCTTGCTCAGGAGTTTCCATGAGGACTGGGCAGACACCGACTCTGAGATATTCTGTGGCCAGAGCTAACAACAGGAGCTTTAAAGTGGTTTTTCCTCAGGCAAAGGCTGGGCTGCTCTGCAGTCTCCAGATAGTCCTACAGGCTCACGTCGCAGAGGAAGAAGCTAAGAGGTTAATAGTCTGCCCTTTGAACGTGACTTTGATTTTCACCAAAACACTAGTCTGCTGTTTTCAGCAGCTTTCTCCCCTCTGCAGATGCAGCCATGCTGGGAACAGAACCGAGGCATGCTCAGGGAAGATGGATACAACCCTGCTGAGCTGCCTCACACAGCTCAGAGCAGCGCTACGTTCTTGTGGGACTGTCATCTGCTGACAGAGGTGCAGCTGCCTATGCCACAAGGTGTTGTCCCCACTTCCTGGAGCCCAAGCAGACAGCTGGCACAGCCCGGGCCACTTCATCACACCCAGCCTTTGGCAATTGCCTGGGATTAGAGCCAGGGAAGCAACCAAGTCTGCACAGACAGAGCCAGGCAGAACAAGACAGTGGCTGGAGCAGAGCTGGAGGCACTCACAGCCTGAGGGACCAGTTTGGTCCCAGAACTGGCTTGGGCTGGGGCAGAGAGGGTTCCACAACCACGTCAGCCCCACGAAACTCCAGCTCCTCAGGGCTATGACATGGTTGCTGCTGGCATGCTCCATGCTGCAGTGGCAGCCGGCCCTCCTGACAGCACGTGAACAGGTGGAATAAGAAACACAGGCAGGACGGGGGTCTGAGCACAAGAGACACCCCAATAAGCAGCTGCCCGTGTTAGTAACACAACAGCTATGGAGACAAAACAGGCCCTGTCCCAGGATAGCAGGGAGGGCGACACAAACATGCTGGACCCTGGACGCTAGCACAGAGGCACGAGACCCGTGAGGCCCCGGGCTGGGCTGCTTTGTGATGTTGCCTTGTGCCAGAAACAGCCCCAGTGACAGATTGATAAAGCTACAGGAGATGAGGCATGAGGAACACCTTGGTCCCTCCTGTTGCCCCAAGCCTGCCCAGCCACCTTTGCTGTGCACCACACACAAGAGCCCATCACCACCAAAGCCAGCAGCAAATCCTCACAGCTCCCAGAGCATCACGCTGGGTCCTGGGTTCCTAGGAAAACTCTCAAAGGCACCTCAGCCTGTCACAGCACCACAGCCTGGCTTGAACTCGGATCTGGAGGGTGCCAAGGACACCGAGCCTGGAAGGATGGAGGGGGCTGTTACTCACTCTGGACATGAAGGTCTTTAGCCTTGGACACCAAGGACATGAGGTCACGGGTGCTGTGTATGGCAGCTCGGAAGCGATTCAGTCCTCCCCGCTGGGCGGTGGGAGGGAGGTTGGACTGGGGAGCCGTGCGCTGCAGCAGGTGGTCTAAGTACTGAGCAATTTCGTCGTATGTGTCAGCTGGAAGAGCAGGAAGAAGAGAAGGCTTTAGTCACTCTGGACCTTGGCATTCTCCCCCCAAATCTAGGGCAGAGCTCCCCAGATGCACCCCAGCATAGGCAAAGCTCTGCTTGCTGCACAAAGCAACAGCACAGAGCTAGCGCCAGCAGCTGGATGGACAGAGGGACAGTGTTGGCAGTAGGACTCACGAAGCACAGCAGCTGTGACACCCCTGTTCCTACACTGCCTCTGCTTCCTGGCACACCAGCTACAGCTCCAGCCAAGCTTGGGCTCCCTCTGAGTCCTGCCTGGAGACCCGGCCTTCAGACCTGGACCAGGGAAGTCACCCAGCTGAAGAACGTGTCTCCTCTAAGCTAACTGTCTGGGCTCCTGCTGGAGACTGAAGGGTTGACTCAGCTCTGCACCTCTGGCAGTGCCATCAGGTCCCTGCCCCTCAAAGTGACGGCTCTGTGCACATGCTCCAGCCTGCACAAAGACATCACGGTTTGCTTGAACTCCCCAGTTAAACGCTTGTACCCAGTCCCTCCAGGGATGAACAGGAAGGCAAGTTGCTGGGGAGAGCCCATCCAAGAAGAGACCACCTGGGAGCACACCAGCACAGAAGAGGCTTCATCCAAGCATAGGAGCAAAACAGAGTTTGATTTGCAACAATTATTTCTAATTAGAAATTAACAGCAATTAGACAACTCCACCTCACAGGAGGGAAGCCTGTTCTCCTTCATTAGCCACTGGCTCCTGTCTTGCTCTCTGCTCTGCCTCTAACAGCTCCCGTTGCTTCCAACATACAGGTGGAACAGGAGTGCCAGAGCCGCTACATGCAGCATGGAAGATGATGTTCAGAAGCCACATCTCCACTCACCCAGGAGAACACACAGTACTGCACAACAGCGAAGGGGATGGCCCGGGGCAGGAGATGCCCCTGCACAGGCCGTTAGTAGCACATGAGCTGTCAGACAATGCAACACAATGGTGAGCTGTCAGTGTACGCGTCCAGCCAGCGGGCCAGGGGCATGCCAGTCTTGTTGCAAGATTCCCCCAAACACTGTGTGGATCATTGCTGCCCTACTCCAGGGACCTGGGCTGCCTGGTTCAGAGAGCCAAGGCACAGCCATACTAGGACACAGGATAGGTTGCAACCTTCCATGCAGACTTGGCATTGCCTCTTCAGATAGCGGACAAACTCTAAGGCATTTACGCTCCAGCAGGTGAACTGCGGATGGTCTCCGAGGTCAACTTAGCACAGCATCCCCCTTCGGCATCTGGTGGGGATGCTCTGTGCCAGCGCTTGGAGGCTCTGTCAGGCAGAGCAGCCACTCAGGCATACTGTGCAGGGAACTCTGCCAAGGCTGACATGCTGGAGAAGTCCCCCAAGACATCGAGCTTGAGAATATCTTCCCATTCGGCTGTCTGGATGTAGCATCTGACCATAGGAAAAACTTAAAATTGAGCGTCTTAGCTGCTGCAGAGAGGCAAAGGTGGGCACATTAGCCCTGTCTTCCACTGAGGCTGGAGATGCAGACACCTTGGACAAGCCTGGCTAGGGCCCGCAAAAGGCCTAGAGGCTGCGGCATAGCCCAAGAGCATAGACACAGTGAGAGAACAGTTAGGCGAGAGAAGTAAGCTCAGTATTCAGAGTCTCAGTGATAGAAATGTTAGCTACAGCTACTGAAGGAGCTGGGCAGAGCAGATGGATGGGAAGGCTGGGAAGAGAACCATCGTCAAGTTGCACAAGAGTAGGATGCATCCAGACCTGCTTGCAAGGGGAGCAGCATAACCTGCACCCCTCCACAGTACCCCTCAGGGCAAGATCAGCCTACCACAGCACAGGTACAGACCAGGTCCCCAGCGGGCAGTCCGTCTGTGACAGCAAGGCCTTCATTTGGCATACACTGGAGCAGCTGCCCAGCAGCTCTGCCCAGGAAGGGCTAAAAGCCTTGTGAAAATGACACCCAGAGACTGCTCAGGGATGTGAAAACTGTTGGCTCTTCCCTGCCATCTCAGGCACTTTCTGTGTCTTCTGTGCCAACATCACTTTCTGTGCTACACTTGTAGCGACCACATCAAAATCTTGAGGCAAACCACCAAAGCAGATCTGGCACGCTGAGGCTTCTTCTTCTCCCTATAAAACAGTCTACAAAGGTTTGGGAGGCTCATTCAAGAGCACCGCCTGTGCTCTCCACAGTCATGTCTACCCATCTCAGCAACATCTGGCTGGGAAATGCCTCTGGCAACGGGGCTACAACAGCCACACCAAATCACTCAGCTCCTCCACCCTGCTAATGTCACTGTAAATGTCACACAGACAAGGTTAATTGATGGAGGGTCAGATGGAAACAAACACATGGTGGAAACCCAAGTGTATTAAGAACATCATGGCAGGCCCTAGTGGGGAGGCTTGGAGTTAGGGATTTACTGATGAGTTTAGCATTTTCCAGGTCACAGAAGCAACTTGTCTGTTCCTCCTTACCATCATCTGCTAACTGCAAGCCATGCAGCCATTCCTCAGGGTCTAGCTCCTCAAAGCTGTCAATGCTGAGCTCGTAATCGTTGGCAAAGACCTTACCCTCCGACCCGGGGTCCATGAAGCTGAGGTGTGTTCGGCATGACGTTGTCAGGAACTCAGACAACTTACCCGTCTGGATCCTGGGCGAGAGGAGGGGAAGTCACAGAAAGAGGAATTGGGAGGCAGTGCACCCTTGGGCTCACCTCCTAGATTCAGGGCAGGTCCCTTCAGCGGGGACAGACACGCTTGCCAGGGAGTGCGCGCAACCATCCCAGGGCCTGCTCCAACTGTTTGCAGTGTCCCCAGTCAGATGTAGGTATTGGAGAGCACAAGGTGTGGGGCACTGAAAGGGCTGCCCAAAGCAGAAGGGGAATCCTACACCCATGGATTTAACCGCATGAAGAGATTCCTCCTCTCTTGCACCTCCTCTGTCGGGACTGTAGCCCCGGGGTGCACCCACGGCACAGCGCAGCCCAGCACATCCTGCCCCGCCTCCACAGCTTGCCCCAGAACAACTGCTGCTCGGCTCCGGTGCTCAGGCCCGGCTGGCACCCATCCCACCAGGCTCTCAGAGGACACCAGCCTTCTCCTCTCTGGCACCCTGTGAAGCTGCGCTCACCTTGCACCAGCAAAATACCCGTCCTGCAGCTTCCGCAGCGTCGCCAGAACTGTGGGGTGCACACTGTTACCAGCTTCATCTGTTGGGGACAGAGAAACAGGCAATCAGGCCCTCTTGCTCAGACAGGCTCCCCGTAACGCACAGACCACATAGGCATTCAGACACACACAGCACCACAGTGTGGGCCAGAGCCTTGCTCTGGGTTGCCTGGCCAGGCTGTGGCACCAACAGCATCACCCAAAGATGGAAACTCAGCACTCTGTCTAGATTCCCAGCAAAGCCAAGACAAAACACACTCCCAGGCCCTGGGATTTCACCCTGAGGTGAAGCCTGCAGCATCACACTGCAGGACCCAAACAGCCTCTCGCTCCCCCCCTAGGTTTCTATGCTTCAGCAGATGGGGAGCTGATGGGGGGTGGGGGAGCAGTGGAGGGACCACAGCTAAGAGCACATTCAAGACATTTGAGGGGGTTTCAAGTACATGAGGAGAACTGAAATGGCCTGAAAGCAGAAGGGAGTCCCTTCACTGCACAGGGCTTGCTGGGAATGGAGAGAGCTATTCCAGGGAAGCCAGTTTTGCTCTGAGCCATTGCCAAGCTTTCCGTTCCTCCCGGTTTGCTGTTTTCTCCTCCTTGTCCTCTAGAAAAAGCCTTTAACAGACAATCTTGGTGAAGAGTCAAAGCAGGATGCAGGAACAGCCCCAAGAACACTTTCACAGGGGGATTATTTTCTTGGCCTAAAAATCTCTGCCTTGCTCCCGTAAGACTTCCAAAAAGGCCTAGCTGCTTGGAGACCAAACACCACTGTGCCAGGGAACATCCTTTGAGCTGCGCATACTAATGCTTGGCAGGCAGCCCTGATAGCTACCAGGACAGCTGCCGTCTCAGCGTGATTCCGTTCAGTAGTGAGCTCTTTACAGGATGCTGCTGGCTGGTCCATGCCTGCCATGTCCCTATCACCTAGATGGTCCTGCATCCATCCACCCTTCCTCCTGCAGAGGCTGCTTTCTGGGGCTGTTTTAGCCAAACACCCTGTGAGGCCAGAGGATCTGTACCAAGCATGGTTTGAGAGATGGGGAAGGTGATGGTTGGCTGCCCGGTCATCCTCCAGCGGCTGCAGAGGTACGAGAGGTCTGTCCGCAGCATCTCCACGATCATGGTGTTGTCGAGAGCCAGGTAGAACTGCTGCTGGTCTATGAACTGCAAGGAGAGCAGGAGACATGAGCAGCCCTTTCTACAACCACCCTTTGCTGGCACACACATTTTCTGATAGGCACTCAGCCAGACCAGCACAGCCCTGTGCGAGACACCATTGGCACGGACAGGTCATTCCACATTACCTGGGAGGTGCCAGTACAGTCCAGCAAGGGAACCTCTCAACAGGTGCCTGCCCCAGTACAGCTGCTGGCCACTAACGCTAACAGCTATGAGGGTGTAGCACAGCAGGTCAGCACCAGCATCTCCCAGGCTGCACGCACGCAGTCTGTGCTGTGTCTGTCCCAAGAGAACATGCACTTCCCACAGCACCAGCCACACACCTGCCTCGTCACCACGCTAGGCTGGACCCAGAAAATGGAGGAATCCCTGTCTTGCCATAAGCCTGTCCTTGCCAGACAAAACAAAGGCATTTTCCCCTCTCTCCCAACAACTGAACCTCAAAAGGCAATAAAACCATTTCCTCCCAGCACATATACAGCCAAGGGCATCAACTCTGTTGCTTTGAGCAGCAGGCAGGCAGTACAGCAATGGAGCTGGGGCTGCTTCACTCTCCCAGGAACTCAGGCAGTTCAGGGAGCATCCGGCCACCCCAGTGAGTAACTCAAGAGCTTGGCCAGTAGTTCAGGGGAGAAATCTCCAGGCCAACATGACTCAACTCCATCTCCACTGTCCCATCCTCTGGAAGCACAGAATAAATGCTTCCTTTCTCTGGCACACACACAAGCACTGAGATGGCAGCTATTCCCAAAGTATCAGCTTGGCAGGTTAGGAGAGGTACCACACAGCAGCCCCGCTTCAGCAGAACAGAGAAAGCACTCTGCATCCTGAGCACCCTTGCCCAGCTCAGCCTGATTCCAGATCGTGTGACAACCAGGAACAAGCCCTGTCTGCCCTGCAGGGCCACCCACCTGCGGGGTAAAGGTAAAGATGTTCTTCCTGATGTTATAGAGCTTGGAGGTCCCAAGGACGCCCATGCGCCGGAAGGGGCGTCCTGTGAGGCACATCTGCATGTTGCGGCCTGCGGGGAAAAATTTTAAAACGTTTCCCCCAAGCCTCCTCCCAAAAGGGCACGCAGTAGTAAGTATCAGACAGGACACTATGCTACCGGCCAGCAAGAAAAGCCTGGTTTGCGGCTGGGGTATCCCAAGGCCCAGCATCTCACCGGCATAGCTCTAAAGGACAATAATGTCCTGGCCCCCCAAGCCCTCCCCAGGGACTCCTGATGGAGCAGGGACATAGAGCCAGTCCTGACCTCGACAATATGCCACAATTCCAGGTCTTTGCGGATGTCAGATACTGGGGCAGGGCTGGGGCTGTCTGACACTGAGAAGCTGCCTGCCACCCTAAAGCTGATACCTGTATCAGCATCCCCAGGCTCCTGGATGGCTCCCAGAGCCCAGGACAGTGCAGGAACACCGCCTCTTGGCCATGTCAAGTCCATGGAGAGACACTCAGGCAGCTGCCAGGCAGCATTCGCCTCCATCTCTGCACAGAGATCCTCCTGCTCCCCTGCCCCCTTTGCCAATGTCACACTTGGCCTTTTGGTGGCTTAAATTAGCCAGCGCTTGCAGCCTGTCACAGATTGGGTTTCTCCTTTGGCCCAGGCCGGATCTCCAGCTCCTGCAAAACAAGCTCCATGCCTAAGGAGTTGCGGCATCAGGGAATAAGTGTGGAAAGTTCTCAGTGCATCCATCCCCCCATGCTCTTATTGCCTACCGTTTCAACAACATCCCAACAAGGCTACGGACTCTCTTCTGCCGGAGACTGCCAGGGGACCCTTTCCTGGTGTCTGACTTGCCCCCAACATTGTGATTGGGGTGCAGGAACAAGATCTGGCTCCTGCCCATACTAGGTCTGTCACAAAGGCCACTGCTCAGAGCCTCTGCCTATGCCTGGCGCAATTCTGAAACTGCAGCGCCCGAGCTTCATCCCCTCCAGAATCCCCCTAAACAGCACTGGCTGCCACCCTTGTTCCCCTTCTGGCAGAAGCAGTGTTTCCAGACCCAGGAATCTATGGAAGAGTCCTCATCAGCCAGCCAGGGAGCAACAGGGCAGGACAGCAGCCATCTATAAGGAGGAGCACCAGGGGATGGGACAGACCCTTCCATTCCCCCTTTGCTTCAGAAGCCCACAGCCCAGCTTACCCAGACGAGCATAGATGTGGCTGAGGATGCGGGCAGGTTGGACTCTGATGGGGTACACGTCAGCCACAGTCTGCACATGGATGCCCTCCTTCCTCAGGATGGCTTTGATCTCCTCTGTCTCTGCCAGGATGCACACTGTGGAGTGAGTAGAGCAGGCTCAGCGCAGGCAGGAGCACAAGGGTGTGACAGTGCAGCCCCAGCACCTTGGGGACACAAGGTGCCACCTCTCGTAGAGAGAGCTGTCTGGGGTCCAGCAGCCCCTCAGGGACATGTTCACACTACTGAGAAGGCCTGCTTTGCTCCCTCTTCCAACAAGTTACTAAACCCAAGCCTCCCTACTGAGCAGCTAGAGGACAGGATAGTTTTCAACCTGTCCCTGGGACAACTGGGGTCCGCAAGAAGGATTTACATCCCATCTTATCCCCCCTTGCATCCTCCAAACCCCAAAGGACTTCATGGGAATTTAATACATCCCCGTCTCCTTTCAGATGCAACCACCTTTGTGTACGAGCCTGTAGTTAGCCAGAGAGAGAAAAATACTTTAAAGCAGGGCCCTGGCTTGCCAGAGCTGAGATCTGGCTGCCCTTGGGGCTACCCAGGGAGCAGAGCCACCCACATGAATTTAACAGGGGCAGAGCCCTCAGTCCTCCTGGGTACCGAAATCTGCTCTGTATGAGGAGGTTTGGGACCAGTTTGTTCCCCTCACCTTGGACCACCACGTCGGGTTTGGGGACAGTCGCAAACCTGCGGTTGAGGGGATCGATTTCGCCGGGAGCTAGAAACCCCTAGGGAAAGAACAAGTATGAAGAGACGAACATCTCATGGGCAGAGCAGAGCAGAGCAGATGATGCCCACTGAAAATCCAAACACAATAATCTCTAAGAAGTCCTGGGGGATGGAGGCACAACTTCCTTCTGCCCACATGCCCTGGAAGGTGGCTCAGGGTGGCTGCCTTTGCCCATTTGGGGCTCAAAGCCTGGCCTAGTCAGCGCTTCCCAGTGCCAGGGGTGAGCATACCTCAGCCATCAGGCAGCCCAGGATGTAGAGGGACTGGCCCCACATAAGTGGTAGCTTGCCCATAGGTATCCTGTCCACAGTGTGGGGGTTCCTGTACTCCTCATCCACCTGGAAGACAAGCCAGGAGGTCAGAAAGGAATCCCACAGACACAGGATGGTTAAGGAAATATTATCATTGCTTTTTAGAGTCCAGCAATTTCAGGCCTAAAACAAGAACCTATAAAAGCATTTGCCACAGAGGATTGAAAATATCCTGGCTACATTTCTCCCTTCTTTTTGCAATCCGCCTAAGCACCCGCTTCAGGCACCATGCTCAGCTGGCTGGACCTCTGGGTTCCCAGCACAGCCCATCTCACAGGAACGACTGACATGTTCCAGGAACACCGAGGCAATGCTCTCGGATGCTGCCCAGGAGAGCAGTGCTCTTGTACCACCTGGGGAACAGGAGACCAATGCTTTCAGCCCAGGCACACACAAACACTCCCTTGGCATTGAATGGGAGTTTAGTAGGAAATCTCCTCAGCGCAGGTTTGCTTGTCCAGAGGTCTCAGAGGACTCCAGAACAACAGACTGGGTCACCAAAGCACTCCCTTCTAAGATGGCAAGACATACTTTGGAGAAAAATATAGTTTATCCATCCAACATATTTAAGATGGTTTTAATGACTCCAAGCCATATCTAATCATCCCTTTTTACATGGGACTTCCATGCAGAACACTTGCTGTTTAACTACTGATTTAGGTTAATCAGCTGGTAAAAAACATAATTGTCTGGTAATGAGACAGTTTCCACCCCATGATTTTGTAACAGGAGATCCCCACTGCAGGCCAGGGCAGCTCACCTTATCCGGTGGGACACTGTACAGCTCCGGCAGCAGGCGCACACCATTCTTCCCCTTGACGAGGACCCCCTCGAGGGCTTCCCGGTACTCCTGCACCTGGGAAGAGAACAGAGGGGAATCAACCTCCAGGCAGGGCTCCTTGCATCCTTCCCCCTCATGTCTCCCTTGCTAGGGACTCCCTGCCCCTGCTCTACACATGCTGCCTCCATTACCTGCTCCATGTTGCCACTGAAAAGCCCATCGATGATCAGGTATGTCCAGAACAGAGGCCACTCGCACTCGATGTTCTCAAAGAGCTGCAGCTCAGCAGGCTCGTAGTAGAGGCGGTTGGGGTCCTGCAGAGAGGGCACGGCAGTGAGGCAGGCTCAGCCACCTTACAGGGTCCCCTCAAACTGATGGGTTTCCTGCTCCCCCTGAGACACCAGCCTCAAATGCCACCGCAGCCATCCTCTGTGGATGACAGCTGACGATAGAGTCAAGAAGCAGTTTCACTGCCAAGCCACATACTTTCCATCAGCCATCCCCTCCTGGGCCTCCTGCACAAATGCTGGAGGAACTCACTCTTTCTGGGCAGCAGGAGCCTATGCAGTCTCCAGAAGTGCACCCCAGAGCCCTGCACAACAGCACAACATCCTCCACTCCGCTGGTGACACCTGCGTCTCCTTCGCCTTGCCTGCTCTGCCCCAGCACCTCAGTGCCTGCCTCTGACATTGCGGGGAGGCCCCAGCTGGAAAGCCAGCTATATGAGAGAGAGCTCTGCTGATCATATATGGCCGGAGAGCGGGGTCCCTTCCCCTGTCCTGTTTGACTGTGAGACTGACAAGAGAGAGGTGGTTGGGATGGAGAGATGCCACTCCTGAATCCTCCCACTCCCAAGTATGTGCAGCATAGAGTGCTTCAACCACCTACCCCTGACCCTCTGCTAACTGTTCTAACTCTGCATGCAGCAGAGAAGGAGCAGAGTTGGCCTTAGCAAACAGCCAGGAGTCCCCAGAGACTCAGGGAGCAGAGGATTTCTGTAGTGCCTGTACGCTGGCGATGAGCTCCCAAAATCCCATTTGACTCCAGGCAGTTGTGGTGTTCCTGTAGGCAAGTGATGCTGCTGTCCCCGCACCTCAAAGAGGCACAGCTCCTCAGAAGGATCGCTGGCAAAGCTCACAAGTGCTGGGGAAAATGAGACTGGAGATGCTGCTTCTTCTCAGGCTCTGGAGAGCCTTAGAGATGCGTATTGCCTATTATGGCCAGGTTTGAAGAGACACAGCAGAGGAGAAGCTTTTAGAGGCACTTGCACTGATGTTACAGAAGAGGTCTAGGCAGGGCAAGCACCCGCAGGAGCCCCAGTAGGATAAAGTCCCAACAGCAGGTGACATATAAAGAGCCTCCAAGTACCATTTCCTGATTCTGTGGCTATTAAATGCCTGCTGCTTATAAAAACTTCCTGTTTTTCCTCTCCAAACTAGGAAGTCTCCCCTCACTCTGCATAGTTGAGCATGGTAGTACACGAGCTGCACACCATCCTGCCAGAGGCAGATGCAGCTGTGATTGCAGGGATGCTGCAAACTGGAAGCTATTGGAAAGAAGCACCTGCATAGTCCCCTCCATGCGCCTCCGGCCCTTGCTCAGGCCTCGTGCCACCCTGGGAGACCCGGTCAGCCTCTGCAGGGCTCTCACACAGGGCAGCAGACCCATCTCCCCTCAAGCCTGAGAGATATGCAGCAACTCCGAGTCCCAGATCGTGAGCAGAGACAGCCTTCGCCTGTCTGCTGCAGGCACGGGTGGGATGTACCATCTCAGAAACAGGCCCCTGACACTCCCGGGGGCTGTCAGGGTGTCAAAGCCACTCAGGGCTCTGATCTTCACAGTGCTGCCTGCCACAGCCTTTATGTTGCACCTGGGAGGGCTGCAAACACAACCTAGGGCAGTTGTTACTCGACGCTCAAAGCCTGTCCTAGTAGGTGCCAGGGCTGGGGGCAGTTACCTCTTTGGGGGTCCTGTATCCATCACGGAGAAAACGGCAGCAGCCATAGCGTCCCTGGAAGGGAGGTAGAGAGGTACTGAGCAGGAGGCATAGTGTGGAACACTTTGTACCTTCATTGCAGCAGCATGAAGCCCTCCCTGAGAAAAGAGGGGGACACAGCCACACCAGAACCAGCCTCACACCCTGTCTGGGGTCTCCTCTGGCCAAACACCCCCTCACTCATGCACCTAGCATTCAGCCACCATGTTCACAGCCCTGGACCACCCAGCAGGACCATTTCCTTGCACACTCCTGCCCCAGGTGCAGAGATTGGGAGAGGATACGCCCTGGCAACCCTTCCTAGCGTGTGTTTTGGGGGAGGCAAGGACTACAGGGTTTGGGCTGTGGTTCTGTGGTTGTTTCCCAGGAAGGGTGAGACAAGGGCACAGCTGCTCACCTGCAGCTTCGTGATGATCTCTTGCTTGGTGATTTCCACCAGCTTGCTGTCCTCCACAGCAAACGCCGGGTAGGAGATGACAGAGAGCACGCTGGCATCCACCTCCTTGGATGTGGAAGCCCTTGGCAGCATTGAATGGAGGATGGACTGGGCAGAGAGGAAGGAGGGTTGTTTAGACTGCCTGGCACTGGGAGGCCCAGTGCACACCAGTGACAGGCTTGTTCATGCTGTAACCCCACCAGATCTCAGTTAATCCTGTGATGACGTTACCCACATGAAAGAATCAAGGTACACGTGCTGGCAAGGAACAGAGGGCTGAGCTGCAAGAGAGCACCCATATACTTGCGGGAGACCATCGCTAACACATGCGGAGGACCAGCACCCACCCCCAGGGGGTTTGCTGGGGCATTGACACAGCTTGCGGAATTGGCTGATGCCAGCCCTGGAGAGGTCCCAGGGCATCCTAGACTGCCCCACACGGGGCTCTTCCCTGAGGACACATCCGCTTCAGGCACCCTGTGCTCTGCTGAGCAGCCAGGCACAGGCAGTGTTTGCCTCCTGGAGGTCTAGGGCAGTGGGAGGCAGCCAGGACTCACCTGGCAGTGCTGCACCTCATCCGACAGTACCCGTATCACGGACTGCGGGCCTCCCTTCGCTCCAAAGAGGTCCAGCTCATCCAGTGCCTCCAGGGCAGCCTGCAAGCAGGGAGAGACGCAAGGCAGTGAGTCCTCCGCCAGGCTGCTCTTCCATGAGAGCTCACGCCCATGCCAGCCCCTCTGCACAACATGCTGCCCAACTTTAAAAAGGGAAAGAGATGCAAATACCCACTGCACCCTGCTGAGGCTACAGAGCACTCTTGATCAGAGACAAATCGCACCTCCAAAGCCATAGGTAGCCAGATACCAACAGGACCCTGGATGGGAACTGGTATTCCTGCTGTGCAACCCAATTCATTCTTTGCTCCCAGCAAAAGCAGAGCTCAGGTGAGAGAAGCATGGTTTTATCCCAGCGCACCAGTAGAAAGGGCTTCCTGCCCAGAAACCGATCGCTATACAGCAGGGCTCCAGGCTCAGCACCCTCAGCTCCAACACATAAACAAGTTCAGCCTCCCCTGTACATCCCCTGAGTGGCAAGAGGCCACTGGTCATCCAAACTCACAGCTATCCACAGCTCTGGCACCAGTGCCATCCCCACACAACCCTCTTTTCCTTGGCCTCCCCGCACCTCTCCCCAGCTCACCTTGGCCATGCCGACAGAGCTAGCATTCAACTCGGTGATGCCCTGGTTTGTCTTGTCTCCACGCTCCCATATCCCAAAGTCCTGCACGGAGACAGCAGCATGTTGGGGCAGGCAGTGGTTCATGGCACACTCACAGGAAGCCTTTGAATCTCAGAGCCTTGGCCCTGGAGAAGCCGGCGCCCTGCATGCTGCCGTGATGCAGAGCCCGCTCGAGAGCTTTCCTCGGCCCCTTGCCCGGTCACGCAGCTGACAGCACCCAGCGGCGGTGCTCCACGCAGGCGTCGCGGGACTTCGCATCCAGCTCGTGGGAGACTCATAAGCTGCCCCAGGCACCAGCTGGCTATGTCCACCCCCGGGGAAGCCAGGCACAATCTCTTTCCCCAGCCAAAGCCTGCTGGCCCATGAGACCACTCACCGCAGTTTTGTAGGCTGCTTCGATGTAGAACACAAGGTTCTGGATGAAGTTGACCTCATCCAGGCTGTGAATTATGTGAAGGCCTGAAGCAGGGGGAAGAATTCACTTTAGTCCCTTTAAGCATACAAGCCGCTAGGAAGGGCCTGCTGTAACCCACACTTGACTCCTCTCCTCCTCTTTGCACACCTGCCCTGTGGCAACCTTGTCCTGGCAGCCCCCTTTCCCCAGCACTCCCACCCCTGTGCAGCAGCTCTGGGGTTTCAGAGAAATGGTGTCTTTTAGGGAGCTGGGCCTTGAAAGACCCCAATCTGCCTCAGAGGTTGTGAGTTTAAGATAACACTGAGGTTGGAGTGGTGACTCCAGCAGCCCAGCGTCCAAGGAAGCTTCACACAGACAAGCTGAGAACCTGGAGAGCTCTGGAGATCAACACACACAAGCCTGCCTCCCTCCTCCATGGAGTGGCCTGCTCAAATGGCAACTGCCCTGGGGGTGTTTGGGCTGCTAAGACACAGGCAGCAGAAAGCCTTTCCCCTCTGAGACACAGGGTTCGAAATGGCATCCCTCCAACAACATCACCTGAGGCCGTCATTTGCGCCAACATGAGCAGGTAGAGGGAAGTGGCATCCATCTGTAGGTGACCCCACTCATGGTCCCCCACCACAGTGGCACAGGTGCGGGTGTTGTACTTGGCGTGCAGGCAGTCCCTGGTGCTCTGGCTGTACTTGAATGCCTCCACCTTGTCCACCTTGAGAAGGGCAAAGAGACGCAGGGGTCAGTCAAACTCAAGCTCCAGGGAGGTCCTGCAACCCCAGAGCTGCGGGCTGTCCCATGCCGTGAGCCGCAGCATGCGGAGCCACGGCTGGTGAAGCAGGAATCCCACAGCCTCTCTGGCTGAACCACAGGTCGGAGGCCCTGGAAGCACTGAGGCAGCAGGTCTGAGCTCATATGCCACCCTCACCACAGGGCACTGCTGCTGCACGGCTGCAAGCCATGGAGAAAACGTTTGAATTTGCAGCATGCAGAGAGAAAAGGGTGGCCCCAAATTCCCTAAAGGAGAGGAGCTACACAGCCCCATGGCCAGCCAGGCCACAAGGGAGGGAGCAGCTGGCTCTACTGGACACCAGCCCACAGCACTAGGCCGTCCATCATACCAGGAAGAGAGTTCAGCAGCAGGACAGATGCCAAGTCAGCTTATTTTAAGGCTTCCTGGAAGGGGCCACTCCTCCTCTCATCAGGGATGGTAGGGGAGGCCCGGAATAGCTGGGTCTGGCTGTCCTGGTGACAGATCTCCACTGGGCTCCAAGGAGACCGCTTGACTCACAGAGGTGATCCCTACCTGTCTCATCATGCACTGGAGCAGTCCCCGCATCAGCTTCACCACGCTCTGCAGGAACAAGGAAAACAGACTTGTTAACTCCTGTCCAGGAAGGAGAAACCCTGACTCAGGACCAGCTGGTCCCTGACCTTTGCAGGACTCCAGCGCCTGTAACCAGAGCTCCTGCTCACATTTCCATAGCCCTTGCTCTCTAGGCAAGTGGCAGAGGGAAAAACAGCTTTTAGGGCCTGTCAGCAAGGCCAAGCTGCTGTGCTGGGAGAGGGAGGGCAAGCCTGCCGGACACAGCTCCTCAGTCTCTGGGAGATGAGGCCGAGTCCCTAGACGACCCCACAGCCAGAGCTGAATCTCTGGTTGGATTTCAGCTCTAGCTCCAGAACGATCTGCAAAGAGCAGACTCTGGGATCCTCTCCAACTGCCACTGCAGCTAGGGCTTCCCCAGTACTGGGGGGCAGCTCTGTCCCCACGTCTTCACTGTGCAGCTTGCCATGGTCTTTCAGTCCTAGAGCTGGGCTGTGCAAAGACCAAATCAGTCAGGAGCTCACAACTAGCTCCCCAAGGACGAGTCCCTTCTCCCACAAGATTCCTCCTACCTGCTCTAGCTCATAGGCCTTTGCCTTGTCCTCATCGCGGTCGGCGTTCTTGCGGTACGCCAAGCCCAGGCCCCACACAGCCAGGATGCTGTAGACGTTGTCCCGGACCCAAGCATCTTTGTGATCCTCGCTGGCAGGAAGCAAGCCTGTCACCGCGTCCTGTGGAGGGAGGAGGTGAGACCGCCGCAGGGAGCACAGGAATTGGTCCTCGCTGGCAGCCACACTGGTCCTGGCATCAGCTCTCCACCTGGGCTGCTGAACTGACCTTCACACCCCCCTTTCCTCTGTCTGTGCCAGCCTGCCCTGGTCATGTTCGTGCCCACGGCGGGGACAAACCCTTTCTCCCGGGCTGGCCTGACCCTGAGGGCCTTGGTAGAGCCTCTCTGATCCGAATGGCTGCCCGCTTGTCAACACTACTTAAGGGCTGGCAGCTCGGAGCAGCCCAGGACGCGTGCCCAACACCTGGAAGTGTTGGAGATGAAGCAGGAGAACAGCCGCTTGCCCCGGGACAGCTCACAACGCAGTCCACGCGCCCAGCGCGGCACCTCAGCACGCCACAGCCAGCGCACGAGAGACCGCTGAGGCTGCCAGGCCGGGGCTGAGCCCCTCACCTCCCCGGTAGCCCCTTCCGCGGTCGAGGGGTGAGTTGTCTGGGCGCAAGGCTCTCGGCGCGGGGCCATTCCCGGGCTCGGGGCGCTCCAGCGGAGGGAAGAGCCGGGCACCCCAAGGAGGCAAGAGAAGCCCCAGGCCTGACTCCAACCCCTCCGACACCCCCGTGCAAAGCAGCGGACCCCTATTTTCCGGCTATCGCATGTAACTGGGGCCCAAGCACGCTCCAGACGGGCGGTGGGGGGCGAAGGGCGCCAGTCCCACCAGCCCCAGGGCATCCGCCTGGCGCACACCGACTCTCTGGGGCCCCAGGCCGCCGGCAACCCCCAAGCAGGCACCGAGCCCGCCCGCCCGGCCCCGCTGGTGCCCAGCGCCGGCTGCTCCCCGCGGCGGCGCTGCCCACCTGGTGCCGGAGGATGGTCTGCTGCACCAGGCGGCCGTAGCCGTCCAGCCGCACGCCCGAGTTGCTCCGGCTGCGCATGGCGATGGCGGCGGCGGCGGCGGCGGCCGGGGTGACCCGGGGACAGCGCGCCCCGCCCCGCCCGACAGGCGGCCGCAGGTCCTGGCAGCGCCCCCGCCGCCGCCCGCCCGCCCGCCCGCCGCGGCTCCCCCCGCCGGCGCGGCCCCTCGCCCCCCCCAGCCCGCTCCCGCCTTCGAGGCCGCCCCGCGCCCCGCGCCCGCGCCCCGGCTCTGCCGCCGCCCCGCGCCGCCGCCCCGGGCGGCCGCTGATTACGGAGCTGGCAGGACGCGGCGGCGGCACCCGCGGCACCGGGAGGCGCGGGGCGGCGGGCAGCGTCCCCTGCCGGCCCGCGCCAGCGCTGCCCCGGCCCGCGTGCACGCGCAGGCACGGGCACGCGTCCCCACACGCGCAGGCACAGGCGTGCACGTGCGCACACATGCGCGTGCGCAAACCTGCACGTGCACACGCGTGCACATGCACGAGTACATGCAGGCGAATGCACACATGCGTGCACGTACACAAACACGCACACATTCATACATGCACAGGCATGCGCCTGCACACACGTGTACACACGTACAAATGCATACGTGCATATGCGCGTACATGCACACACATACATTCGTACACGTGTGCACATACAGAGAGACATACATGTGCACACACACGTGTAAGCGCACACACAGATACACAAGCACATACACATACATGTGCATACACATACATACACACACGTTTACATGCATATGCCCCTGGGCCCAGGCCAGGCGCAGGGAAACACCCTGTTCGGGTGCTGGGGTGCATTTGGGTGACGCACGTGTTTGGGGAGCAGCTTGGGCAGGGCAGCAGTTGTCCCCAGTGCCCCCGCACTGCTGGCCCCCGCGCCTCGCCCAGCTGCCCCGGCGGGAAGGAGAGGCCCCGGAAGAGCTGCCGCCGCCGCGCGGGGCGGTTTATTGCCGGACGAGCCGTCCCGTCCAGCTGACGTCCCGGGCAAGGACACCCCCGGCGGCCACGGCATTGCTCTGCCGAAGTCCAGCCCCCTCCCCCCCCGGCCCCCCCGCGGCCTGGCACGGCTCTAGGCGCAGTCCAGCTGGCCGTGGGGCGCAGGGGGCTGCAGAGCAGTCCTCATCCCTGCAGAAGGGGCTCGGTGCGCCCCAGCTTTCCGCCGTGCTGCCGGGGAGAGGTTGGCGTTCCTGACGTGTCCGTGGCCATCAGCACTCGTACTGCGGCGTGGCACAGCGCCCGGCCCTGCGGGGCAAAGTGGCCGGGAGTCCCTGCACCAGCATCACCCGGGCCTGGGCACCCCCTGGGCTGGGGGCACCAGCGTGGAGTGGGACGAGGCGGTCCCAAACTGGGGATGCCGGTGGGGTCGGGCTGCACAGACATCCCAAAGCTGGGGACACTGGAGTTGGGCTGCATGGGCATCCCAAAGCTGGGGACACCAGGGGTGGGATGGGGGGTCCCAAACTGGGGACACTGGTGGGGTCGGGTTGCACAGGCATCCCAAAGCTGCAGACACTGGGAATGGGATAGGGGATCCCAAACTAGGGACACTGGTGGGGTCGAGTTGCAGGGCATCCCAAAGCTGTGGACACTGAGGTGGGGTGGAGGGGTCCCTAACTGGGGACGCTGGTGGGGTTGGGCTGCACAGGTGTCCCAAAGCTGGGGGCAGCAGGAGTGGGATGGAGGGGTCCCAAGCTGGGCACACTGGTGGGGTCGGGCTACATGTGGAATGCTGGGGGCACTGGGGTGGGATAGAGGGGGGGATCCCAACCTAGGGACAGTGGTGGGGCTGGGTACATGCAGGGTGCCAGGGCTGGGGACACTGGTGGGGCTGGGTGCATGCAGGGTGCCGGGGCTGGGGACACTGGGAGGACTGGGGTCTGTGCAGGGTGCCAGGGCTAGGGACACTGGGAGGATTGGGGTCCATGTGGGGTGCCAGGCCTGGGGATGCTGGTGGGGCTGGGTGCATGCAGGATGCCGGGGCTGGGGACACTGGTGGGGCTGGGTGCATATAGGGTGTCAGGGCTGGAGAACTGGTGGGGCTGGGTGCACGCAGGGTGCCCGGGCTGGGGACGCTAGCAGGACTGGCGTCTGTGCGGGGTGCCAGGGCTGGGGATGCTGGAGGCAGGCTGGCGAGGGGGAGCCTCCCGGGGGGCTGGCGGCGGGTGCCCGCTCACCTGCAGGCCTTGGTGATGCACTCGAGGCTGTGCTGACAGTGGGCGCCCGGCGGTTTGCTGCCCACCGTCCTCCAGAAGGGCGTCATGCGGGCCAGCCGGCGGGCCGGGTGCCCCGCCGCAGGTGCCGTTGCCTCCTCGGAGAGCGCCCGGAGCTCCTGCCTGCCCTGCGCCGCCCACAGAGGGAGACCTGAGAACAGCGTGCCCAGCTCCCCCGCGTCCGGCTCCGGCCCCCGGCCGGGGAGCCGCGGGGGGCAGGAGAGGCGCCCGGTCCTGCCACGCTGCTGGGGACCGGGGGCCACCCCAGGACCCACCTGGACGGAGCTGCTCAGAAGCAAGAGGATGGAGAAGAGCAGAGCCAGGCGGGGGCCGCGGAGGGGCTGGCCGGCCGTGCCGCCTCTGCCCGGGCCCGCGGGGATGGGAGCCGTCATGGTGCCGCCGCTTCAGGGCCTCCCGCACCTCTGGCCGGGCGCTGCTCCTCCCCGGTCACGGCCCTGCACAAATATTTGAGCGGTCCTGGCCCGCGGGACACCCCCAGGCCACCGCCTTTTATCTGCCCCCCGCATGGGGACTGTGCCCTCCCCCGGGCCGGGTGCTGAGCAGGGCCAGCACCTGTGGGGCGCCCGTGGGGCGCCGGTGGGTCACCCGCAGCACCCCCAGCTCTGCCACCGCCAGCCTGGCCGTCACCGTCTGCTCCCAGCAAGGGCCACCAGCCGGGTGCCCCGGGGCAGGATTGGGCCCTGCCACAGTGCCCTGAGTCCCGGTGCTGCTAGGGCGCGTGGGGCAGGCACCCTCCCCGCGCTGTTCGGCATCCTTGAGTTGGGGGGGTCCCCGGGATGGAGGGGGCCTCTGCCCCCCCCCCCCCGCCGGCGCAGAGGAGGCAGCACCCACGTGCTCAGCACACCCTCGCAGCGCTGGGCCCCCGCGCGCCCCCCCATCCAGCTCCACGCCTGGCGGCCCTGGCGCGGTGCCGGGGTCGGCCCGGGACGGCGGCTCTTTCGCTCCGCGCCTTTGGCAGCATGAGCCTTGTTGCCCCTGGGGCGCGGGGGCAGCCTGGCAGGCGCAAGAGCCCACCAGCCTGGTGCATACACAGTGCAGAGCCCCCCTCTGTCCCCGTGTGCCCCCCAGGGCAGGAGGGGGTGCATCACCCTCCCCATTCCCCTCCGGAGGGCAGCGGCAAGCAGTGACCCTCCCGCAGCCACCATGGCAGGGGAGGACCAGCAGCATCCAGGGCTGGGAACGCACCCAGCTCGCCTCGCTTTCGTCATCTCCCACCCCGATGAGTCAACGCAACATGACTAATGATTGACCAGTGAAATCTTCCCAGGTGGGTCAGCTCTGTTTACCACCAAGGGCTCTGCAAGGATTTTTTTTTTAAAAAAAAAACCAAACCACAAGAAATGTCCTTCGCTGCAGCCCTGTGGCTCAGGTTGGCCATGATGTGGCTAGCTGGGGGCAAGAGGGGAGCCTGAAGCTCTGCCAACAACCTTTCAGCCCACCAGCCCCCTGCCAACCTGGCAGGATGGAGAGAAAAGCTTGGGGTTGTTGGGTGCTGGGAGGGGGCTGGATAGGGCTCAGGGCTGGCAAGGTGGGAAGAGGTGATGAAGCGTCTCTGGAGCATGAGCTGGCAACAACAGATCAGGCTGGAGGCCAAGTAAGAGATGAGACCCTGGAGACAGCCATAAGCTGAGGATCTGGAAGCCCTGGCAGTGCCCGGCCAGGATGCTGAGGTGGGACTGCCTCCGGGCACGGGGCTCTCCTGCAGATCCTGGCTGCCACCTTCCCCCCTCCGGGAAAGGGGACTTTGCCCCAGGTTTCCAAACATGGGGCATCATGCCTGGAAACAGATGAGTTTGCTCTACAGACACCTTCCCAAAATAACTGGTGGCTGAATGCCCAAGTCAACACCTTTGCCACAGTTTGCCAAGGGAGACCCAGCACAGCCACCAGGCAGAGAAGCAGCCCCCACAGAGCTGGCACCAACCCCTGAGCTCCTGGGCCCCACACATCTATCCCCACAGCTGTATGGGCACCAAGCTCAGCGGCAGACATGTAGAAGGGTCCTGGCCACAGCCAGGACTCCTGGGTCCTCCAGGACAGCAGAGCCAGCTCAGTCCCAACAACCCAAGCAGGTTGCCCCAAAACACAGGGACATGGGGCATCTCCTGCACCCAGCCCAAGAGCACCAGGGCAGCTGATAAAGCTACCCCAGGTCCCCCCTCTCCAGGGCACATCTCTGCTCTGGTGGGACCTCTTCTCCCAGCCCATGCTCCTGCCCAAAAATCAACAGGAATTTACTTACCACACACCCCCAGGAGCCTCTCTGTTCACTGCCACCACCAGCAGGCACTGGCTGTGCAGTGACATGGTCCCAGGATGGCTGGGCAAGTCCAGGTCCAGCCAGGAGCACCCCACCAGCCATGCCCCGCACCAGGTCTGGCCAGGGGGCACCCACCGCACACCACGGACGGAGTAAGAGCAGGCCCAGATGGTCTTTAGCAAAATCTATCAGTTTATTTATTTACACAAGTCAGCAATAAATAGAGGAAAGCCAGGCTGCAGGAGTCCTGGAAGTGGAACAGACATATCCAGAGATGGGGACAGCCCTGGAGCCAAGCAGAGCCCGACCCACGTGGGACAGCAAAGGTGTGGGAAGGCAGGAGGAGGCCGTGACGAAGGTCCAAGCCCCTCGGCCGGGGCAGCCCCGAGCCCTGCCACAAAGGGCAAGCCAAAGAGGGGAAGGAAGGGGGCTGCAGAAAAAGCAGAGGGCAGAGCCCAGCACGGGCAGCCACCTGGTCCCCAGCACCTGGAGCAGAGCCAGCAGCTCGGGTCACATCTTCACCAGGTCCCTCCAGTTTCTGCAGCCCCCAAAGCAGAACCGCGGGGGAGAAGAGCGCTTTAACACCCCACTCCCCCGCAACCTCAGCCCCTTCTCCAGCCCAGTGAGGTCCGGCCGCAGCCAGGACTAGACAGTTCAGGGTACAGGTGAGCTAGGAAGGAGCACCGCTGGCATCGATGGCCAGCAGGGCAGGAAGGACTGTGGACAGATAGTGCTGGGGATGACCAGCATCAGCTTGAGGACAAGCGTGGGGACGTGCTGGAGGGACATGGGAGAGCACAGCCCACCTAGAGAACTCTCCCTCCCTGCTCCAGCTCCATCAGGAGAGGCCCAGCCGCCTCTGAGAGCTTCGCGCTCTGGTCCTGGGACCCAGCTCTTCTCCAAGAGCATCAGGCTGGGACCCTCGGCCGATGCTGGTGCCCTCCCCGTAGCAGGCAGCAGCCGTGGGGCCCCGGGAAGGGGCGATGCCATGGGGCAACTGCCCTGGCTCAGGGCCCAGCAGGCTCCTGCCTTTAAAAACTTACAATTCACATAAAAAGCTACTGTAAAACTTGCCCGCCGAGAGCCGTACTGACGCGGGGCGGGGGACAGCCCAGCCCGTGAAAAAGCAAGACAAACTCTAAAAGTCAGGATCCGGCGGGCGCGCGGGGTCGGCGCAAAGGGACAGGGCGGCCGCAGAGAGCCGGACGCCGGCACCGCCGCGGGCATTACCGGCACGTGCAGGACTCTGCGATCATGTTCTCGTACTCCTTGTAGAGGATGCCGCCGTTGGGCTCGATCATGAGGACGCTGATGGGGCTGTAGCGGTAGGGGACGCAGGAGGGCCGGGGCACGCTGGCGTCCACCAGCTGGTGGACGAAGTTCTGCACCACGGCGTGGTTGGGCGCGTGGTAGTCGTAGCGGAGCAGGCGGGGGCAGGCGCCCTTGCAGTACCGCGGGTTGTAGCGGTGCGGCGCGATGATCCAGTGGTCCCAGCCCAGCTGGGCGAAGCTGACGGGGAAGGAGCGCAGGGAGCAGTCGCTCTTCTCGGCCCCCTGCTCCCGCAGGTAGCCGGGCAGGTCCTGGGCCAGGTTGGGCGCCTCGCGGGCCCGGCGGCTCCGCGGCAGCCCGGCCCCCACGGGCTGCGGCCCGGCCCGCGTGTCGTTGAGGTAGAGCAGGAGGAAGGGCTCGCCGGGCAGCGCAGCGGTGTCGTTGGGGCCGCCCGCCCGGACGCACACGTGCCACAGCCGCAGCACCGCCTCGCTGCTGTTCCCCGCCGCCAGGTACGGCGTGACGTCCGCTTGGGCCCAGCCCCGGTGGGCCGGGGGGCCCAGGGGTGCCGGGCGGGCGGCCGCTGCGGGCTGCAGGGCGCAGAGGAGGCCGGGCGCTGGGCTCCGCGGGTACACCACCACGGCGCGCAGCAGGCGCTCTGCCGCCGGCCGGGCCTCCAGGCGGTAGGTGAGGGGCTGCGCGTACCGGCGACCTGTGGGGAAGCGGTGGTCAGCGGGGCAGGAAAGAGCCGGGGGGGGGGTCTCACCCCACATCACCCCCCCCAAACGCCTTACCTGCCCAGGGCTGCCCCCGGGGGGAGCTCGCCTGCACCAGGCGCACGGTGTTGGCGCCAGGGACGCGGTCGCGCCGGGGCCGCCCGTTGCGGTCGGCAGCGCGCCGGTACAGGTCCAGCATGTAGCGCAGGGGCTGCCCGGTGGCCGGCAGCACCCGTCGGGCCCGGCCGCCCGGTGCCCGCTCCTGCAGGGCTCGCAGCAGCGGCAGCGAGGGGCCGGGCGCTGGCAGCGCCCGCTTGGCCGCCAGCTCCCGGGAAAGCAGGGCGGCGAGGAAGAGGAGGCTGGCGAGGGGGCCGAGCGAGCCCATGGCGGAGGCGAGCGGGGCGAGCGAGGGCTGGCGAGCGGCAGGATCTAGGGGATCCCTGTGATCATGCTTCTCCTCCCCAGAGAGGCAGAGCTGGTCGTGGGCACCAGCGAAAGGGGGTCTCGGGGTGCTCCCAGCCGCTCTCAGGCCACCACATCCATACCAACCCCTTTGGCTTGGCAAAAAAAGAGGAAAAAGGGAAAGGGAGGGCCTCTCTCTGCAAAAAGGGGAGCAAACTGAGCACTAAAACCCAGCCCCCAGGCTAGGGGCAAAGCCAACTGGACAGGAGCCTGGCTAAGGGGGCCTTAAAAGTACCGGGGAGAGGGAAGGGAGGCACTGTGGGGCAGGGAGAGGGTGGGGTGGGGAGGACCAGCTTGCTCAGCCCACCTGCTCCTCGCCAGCCTGATCCAGCAGGGTAAAGGAGCCCAGGCCTCCCCGGCCTATTTTAAAGGCATGGTCCCAATCAGGGTTTAAAGGGCCAGGAGCGTCTTGCTTCCCTGGGGAAAGCCAGATTTGGAGCCCCATGGGATGCTTGTGCTGGGCTGGGAGCTGCATCCAGCTCCTCCCTGCCCAATGCCAACTCTCCCGTGGCTCTGGAAGGGGTCAGGTTGGAGGAGGAGTGTGGGGGCCCTGGGCATTGGCAGCACAGGTGACCTGTCCCCCCTCCTCCTCCTCCCCAGTCCTCCCCTGCTCCCGTGCTGCCTCCGTGACAGCCAGGCTGCCCCGTGCCTCAGTTTTCCCATCCGGGAAGTGACGTGCAGGCTGGGCACCAAGTGCCGGGAATAGGGGGGGACAAGGTAGGCTGAGGTCCCCCTCGAGCTGGGGCCGTGCCCAGGGGACGCAGCGGTGCCAGGCTTGCCCTGCGTGTTGCCCAGCCTCCCCCGCGCGCTGCGCCGGGGCCCCGAGCCCTCCCGCCCGGCTGGGCAGCCCTGGTTACTCATTCGGGCAAGGGCGCCCGGGGCAGCGGGCGAAACGCGGGGAAAGTCCAGGTGGAGGCAGGAGCCGGCGGCGTGGGGAGGGGGGTGGCAGGGCCGGGCGCTTGAGCAGCGGGGTGGCTGCCCGGTGCAGGCAGCGGATGTGCCCGCGCCGCCCGCGTCCATGGCAAGCAGGGCGCATCCTGCACCCGGCGGTCACCGCGTGGCGCCTGGCGGACGTCTCAGCCCTGCGCGAGCTCTGCTGTGGCTGCCGTGGGTGCAGGATTGGCACCGGGCTTGGGCCGAAGGCTGCTCCCTTTGCAAGCCTGTGCCCGCCGCGGTCATGGCCAAGGGATGCGCTGGGACGATGGGCTGTGCTGGCATCCGCAGCTGCACCCGGGACCTATCATGCCCTGATGCCACGGGGATGGGCAGCAACAAGCCCTCAACGTCGGCTGTGACCAGAGCTGGCCAGGGGCTGCCGAGTGAAAGCCCAGGAATCATTCCTGCACAGGCACTGAGCATCCCCAGAAGCTCCTCCGAAACCCCGTTTGGGGGGCTGACGCTTGCGCCCCTGGCCAGAGCCAGCTGCCAAGCTGGGGGTGCCGGGGGGCAGCTGGGGGTTTGCCGGGGGGCGGAGGGGAGCTTTCCAGGCACGGCTGTTTAGCCTGGGAAGGAGATGAGTAAGAGCGCTGGGCCGCAGGCAGGAAGGGGTGGAGCAGGGCTCCCGGGCTCTCTTTGGGAAGCAGCCGCTGATTCACCCGCCTGGCCTGGAGCAACCATCCTCCTCCTCCTCCTCCTCGCTGCCACTTCCTTCCCCTGCCTCCCTTATCCCCAAGGGCCGCGGTTCCCGCGGGCAGGGCACGGCGCAGCCCCCGCCGCCGGCGAAAAGCCGCACGTCCCGGGGCACCAGGCCGCCCTGCGGGGATGGGAACGGGGACGTGGGGACACAGCACTGCGGGAGCCGGGCCAGGCCGCTTCCCCGCCGCCCCACGGACCCCAGACCGGGGTGGGAGCCGCAGTGGGGCAGGCCAGACGGGACCCGACAGCAGGGCTCGGGGTGCCGGTGTGGGTGCTCCGGGGCACCCCGCTGCCCCGGGGAGCTCCGGCTGCCGTCGCCTCACCACGGCGCAGGGGACCGGCCACCGGTGAGAGCCGGAGCCCCAAACTGAACCGGCCTCGGCGAACCGGGCCGGGCCGAGCCGGGCGGAGCGGGGCCGGGCCGCCCCCCGGGCCGCGCCGGGGCGGCGCCGGTGCCGGCCTGGGTCCGCCCCGCTCGGCCGCGCCCCGCCCCGCCGCGGCGCCCGGCCGGGGGGTGTCATTTCCTCCGCGGGGCCGAGCGGCCGGGCCGGCGGCGATGGGGCGCTAGCGGCCATGGAGCGGGCCGCGGGCCGGCCCGGCGCCGGGCGGGACGTGCTCGTGGAGCTGCAGGGCGGCGCGCCCTGGGGCTTCACGCTGCGCGGCGGGCTGGAGCACGGCGAGCCCCTCATCGTCTCCAAGGTAGGGCGGCCGCCGGGGCAGCCTGCAGGGGCACCCTCCGCCGGGCCGCCCCCCCCCCGACGGGGCGCCCTCCCTCTTTGTTCGGCGAGGCGGGGGGGCCGGAGGGGCCGCGGCCGGCCCGGGGGGGCATCGGCGCCGGCCCCCCCGTCGGGGGGTGCCTGAGTTGGGGGGCATCGGCGCTGGACCCCCTCCCCGTCGGGGGTGCCTGGGTTGGGGGGCATCGGCGCCGGCCCCCCCTCCCCGTCGGGGTTGCCTGGGTTGGGAGGCATCAGCGCCGGCCTCCCACGCTTCTTGGTTCCTCCCCGGCACGGGGACCCTCTCGTTTCGGAGGCTGGGACCCTCGGCCCGTTGCGGGGCCTGGGGCGGGCAAGGTGGCCCCCACCATCCCAGCTTGCCCCCAGCGGGCTCTGGCAGCGAGGCTGCTGCCGAGGTGCCTGGCCGCAGGTCCTGCTCCCCCCTGCACCCCGGCGCCTCGCAGCATGCCCGCCGGGGCGCCGCAGGGGTCCGGCTGCCCGTCCAGCGAGGGGCACCTGACAGCCTGGCGGGGCCGGCCTCGGCACGGGCCGAGAGGTGCTGGGCGTCTCGGTGACACGGTGCCCCCCGACTTTGCCGGGCCGCCCCGCTCTGGTCACCACCGGCGTGGGAGCAGCCTCGCTGCGGGGAGCTGGCAGGAGGAAACAGCCCCGGTGCATCCGTCGGGCCAGGCGCGGGCCTTTGGGGCTCGGGAGCTGGGTTCGTCTCGGTGCCGGCCGAAGGGAGGAGCTGGGCCCGGACGCCTGGGTCCCTTCCGCCGCGAGGGCCGGGGTGGGGCCCAGTGGCCGGGTGCCTGGGGACAGCAGTGCCCTCCGCCAGGCGACCCCCACACGCCCGTCGGGCAGCACCGGCTGGGACGACCCACCCCGGTGACCCCGTCGGGGCGGTGGTGGGGGTGCCCGGGTGCCCGGCCGCCCCGGCCGGGGGGAAGGCGGCTCGCGGGGGCCAGGCACCATTTCTCTGCCTTCCCGCTAGCCCAAAGCTGCTCTGGGCTAGCCGCTGCCCTGGGCTCCCCCAGCCGCCACGGCCCCCGGGCCCCGCTGCTGCCGGCCCCCCCGGCGGCGGGGCGATTCTTGCGGAGCCTGGGCGGGCGCCGGGCTGGGGGGTGCCGGGCCCCCCGCGCTGCCTCGCCGGGGCCGCTCGGGCCGCGTGTGCCTGCGCAGACAAAGGGGGTTTGTTCGAGCGCTCGGTGCAGCCGGGGCACAGTCCCCCCGGGGCGGGCGGCCCCGCGCAGGGGCGTGCGTGCTGGCACGCGTGGGGAGGGGGCAGCCCCTCGCCCGCAGCCGGGCCGGGGGGGAAGCGCCGGGCCCTGCGCCGGAAAGACGTTGGGGGGGGGCGTCCCGACACTCGGAGAGCGAGCTCGGCTTTGCTTCGGCTGCGGCGCCATCCTCCAAGCGGGGCGCCATCCTCCAAGCGGAGCCCCATGGCGGGGCAGGCGCCTCGGCGTGCTCCCCGGGGCCTGGCGCGGCACGGGGGGGAGCTTTGCCCCACAGCGGGGTGGGCACGGCTCGAGCGCCGGCGAAGCTGTCCCGTCCCCTCCATGGAAGACCCCCCCTGCGCAGGCAGCTAGTCCTGCTGGCCTGCCGATGCCCGCTCTGCCCGCTGCTGGTGCCTGGAGCAGGAGGCTGGTGTGCCCGCTGGCAGCCACGTGTGCTCAGCCCTGCCCTTGGCACTGCCACGGATCGGGGGGGGAAAGGACAGAGATAGGGCAGTAGCTGAGGTTGAGTCCCGTTGTTCTGCTCCCCCTGTGCCCCGGCAGCATGATATGTGGCTTGGCCAGATGCCTATGGGAATCCCACGGAAAGGGGTATGGCAGTACCACCAATAGGGCCCAGTGTGAACGCCGAGGGGCGGCGTTGGGGGCAAGGCCCCAGAGCAGGGCTAGCCAGGCGAGGCCCAGCAGGCAGCGAGGCTTGACTGCCAGGGCTGAGTTCATCGGTGGCGGAGGCAGAACAAGGAGCTGTTTGTGCCAGATTTAGTTCCTGGCCGGAGATGCCAGCGCTGCGCTCTGCCCGCCTGTCGCAGCGCGCGCAGCGTCCCAGACGTGGCAGCGGCCCCGGTTGCGCCCTGCCGCCGCACACCGCGTCGACTTGGCCCCGGTACCGTGCCGGGGGATATTGGGGCCGGTGGCTCGGCAGTGAGCTGGCCTGGCATGGCGGGGGTTAAAGTCGAGCGCTCCAGCCGGCCCTGGCGCCCCTGGGCAGGACGCGGCTCCCCGTCCCTGGGCATGCGGCATGCGGCTCCGGCCGCGCAGGGCACCCGGCCCGTGCCGGCGGGCACGCCAGGCTCTGCGCCCCCACGGTCGCCACGGCACTGCTGGGAGGTTTGGGGGGCTGGCGCGGGATACTGCTGTCCCTGCCCGTGCCGGGAGAGGCGGGTGCGTGCCGGGCGCCACGGGCGCTGCGGGCAGAGCTCGTTTCTCCACTGGGCGGCCAGCACCGGGGTAGCCTAAAGGCGAGGCGATTGCAGGAGTCCTGGCACAGGTCCCGGCTGGATTGGCACGTCGGGGCCTGGGGGTCCTGGGCACTGCCCCCCATGGACGCACACCTTGGGGGCTGCCGCAGGTGGTGCCAGCCCCCGGGGTGCCGGATGCACGCGTGCCCGTGTCAAGCCCCAGGAACAGGCTGCCTGTCCTCCCACGCTCCCTCCCTGGGGCGGCCCCCGTGCCAGGGCCGCCGGCGGCTGCACCTACCTGGCAGCCTCTGCCGGGCCGCGGAGGGCCCCGGGCGTGTGGCGTGGCGGCCTCCTCGCCGCCCTGCTGAGCCGGCGCTCGCAACGCCCGCTCGCCCGTGCTGCGCACCCGGGGCTGTGCCGGCGGTGCCCGGGGGGGCTCGGCGTGCCGCCCGGGGGCTGGCACCCGCGCCTGACAAAGGGCCCTTGTGCTGCCCGCGCCGGCGGGGGAATCTGCTGGGAAGGGACATTTTTCTTCTTCCCCCAATGTCCTGTAGTTGCTCAGAAATTCATGTGACCGGGCTGGGGAGGGGAGCCCGGCGCGGCGCAGCGCGGCAGCTAGCAGCCAGCCTGCCGGAGCGGGGTGAGCCGGCCCGCGGGGGCACCTCGGCGCAGGGGGGCTTTTGGGTGTTGCACAGGCTCTGGGGCACGCGGGACCTCAGCTCCTGCTGCCGCGATGGGAAAAGCGTTGGGGTAACAGGGTGTTTTGGGGGGGCCAGGATGGGGGCACCACGCCAGCAAGCGTGCCAACATGCTGGGGGCGGCGGTGGGGGACGTTTCCCACCCTGGGGGTGCCCTCCCCGAGGCTGTGCCCCCCCCGCTGACGCCCGTCTCCGTCACCCAGGTGGAGGATGGCGGCAAGGCGGCCCTGTCCGGCAAGCTGCAGCCGGGCGACGAGCTGGTGAACATCAGCGGCACCCCGCTGTACGGCTCGCGCCAGGAGGCCCTCATCCTCATCAAGGGCTCCTACCGCACCCTGAAGATGATCGTCCGCAGGTCGGCAGCGCCCGGGGCCGTGGGGGTGCCAGGGGGGGCATCGCCCAGCACGGGCACGGCTGGCGCGAGCTGCGTCGAGGTGCCCGCCGTGCCCGTCTCCGGCTTGGAGGTGCCCTAGGCACCGTGGCCAGGGGCCGTTTGCAACCGGCTGCCCGTCCCCCCCCAAGCCGGAGCCGTGTCGGGGGGCTGCCCACGGGCCCGTCCCCCTCGCGACGCTGGGGCGTTATCTCCGGGCTCGTTTGCTCCTCTCCCTTCCTGCCGCCTCCCGGCGCCCGCCCCTGCGCCGGCCGCTCCGGGAAGGAAGGGGAGGCAGGGCTGCTCTCCGCGGCCCCCCCCGCCGCCGTCCCAGCTGCCCGGCTTCACTCCTGCGGCCACCGCGGGGCTGATCACCGGCTCCCGTGCCCGGGCAGCCGCTGCCGGGGCACAGAGGGGCTGGGGCAGTTCGGGGCGGCAGAGGGGCTCGCGCCACTGGTGGCTGGCCGGATTCGGCCTCATCCATGGTGAGTTTGGGGGCCCCAGGGCAGGGAGGAACCGCTGCGCCCCCAGGCCCCCCCCCAAGCTGTGCCTGTTCTTCCTGCCCCGCAAGGACCTGGCATCTCCTCCCTGGCATCCTCCGCCCCTGCTTGGCAGATGCCGAGGCTGGGGATGGCGCCGCTTCAGATTCGGGGGGGCGGCATTTGCCCACGCGTTCGGGGCTGGACGCCACTGCCTGGGCGCGTGGGGGGACGAGGGTCCCACGAGCCTGGGGGCTGCCTGGTGGGCTCTGGGCTTTTTAGCCCCCAGGCAGAAGGAGCCCCCGGATGGACCACCTGGTCCCTAGTCCCCATGTGCACCAAAGGCCCCCCTGCGTCTGCCCGCCGAGGCATGAGGAGCTGGGTCGAGCCTGTGGTGGGGACGTGGAGGTGTCTCCAAGGTGCCGTTGGAGGGCTTCTCTGCTCCGAGGCCACCCTTGCCGGGCTGGGTCGCCCTCTGGAGTGATGCCACCAAAGGTGTGGCCGCGGGGGAATGGTGCGGGCACGCGGAGCTGGGAGAGGAGACCACAAAGCCCTGCAGGACCCCCAGCATGTAATGCCGTGCTGGAGACCAACCCTGCTGCCCGCTTGCCCCGTTGTGCCGTGCTCCCAGGTGCAAGAAGCTGGCGGTGCCCGTGGATGCGGTCGCATCCCATGGCTCCAGCAGCTGGAGCTCTGGGGGGGGCTCGAGTTTGTGCTGGGCCGCAGGAGAAGCGAGTGGAGGTAGTGGCCAGTAGGGCTCCTTGTATGGCCCGGCACGCTATGCCCCGTGGCCCCCTGCCCGCTGTGTCACCGCCCGGGCGAAGGTTGTCCCCCTGGGGCTGAGCCGGGGCTATGTTTAGCCTGGTCCCTTGTTGAAGCTGGCACCGAGGACGCTTTAGGAAGAGGCTCAGGCCTCCCCTTCCCACGGTTCTCCTGGCGCCCAGGCGGTGCCGCGCCGTCCCCTCGCCTGGGCCAGGGGATGCCAGCGCGGCTGGGAGCAGGCGGGGAGCCCCGGCGGAGTGGGGCAAGCGCTGGAGCGGGCCGGCGGGGCGCCCCCGCCTCCCCCCCGGAGCCGGGCACTCTTGGAGCGAGACCCTCCTCTTCCCCGCCATCGCCCCTCGGGCGGGTGCTGGCCTGGGGGGGACAGGAAGCCCTGTAGGAAGTGACTTCAGCCCCGGTTCCTCGGCCCGGCTTCCTCCCCATTCTTGTCCTCTCCCGTTGTTGCTCTTGGCAGGAGGAACGTGCCCGTTCTCCGGCCCCATTCCTGGCACGTGGCCAAGCTCTCCGAGCCGCGTCCCGACGCCCCTGCCATGCACTGCCCCGCCGACACCTTCAGCCTCTCCTGGCCCTCGGGATGTGATGTCAGGTGAGCCCGTGGGGCGGCTGCAGGCCATGGGAAGGCGAGGGGGTGCCCACTCGGCCTGTTGCGGTGGGGTGGGGAGCGTGGGGCAGAGGGGGTGGTTTGCACTGAGGTCCTTTGCTTGCTCGCTCCTTGCCGGTGCCCCACGCCGCTGGTGGGCATTGCCCTGGTATGTTGCTGTGCCTGGCTGCGTCGTGGGGAGCAGGCCAGGGTGCGAAGGCGGCGATGCCCGACGGGCCTGGCGTGGGGTGGGGGGTTGGTGCGGGGGCCACGGCCCCGCTAACGCTGGCGCCCCGCGGCCAGCAGCGAGCTGTCGCTGCAGTGGAACCCGCTGTCGCGGCACTGCAGCACGGACAAGAGCAGCTCCATCGGGAGCATGGAGAGCCTGGACCAACCCAGCCAGGCCTACTACGAAGGGAACCCCTCGCCCGTTGACCAGGGCCTCTACCACAACAAGCGGGACTCGGCCTACAGCTCCTTCTCCGCCAGCTCCAACACCTCCGACTGTGCCCTCTCCCTCCGTCCCGAGGAGACGTCCTCCACCGACTCCATCCTCCAGGGCCTGGCCCCCTGCAAGCACCCAGACGGGCGCTACCTCCAGACGGGCGCCGAGTCGCCGGGCCGCGCCGGCCGGCAGCCTGAGCCGTGCCCGCGTGACGGCAGCCCGGCGGGAGCCTGGCGGGGACCCGCGCCGCCCCAGCCGCCCGTGAGGAGAGACAGCCTGCGGGCATCCCCGGGTGGCGGCGCGGAGCGGCGCCGGGCCTCCGTGCCGGCTGACTCCCTGCAGAGCAAGTGCAGGTGGATCTCCGACACCTTCCTGTGCCAGCGCGACAAGGACCTGCAGGGCTCCTGCGGGCAGATGCCGGGGCCGTATCCCGGGCCCGCGAAGGACCGTCTCTCCTCCGAGCAGTATTACATGCTGAGTTCCCACCCGGAGCGGGGCCTGGCCAGCACCGAGCAGCTCCCGGGGGACAGCGTGGAGCACGTGTGTGGGGACCGGCCATACGAGGACGGCGGCGGGCACCCTGTGGAGATGGCGGCTGACGGCCCATCGCTGGCTCCCCTGAGCTGCCCCGCGCCGCACCGGCACAGCGCCCCAGAGCAGCTGCTGGCCTCGCAGCTGCGCTGCCTGCACGTGGGCAGCAGCGGGCGAGCGTCGCCAGCCTCACCGGCCCGCGACACCCAACGCTGGACCCTGTCGCCGCTGCACGCGGAGCACCGGCTGGAGGGCGGCCCCGCGCCGGGCACCAGCAACACCGAGGCCCCCGAGGGCTGTGCTGCAGACCCCCCGCACTGCCAGGAGCTGTACCGTCGCCTGCCGCCCTACCGCTGCTGCCCAGAGCCGCTGAGGGCCTGCGGGCATGGCAGCGAGCCAGCCGCCGGTGGCCTGACGCCGGCTCGCAGCATGGAGACGCTGGCGGAGGAGGAGGGCAAGGAGGGCCGGGCGGGGGGCCGGCGAGCGGGTGCCCCCCCGCACCGCTCGGCTCAGATGCGCCGCCGCAGCGACCGCTTTGCCACCAACCTGCGCAACGAGATCCAGCGCCGGAAAGCCCAGCTGCAGAAGGGCCGGGGCTCGGCGGTGCTGCCGCGCGGTGAGGAGCCCGTGGAGGAAGCGGACGAGGCCGCCGAGCCTGGCGCCCCCGGCTGTGCCCAGCGCCCCAGCCCCGCGCCCGGCGAGGACGGCAGGCTTCCCGTGGGCGAGCGAGCCGCCGCCGCCACCCCCGAGCCGCCGCCTGTGCCCAAGGGGTCGCCCGAGAGGCGGCGGGCGGCGCCGGCGGGCGGGGGGCGCTGGCGCTGGTCTCCCGAGCGCAAGCTGCGGCCGCAGCGCTCTCCGAGCCCCCAGGAGCCTGAGGGCTACAGCGAGGGGCGGGAGGCTCCGGGCTCGCCGCCGCGGGCCACCGATGAGGCCGTGCTGCTGCCCTTCGCCGACCGCCGCCGGTTCTTTGAAGAGAGCAGCCGGCCCCTGCCTGCCCGGCACGTCCAGCCCGGCGCCTACCGGCCCAAGGCGGGCGAGCCCGAGGCCTTCCGGCCCCTGGGCCCCGAGCGCCATGACCCCCGGCGCCTCTCCCTCGACCGGTCCTACGGGCCGCCCTCGCCCGCCCGCCCTGGCTCTGCCGGCCCCTACGCCGAGTGCTACCGCGAGCAGCCCGCCTACTACAAGCCGCTGGTGCGGCACGGGGCGTTCGAGTACCTGCGGGCCTTCCCCTATGGCTGCGGGGGCCCGGGCCCCGTGCTGCGCGAGCCCTGCCGCTGCTGCCCCGGCGAGCTGTGCCCCGCACTGCTGCCCCGCGGCTACCGCTGCCCACCACCCGCCTGGGCGCGCTGCTCCGACTGCTGCTGCCCGGCGGCCCGCGGCGACGCCTGGCCGCCCCGGCAAGCCTTCGCGCCGGTGAGTGAGCCATCGCCCCGGCGCGGGCCCCGTGGGCGCCCTCCCTCTGGGCTGCCGCACCGGCGGTCTCCTGCCCCCGACCAGCCGGGCCGGACGCTGGAGGGAGGGCAGATCCGGCCGCTCACGCTCCCTTTTGATTCCCCCCGCCTAGGAATTTCCTCTGGACGAGTGGGAGCCCCCGGCCATAAACAGGAAAACCAGCCAGGCCGCGAGGTAAGCGCCGGCGCGGGGGGGCTGCCGGGGGGGCACGTGCCGCCCGGCGGGAGGCCTCCCGGGCACCGCACCGAGGGGAGCGGGACGGATCTGGTGGCCACGGTCGGTGATGGCGCCGGGGCGCCGTGCGTCCCCTTGCCTCCGCAGCGAGCTCTCCCGCTATGCGCCGAGCTTCCTGCCGTTCGGCCCCTGCTTAGAGACCGCCGAGCAGGAGTGGCCGCCGTGCTACAGGGCTGCCTCCACGCACGACCTCTCGTGGGACGGCGACCGGCCTGCCCGCTCCCCCGAGAGCCCCCCGGAGCCCCCGCAGCGCCCGCTGCGGGGCAGAGCCTTCTCCGAGAGCCACCTCAACCTGCAGCCCCCTAGCCCCCGGGGCAGGGATGGCCGGGAGCTTCCCCGCGCCAAGCCAGAGCCCGCCGGCCCGCCCAAGAAGAAGGGCCCGCCGCCGCCCCGGCCTCCGCCCCCCAACTGGGAGAAGTACAGGCCACGCCGGGCATCCCACCACCAGGTTTTCCAGACGGATAGCCCCGGGCGCGGGGCGGCGGCGGCGCTGGAGCAGCCGCGGGCACCATCGCGCAGCATCGCCGAGGCGGTGTGGGAGCGCTCCCGGAGCCTCCCTGCCGAGCAGGCGGGCCGGCCCCGTGGGCAGGCCGCCGACGCCTGGCCCCCGCCTGAGCACCCCGGCGCCCGCCCCTGCGGCCCCAGCGCGCTCCGGAGGACGCCGGAGCCCGAGTTTTGCAGGCAAGTCGCGCCAACCGCGGGGCGGAGCGAGGCCACGGCGCCGGGCACCGGTGGGGGAGCCACGGGGACCCGCCAGCACCCCTGACGTGGCCGCCCTGCTGGGCTTGGGTCCGCAGGTCCGATGAGGCTGGCGGAGAGCGGGCGAAGGCGAGAGTCCCCTGGGAGAAGGAGGAGCAGCCCCAAGGGATCGGCCAGAGCCAGGAGCGGGGCTGGGCCAGCCCCCATGGTGCGGGTGAGTGTCACCCGCCTGCCCAGAGCCCCGGGGCCGCGCTGGCCGGGGCCACCCCCCACATCAGGCCTTTCTTCTCTCTCCGTAGCCCCCGAGGTGCCGGAGGCGAGCCCAGAGGCGCCGGAGGGAGCGGGCCGGCCCCAGCCCCGCCGCACGGACTCGGAGGAGCTGATGTGGGACGTGGCGGGCAGGGACCGCTCCCTCGCCGGCGTCCTCGTGCCGCCGGCCGGCCTGGTCACCGCCGCCGAGCTCATGGGCGAGCTGTTCGCTGGCGGCGAGCGGCAGGCCTGGAAGGAGCGCTTCCAGCAGGACTGGCGCCTGGAGGCCGCCACGCAGGAGAGGTAGGGCTGGCGCGGCGCTCGGCCCCCCGCCGCGGGCCGCCGGGGCGGGCAGAGGCCCGGCAGCGTCGGGAGCGCGCGGCCCCGCTTTGCACCGCGCCGCCCCCGCGCTCCACCAGCCAGGCTGTCCTCCCCGCAGGCCGGAGCTGGAGCCCTCCTCGCCGCCCCCCGGCGGGGCCACCAGCCCCCCCTCCTACTCCGCCTATTACAACACATCGGCGGGCAAAGCCGAGCTGCTCAACAAGATGAAGGAGCTGCCGGAGGTGGCGGAGGGCAGCTCGGAGGACGACGAGGTGGATCATGAGCTGGTGGAGAAGAAGGTAAAGCGGGCGCTGCTGGACTTGGGATACAAGATAAGACTTGGGGTGGGGGGGCACAGCACCCGGCCGCCCTCGCTCCTCTGTGCACCTTGCTCCTTGCTCCCTGCACCTTCCCGGCGTGGGGATGGGCCCAGGCGTCCGGGGGGCCTCCTGACCCCTTTGCTCCCGCAGATGCAGCTGATGGAGAGCCTGAGCCGGAAGCTGTCGGTGCTGCAGGAGGCGCAGCGGGGGCTGCAGGAGGACATCAGTGCCAACGGGGCGCTGGGGGAGGACGTGGCGGCCCGCCTGCAGGCCCTCTGCACGCCCGGCGAGTTCGACAAGTACCGCCTCTTTGTGGGCGACCTGGACAAGGTGGTGAACCTGCTGCTGTCCCTCTCGGGGCGCCTGGCCCGCGTGGAGAACGCCCTCAACAGCCTGGGGCCGCGCGCCTCCGCCGAGGACAAGGTGGGCGTGCGCCGGGGCTGGGGAGCACCCGGGGGGACGGGTGGGCATTGGGGTGGCCCAGGGGGCCGGTGCCAGGCCTCCAACACCACCCGTCTCGCCCGCAGCTGGCCCTGCGGGAGAAGAAGCGGCAGCTGGCGGCGCAGCTGGAGGACGCCAAGGAGCTGAAGGAGCACGTGGGGCGGCGGGAGAAAGCAGTTGGCGCCATGGTGGCACGGTACCTGCGCGACGAGCACCTCCAGGACTACCAGCACTTCGTCAAGATGAAGTCGGCCCTCATCACCGAGCAGAGGGAGCTGGAGGAGAAGATCAAACTGGGCCAGGAGCAGCTCCGCTGCCTCCGGGAGAGTCTGGGCCAGGCCCCCGTGGGCTGTTAGCCCCGTGCCCAGGCCGCCCAGCCTCCCTGTGCCCCGGGCAGCGCTCCCGGCTCACCAGCACCTCGTAGCGGCGAGGAGCCCCCGCGGGCACCTCTCTGCCCCCCAAACGGGGGTTGTGCCTGGCTGGCAGCCGGGCCAGCCCCAGTAGAGCCAGAGGGTTCCCGGGGCCGCGGCACGGGGAGCTGCCCTACCAAAGTGGATCCAGCCCCTTGCTGGCTCTCTCTGTGTCTGTCTGTCTGTCCATCCCCTGCAGATTATTTATTTTTCTACTTTGCCAAGCAGGGGAGGGGGCACCGGGACTTAAGCCCAGCTGTGGGCACCGGCAGGGGAGGGGACTTGGTGCCCCGGAGCAGTCCCGCGCAAGGAGCATCTGTCGGCCCAGATGCTGAAGGGACAGATCCTGCACCCTGGTTTGCCTCTGCCCCCCTCCCTGGCTGCATCCCCCCCTCCTTTTCCACCTGGTGCCACACTATGTGCCTTAAAACCCAGTGATGCTGCGGGGTGTCACCACGCAGTGCCTGCAAGGGTTAAACCGTCCTCTCCCTCTGTCCGGTCAGTCTGTCCAGCTCTGGCTCTGTCCATCTGCCCGGCCGGAGCGGGAGGAATGTGCTGGGGACCTGCCCCAGCCCCTCGGCCCCCAGCGTCCTCTTCCTCTCCATTGTGTCAGGAACAATGGCTCTGGCCAGTGGGCGCTTAACCCGCTCGCCGCCGGCCCGCGGCGGGCACAGTGCCCAGGGCTCGCTGGGGGGGGTTGGCCCAACTGAGGTATCTGGGGCATGGCAGCCCCCGTCCCCTCCAGAGAGGACGCAGCGATGGGTGCCCCTGGGGGGACGCTGTGCCCTGCCACGGCGTGGGGCTGTGGGCAGCGCTGCCACGGGCGGTGTTGGCACGGGGTCCTCCCGGCCCGACAGCAACACCCCCCTGCGAAGACCAAAGAGGGCTCATGCCCCCCCTTCTCTCCCCATGCCCCTTCCTGCCCTGGCATCCAAAAATAGCACTTAAACCTCACCCTGGGCCTCACTTGTGACCCAGAACCGGCACCTGCGGGGGGAGAGGGTGCTGAGCCCCCCAGCTCCCCTCCGGCCCGTCGGACGCTGCCCCCGATGCCTGCCCAGCTCTGGCTGTTGTGTGCTGCCTGGCAGGAGCTGCTCCCACCCCTGTGTCCCTCATCTCCGCTGCCACCCGTGCCCGCACAGCACCGGTGCTAGGACCAAAGAGTGCCCACACATGGGTGGACCCCCCCCCGACGAGCACCCAGCAGGGTCCAGGTGCGCAGGAGGGCTGCGCGGCGCTGCCGCCGGGCACCGAGCAGCAGGGGTGCTCGCCGGAAGGGAGCGTGCCGGTGCCAGCGCCGGGGCCGGTGCTGCTTGCCAGCTCGTGCCGCGTGCCGCCGCGCTTCTCGCACACTAAAAAAGGAGCAGTGGTTGCTGCGCAGCCAGCCGAGCCGTGTCGTGTGGTTTGTCGCTGCGTGTCGCCAGGCTGGTTTGGGGCGGGGGACGGTGCCTGGGCCCGTGCCGGGTGCACCCAGAGGGGACGTCCCGCACAGCGGCGCCGTGGCATCGCTGGCTCCCGCGACACCCGGGGGGTGTGTTAAGCCGGGGTGCGTGGCTGCACCGGGTACCGATACCAGCCGGGAGCCTTAGGCCAAGTTTGGGGTGGCACCGGCGAGGGGGTGCCCCCGCGACCCACGGGCCGCACGGTGCGGTGGCACATGCATGACGCCGCCAGAGCCACCAGGGAGCCGCGGTGCAAGGTGGCTGCTGGCCGCTGGATGGCACCAGCACACGCGTGTGAGCACATGCGCCCAGGTGAGCACACGCAGGGGGTGTGCGCACGCACACGTGGGGGGATGTGTGCACATGCTTGTGAGCACACGCACAGGTGGGTGGGCCCGTGGGTGGCTGCAGGTACGCGCAATGCACACGTGGCCCGTGCGAGCTGGCACGGGCGCCCGGGGGCGTGCATGCACGTGCCCACACCTGGCTGGATGCATGCAAGAGTGCGTGGGCGCACGCCCCCGTGAGCATGTGCACACGCATGTGTGCAGGTGCATGCGTGGCTTGGAAGCACGCACGCGTGTGAGCGCGTGGCCACATGGGTGAATGTACGCACACAAGCAAGCACACGTTGACCTCAGTGAAGACGTGAAGACCTGGGTGAAGATCTCAAGATGCGCACGGGTGAACTCCCGCACGTGCGGGTGCACATGTGAGCGTGTGGACGCGCACGTCTGCATGAGCATGCGCATACCAGTGAGCACAGGTATACGTGGGTGAGCACATACACACGTGTGGGGCTGGGCCCCATGGCGAGTCTGGGACCTGCTTGCCCCTCCGTGGTGTCCTTGCGGCTGCCAGGTGGGATCACAGACCCCAGGGCGGCACCACCACGCTGCCGGGCACCCTGGCCCTCGGCGCCTGGGCTGGATGGGGCCACATTAGCCTGCGCGGTTGCGTTTGGGCCCGGGGTGGGGGATCCCTGCAGGGGGAGCTGCAGCCCCGCAGACTGGTCTCACCACCTGCGTGCCCAGATCTCCTGGGCTCCCACAAGTGCAGGCAGAGGTGGGACACGCTACAGCCGCCTCTGGCCCTGGTGTCTCCCTGTCACCACAATCTCACCACCTTACAGACCTCCATCTCCTCCTCGTCCCCTGGTCTTGAGGACACCAGGACTCAGCAGGGCGGTGGGGTGGTACGAGGCGGGTCACGATGCTCCAGCGAGGACCAACACCCTGGGAAAACGTGGAGCCCCAAAACTCCCCAGCCAGGGCCGAACCCACTCCCGCCCTCCCCAGCTTTTTGCAGCCTGAACGGCAAAGCAGCGAGCGAGGTGCGGCCGTGGCCCCGGGGGGCTGGCGGGGGCCGCCGGGCGGGCGGGCGGGCGGGGGCGCGTGGGCGCGCGGCCCCTCGTGCGTGCCCGGGCGGGCGGCGCGGCGGCCCCGCCGGAGCAGGCTGGGGCTTGCGGCGCGCAGGGGCAGGGCCGCGGCCGCCCGCAGCGGCGCAGCCCGCCGAGCCTCGCTGCCGCTGCCGCGCCGGGAGGGCTCGGGGCGGCGGCGGCCGCCGGGCCCGGCCGGGAAGGAAGAGCCTCCGTGCACAGGCGGCGGCAGCGGCTCCGTGCTGCAAGGTGTGTGTGTGTGTGTGTGTGTGTGTGTGTGTGTGTGTGTGTGTGTGCGGGGGAGGCGGCGGCGGGGGGGGCCCTGCTCCTCCGCCCTCCCTTCGCCTCGCTCCTCTCACTTTAAGATGCGCGGCGGCGATGCAGCTCGCGGAGCGACCGATCCCAAAGGTTGGAGGTGGCGGTGATGGGCGGGGGCGGGGGGACGTGGGGGGCGCCGACCCGAGCGGGGGATGAGCAGGCAGCGCTGCGGCGCTCGCTTTCCCCAGAGGGGAAAAAAAAAAAAAAAAAAGCCGCTTGTTGCTGCGCGGGGAGAGGGCAGCGCGGCGGCCGGGGCTGCCCGGGATGCCGAGGAGGGGGGCGGGGGGATAGGGCTGGGGGCGCCCCCCCCCCGGCGCCGCGCAGCCCCGCGGCGGGCAGCGGCGCACACGCGCGCTGCGGGAGCCCGGCGAGCGGCCGCGGCGGGCGGAGGCGGCCGCGCAGCCCCCCCCCCCCCCGGCGCAGCCCCCCCCACGCAGGTGAGTGCCCCCCACCCCCGCTTGGGGGGGCGCCGCGCTGCGCTTTGGGGCTGCGGCTCCCCAGCGTGCCGCCCCCCCTCGCCCCCCAGCCCTGCCGCCCCCGCCGCCCCCCCTTCCCGCAGCCACCTGTTGGGGCCCCCCCGCCGCCGGGCCGCTGCCCGCTCCGCTGCAGAGCTGCTCCCGTCGCTTCCTGGCCGCCCGAGCGAGATGCGGCGCAGCAGGCGGCTGCTGCTGCTTTTCACGGAGAAACCTCCCCCCTTCCTCACCCCCCTCCCCCCCCCGCCACACGCTCCCTGCAGGGCACCCAGGGGTGGGGGCTGGCGCTGGGCTGGGGGGGGCGGGGGGGATGCTCCAACGCCAGGGCGAGGGGTGGCTGCTGCCCGCAGCACAGAGCGAGGCTCACGGCGGCACCCGCTGCGCGGGGAGGGCAGGGGGAGCCAAGGGAAAGAGTTCGGGCACCGAAAATTAGGAAAGGAAGAAAAAGTTGGTGAGGGACCCCCAACCCTCCCCGAGTGACTTTCCGGGGTGAGGAAGAGCTGTCTCCCCCCCCCGGTTTCCAGCCGGCCCCGCCGCAGCAGTGCTGCGGGTGGGAGGCCGCATCCCCCATTTTGGGGCTCTGCCTGGCTCCCCCAGGGCCGTCGCAGGACACAGTGGAGCCCTGAGCTGAGCCGGTGGCCAAGATGGCTGAGAAACTGGTCGCCGGAGACCTGTTCCTGAGGAAGACCCGGGAGTCGGTGTCGTCGCTGGACTCGGACAAGCTGGCGCCCCTCTCGCCGGAGGCGGGGGGAGAGGAGTCGTCCGACAGCGACGGGGAGCAGGAGGACAGCTCCCACAAGCTCATCCGCAAGGTGTCCACCTCCGGGCAGATGAGGAGCAAGGTCAGGGCCGCGGCGGGCTCCAGCTGATGTGGGGGGGCCGCGGGCTCCGCCGAGGGCAGGCGCTGCCTGCGCGCTGCTTGCAACCCCAGCGACCCCAGTTTTAGGGAACGGGGGCTCTCCCAGGCCCCCCCTCTACCTCGCCTGGGTCCCCCCCTCTGAGGGCTCCCTGGCGTTGCGATATTTGGCTTAGCAATGGGCTGCGCTTCATCCCTGCCTGGGCAAAGCGGGGTTTCCAGGAAGGCTCTGCCCCCCCCCGAGACAGTCCCAGCATGAAATTTAGGCTCCATGGCTCGGCCGGGCGGGACAGGGCACTGCGGGGAGGGAGACCCGCATGCCGGCAGGACGGCGGCGCTCCATGGGTCGTTGCGGCGCCGTGGGCCCCTGGGATCGGCTCCCCGGCGGCAGGCGCCACACGTTGCGAGGCCCGGTGGCAGCTCGTAAGGAGGAAGCTGATTTGGTAGGACCTACAAAAATGTGGGGTGCCAGCCCCACTGCGCAAGCAGAAACAGGTGGGCCTGTGTGCCCCGCGTGGGGTGGCGCGTGGGGGTGGCACGCTCCCGCCCGGCGCCGTGGGGTTTCCCTGCTCGGCAGGAGCTGTTTGTGGGGAAGGTGGTGGCGGGGGCTCTTGCCGAGTCCCCCTGGATGCCGGGGTCCCTGTGGCTGCACGAGGACTGTGCCTCGGTTTCCCCACCTCTGCAGCAGGGCGGGCATCTCCTCCGCCTCCCCCAGGTAGTCAGCGCGAGTTAAATAAGCTAAATAAGGGAAATAGAGAAGGAGTCAGGCAGGGAGAGGTTGCGTCTGTGGGTGAGGACGGCCTCCCCGCTTGGGCAGGTGTTGGCGGAGGGGGTGAAGCAAGGGGGGGCCTGCGGTGCCCTGACTGTGCTGTGCCTGGCTGGTCGGGCCGCGGCTTTGCTGTGCCGCAGGTTCGCCGCGCCGGGGCTTTGCCGTGCCGCGGCGCATAGGGAATCGCATGGAGGGGGGGATTTTCTCCAAAGCGGTGAGCGAGAAAAGCAGGCAGAGGATATTTCCGCTGTGACACCCCCGGGCCGGCCCGCCGCCCCCTGCTCCCTCCGCTCCGGGGGCTGAGCTGGCCTTGCCTGCAGGTGCAGCGGCAGGAGCGATGCTGCAGCGGGGCGGTGGGCCCGTGGGGCGCGCGAGGATGCTCCGGTGCCCCAGCCCGGCAGCTGGGCTCGCCGGCCCGTCAATCGCCCCACGGCTGCCCGCCCGGTGCCGACGATTAGCCATGCAGGAGGCGATGCCGCGCGGCGGGCCGGGGGAGGCAGGCGGCGTGATGGATGGGCGGGCAGAAAGGACGCCGCTGGGTTAATGGCCCGCGGAGCTGGCAGAGAGGAACCGCGGGGACAAGGCGGAGGCGAGCCCCAAGCGGGGCTGCCGCGGGGCTGTGGGGGGGTTCGGGCAGCGCCGTGGGATGCGGGATGCTGGAGGGGGCTGTTGTGGCACCCCGAGAGCAAGATGTGCCGGTCTTTGCTGAATCCTGCCCCATCGCTGCTGCCCTGACCCGGCGCTGCCCCACGTGCCGGGCATGTCACCCTGTCCCCCCCCCCGCCCCGCGCAGGTGGCTCCAGCTGGCCCATGCCGTCCTCCCTGGATCTCGCCGTCAAGCATCGCTCCTGCTGTCTCTTCCCACCTCTGGCTTTGCTTTCTCCAGGCTGTAATTGCCGGGGCGCCTCACGGGGCGTTTTGCGCGGAGGCGGCGGGGACGTTGTGCTCCATGCCGACGGCCCCCGCAGGGCTGAACGGCCCCGCGGTGGAGGGGGGCTGCCTGCCACCCCCTCCTGCTCGCCGCTGGCTGGGGGCTGCTGTGGCCTTGTGCCGGTGGGGGGGTGTCTTGGGCTCCTGATGCGCCGCATTTGGGGGGGGGGCAGTGCGGGGGGGGGGGGGATGCTCTGCTGCATCCGGGCACTCGGCCACCCTGGACCACTCGGAGCAGGGATGGAGTTGGCCTTGGAGACATGCCAGGCTGTGATGCCCCAGGCCGGCAGTGGAGATGGGGCACAGGGGGACAGCGTGGGGCTCGCAGGGATGCAAGGGAGACTCCCCCATTCCCTCCTGCTTTTTAGGAGGATGGGGCAGCTGCCTGGCTCCAAGACTGGCTATCTCCTGGCCGGGGAGCGCAACCTTCCTGCGCGGGCTGGGCGCTGGCTCAGCCCCCGTCCACTCTTGGGCGAGCCACTGTGCTTCCGCGGGGCCGGGGTCCCTTTCCACGGCTGCGGTGGGGAAGGGCTGGATCCCGGCCAAGGGAAAAAGAAAGCAAGGCAGCACCCGCGGGGCCAGGCCTGGAAACCTCCTTCCTAAAGCGGGAAGGCGGCACGTGCTTGTCTGCCAGGGACCCGGCGGGCAGGTGTGGAGGGCCGGCGGAGGGCGGCAGCTCCATTTGCAGCCCCCGGCTGCCTGCAGAGCCGCATTGGGGCCGTCGCCCACGGCAGGGCTTCCTGCGGGGTAGCCTCGGCGATGCGGAGGCGCCCAGTTCCTCGCTGCTGCGGGGACTGCACTGAGATGAGAACTGAAGTGTCGCCGCCTGAAAGCCAGGCTGCAGGAGGCCGCTTGGTTCTGGCAGCTTCTGGCAGCTGCCTGCTCCTGCCAGCTCTCACCCGGGCCAGGTGCTGCAGCCCTCACGTGTGGCCCGGGGACGTGCCCGGGACCGAGGAGGGGGCCTTTTCCCCGGGGGTGGTGGATGCTGCCTGGCAGCTCTGCAGTGGGCAGCCCCACGTGTGGCCAGCTGCGAGTCCCTGATCCTGCAGGGTTGAATGCAGTGTTGCAGTGACAGTCCTGCCAGAGCCCCTGCATGCTTTGGGGGTCCCCTGCATGCTTTGGGATCCCCTGTGCACTTTGGGATTGCATGCACGCTTTGGGGTCCCCTGCGTGCTTTGGGGGTCCCCTGCGTGCTTTAGGCTTACTGATGTGCTTTGGGATCCCCTGCCTAGGAGAAGGCAGCCTTGGCCGGGGGGCTCTGTGCCATGACGCTGTATGTTCCCAGCTCCCTCGGGGCATTCGCTTGGGCCAGGGAAGGGCTCTACGGGGCAAGCCTTGAGTTTTGGGGCAGCGCGTACCCCTTTGGCACAGCCGGGACACAAGGTGGGACAGAGGGCAGCACCATGGGGACCGAGCGGCAGCCAGTGCATAGGACACCTCTGCCACCGCGGGGTTGGCAGTAAATAGCGGGGGGACCCCAGTGGTGCCGACCCAGTGAGCCAACGGCGCAGCAGCGATCTACTGTGCATGGTGTCAGGGAGCGCAGCGGCCAGCTGGCCCTCGGCACCCATCTACGTGCCTGGCGGCGCTGCTGTCCTCCTGCCGGCGCTCCCGGCCCCGCGGCATGTGGCCTGCCAAGGACCAGCGAGCCGGGCCGTCGGCTCCCGGCGGTGAAGCATCCCTGGCCCCAGACGTGCTCCCAGGCACAGCAGGGGAGGCCGAGCTCACTCTTGTTAATCAGGGCTTGCCGAGCTCGTGTCTGGGGTGTAAAGATAGCCACGGTGACACCAGCCGGATGTTTGTGAGGTTTCTCAAACGCGCTGCCCTCTCGCCGCTCACATTTTCCATTATGCAAGCACAACTGCCTCAACTGTGAATAGCTGGGCAGGGCAGGAGCGCTCAGCGTGTGCCCCTGCACGCGTGTGTGCGTGGTGGTGCTGCCCGCCTGCTCCAGGACATCCCCTGGAAGGGGCTCGGGGCAGATCCAGGCCCAGCCTGGGAAACGCAAGCTCGTTCCTAGAAAGCTGGGGGGATTTTCCTGGGAGCAAAGCCACCGCTTCCCTCATCCTTGGCATCCCTGTTAATTGCTTAGCCCATTTTGGTGCCTTTCAAACCTCTGGCCTGGGGGATATCACGTGGCAGGCAGTTCCACTGCTTAATGGCACGTGTCAGGACGAGTGTTTTGTGGGGGCATCTAAACCTCCAGGTTTAGGGCTCCTCCAACCACCGAGGAAAGGGAGCGGAGTCCCTGGAACTGCAGCCTTTTGAGCTCTCCCCCTGCCCCCAGTGCTTCGCAGGAGGACAGCACCGGTGCATTTGAGCCTGCCGGGCTGTCACTGCCTGGGGACTCTGTGCCTCCCGGACGCCTGGGTCCCGGAAGAGCTCTGTTGTACCACAGGCACGATAAGGTTTCCAAATGACTCCAGCCCGCGGGCGCCCAGCATGTGCAGTGGCCCCGCTGCAGCTGGGCTGGTTGCATGGCTGCGAGTGCTTATCCCACTGTCCTGGAGGCAGCGCTCTCAGCGGACGTCTGGGGACCCGTGCGGTTGGCAGGGGGGCAGCGGTTATGACCTGACCAAATCCTGGCGCGTGTCCAGCGTGTGCCCGCTGCGTCCAGCGGGCTGGCGGATTCAGAGCGGGGTGACTGCAAGGACTGAGGCAGGGATGGTGCTCATGTGATGCAGGTTAGTGCGTTGACCAGTGTTTGGGCTCCTCTTCTCCTCCTTGGGCAAGGCATTGTGTCAGCGTGGGGCTGGGCAGAGCCTTGCAGAAGTGTAACCGGGCTGTGACCCAGCACGGTGCCCGTGAGCTGTCCATGCTGGCATTCCCCAAGAACTTGGCCTTCTCCAGCAGCTCCTTTTCTTGCAAGCCAGCACCCCGTGGAAAAGCCTTGCCGTCCTAGTTGTAAGCCCGGCCTTACAAGTTGTTGCGCGAGGGGCCCTTCCCCAGGGCGTGCAGGCAGCGGAGCTGGGGGAGTGGGGGATTTGAACTGGCATCTTGGGGCTCTGCCTTGGGGCCAGAAGAGCTGAACTTGGGGTTGGCACCCTCACCTGGAAGAGGCCCCCAGCTGGGATGCAGCCCTGGAGGGATGGGAGCATCTCGCAGGGTGCAGCCGGGGGCACACGGCCGACCCATGGGCACGACGGCCGGGGGCACCGGGGACCGGCCCAGCCCCGCGCAGCCGAGCGGGATGTGCTGGTGGTGGCCGGCCGACCGCCTGGCGCTATTTTTAGCTGCATCCCCTCCACAGCGCTGGTGCTGCTCGCTCTTCGCCTGTGCTGACTGTGGGTGAGTCAGAAGCGGCAGTTTCTCATCAGATCCCAGATAGTTTTGTTCTTGACTTCACCCCAGCGCCCTCCATCCCCAGGGCTGCTCAGCGCCCAGTGCGTCCCCCGCCGTGCAGGAGGCCGAGCGGCCCCGCCGAGCCCCCCGGGCTGCAAAGACCACGCGTGGCTCCTGAGACCCCTGCTTTGCGCCCAGCTGGGACCACCCCGCGCCCGTCGAGGCTGCCCTGCCTGTCGCCACAGAGCTCAGCCCCAGTGGTGGTGAAGGGCTGGATTTACCCCCCCCCCCGGAGGTCAGTGCACCAGGGAGAACAGCATTGCACCGGGAGAAGTGGGGTCGCAGCAAACTCCCCGCAGGGCGGATGCGGCCCCGTGGGTGGGCGTGCGAGCCCTCCGCGGTGGCGGCGAGCGGAGCGTCCCTTGCCGGGGACGCGGTGAGACAGAGGTTCACCGCCCCCGCGCTCGGGGCCGCGCTCCGGGAAGGCGAGCTATTTATAGAAAGCAGGGCAGGCGAGCAACCGCCGCGCAGCCGGCGTGTGCCGGGCAAGGCCTCCGCTGGCGCGTGCCCGCCAGGGCTGGAGTGCCGGCCACCAGCTCCCGGCGTGGGCATCGCTCCTGCGGCGGAGGGATGGGAGCTGCTGCGTGGCAGCGGCCGGCTCTGCAGCTTCGCCTGCGGGACCTGGGTGCCAGCTGCGGACGCGGCACTGCGGGACGGGGCGTTCGCCACCGGTGCAGCGATGCTGGGTGCTTTTGTGCTGGCAAGCATTTGCTGGGGGTGACTGGAGAGCCCTCAAGCCGTGCCGCAGCGCGCGGAGGAGGCTGCAGAGCCAGGGGGCTGCGGAGCTCGAAGGAGCTCGAAGGAGCAGCACTGATGACTCGAGCGCTGGCGGGGGTGGGCTGAAGTGGCGCCTGACCTAAGCATCTCTGCAGCCCCATGGCCGTGTGTGTGGAGGGCTATGGAGGAGGAGGAGGAAGAAGGGTGCTGGTGCACATTGTCCCTGTGTCCCATAGGTGCCTCCTCACGTGGCACTTGCTGCGACGCCAGGGGTGCCAGGCGTGATCTTAGCTGGGGATTTGCACCCCTGTCTCAGGGGAGCAGCAGGCAGGGAGGGCCCGATGGCGAGCAGGAGGAGGAGTATGGCTGCGTTGGCCCAGTGCATGCAGCCAGAGCTAGCGCTTTGCCCCGGCAGCGCTGGGGTGGCCAGGCCAGACCCGTTGGTGAGCATCTCTAGGCAGTGTGGTTCATGGCACGGCGTGCCGGGCTGGGCCGGCATCTCCCAGCCCTGAGCCTGCTCACATTGCTGATCCGGCTTGAAACTAACCCCGCTTAAAAAGGGAGGTGTTCGACATGGAGGGGCGGGAGTGACCCACGAGCTGGAGGGTAAATAATAGCTGCTTTCTAGGCAGAACCTTGTTCCCAAGGCTTCCCGCGGTGAGCCCAGAGCCGCCACTGGTGCCGTGGGGCAGGCGGCGGGGGGCCGGGTTGGCTTGTGCCACGTGTGGGCAATGCCCCTGGGTGCTCGCTGCCCCACCGCTCACCCGGAGCCGGGGCGCTCGCCCTCCCCACCCCTTTCCTGTGTGCAGAGGGGAAACGGCGGGCTTGTTCGCTTCTGCCCGCTGCGGCGCAACTTCCCATCGTGCGGCTGTGCTGCAGCGGGCCGTGGGAGGGGGGTGCCGCGTGGTGCCCTCCCGCGTCGCCCCCTCTCCCCGCCGTGCTGTGCTGCCTGGTGGCCCCGCGCGGGCAGAGCTGCCTGCGGGGCCACGCGGCCCTGCTTGGGGGCTGCAGCGTGCTGCGCTCTGGGCAGGAGCGGTGCCACCCGGGCCGCCCCTGCTGCCGCTGGCGTCCCAAACAGGGCCCCAAAGTCACCGCTCGCCTTGGGGCTGGCCCAGGACTGTGTCCTGCGGGACGGAGGCGGCGTCTTTTGGATAGATGTGGGGACAGGGATGGGGGCCGTGTGGGGGGCTGTGTCGAGACAGCACAGCTCACCTGCTGCACGGGCAGCCCGGCTCCGCACCACCCAGCTGCTCCCACGGCCCGAAGCTAAAGCACCCGGCGAAGCAGACGCCGAGCCTGGCCTCGCCGTGCTGCTGGAAGGGCATTACGGCGGTGCCGGTAGGGAAATGGGAAAACAACGTGCTAATGAACTCGTGCTGCTAATGAACTCGCAGTCGCAGGTTCTGGGGTTTGCTGGGTTGCTGCTGGCGCCTGCAAAGCTCCTGGGAGCACAGCGCAACCGCTCCCCGCAGCCCCAGGAGAAGGGAAACACTGGTGGGGCCGGGGAGGGAGCGGAGAAGGCCACAGGTTTCTGGGAGCAAGGCGAGCAGGGAGATGCCCATTGCTACCGTGCCTGGGACGCTCAGGCCTCCTGGATGAGGGACGCTTTGTGCCCAGGAGCGCAGTGGCAGCTCAGCTCAGCTTGGCTTGTCCCCAGCGCTGGCACCTGCCCGGCCTGGGGAGGACGTTGATTGCAATAAAGCCACAAACCCCTGATGTGTCAGGGTGACATGTGTGATGGTGCCAGGACAGTGGGCTGGGATCCCGGCCGGGTCAGGACCTTTTGGTGTGCCGGGGCCCCCCTCCAGCAGCAGCACTGGCACCGTGGGCGAAGTGCCCACCGAGTGCAGCCCGTCTCACCTGCGGGACCACCTTGGGCGTGGGTAGCCGGTGGCAGGGACCCTGCCGGGAGCCTCAGCCTGGGTATTTCAGGGCCTCCTGCCCTGATCTGGGGTCTGCCCTAGTCCTCGTGTCAGGCTCCGTGGTGGGTACAGGGTTGTCGCTGGTGGTAGAGCAGTCGCTGGCAAACGTCCCTGCAGCTGGCTCTCATGGCACCCGGAGCAGGGAAGAGCTGATGCCACCCAAGCTCATGTGCAAGGACTTGTCATGCAGTTGGAGGGACCTGGTGCCTTCTGGGTGATTAGGGAACCTGCAGATGCCTCCTCAGAGTAGGCCCCATTCCCTAGGCCAGGCCTATGCAGCGGGGGGCGGGGGGAAACATGCGCCTTTATTTTTCTTTTTGGTTTTATATTTCCTGGCAAAATGAATTTTAAGGTGGAAAAAAAAAATGCCAGCTCCAAGTGCTTTGTGTGAAATGTGTCACTTGTGTCACGGGAGTGTTCGAAACTTTCCCGGCACTGCTTGGAACTGAAACTGCTAAAACGTCACCCCGGAGTCGCTGTGCGCTGAACGGGATGTGGAGCAGGGGGTCTCCCAAGGAGGAGTGCTGTGGCTCCTTGCGGCACACGCAGCAGTGTGGAGGTTGGGAGCTGCGATCAGGGCTGGGGTTAGCAAGGTCCTTTTGGGTGCAAAGAGAAAACTGCTCCTACATGATTTCTGCAGCCCTGAAGCTCTGGGACTCTGTGTACCCGAAGGATTTAGCCCACGTCTGGCTGTGCCCTGCATAGCCAGCATCGCACAGCCACTGAAATTTGCTACCCGCCTCTGTAATGTCCAAGGAAACGGGTACAAGAGTTTCCACATGGGCTTGGGAGGATACTGAGCACATCCACATTCCCGGCATGGGGATGCCCTTGCGCCGGACATGTTTGTGCAGGCAGCCAAAATCTTCCCGGTCTCGTGGTGGATCTTGGAATGGGCTTTGCCTTTGCAGGCTCTGTCCCTTGGCCTGCTCGCAGCCTGCTCCGTGGCCCTGCTGCTCTGAACCAAATCCCGCAGTGAAGCTGCGTCCAGCCCAGGGCTGGTGCAGTGCTGGTGTCCACATCGCTGTCCCTGAGGCTGCCAGGGCTGAATGACACGGGGACAGGGCTGTGCCAGGAGAGCACAGTGCGCTGTGGCATGCTGCCAGGGTCCGGGCAATGCCTGCTTGCTTCATCGCCGCTGGCTGCCAGGAGAGTCACTGTCACGGCCGCAGCTGCGCCCTGGGAACGCTGCATCCCTCGGCCCCCTCACAGCGAGAGGACGCCGGCTTGCGGGGCGCCTTCTGCTCCCGTGCAGCTGAGCGCCCTCTGAGTTAGATGAGGGCGCAGCGCAAGATGCCAGGCTGCGGAGCTGGAGCCTGCCAGCCAGTATCCTGCCAGCCGCGTGGTCCTGGAGCCAGGCAGGAGCTGAGCGCCTGCGCCAAGCCCCGCTGCAGCGCTGGCTCCAGACCCTGCTGTGCTAGCCCAGAGCCGCTGCCATGAACCCTCCGCATCCCTCTGCTCCCCTCCGTCATGGGCCCTCTGCATTCCCTCACGCCTCACCCACACATGCTGTTTGTCCTTAGTGGCACAAACCAGTGATTGCAACAAATGGAGTTGCAAAAATGATTGCAAAAAAGATTGCAAAAATGGAGTTTGTGCCTGTGTCCACTGCGGGAAAATGGATTTTGTGGAAGTGGCATTTGCAGTTGGATCCCAGACTACCGTAGCCAGACACTGCCCTGTCCTGCTCTGCCATGGGGCTGGGGGGGATGCTGGCCTTGCAGAGGCGCCTGTGCACGGACTTGGGACTCCCTGGAGAGCTGTGCGTCCCTTGGTGGCTGTGCTGGATCTGGGCTCAAGGCTGTTTCAGGCTCACCACCTCCTCTGTGTGCTCTTGCACCCATGGGGAGACCCACTGCAGCTCTGCCAGCCAAGAAGCCGGGTAGGGTGCCCTAGTGGGTGCGCAGAGTCCGGCGCCCGGGAGCACAAGGGCTGTTTGAATCCTGCCCGGCAGCCTCGAGTGCCTTGGGGCCGACCGCAGCCCAGCCCTGTGCCTGTCCCGGGGAGGAAAAGCCATGGCAGGGGGTGATGGGGGCTCGCAACGACCCTCCCCAAGTGGAGCCAGAGCCTCCACAGCCCTGGTGTGGGCGGGTGACGAATTGAGAGCGTTTCAGGGAACTTTCTGTTTCCTGGTTCTCAAATGCTCGTGCTGCTGCTCCCTTTCGCTTCCCTCTCCTGCTCTTCCTGCTGGGGCTGGGCATGCCCCGGCTCGCATGGGGTTGGCAGTGGCTTCTCGGAAGATAGTCTGGGACATCCCAGCACCAGGAAACCCAGGCGCCAGGGCACTAGGCGAGCCTGGCTGCGTTTGGGCGAGGGAAGGTGTGAGGGGCACGCAGTTCCTCCGCGTCGGCTCAATCACCGGGCCGGTGAAATGCAGCTTCCTCCCAGCCGTAAGGGCTGTTGTGCGAGTCCTGCGGTCTGCTGAGACCAGACAGCGTGCCCAGATCTCCAGTGCCGAGGGCCCCTCCGACGAAAGGTTGCTGCGTACCTTGCAGCATGGCCACATCCGGAGGCCCTGTTGGCACTGTGGTGCATGGCTGGAGCATCGCGGACCGCACAGAAAGCGAGTGAGTTGCTCATGAGGGATGCAAATTCCCAGGGTGGAGGGGTCTCTCAGCAGTGAGGATGCAATCGCAGGCTGGTCGGGACTGTGGTACCATCTCTTGCAGGACGCAAGCTGGGGAATGCGCTGGTGGCATAAGGGTTCATAATGTGGCGCCTCGAGGCCACAGTTCTCTTATGATGCCCTTGGTGCCCGGTGGTAGTTCACCGTTAAATGCACATTTAATTGTGTGCTGGGATCTGATACAACCGCTGTTCCGGCTAATTGCAGAGGAGCATCTGAATAGGGCTGCCGGCGATGTTTAAAGAAGATACAATCAAAGATTAGGCAGTGCCAGAGCATCTCTGCCACCCCACTCAGTGAAGGCTCATGGCTGCATTGCAAACACTAATTAATTGAGCCTTGTAAACACTGCTGTGAGGAGGGTAAATATTGGCAGGTGCTGTTCTGGGAGGGAAGAGCAATGCTGGGATTGAAGGCCGGGCTGTGGAGCCGAAACTACCAGGGTGGCACGGGGTGCATCCTGCTACAGGGGCCCCCTTGCTCTGCCCATTGCTGCTGGTCCCCATTGCATGGTTGTCCTTAGGGATGCTAGTGCTGGTCTTGATGGTGAGACCATCTTCATGCCTGCCTGTTGAACCCTGGCAGCTCTCTTTGGCTTCTTGCTTTGTGAGAGAGGGCAGGTCAGCTTATTGCTCCGGGTGAGGATGGGTGGCCGTGGGGACATCCCTGCTCCCCAGCAGTGCCAGCCATCTGCGGAGGGGAGTTGCAGGACAGGCAGGGACATGGCTGCCCTCTGCTCACCAGGGCAGGCAGCTTGATGGCACGACCCTGGGTTTGTCCATCATCTGTGTCATGCAGAAACTGCAGAGTGGCAGACAGCCTCTGCTGAGGAGGAGGGGATGGTGTGGTCTGGAGTTGAGGCAGCCCAAGTGCAAAGGGGACGGAACTGCTGTTCCAGGGTAATGCCAGCACTAACAAGCAGTCCTGCTGGTCCCGGTGGCTCTGGGGCACTGCTGTCCCCTCCCGGGGAGCTCTTCTGGCCTCCAGCTCCATGCTCTGCCCTGCTCTCCCCTCCATGCCTAGGGAGCTGCAGCGGGTCGAGGCTCCCCTGGGTGCTGCTCCTGGGCACCAGGAAGAGGAAGTCTGGCAGAGGTGGCAAGAAGTGGTGGTTTTGCATTGCTGGAAACCTCCCATCACCAGTTCCTGTAATGTCTGGCAGTGTCCCCTCAAAGCACCAGCTCGTGGAGTCCCATGACAGAGGGACTAATTACAGGGACAGGTTTGAAAGTATGACCCATGTGCAATTGTTGCACATGTCCGGTGTCCAGACTCTTATGGGCCCTGGCTCTGGTCAGTCCTGGAGGACTGTTTGAGCAGAGTGGGCTCTCCTCCCTCCCTGGCCCTGCCTGGTGAGGTGCCCAATGCACCACCTCCCCAGGGCCTGTCCTTCCAGCGTGCCACTAAACGGGACTTTGTTTGGCTCCTGCCAACTCTTCCAGGGTTCATTCGTGCTCCCTCTGTGGGGCTGCTCTTAATGCAAGAGGAGTGGGGCTGGGGAGCCCCCTCCAGGGAGCAAGAGGCATCATCTTCATAGCATCCGGGAGGGAAGCAGGGCTGTCCTAGGGTTGGACTCTCCTGGGGTGATGCAAAAAATAGCCAGTGCCCACGGTGCAGCCAACAGGCAAGGGACATCATTGCTGTCACTGTTTGGCACTGGTGAGACCCATCTGGACACGGGGCAGCCCCGGTTCTGAGCACTTGAGCCAGTGCCAGAGGTGCCGGGGCTCCGGATGCGCCTGCCCAGGCAGAAGTTGTGGACAGCACTTCTGCACCCACACAGGCTGCAGAGGGAAAGTCTGTGCGTGGGCATGCAGCTGGCCAAACATGCTGCAGGGAAGCTGGGAGATGGGCACTGCTGTCAAGCGAGGGGGTGAAGGCTAGGGGTCCTGGGCAGCCCCCTATGTGGAGGCTATGCTGGATTTATGGCCCTTCTGTGTGCCACATGCTGGGCATGATGCCAAATTCAGCATCCCTGGACAGATCCCCCAAATGTCCCACCTATGCTCTGGGCAGTGCTTTACTCCTGGGCACGGGACTGTAGGGGACAGCGTCGCTGGAGGGTCTTTGCCAGGGCTGGGGGCTCCCTGGGGCTCAGGGACGGGCTGCGCTGCAGGAGCTCACGTGTTTCTGTGGTCTCTGTGCAGAAAAGCGTGAAGGAGGGGCTGTTGCTGAAGCAGACGAGCTCCTTCCAGAGGTGGAAGAGGCGATACTTCAAGCTGCGGGGCAGGACGCTGTATTATGCCAAGGACTCCAAGGTAGGCTGGCCGCCCTCTGTGTGCTGAGCACTGGACGCTGCCAGGGCTCATCCCTGGGGGTTGGGGATGGTGCAGCAGCCACCGGGAGGGGCACTGAGCCTCACACTTCCAGGATGCTGAGCAGGAGGGCTTGACCCTGAAGGTCCAGGGATGGCCTTGAAAATCCCAGCTTGCAGAGCAGAGGTCCAGGATGAACGAGCACTTCTCCCAGTGTGAGTGTCCCCACGCAAGCAGTTGCGCAGTGATGCAGCTGGTGAGAGAGAGGAAAAGAGCTCATATCCCTGATCTCTGACCTCCCACACATGGTAGGGGTGCGAGAACAAGGTGTTGGGCTGCACTGGTGGCAGTGGCTGGATGCCCGTGTCGGGAGAGCAAGAATGTGGCCAGTGAGGAGGCTGCGGCTGTCCCTGGGCAGCCAGGTGATCTGGTTGTAGCCCCTCTGCCCAGGCATGTCTCCCTACGGACAGCTCTGGTGCCCATCTCTGCCCCAGTGCTGTGGGAAAGGAAGCTTTGCTGCCCATAATTTTGGACTCTGGGACCTGCCACTGTCTCTGAGGCTGAGAGCAGGGCTCTGATTTCTCCCCTGCAGTCTCTGATCTTCGATGAGGTGGACCTATCTGATGCCAGTGTGGCGGAGACCAGCACCAAGAACATCAACAACAGCTTCACGGTGAGGGTGGCGCAGGGCACCCGTCCCACTGCCTGCCGTGCCGCTCCACCTCGGCTGCAGCACCTGGCCCACGGAGAGGCTCTGCAGCTCCAGGCGTAGAGCCATGGCCTGTGGGGCAGCCCTCCAGTGTGGTGGCATGGCCCTCATCTCCTGTGCTACTGGAGGGGCAGTGAAGCTGGAGGTAGCATGAGCCATGGGATGCTGGTGCATGACAGTGCTACACCCATGGGCTTTGCTGGGGGGCTGTGTGGGGGCCCGACTCATTGTGTGGTGGCTTTGCAAGGGGACACAGGGGCCTGGCTTTTCTAGGTGATCACGCCTTTCCGGAAGCTCATCTTATGTGCAGAGAACCGCAAGGAGATGGAAGACTGGATCGGTGCCCTGAAGTCTGTCCAGAAGTGGGAAATCCATGAGGTGAAGGAGGCTGCGAGCACATGGGTGGCTGTATCAGTGGTGGTCCATGGGGCAGGAAGCTGCTCAAGGGATGCAGGGTTACCTGGATAGACAGGACCAAGCCATGTGGCCAGGGTGCCCAGGCAAATAGCCCCAAGGAACTGATGCACCAGATCAGGGTGGGCTCCACCAGCATGTCCAACTCTCTGGCCTCCTGGGCTCTGTCTGCTCCCCTCCTGGGGCTTGGACATCCTGCCCTCAGGCCCAGACCTGCAGGGAGAAGAGATGGGAGTCGGACTGGGAACATTCAGGGGAGTTGGGACAGGGCTAAGCCCACTCATTTCTGGCCAGTCCTTAGGGAGGTCTTTGAGCCAGGGGGCAAGAATGGAAAGGGTGCCCGCATGGGGCTGGCTGGGGGTCCTGCAGCACCCGCCCTGTGCCGCAGCCATGGGCCCAGGACTGATGGGCCAGAGCTCTGCCCCGGCAGGCCACCCAGTTCAACATGGAGCACTTCTCGGGCATGCACAACTGGTACGCCTGCTCCCACGCCCGGCCCACCTTCTGCAATGTGTGCCGCGAAGCCCTCTCAGGGGTCACCTCCCACGGCCTCTCCTGTGAAGGTAGGCACCACCAGCCGGCTGGTGGGAGTCGGGGCCCGCTGTGGGGTGGGCTGGGACTAGTGCGGGGCTGGCCCTCTCCAGCTAGTGGGCAGCGCAGGGGGCTGGAGGCTCGCTTGGACCGGGAGTGATGCAGGGTGATGTCCATGGCCAGATTTGCTGGGATGGAGCTGTTTCCAGCCTCAGGGGCTTGGGGCCCAGGGGTGCACATCCCCTGGGGGACCATCCCTGCTCCTCACCCACTCTTCATCCCAGTCTGCAAGTTCAAGGCCCACAAGCGCTGTGCAGTGAGAGCCACCAACAACTGCAAGTGGACCACCCTGGCCTCCATCGGTACAGAAATCATCGAGGATGAGGACGGGGTAAGCACCTCCGCTCCGTGCAGGCACGCCACTGCAGTGAATCCCGGCAGGACAGAACAGCCAGTGTTGGAGCACCTGGCAGAAGTGGCCTTTTACTGCCCGAATGAGGAGCAGGGATAGCCCCTGCCCTCCGTGGCCTCTGGGCCTGGCACTGGGGAGACATGGCCCAGGGCACTATGGAGGGGACACCATTTTCCAAGGAGAACCATCTCCAAATGTTTGCCGGTGACTCTCTTGCTCTGCCTCAGGCACTGGCATCTGCAGGGGCTAGGTAGCAAAGGGTGAGAGGAGGCACGAGGCCTTCCAGTACTGGTTTGGGGCATTCCCTGCCCTCCTCTCCCCAGTGCCTGGGGGAAGGGGGTCACCCATGCTCTCTGTTCCTTGAGCACACAAGGAACTGGCATGGGTCATTGGTGGCCGACTGCCTTTCTTCACAGGTGGCCATGCCCCACCAGTGGCTGGAGGGGAACCTGCCCGTCAGTGCGCGCTGTGCCGTGTGTGACCGAACCTGCGGGAGCGTCCGGAGGCTGCAGGACTGGCGGTGTCTCTGGTGCAAGGCCATCGTAAGGACGTACCCCACCAGTGCCTCGCACCCTGGTAGCAGATCTGCCCCTGTTGCTTCTCTGCCTTGTGCAGCTTTGTGCACCCTGGCCCATGGCAATCCCAGGCACAGTTGCGGGCTGCAGGCTGGTTGGGGTCCCTGTCTGAGGCCACTGGACCTCTCATGGGCTGTTGGCTGAGCAAGCACTTGGCAGGGCTTTGGGAAGGATGGCCCCAATGCGAGCTGTGTGTCAGGCACCCAAAGAGCTGGGGTTGAGATTGGGTCTGGCCTTCTCCTCCCAGCCACAGCGCTCATCAGTCACTAAAAAATCAGCTGCTAAGAAATTAATGCTCCTTCTGGCTGCATCCCTGGGGAAACTGAGGCTTGGTGGGAAATGATCAACAAAGCCAGGGTTGGTGCTGGGTCCCCTTGCTTCTGCCACAGCTCAGCACATGTCCCCCTACCCCCAGGTTCACAGCGCCTGCAAGGAGCTCTTTGGGAAGAGATGCCCCCTGGGACAGTACAAAGTTTCCATCATCCCACCAACCGCTTTGAACAGCATCGATTCAGACGGTGAGTCCTGGAGGGGGGAATGGCTGGTCTGTGGATGTGGAGGACAGGCACCTCTCTTGGGCTGTTTGGGACAAGGTCTCTTGAGTCCCGTGAGCTCCAGCTCCTCCTCAGCAGACTTTGACTGGGCTATCGTGGCACTGTGCCTGCTTTCCTGTGTGGTACCAGCAGCACCATGGTCAGTAGGTTCCAGAGTCAATGTCCCTCCCTGCAGCACCCTCGGCTGAACTCTGCTTGTTGCAATATGCTCTGACCCAGGGCTGCAGCAGTGCCATGCTTTGGGGTGACACTTCTTCCCCAGGTGTTGCTTTAGTGGCTTCTGCCAGGCCTGTCTCTCGCGGTGGCCCTGGTCATGGTCCATGCCCACCCTTGCTCAGTCCTCTCTATCCTCCAGGCTTATCTATGCGGTTTCCCACCCCTTCCCCCCGGGATAGTTGTCTAGATGGGTGTCTTTGCCTGTCTCCTTCGCCACGGGCTCCACAGGGGTGCGGGTGCCTTTGCGCTCCATGGCCTGGCTTATCCCCGGGCCGTGGTCGACGATGCAGCTCCAGGTGCCTGCCCCAAGCCCCATCTCTAATCGTGGTGGTTGCCCCAGATCGATGGCTGCTCAGCTGTTCATCTCCTTGCAGAGCAAAGCAGGAGCCTTGCCTGGGTTATTTCTCTATTTCTGAACCTTTGCTGGCTTTTCTGTAACACAGAGCACAGCCTCCCCGGTGGGTCTGGGTGGCTGTGAGATGTCGGGAGAAGTGCTCTCCATGCCCCAGCCTCACGGCGATGGGGAGAAGCGATACCTGGCCAGGGAGACTCCCTCCCCCTTCTCCCTCCCCCTCTCCGGAGGGGTCCAGCTGGCCTCCACTGAGCAAAATCTGTTCTTCTCCTCCAGATATTTCTTTCCTTGTTCTTTAATGATTTTCGCCGCTTCCCTCAGCCGGTGGCTCATCTGCTTCTCGTTACTCATCAGGATGCTGTCAGGGTAACCATCACGCGGCTTCTTTTCAGCCGTAAGAGCCATGGCTCCTTGTGGCTGGGCCCCTATTAGCATCGCTGCTCTGTGCCTCCCGCGGCAGCCCGGCTACGTGGGGCCGGCAGTGGCTGCAGCAGCCGAGCCCCTGGGGCCGCAGCCCATCTCCGGCGGGCAGTTGCTGGCGGACCCCGGCCGGCTCTCCCGCGGTGGCGGATAGCCCTGCGGGGCTGCGGCGCTCCCCCTCCTCCTCCCCGCCGTGATTTCTCCCCCGCTGTACATGTGCGATCGGCAGCCGGCTCTTCCGCTCCCAGCCCACACACTGACTCAGCAGCCCCCGGTGTTTTGGTTCTCAGATCCGCTCCGGTTGTTCCCGGGCGGCAGCAGATACCGAGTGATGCCTGGGCCCGGCGGAGGCACCAGCTGGACCACGGCGATGCCGCTCCGCACGCGCCCGCTCCTACCGGGAGCTCCCTCGGCCGCCCCGGAAAGCCTCCCGGCTCGCGGTGGGGTGGCTGCACCGGGGCTCCTGCAAGCACCGGGTCTTCCAACCACCCCTCGCTGGGCGCTCCCGGGTGGTCCGCGTGCGATGGTGGCAGCGAGGGGGTTTCAGTGCAGCAGGACTGCGACGTCCTGCTGAAGGCGCCTGAGGGAGAAGGTCCTCAGCAGAGGCGAGGGCAGGAGCTCAGCGCTGCATTCACGGAGGGCCAGGATGAGGCTGAGGCAGTATTTACAGATACTGCAGTACCGCGGCTAGTGATTATGTAGCCACGCAGCTTGCAAACACTTCCAGCCGCTGCAAAAGGAGAGCCCAGACAGGCAGGATGTGTCTGGATTACCAAGTGCCTGAGGTCTCTGCACAAAGGCCGTGGTGGTGACTAGGGCAGGGGGAGCACCTTGGGGGTCAGCCTGGGCGGGCACAGGCGGCTGCTCGGAGGCCCAGGTGCTTCAGGGCTCATGCATGCGGCAGCGGCATGAGTGCGGGAGCGTCCCCGAGCCAGGACACCAGCCGTGGAGGGCCACGTCCCGGGGCGCCCTGGACGGGATGGGGTGTGCCACAGCCGGCTGCAGGCTCCAGGCCAGCTATCGATTCTCCTCTGCCTTGGGCACATTTCATCCCCCATCTAATTTCTTTAAAAGCACCGTGCTGGCTGCCAAGCCTCCCTAGGCCTCTGCGTCATTCACCTCCACCCTGCCAGATCTCTTGCACAAGCAGGCAGCAGAACTAGGGGTGACAGTATAGCTTCCTGTGGAGGAAGCTGTCCTGGGAGAGCTGGAGGGTGGCAGGTCCTCAGTGGGTACTGGTGGGCTGCAGGCTATCGCCTGTGGTCATGCTTTCTGCCAGTGCCACCCTGGGTTGCACTGCTGGGTCAGAGCATGCCCCGCTGCTGAGGGGTTTTGCTAGGTTGGTCCTGTTTGGATTGCTGGCACAGTGAGGCTCAGTGGGTGACCATCCTGTGCTCACCACTACTTCTGTCCTCATCAGAGTGGCAGCCCAGGCCCAGGTTTCACCTTGGTGACTTGCTTAGGTCCCTGCTCCATCACTGCCTCTGCAGGCACAAACTTGGATCTGCCCCGTGTGCCAGTCTGGCACAGCCTTGGCCCATCCCCCATCCCTATTCCCATTCCAATTCCCTTTCCCATCCCCATCCCCATCCCCATTCCTTTCTTCATTCCCATCTCTATCCCCATCCCTATCCCCATTCCTTTCCCCATCCCCATCTGTATCCATATTCCCATCACTATCTCCATTCCCATCCCTATCCCCTCCCCATTCCTTTCTCCATCCACACCGCCATCCCCACTCCCATCCCCTCCCCATCTCTATCCCCATTTCTATCTCCATCTTCATCTCCATTCTCTTCCCCATCCCCATCCTTATTTCCAGCTCCATCTCCATTCCCATTCATTGCCATCTCTCAGCTCACTCTTCCTTCCTCCCCTTTCCATCCCTTGAGCATCCTGATTGCCATTTTTTCAGCCCTCTCTCTTGACCCCATCAGCCTGCAGTTTTGGCATAGCACAGTCCAGGTGTCTGTGTGGCCTCTGGTCTCCTAAGGTCTCTCCTTTAGTGTCCTTGGGGAGAGAAGAGCCAGGGATGGGGACACTGCCTGGAGCTTATGTGTGCGGGTTCACGACAGGTTTCTGGAAGGCCACCTGCCCCTCATCCTGCTCCAGCCCACTCCTGGCCTTCGTCAACTCCAAAAGCGGGGACAACCAGGGCGTCAAGTTTCTGCGCAAGTTCAAGCAGTTCCTCAACCCGGCCCAAGTCTTTGACCTCATGAACGGGGGCCCACACCTCGGGTAAGTGCCAGCCTGGGCACTCGCTCTCCTGCCGGGCTTGGGGGGATTGCATCAGCGTGGGCCCCACGCAGGAGGATGATGCAGCCCTGAGCCCCCTCTCTCCTGCCTCCGGCCAGGCTGCGGCTCTTCCAGAAGTTTTCCACCTTCCGGATCCTGGTGTGTGGGGGAGACGGCAGCGTGGGCTGGGTCCTCTCTGAAATCGATGCCCTTGGCCTGCACAAGCAAGTGAGCGGAAGCGCGGCTGCATGGCATCGCCGCGGCATGGGGCTGGGCAAGCTGGCTATATCCCAGCCCTCTCCCTAACACCAGCACCCATGGGGCAATGGGGTGACAGCCAGCCCCCTCTGCATGCCCAGGGTGCCGCAAACTCCTGGCATGGGTGGGTCGGGGTGCCGGGGACAAGAAGCGGGTGCTTGGCTAACATGGACCTCAGCTTCAGGGCGAGGGGTGTTACAGGTGGTTCCTATTACCCCCTGGTGTGGGTGCCCATGGCTGGGCCTGCCCCGATCCCCCAGCTTGCTCAGAGCACCCTGGGCCTTCTTCTGCAGTGCCAGCTGGGTGTCCTACCCTTGGGGACTGGCAATGACCTGGCACGGGTGCTGGGCTGGGGCAGCCTGTGTGATGATGATACTCAGCTGCTGCAGATCCTGGAGAAGCTGGAAAGGGCCACCACAAAGATGCTGGACCGGTGAGTATGGTGCGGGGCACTGGGGCTCCTATGGGGCTGGAGTAGAAGCATCTCTGCTCACCACTTGGCATTGTCATCTCCTGTATCTCTCAGTCACCCCCCTTCCTCTCCTTCTGCCTGCATGTCCCAGGCCTTTGCCCTCTGCCAGGGCGCCGAGGGTGGGCAGGCGGGTGGCTGGGATGGGTGACAGTTAGTGGTGGTCTCTGCTCGGCAGCTGGAGTGTGCTGACCTATGAGGCGCCCAAGCAGTCTCCCCCAGCCATGAAGGAGGAGGAGAATGGGGACTCCAACATCCAGGTAGGACACTCTGGGGGCAGAGGGCTCTGTGTGGGGCAAGCTGGTCCCCTTTCAAGCCGTGAGCTGAGACAGGGAGCACTTGCAGTGGGCTCACATGTGTGAAAGGGAAGGTGTGACCCCCAGAGAGGCCGTGCCTGGGGTCCTTGGGGAATCAAGGCTGCAGAGGGGCTTCCAGCTGGCTGGGCACAGTGAAACGAGTCTGACAGGTCTCAGTTCAGCACACATAGAGCCATCCCCCTGCACTGGGATGCACTTTGCCACCTGCCAAGAGGCAGAGAGGGTAGCTGGGAGAGGCGGAGCTGACCTGCAAAGTTGGCAACTGAGGGGCTATTTTTGACTCTTCCATGTACTTCCCCACCAGCTCTGTGCCTTGGTTTCCCTCCTGGTTTATCCTGCAAGGGCTACGTGGGTGGAGCATCCCCTCTGCCCAACAGCATGAATACCATGTGCCTGCCTTTGGGGCTGGAGGAGGGTTGTTGTTCATCCTTGGTCCGAGGTGGACTGGGCAAGTGTCCACCCTGGATCGAGACACACTGGAGGGCAGCACAGCCCCAGCTGTGACCCCTGTCCCCCCAGGCCCAGATCTCCCACTACGCCGACTCCGTCGCCTTTCACTTGGCCAAGATCCTGGAGTCTGACAAGCACTCGGTGGTGATCTCGTCTGCAAAGTAAGGGGTGTGCTGGGGACAGGGGCGCAGGTGCCCACCCCCACCCAGGGGTGCTGAGCCCTCCCAGGATCAGATTAATACCCAGCTTGCCAGCTGCAGATGCCAGGCTAGCTGCCAGCTAGTCCTGGCACTGCCCCACTGGAGCAAGGGAGGCTCATCCCAACAGTCCCCCAAGGGATGGCACCCATGCCCAGCCGGTGGGTCTGTGCCCCTGCCACCGTCCTGCCCCTTTCCTTGGCAGGTTCCTGTGTGGCACCGTGAACGACTTTGTGGCCGAGGTCGGCAGGGCTTATAAGAGAGCTACTGAGAACAAGCAAGAGGCTGAGCTGATGGCACGGAAGGTGGGTTGGGGGGCAACTGAGGGCTGGGGAAGGAGACGGGCCCCGGATGCTGGGAGCGTGACCGGTGGAGAGGCTGGCTAGACATGTCCTGGTACCCTGTGCTCTTGAGGTGCATGGCACACGGGGTGCCCATGAAAGCATGCCGTGCTGGCAGCGGGCAATGGCGTGGGGTGGTGCAAGTGATGGGCATCCTGCAGTGCGCCATGCTGAATGAGAAGCTGGACTCGCTGGTGCGGGAGCTGAATGATGAAGCTCAAGCCATCATGGTCCCCGAGGGAATGTCACAGGCCACACTGGCTGATGCCAAGGACCACGACAAAGAAAGTGGCTTCAACCCCAGCCCTGTGCCCCGCATTTTCAAATCAAAGGAGCAACTCATGCTGCGGGCAAACAGCCTCAAGAAAGCCCTGCGGCAAATCATTGAGCAAGCAGAGAAAGGTGAGGAGGTGTGAGGGTCCTGAACCCAGGGCAGATGTGCCAGTCCAAGCCCTGCCTGGCACCGGTTCCAGCAGTGAGCCTGCGTGATAGCAGGACATGGCTGCAGTAGCTTCTCGCAGTGCCAGGCAGGGCAGCACCAGAGCCCGGGAGGCTGCACCCGGGCGCAGGGGGGCAGGCACCAGGAGGGAGCAGACCCTTGGGTGCAGGCAGGCAGGACTGCCGTGGAGCGCGCTGCAACGCCTGTGTTTCCACCCAGCTGTGGACGAGCAGAACAAGCAGACCCAAGCCTACTGTGGCACCATGGGCCCCACCAAGAAGGACAGCTCAGAGGAGTGCAACAAGGAGGCGGAGAGGCTCAGTAAGGTTCTAACCGGGCAAGCTGTATGTGTGGCATTGAGGTGGCACTGGGCTGAGCTTTGGGATGGGATGGGCTTGAGGTGGTCAGGGTAAGAGCAGATCTACTAGCTGCCTCTTCTCTTGTTCCGGCCAGGCTCGCGGCGGGAGACGGTGACCTCTGCAACCTCCTCCATCATCCTTGACAGACCTGACACCTTCGGCACCTTGCAGTTCCCCGAAGACCCCAGCGCCCTGTGAGTCAGAGGCTGGGCCCTCCATGGGGCTCTCGGCCACTCTGGCTGTCCACACGTGCCCCTCATGCGGCAGGGAGCACAAACAGGCAGCTCGATGGTGGGCTTTAACCACTGGCCTCCGAGAACAGAACTGCACCTGGGCATCCTCCTCCTGGTGTCGCAGGTGTCCCCTGCCCTGAGCCCTCCCTGGCACCATAGTGCCTGAGTGCCAGCCCCTCCTGGTGACATGAGCCACCACCTGCTGTGTTTCACGCTGGCAAACCCCTGGCTGGCATCTTGTAGATGCTGAAGTTGGGAGCACTGGGTCCCCTCCAGGCAGGTCCTAGGTGCTCAGTGGGAGTCGCAATGGGGAGACCAAAGTGGCCACAGCTGCTAGGTCTCTGCTGGCTTGGGTAGAGTGTCCCCATGCCTGATGCTGGCAGCCATTTCCTGGTCCATGCCAAACCCCCTCCCCTTGCTCACATTGCAACTCTGGCTATTTTTATTCTGCTCCCATTTCCCAGTTCCACCCCAGCAATCACCTGTGTGTGGCACTCTCCCAACCCACCTTCCCTGTCTGCTGCTTTCAGCCAATTCTCCGAGAAATGTGTCATGAATAACTATTTCGGCATCGGCCTGGATGCGAAGATCTCTCTGGAGTTCAACAACAAACGAGATGAGCATCCCAAGAAGTGCAGGTTGGCTGAGCCCCCAGCAAAAATGTGGGCAGCCTGGTCTCCTCCGGCTCTCTGGCTTGGGGCTTCTGAACCAGAAGGGACTGTCTGGAGCTCAGGAAGCAGGAGGTCAGCTCAGGGCTGCATCTGCACCCAGAGCTGTTGCACTGCTTCATAAGTGCCTCTGGATGCAGATACTAACAAACTCATCATGGGAAGGGGAAGTACTGCTGTGAGGCTCCTGCTACAGATGCCATGGGGCCTGGGGTAAACCTGGGCTGGATCCAAGTGCACACTAGTGTCAGGAGGTGCTCAGTGGGGTTTACTTGCTCTGCACCTGGATGGGCAAGATCTTGCCATGCCAGCATGGACTTGAGCGGGTCTTTAGCATGCCTGGGTGCCAAGCACTGCATCCTGCATCTCCTAGGAGGTGCAAGGCAGCACCTGTCCTGAAAGTGAGGAAACTGAGGCACAGAGCAGGAACATGCCAGGTCTGAGCTCATCTGGAGTCTAAGCCTGGAGGGGAACTGAAAAGCTGGTTCCTGCCCTGTGCATTCCCTCCTGTGCCTGAAACAGTGCTGGGGAGGTTCAGATCTTGTGTTTGGGAGCCTGAGCTGTCAAGGCTGTTGGGCTCTGGCTGCAGAGGGGACAGCGAGCTGCTGCCCTTGGCGAGGCTGCGCTATTGCTGGCTACAGCGCAGGATGGGCAGTGTAGTAGCCTCCATGGATTGGGGTGCAGGGTGCATGATCTGCAGTCCAGACTGGGTGGTTTTGTCCACTGCCCCACGGAGGGAGCACAGCCTGCTGCAGGGCAGAGGAGGGCTTGCTGCCCCTCTCACCCTGCCCGTTCTGCCCCTGCAGCAGTCGCACCAAGAACATGATGTGGTATGGGGTGCTGGGCACGAAGGAGCTCCTGCAGCGCACCTACAAGAATCTGGAGCAGCGGGTGCAGCTGGAGGTATGTGGGCAAGGGGAGCTGTGCCCCGGTGAGCGAGGCTGCGGGGAGGCTGTGTGGGCAGGGAGGGCCAGCAGGGACTGGCATCCTCCAGGCTTGGCCTTCTCTTCCAGTGCGACGGGGTGCCCATCTCCCTGCCCAGCCTGCAAGGCATTGCTGTCCTCAACATCCCCAGCTATGCTGGGGGCATCAACTTCTGGGGAGGCACCAAGGAGGACAACGTGAGTGTGAGCGCTGTGGGGTGGAGAGGAGGGCATGGGTTGCCCTTACTGTGATCCTGGAGATCCTGTGATTCCCAGGGGGAGCAGTGGTCTGAGATGTCCCTGCCTTGGTCATATATTGCGGGGGGGGGGGGGGGGAGGTATGGAGGGAGGGGGTGGGTCCCAAAATGCTTGGGCCTGACCCCAGCTTGGGGGTCTCAGTTGTGCTGGCCCCCTGCAGAACTTCGGGGCTCCGTCCTTTGATGACAAGAAGCTGGAGGTGGTGGCCGTCTTCGGCAGCATCCAGATGGCTGTGTCGCGGGTCATCAATCTCCAGCACCACCGCATAGCTCAGGTAGGATCTGGTGGGGCCGGGCAGGGACAAGGACTCTTTGGGACCTGTGTGTGCCCACACTGACACAAGTGAGCAGGAATGAGGCACTGCGTGGTGCCAGAAAGCTTTGGGACACCTCAGCCCCAATGCCCCAGAGGTCCTGTGGGTGGTGTGGGTCTGCTGGGCTTCTGGCCTTGTGGCTGGCACCTAAAGGTCACAGGTGGTGGCAGGAGACTGTTCAGCCTCAGCACAGATGCTGAACACCACAGCGGGCAGTGCCAGCCCTGTGATGCCAGCCCCAGACTGTCTGCCCTGCAGTGCCGCATGGTGAAGATCACAATCCGGGGGGATGAAGGCGTGCCAGTGCAAGTGGATGGAGAAGCCTGGATCCAGCCCCCGGGAATCATTAAGATCCAGCACAAGAACCGAGCCCAGATGCTGACAAGAGATCGGGTGAGCTTTGCCCTCCAGCCTGTCCATGGGCCTGGGGGCTAGCCTTGCTCTGGGTTGGGCCTGGAGCAGAGGTCCGCAGGACATCCAGGGAAAGCTCTTCTCCCTTGGCTTGGCCCCACTTGCCATGCATGGATGTTGGCACCATGTTCCCATTCAGCATCTGTCTCACTCTGCCTCAGAAGCACCTGCACCTTTGGAACAGGATCAGCCGTTTGCATGCTGAGGTCTGGGGTCCTGGTAGCCTGTGAAGCCAGGCTGTGCTGGCAAGGGGAGGTCTAACAGGCATCCTGAGGGCCTTCCTCTTCCCCCAGGCATTTGAAAGCACCCTCAAATCCTGGGAGGACAAGCAGAAAGGGGAGAGCTACCGAGCAGCCGCCCGGCCCCGGCTCAGCTCCCAGCAGTCCATGGAGTACCTGACTGATGAGGAGACTGGCCTCTTGCTGCAGGTCTCGCAGGTTGCCGAGACCCTCATTGCCAGGTCAGGCTGTGGGTATGGGGTGGGGGGGGTGGGGTGACCTCTTTGCTGCAGAAACTGAGAGCTGCAGCAAGGATGGACTCCAGGCGGTCAGGGAAGGTGGGGCTGCTTTACTGTGGGCATGGGGCAGGGGGGGTGGACACTGCTGCAGGCATCGAGAGTGCTGGGCCGGATGCTTTGCTGCAAGCACCAAGACCTGCAAGGGAGGAAGGTTTCACTGCAGGCACAGGGTGCAGCGGGGGAGAGAGACGCTTTGCTGCAGGCACTGAGGGCTGTCAGCCTTAATGTCCCCCCAAATCTCCCAGATCCCTCTCTACTGGGCCACGTAGGTTGCAGAGCTGGGCTTGCCTGCCCTGCTCAGGTACCTGGAGAGATGGGGTGGGTGTCCACCTCCTTCCAGAGCTCCTGGGGTGTCTGTCCAGCCCCGCTCCCTGCAGCTGGTCTGATAGGTCCCATGAACTCTGACCTGTCTCACCCACAGGATCCACGAGGCCGCCAAGGCTCACAAAGCCATGGAGCAGGAGCTGGCACACGCAGTCAACACCAGCTCACTGGCGCTGAGCGAGACCCTGTCCAACAAGGCCGCTGGCAGCCCAGAGGTGCGCTGGGGCTGTGGGGAGAAGGGCTGGACCCCGGCCCTACCAGCCTGGGGCCCAGGCACTCAGGAATCCCGCCTGCCTTCTTCCAGTTTCTCAGCAGGAATGCAGCTGTGGAGGTGGTGCTGAGCATCAAGGCGCTGTACACTGAGACCCGGGCATTCCTGGAAGGGAAGGCGGTGAGTGCGGGGTCGGACAGCACCCCAAGCCCCCCGGTGGAGGGGTCCTCGCTGGAGCAGGGTACCGGGCCCCTGGTCAGCGCCCCAGTGCATGGCAGAGGGGCTGGGGACGGTCCCTGTCCCCCGCAGCTGGACTCGCCGCAGGAGGAGGAGGCACTGCACGGCCCCCTGTGTGTGCTCGGCCAGGAGCTGCAGAGGCTGCTAGATATCCACTGGCTGGCCCCCATCGCCCACTCTGCCGAGGAGGTGGGTGCGTGGCAGACAGCGGGGCTCAACCCATGAGGCCACGTTGGATGGGTGCTGGAGGGCCATCTGGCTCCTGCTCCCTCTCCGCAACGCTCCCATGCCTCTTTCACACAGGAAAATGTTGGGACGGCCAACAAGGGCAGCTTCAAGCTTCGCCTCAACATCCCCAAGCCCAGGAAAGATAAAGACAAGACGCCAAAGCAGAAATCCAACAGCATCCTTCCAGGTAAAGGGGGTCTCACACCAGGGTGGGAGAAGGGAGCTTGAACTGCCCTGGCTCTCAATCCTGTATGTGAGAGTTGAGGGGCTGAGTCCATTCAGGCAGGCTCAGACCAGGGGGCCTGGGGACCCTAGAGCCCTCAGTGAGGAGAAAGGGTCAAAAAGATGTCCTGACTCTGCTGGCAGAGAGATGACTCCACCAGCCATAAGGGTTAGTGGTTGGACCACTATCAGGGAAGAAGGTCTTAACCTTGCCTTGCTGGCACACGTGCACCTGTGATGGGGTATCTACCATGCACCAACCCATCCTACTGCTGTTCTGCCACCAGCCTCGGGCTGCTCCAGGCCTGGGCTTGTCATGGAGGAACCATGGCACACTTCCCCTGGGAGGGTGGCAGGACCCTCGCAGCTGTGCAGGGTTGCCACAGGATCACATTTGTCCCTAGCAACCCCTTAGGGCTTAATTTCACCCCCCCACACACACCCAAAGCATGTGCAGAGCCCCCCCGGTACCATAACTCCACCACCTCCACTGCAGGTGGGAGAAAGGTGGGTTCTGGTAAAGCTCATCCCAGCCCTGCGGGTAAGTGCCTGCTCCATAGCTGTGGGCCTTGTTGAAGGGGAGAGGTGCAATGTTAAGACAACAGATGCTTTGTAAGTAAACTAAGGAGAAGAGAAACCTCCTCTCCAGCCTGAGCTGCCTGTGACCTCAGGCCCTGCCAGAGCTGGGCTGGGCTGGGCTGGGCTGGGCAATGCTGGCTGCAGCCTGCTGCTGCCATCAGCTGCCTGCTGCCTGCCTTGCCTTGGCCAGCTGCGTCTGGCTGCCTCGAGCAGGGCTCGCTGGACATCTGCGGTTCTCCTCCCTGCTAGCAGACAAGTGGGGCTCCGAGGAGGTGGCAGCTTGGCTGGAGGCACTCGGTTTAGGGGAGTACAGAGACATTTTTGTCCGTCATGACATCCAGGGCTCTGAGTTGATCCTGCTGGAGAGGAGAGACCTGAAGGTACAAGACCCCTCATCCCCCCTTTCTGCCCCCACTAATGGATTCTTAAATGGGGTAGCACCTGTGCCCCCGCTCCCTCCTCTTCCTCCCCATCCCTCAGCTGGGCTTAGGCAGGGGACGTCATGGGGAGGCATGTACTTACCCTGCCCCCCAGCACGAAGTGCTGCAGGGCCCACCTGGTACGGCTTGCTAGTGGTTGCATGCGGGCAGGGCTGGAAGCAGGGAGGGGGTCTTGCTTCAGGACCCCTGGCTTGCAAAATGCTGCCCTCCCCCTACCTCCAGGCATGGAGGGCTGCTTGCACAGGGGAGGAGGGGCTCTCGCTGTGCCCTCTCACTGCATGCAGAGGTGCTTGCAAGGGGCAGAAGAGGCTCCCAGGAAGCCCTTGTGGTGGGGGGAGAGAGGCCTACAGGAAGGACAAAGGGCTCCTGGCAAGCCCTCTCCTGGCACAGGACGGTGCTTGCAAGGGGGGTGAAGGGCTCCTGCTGTACCCTCTGGCCACATGGAGAGGTGCTTGCAAGCAGGACAAGAGGCTCTCAGCAAGCGCAGCAGCTGGTCACTACGGGGCTTGACCCCACTCTCACACAGAGAGCAAGGGGAGCTGCACTTTGCAGCCTTTCCTTCATGCCCCTCCGTTTCCCTGCCAGCAGGGGAGACCTGAGCCAAGGGCTCATGCTGTGAGCATGCCAACCCACCTCTCTCCTCCCTGCAGGACCTGGGGATCACCAAAGTGGGCCACATGAAGAGAATCCTCCAGGCCATTAAGGAGCTCAGCAGCGTGCCCTAGAGCGAGGGCTCAGCATGGCAGCCAAGCCTGCGCGCTGGGTCCCTGTCCCAGGACCTCTAGCCCCCAGGGACTGGTGCCCAGGGGCTGGGTACCAGAATGGGGGAGCCCAGATCCCCAGTGTGCCCAATGTGTGTGGAGCCCCCCTGCTTGCCTTGCTTTGTCTGTTCATCCCCCAGCGTCCCTGGAGCCGCTGCTTCTCCCCAAGCCTGTGGGGCTGGAGACACTAATGTGGCGATATGGTCTGGTAGGCGATGCAGCACGCCATGCAGTCCAGCCCACGGTAGGGTCACTACAGGAACCAGAGGGCCTGGGCCACTGTGTGTAGGCCCAAGCTGGGGCCAAAGCAAAGACTCCCCCCGCCTCCCCAGTGTGGGTATTTAAGCTGTGTAAATACTTGGAGAAAAGATATTTATTGCTGCTGCTTGTGTAGTGTCATTGCTTCAGGGAAATGAAAGGGGGGGGGGTGGGGAGAAGGTGGTGGAGACCTGGCCTGTTCCAGCTCTCACCCCAATTTTCCTGCTCTCATTCCTTCCTCCCTCCAGCCCCCAAGTGTGACAGCACCTGCTCTCACCCTTGGCTCCGATATAGCAAGGGGAACCATGGCTCAGAGGCTCAGTATAATCTCCACCTACATGCCTGTTCCAATAGCTACTACCAGCCCATAGGACATGTACACAATATTTTATTGACAGTTCTACAGGACTTTTTTTTCCCCCCACCCCCTCACTCCCTCCCATTTAGTTAAAACAATTGCATTATTTATATACACAGTGCTCCCGTGCCAGAGAGCACCTAGCTATTTACAGGCTATTTACAGAGGCAGGGCTAGCTCTTCAGTATCTCCTCCAGCTTCAGCATGTCCATGGGGGTGGCCTTGGCGACCTCAAAGAAGACCCTGAAAGGAGCCGCAGCATCTTAGAGCTCAGCCCCAGCCCTGAGACCCCATTGCCACCCACCGCAGCAGCCCCAGTTCCCTGCGAGGCCCAAGGGCCTGCACTCCTGGTGCCACCCTTTGCAGTTCCACCGAGGGAGCAGGCACAGGCCAGAGCCCCTGCCACTGACCTGTGTGAGTACTTGGTGCGCACAGCCTTCAGCTTGTCATGGGGTTGATAGGTGAGTAGGAAGTTCAACCTCTTCACTAGGGGATGTAGGTCCTGGGAGCAGTATCCACTGTAGTACTCCAGTGTGGGGGTCTGCAAAGAGACAGAGGGGGTGAGCTAGGTCATCCCAGCTAAGGCACAGCCCTCGCCTTCTCCCCAGCCCCACAAAAATAAGAGGTGGGATCTCCCTTCTGCTGGGCAGGCCCATGTGCACCATCTGCAGCACACAGCCCCATGCCACCTTATCCAGCAGTGCCCCAGCACACAGGCCTGACCCATCCTGTGGCATATCTGTGCCCAGGGGCAGAGCTGGCTGCACAGCCCCTGGGAGGGTGCCAGGGCACCCAGAGCCAGGTGGCACTCACCCAGCCACCGAGGTTCCTCATGGTGAGTGCCAGGAGCAGGCAGCTGGCCGCCAGCTTGGAAGGGCTTTCCCGGATGTAGTCGTACTCCTGCAGGGTCATCTCACAGAGGAAGCGGGCCAGCGTCAGGGTCTCCATATTGGCACGGGCACACTGGAGCCAAGCAGATAGGGAAAGGCTCAACCTTTTGAGCAGCACCTCCTGGTCTTTTGGAGATCCAGAGCATGGTGCTGCCATGGGGGCCCAGAGTCCTGGGGCTGCAGCAATGCATAGGCTGTCCTATACCAGCATTGTCCCCCCACCCCTGCTAGAGTGGACCTGGCCAAACTCTCACTACAGGCAGGGGGGAACACAGGGCTGGAGCACTGCCTGCCCAAGGCTGCAGGGATGCACATCTACACCCACGCAGGCCAAACCTCAACCCCAGCAGGCAGGAGAAATTGGCACAGTACCTGGCTCTAGCCTGCCTGGTGGATGCTGTGGGTCCCCTCCTAAGGGGAGGGCAACACTAGGGGGGCTTAGAGGCACAAGCATCCCATGGCCCTAACACCAGCCCACCCTCCTGCTGTACCCACCTTGGCAAAGCGTCGCAGGAACCGGTAGGGGATGGGGATGTTGATATCGAACTTGAGCGTGCGGAGGATGCTCATCTCCATGGCAATGAGCTCTTCCCGCTTGTAGGCATCGTCACAGATGTACAGGAAGTCATCCACGCATGGGGGGCACCGCTCCTGCCAGGGCACAACCTGCTCAGTACCCTAACAGGAACTCATCCTGGTAATGCTCAGGAGATCCTACCATTTGCAAAAGAGGTACAAAGCCTTGCTGTTTGCAAGTCCCATAAAGGGCTGTCCTGCTAGGTCCTGAAAGGACCATTACAGTGTTCAGTGGGTCTCATGCAAACAGAGGCAGCATTAGTTTGTGTTGTCTGTAACTGCCCCAGCCCTTTTCCTCCACAACCACACTGACCACCCTCTGGCTCTAGCTCCTAGTCCTGCTTGCACAGGATGAACCCAGGTGTCCTGGTGGTTTTTTCACTGCAGAGAGAAGACCCAGGTCACTAGTAGGCAGAATCCAGCCCACCTGGCCTGCACTCACAGCCCCAGAAGGAGGTTGCACATGGGCAGATAAGCCACCCTGGCATCCCTTATTGGCACTGGCCTGGCACATCAGCTTCCTGGCCTTCTCCATAACTCACAGCTACAGAGGGCTGGAGAAATGCAGCCCCTTCTGTCCCTAGCACTTTGATGCAGCACACTGCAAGTAGTCACCTCGAATTTGGAGGCAATGAGGATGGCCGTAGAGCCAATGAGCTGCAGCTTGTCCCTCATGCTCACCACCTCCACCAGATAGTGGTCTACCAGCTTCACTGCCAAGTACAGCGTCTCGTGGTTCAGCTCAAAGTTCTCCTGCAAGGATGCAAGCAGTGGGAAATCACACAAGAGCAAGGCCACCCCTGCCTTCCCCCCCAGCCTGATTGCAGAATCCCCCATAAGGGTCAGAGAGGTGCCCACAGGGCCAGGCTGGGAGTAGCGTCATGCAGGCTTGTCCCCAGCCTGGGGTGGTGGGGAACAGATCAGCTTTGCCCTGGGAACACTCACAGGAGCCTCTAAGAGATGAGGCTCCATAAGCTAAATGCCCTGACCCTTGCCTGGGGCAGGGCACTGCTCCGAAGGACCATGATCCCTCCCCAGGTCCATGTACCTGCACTTCCACCATCCAGTCCACCAAGATGGCCCGCATGTCCCCACTGATGTCTGGCTGCTTCTCCATGTAGTTGGGGAGCACAAATTTCTCCTGTCAAGGCAGGGGCTGTTAGGGACTTGCTGGACACCCTCTATCCCAAAATGAGGTGCAGCGGTGACCGGCCCACTGCTGCCAGGTGCTCAGAGCCTCTGAGCAGCACACTGGCTGCTCCCTGAGGGTGGGCAACCTTGCTGGCTCAGCAACAGCTGCCATCACACCCGGTACCCACCTCTCTCTCCCGCATATAGTCAAAGATCTCCTTGGCGTACTCCGCACTGGCGTAGGGGTCACCCAGCTGCTCCTTGTCTATGTCCTCCACTGCTGGTACCTGGAAGGATGGCCCCAAGCATCAGTGAGGGGCAGCTGCATGCTGCCAGCTAAGCTGGGGGAGGCTGGCATGGCTCTGCCTGGGGAGGTGAACCCTTCAGGGCAATGCAGCTGCACCTCTAACTGCCCCCCCCATCTGCCTGACAGCTCTGCCCCCACTTGCCCTGCAGCCCCCACCTGGCTCTTTCCCACAAGAGACCTTTGAAGGACAAAGGCAGGAGACGCATTTCCCCAGCTCTGTCACACTAGGCTCATCTCTGAGGTTCGAAGCACTGCCTGGTGCCCCACCACCACTGGCAACAGCCACAGGCCTGCATCACCAGCAAGATCGGGATGAGACCTGGAGCCAGGCAGCACTGCAGGGTCCCTGCCCTCTCCTTGGGCAACTGTGGTACCTGCGCAGGCACAGGCTCCTCTGGCACAGGAACCTTCTTGGGCTCTGCAGGAGTCTCTGTCGGGGGAGTTTTTCTCATTGATCTGAACGGGACAAGAGCATAAGTCACCACCGGGAGGTGGACCCACATCTCCCAGCTCTAAGAGGTCCTCCAGCCCCTTGTTGTTGCTTCAGAAAGTGGCTCAATAGCTTCTAAAATACCCCAATGGACCTCACTGCCCCCACATGCGGCTCCCAGCCCTACACGACAACCTGCAGCAGCTAGTGCCATAAATCAGCAGTGCAGCACATCCCTTCTCCAGGACCCTGGGTACCAGCCCATGTATTACACATCCCAGAGAAAGTCCCCCCACTATTGCTTGCTCTCCCCCATCCCCTGCAGAACCAGATCCCAGGTGCTGACCCCACGGTGTCTCCCCCCCATCCCTGTCCCCCATCTCACCTGGCTACTCACTTTTTCAGGTTGATCTCGTTGTTCTTTGCGACCCCGAGGACAACTGGTGCCTTCTGTACCTTGCGTGGCCCAGCTTTCACAGCCTCCTTCTTCCCCATCACAGTCTGGTTCTTGTGAGCCTGTTTTGGGGAAAATTGGGACATACAGAAGAGTACATAGAGGGAATCAAGGCAAGAGGGGGTGGACCCCTCCATATAGCCTGGAAGCAAACCCATCCTCCCTACCACGGAGCACAAGACACCCTCCGCTCCATCAGTGGAAGGGGAGGCCCTGGAGAGCCAGCCCTGCTCCTGTGGGGAGCCCAAAGGGAGCAGCAAAACCCCTTCGCCCCAAGGAAGCACTCACATTTGTGATGTCCCCAAACGCAGACCTTTTCTTGGGCCCCCCCTGAGGCGAGGACGGGGACCTCTTCGCTTGACAGCTCTCCTCCTGCAACAGAGACTGCGAGACACGGCGGGGGGGGGGGGTCAGCTGCCCCAGGGAAGCCGCCCCCCCCCCCCGGCCCCCCGCCCAGCCGAGGCCTTACCTTCTCCGGCTTGCCATTTTCCGTGGCGGCGCCCACCTTGCCCGCCCGGGGCTGCTTGGTGCCCAGCGCCTTGGCGTTGCGTGGCACCGGCATGGTCTCCCGTGGCCTCTCTCCGAGCACAGCTGGGGGCAGAGCAGGGCTCGGTGCCAGGGCCCGGCTGCCCCCAGCCCAGGGGAAACCGAGGCGCAGGAGGGGGATGCGGGGGGAGCTCGCTCCTCCTGCGCTGGGGGAGGCACCAGGCACCGACCCCGCGCACCCTGCGCGCAGCAGGCGGCGGCCATGCAGCAGCACGCGGGGCCGATGCCGGGGGCGGGTGGGGGGGGCGGGCAGCCCCACAGGGACCGCGGGGTAGAGGGCCCAGGCCTGGGGAAGGGGCCTGGGGGGGGGACACGGGACTCTTGGCCTACGGGACTCTTGGCCTGCGGGACCCCAGCCCCCACGCCCCTGCCCCCCGCTCCAGCCCCAGGCCAGCGGAGGCACCAAACCCGGGGCCCCTGGGGCGCCCCCGCTCCACCCCCGACGGGCCACGGCCGCCCCGGGGAGGGGGCACCCGTCGTGCCGTGCCGAGCCGAGCCCCGGGGGCACCAGGGCCCCGCTCACCTGCGCCGCCGCGCCGCGCCGCCGCCCTGGCCCCGGCTCTTTTGAAAATAGCAGCCCGGCGGCGGCGGCCGGCACTGGCCGAGCGGCAGCCAATGAGCGCGCGGGCCGGGATGCGGTTACTAGGGGGCGGGCGCAGAGAGTTTAAAATTCGGCCCCGCTGCCCAATGGGGAGGGGCGGGGCCGGCGGGGGCGGGGCCCGGGGGCGCAGGCCTCGCTCCGATTGGCTGGGCCGCGCTCGGGTTTAAATCGATCTTAAAGTGGCCGCGCACGGGCGGGCGCGGCGGGAGCGCGTGGTGCCCCCGCACAGCTGGCGGGGCCGCCCCCCCCCGAGCGGCACATCTGTCCGAGCCTGCCGCGGCGCGCATCGCCCCGGGCTGACCCCATCTGTCGGGGCCTCCCCCCACTGCACATCTGTCTGTGCATGCCCCCCCCATTGCACCTCTGTCTGCACGTGCTCCCGTGTTGCAAACCTGTCCCCCCCATTGCACATCTATCTGTGCCCCCCCATTGCACATCTGTCTGGGCATGCCCCCCTGTTGCACATCTGTCTGTGCCCCCTCCCCCATCCTCCATTATCCTGCTAGCCCTGCCGTGGCTGCCCTGGCTGCCTCCCCACCAGGGGCCCGTACCCCTGGCCCTGCCCCAGGCTCGTGCCCCCCCCTCCCAGCGCGCTCCCCACTCACCACCCTTAGGAGACCTGGCAATGCAGCTGAGTCCGGCCAACTCGTTCCACATGTCCTGGCCCCCTCTACCTTCTGCAGCACTGCAGGAGAACAAACCCAGGCACAAAGGGTCCCTGGGGAGGACTGGGACAGGACGGCAGCACCCGACCCCGGGCAGGGAGCAGGGGAGATGCTGGGGCAGGAGGGGGTCCTGGAGCTCCTCCTGCGCAGAGAGGAATAAAAGGCCCTGAGACGTGGTCCAGAGTGGGGGACCGGGGCCGGGAGGGTGCAGGATCAGCCCGTGTGAACTGATGGGTCCCTGTGGCAGCCCCAGCACTGGCAGCACAACCCGCTGGCGCCCATCGGTGACCGGCAGCGCTGGTGGGCAGCGCCCCTGAAGCCAGCAGGTTCGTAAAGGCCGGCCAGAGCCAGTTTTGCATCTCCACTCCTCACCCCATTGCTTCGCGGGGCAGCAGGGAAGCGGCTGGGTGAGATCGAGGAGGGGCTGGAGAGCGAGCTCCCCACCGAATCACGGTCTCTTTTCCAGCGTGGGACGAGAGCATGGCAGCACGGCAGCTGCCTCTGGCCCCGCGCGCGCCCAGCGCCCGCAGCAATGCGCTGCGCACCAGGTGCTGCGCGAACGGCTCCTCAGGCTGGACCAGTTTTCCCAGTGCGTTTAATTCCCTCATCGTTCTTCCTCCTTCCAGAACATGTTCCCCCGGCTTCCTAACTCACAGATGCCCACGTTTGATAGAAAAAAAAAAAAACAAAAACAAACGCAATCATGGACAATTGTTGAAGATGGCATCAAACGCATGCCCTCAGCTGGCTGTGTAGCTCACAGCCCAGCTGGCTGACCATGGTGTCAGTGCAGCGAGGACTCCCACCCACCACCCACCACCCACCAGCCAGGTTGACTGTCTGCAGCAGCTATGCCAGCGTAACAGCAGCCGGAGCGGCACGGACTCATCCCCCAAACTCCTCCATGGGAGCCACAGGGCTCCTGCTTCCAGTTGAAGCTTCACTCGCAGCTCCCACACGCAGGTCCTGCCGAGCCCGGGAGGTCTCCTGCTGAGGTCTCCCACCGTGGCCCAGCCCAGCAGAGCCTGCGGGGTGAATTGCAGGGAGTGCTCAGCACCGCTGCTCTTTCGGACTCACCCCTTCAAAAGTCTCGGCTGCTGGAGCTCTCATCTGGGCAGAGTCTTGGCTTGAACTGCAGCCAAACCCAGCTTTGTAGCCACAGGGTTTGGGAGACGAGCACAGACACATTCCCCAGTCAGGCTCTGAGGGCTTGAAAGAGCTGCAAACAAGTTATCCCAAGTGCAGCAGAACCAGTGAGCCAGGTTTCCTATCCATTTCTGCTGCAGTCCTCCTCACCCTCTTCTGCCTCCCCAGCTCCCCCCCCACATATTCCTATGTGTTAATCTGGGACAGCGTGGACACGGCTGGGTCAGTGCTGGCGGACCAGTGGTACCCACGTGCTGATTAACCAGCTGGTCATCACCTCTCCAAACCGACATGGCCTAAGTCATCATCATCTTTCCCCCTTCAGGACTTGTTTTCTCCCTCCTCTACCCAGGCATTCACTGTCACGGCACTTGTGAGGACGTCACCTCTCTGAGATGACTTTTCTGCTGCCTGGGGTGGCAGTCGGTAGATGCACACTGCTGCTGCTGCCAGCCTGGCAAGCACAGGGATTTGCAGGCTACAACCCCCCTGAGTGCTTGTTTTAACCCTTCACACTTGTTCAGCCAGCCTCTGCTTTCGCAAGGAAGACTGAGGACTGTGTTTCAAGCAGCTGAGGTTGAACACATGGACAGCTGGACATCAGGTAGATTTGCGTTTTGCACCCAAGGCTAAGTATTTCCCAAGCCAAGCCAGCCAGCCAAAATTTTGGCCCCAAAACAGGGAGAGGGCAGCCTGGAGTGATGCTGTACCACACTCCTGGAGAGAGCTGAAAGCTCGTCAAACAAATGTGCCTGTCTCCAGCACCCAAAAGAGGGTGCTCATCTCTTCCCGGAGCTGCAAACCTCTCAAAGGCAGCAGGTCACAGGGGTGTGGAGAGCCTGTGTTTAACCCATGGGCTCATCTCCTGCGAGCCAGTGGTTCCTGTCCCTGCAGTTCTTGAAGGCCTCAGAGCGTGGGTTCCCCTTGGTGTGGTCCTGCTTCTGCCACCATGGGGTGATGTGTCCAGCTCCCATGAGCACGTCCAGGCAGCAATCTGGGCACATGGGCCACATGTCCCTGCTGCTCAGCCCTGGACATATGACTGCAGGAGCCTGCAAGGTCACAGAAGCGCCTTTCCTGGGGAGGACGCATCATGCCCAGACCTGCAATAGCTGCAGGGCTTTTCCTGTCACTGTGGTTTTGAAAGCGGCCTGCATGGCCAGGGAGCTGACCCCTGCCACTCTCCGCTCTCATTAAATGCCGGAGTCACAAAGGTCTGAAATGAGCTGCCTAAAGCCACACAGAGAGTTTAGGTCCAGAGAAGCACGCAGAAGGGTTGGATGCTGCTCTGTGGGCTCCCTCCGATGTCCATGAACATGGATCCCGGAGGATTGCTCTAAAATCCCACAGTGTCTTAGGTGAGCCTCGCTACTCCCTTTCTCCCAGATGCCTCTTTGCTTGCAGGGACCTGTGGGGAATGGCCTGGGTGGGTGGCAGACAGGAACTACGGCTACCCATTTTGTGCCGCTGGCTTTGGTCCTTGTGGCCTGAGCAAGTTGCAGATGCCAAAATTCAGATGGTGGAAACTGCAGATGTCTCTGAGGGCAGACTCTGGGGGCTGGAGGGCTGGAGGGGACAACCCCCTGTGGCCGGCTGTCAGGGAGTCAAAAAAGGTCTTGGACACTTTTCCCGTGGTTTCTCCACTTGGACTCTGGCTTACCACAGCCCTAAGCAACTGCATGGGGAGCAGAGAGGAGCTGTTCTCCAGTCGCAGCACCTCGGGCCGTGGGCTCAGCACCCCACTGTGAGCTGGGCTTAGCATCAGGCTGCCTCAGGGCAGCAAGCACCAGGATCGTGTGACACAGTGACACCAGCCGCCATAGACCCCACAGCTGCGCACGGCGCTGCTGCCACCAGGAGCATGTCCTGGGTGCACCACCTTCCCCAGACTTTCTGCCGCTGATGCCTCAATTCCTGCTGCAAGATCTTGCTTGAGCTCAACCTCGCTGTTGTCCTTGCCTGTTTGTTCCTTGACTCCCACCCTCAGCTTAGTCACCAAATCCATGCAGAGCGCGGCATCCCCTGTAAACTCGGCGCCACGGCCCCTCCAGCCCTGCATGCCTGGCCTGCCTGTACTGATGCTCTGGCTAGAGGCATGAGCGTGTACCGTCTTGCAGCAGTTCATGCTTTCTCATTAATCCGGTACCTCAGATCCCCCAAAGGACACGCCTGTCCGAGACCCTCTCTGCACGTAGTTCTCCATCTCTCAGCCCTGTTGCTGCAGCATTTATCAGCATGGGAGCATTTCCACGGATGCTGCCAGGCACCCTGGTTTTCAGTGCTGTGGGGCTGCACAGCTTTCCTAGCCGTGGGGTTAAGGACCACCGTGGCATTTCAAGCTGAAATCTCTGGCACTTGTCTGTGGAAAGGAAAATCAAAGCAAGTTCTGTTTTATTTGATGACAATTCCATACAAACAGAGTCTGGACAGGGCCTGCCATGCTTGTCTGGGTGAGGTTTTCTGCAGTTCAGGTTTTCAGGAACATGCTGTCCCCAAGAGGCAAGAGGGAGCAGGGCTTTGCCAAAGCAAAGTAGGACCCAGCTCTGAGCTGTGTCCAAAATGCAAGTGAATCCAAACCTTTCTGTAGGCAGAGCTGCGTCTTCTGATTTTGATTCAACTGTGGGGTGGAAGATAAAACATGTGTGGGTAACTCTTAAGATGGGAGTTTCCTTTTCTGTTCTCCAGTGGGTTGGAGATGCATGAAGACTGCAGGAGATGCCAGGAGCCACCTGAGCAGTAAAAGCCGGATAAAACCACAGCACATGATCCCAGAACGTACCCCCGTTTTGGAAAAGTGCCCAGGTAGGCCTGGGAAGAGCGTGGTCCTGGCAAGCTCAGATCAGCTTTGGGCTCTGATTGCATAGGAAAAGAGCTGGTAAAGCTCTCCTGGGTCCATGCCTCTTAAACGCCAGTGTGGGGCCCTGGCTTTTCAGGGGTGTTTACAGAGGGAATGAACTGAAGCAGATGAACAAGCTGGCGCCTGGTGTTGGGGCACAACCACGTCCTGCAACACCGCTCCCCATGGGATGCCACTGGGACATCCTGGGGACAGGAGTCAGGCTGGGACATAGCTAATGACTGTTAAGAAAATGAGGAGAAATGTTTTCTTTTTCCTTTCTGGGTTGAACGAGGCCTCGTGCAAACATCCCTCTCACTTTGCAGACACAGCCTGCACCTGCTGGTGGTACCTTGGCAGATCCATGTGTGGTTTTGACTCCGGTCAGCAGCGTTTGGGGTCTCATTGATGTGGGGAAGCTCTGGCATGAGGGTGAATTAAGGATTGCAGGAGTCAGGGGTTGCCCTCTAGGGCTTTGAGCTCAGACATCTGCCTGCCCAAACTGGGCAGCAGGCAGCTCGCGGACCAGTGGGCACCATGGCCCCAGGCGGGCTGTGGGCACCTCTCCGCTGATCCCTGGGGAGGGGGGTCTCTCCGGGACTGACAGGATGTTGCTACATGTGTTTGCTGACTTTGCTGAGTAAATAGCAAGATACAGCCTAGAGATGTGGCTGCCCCAGAGCTCAGACAGAAAAGTCAGGGAGAAGGAAGTGCACAGCCATAGCCAGCACAGATGTGCTGATGCTCACAACCCTGTGACCACTCCATAACCAAAATATTGATGCTAGAGTCCAGCAAATGTCCCCCTCTTCTATTCTTCCCAATGGGGAAATCCAAGACCAAGGAAATCAAGCAAAGCTGTGCCAGAGCATGAACTTGAACCCCGGTGTCCAGCCAGCACCTCCATGCCAAGGGCTTGTGTGCCTGTGTTTGGCCGTGTCTGATCCTGCCCGGTGTAACGGTGCTAGTGTCGTGCCCCTCTCTGCGTGCAGGACGCCGGGCCCAGGAGAGCCATCCCTGGGATGAGCTTTGCCATTGTCAGCTCCCGCGCAGCCTTGTTCCAGCACGCCTGGCTCAGAAACCGCAATGCTCTGCTCATGCCAACCTCCAGGTGCCAGTGCCCCGAGCGGGCACTGCTGCACACCCCTGGCTTCTGGAGCTGTGGGAGCCGCCGGGCTCTCGCTGTCGGGGGGGTGGCATGCCATGCATCAGGGGTGCTTTTGGCACCCTGGGCAGCAAGGAGCACCTTGCAGCTGGGAGGGGAACTCTGCCAGGGAGGATGGGAACACAGCTCTGGGCTAAGTGTCTGATTTTCTTGAAGGAGTGGAGCTGGGTGCTTCCACGCAGCAGACACCCCTCTGTCTCACTCTCAGTTGTGGGCTAGTTAGACCCGGAGCAGGCAGCTTCCACAGCTCAGGCACCACGGCACGTGAGTCACCACCACGGGAAGCACTGGGGAGGTTGTGGATATATCACAGGGGAAGGACAGCGAAGCCATGCTCCCATTGGGAACTTTTTCCTATGTGTCATTTTCCAAGCAGAGGCCGGTGGCCAGGAGCCCCCGCACAGGAGTGGTGACACCACGGTCTGGTAGGTTGGTTCTGGGCAGAGGGAGGGTGCCAGGCTGGGGGATGCCGGAGAAGACAGCCTGTGCCACGTCTGCTCTCCTGAGTGCTGTTTCCACAGCAGATGTGAAGCAAACCGGCGAGGGTGTGTGCTTCATGAGGCAGGGCTACTATTTAGCACATACAGCACAGGAGCAACGAGATCAGCTCTGCCCTCCTGTTTGCTGTCGTATTTATGTGACATTGCAAGGCAGCAGGACTGAGGGCTGGAACCCACTGCTGCAGGACACAGCCTCAGAAAGGGCATGAGTGGGTGCTGCCGGTCCATGGCCTTGAAAGCCAGCCGAGAGACAGCTCAGTGTCCCTTCATGATCTCAGAGTCCTAACTTCAGGGTCCCAGCATCCACAGAGCTCGTACAGAAACGGCTTGTGCATCAGCCACATCTGCAAGCCAAGACCACATTTTCAGCTTGCTGCATGCAGGGGTCCAGGCCCTGCTGCCAGCCAGGACTCAGCTGGAAGCAAAGGGGTCTCAAAGGTGTTGGGGTGCTCTGATCTGATCCTTGTTCCTTTGGGAAATGGAGTGGGAGGCCAATATGTGCCACCCAGACTCCTTCCTGTGAGGGCAACCTTGATGGGTCAGTCTGCAAGGCAGCTCTGGGCCACAGAGTGCCTCTCACAAACCAAAAGCTTCCAGCAAGGGTGTTTGGAAACTGAGCTGCTGCAGGGGGAGCAGAGACGCCCTGGAAGGCTTGTGCATCCTCCAGTCTCCACAGACACCCATCAGCTAGATACGAGTCTGCATGCCAGGCAGCTTGGGCATGCTCAGGACCCGGAGAGGAATGACTCGGCCTTGGACAGTCACCCAACAATCACCAAGAACTCCCAGATCAGCATGATGTGTAAAGCATGCCCACAAACCATGTCTGAAAAACACCCACTTTACACAACAGGACCTGAAAACCACCAACGGCATGCAGCATGGCCTTCCAAAACCCAGCTACAAACCCTCATTGCCCACTGGTTCCCCTGGAGCACACCCACACACCCGAGCTCACCACATGTTTGCCTTAAGAGTGGCCATGCCCTGGGAAACACACAAACGCTTTCCACCAGGCAGCCTGGAAAACACACACATAACCCTACTCTTGCTGGTAGATGCAAGCAAATGCACTCATACTGCCATGCTACACAATCCCCGCTATGTTCAGCGAATGGTTCCTGATCAACACAACCTCCCTTGATATTAGGGCTAGAAAGCAAACATGCACCTTGCAGAATAACGCTCTGTGGCTTGTGCACACACATGACCCAGAGATTCCCACAAACAGCCCTTCTGCAGTGCAAGGACACTTTTTGCAGCAGAGTTGGGAAAAATCTGCCCCTAGCTCTGAACACGGGAGCACTGTGTTCAGCAACTCCAGGACATAGGAGCGTGGACAGCCTGGAAACATGCTCCCCATCCCGAGAACTTGTGCCCAGCTCAGCTTTCCCCAGTGAGCCTCAAAACTAGCTCTCGCCTTGGGCTGGCGAAGCATCCCACAGAGCAGCTCTGGGCCCGCTATCCCTCCTGCACCTGGGCACAGGCAGGCTCCTTCTTAGCTGACATGGGGATTGCCCAGACGTCTCTTCTTGGACAACAGCAGCCCACTGGGAGGTGGCACGCAGGGCGCTGAGCGATGCCAGCTGAGCGATGGGACTGACTGCTATTTTCCCCATCCAGGAAGATGTATGCAGGTGGACCAAGCTGTGCCCGGGCACTGGTGGTCCCAGCCACGAGTGGGTGGAGCAGGGAGCGGAGAGACCCCCTGTTCTGTCAGCTCTGTAGGCTTGTGCGCAGCATGTCTGGCTGCAGTTTTGTGGCTGACGCACGTGATCTTTGGGATTTTTAGTGCATCACCCATTTCCACACCATGGCCACAACCTGCCCAAACCTGATGTGTAGGAAAATTAACCCTGGCAATAAACATGCCCGTGCACACAGCCTGGAGAGCTGACAGCTTGCAAGGTGCATGTATGTGTCTGGCTGCGCACCATGCAACCTGCAGGTCCACTGGAGCCCATTGCTCTGCTTCAGCGCAGCGCCAGAAGTTCCTGCATGGTGCCTCCACTTCTCCTGGCTGTGTTTTAAAAGCAGGAGAGGAAGTGAGCTCTTCACCCCTCCCCTTCAGACGGTTCCTTTGGGATTTGCTTTGGTAACGGTGGGACAGGACCAAAATTTGCAACCCAAAAATGGCAAACAGTAAAGGAACTGGTATGCCAAGGTCCAAATGCAGCCTTGCTTGCAGCCTTGCCCTCCAGGTGTGGGGCTAGCAGCAGTTTGGTGGCTCCAGCCACCAAAGCCACCAGGAGTGGCCTCTCTTGATACCTGCTGTCTTTTGGTTTCCAGGTGCATTTCAAATGCAAAACCTTGGAGGTGTCAGTGTGCAAACTTCCCTTCCTCTCTCCATCTCTCAGGTGCTTTTATCACTATGTCTGGTTTCATGTTTCAGGCTCAGAGGAAACCTCAAAGTTGAGGTAATTTCAGCAATGCTCAGCGCTGCAGAAGGGGAGAGCATCACCCAGCCAGCAGGTTCCCTCTGCACTTGCAAAACCTTCTGGGCTACTAAGTTTAAGTCAAGCAAATGCTTTGTGACAGTCCCACATCCAAGTGCCATGGTTGCCACGCTCAGAAGACTTCCTTAGCCATAGATGAGTAAGTGGAATGGGGTTGTTTCCTTATTAGCACAGCAATAAAAATGCTCAGACAGGACCTGTAAACCGTTCCTTGCCCTCAGGTTGTTGCAAGGTTCATGCCCGGCATACGGGCTGACCCTTGCACAAGGTGCACAGACCCTGCAGCGCAGTGAGTGTGAAGACACTGCTTTCTGCATGTACCAAATTTCGGGGTGCACATGAACCTCTCTCCTTGTGAAGTCCCGGGAGGCTCCCAGCAGGGCTTCTCAGTGCAGCAGCCTTACAGTGCCAGTCTGAGGCTGTCACACTCAGAGTGATTTTTTTAATGGCTCCAGTGGGGCAGGCAGAAGTTCAGGGAGTGCATCAGAAATAAGCATACTGCATGTGGCCAGCAACCCCCTCTCTACCCTGCTGCAAGACAAGGGTCAGCACAGGCAAAATGCATTTACTCAGCAGCTTGGAGGAGGCTCATGACATCCCAGAGCTGGGCTTCAGCCCTGGGCTGCAACCAGCCCCACAGACAGGGACCCAGGGTTTGCTAATGCCTGCTGCCAGGTCTGCAGAAGGTTCCAGGAAAGGAGGCTGCAGAAGAAGAGCAGGGAATGAGGTGGTCTTGCAGCCTCTGTTCCTGAGCTGGACGTGAGCACACTGGCTCTGGCAAAGGCAATGAAGACTTTGCTAAGGAAACATCCAGGCAGTACTGGGAGATCCACAGGTGCTGCAGTGCCCACTTTCCAATGGGACTTAACCCTGCTGACCATAAGCCATGTGGGCAGGATCAGTCCTTTCTTCTTGCTAACAAGAAGGGCAATTGGGTCATGAAAGCTGAGGTCCCTCGGTGGCTCTTGCAAGGTCTGTCTGGCAGAAAGAGGACCTGGGGCATTTGCAGCCAGAAGCAGCAGAATGGCTTTGCTTTCCTGGGTTGTGGTATGGCCAAGGGATGCTCCCAGGCTGGCAGGGGTTTAAAGGTGGCCCCCACCCATTCTGAGTACCTTGAATCCCCAAACCCAGGCAGGGCTGCTGTGGCTCCAGCCTGCACTACTTTGATCCTCGGCCATTTGTCCTTCCCATCCCCAGCTCACTGGTGCCACTGCTGCCATCTGTGACCTGGGAGCTCTCTGAGGATTGCTCTCTGCCCATGTGGATCAGCTCCTCGCAGGATGTAGGAGTTTGCCTTGCTCTGCACATGACAGGGCAGTGCACACCCCAGCCAGAAATGTGAGTCAAACATGCTTCCCAGGCAGACCTGGGACGAATCCCAGCTGACGGAAACACAGTATATCAGCCTATGGGAAAAGATCCCTAGTCAGCAATCCCCCTGTCCCCTTCCAAGTCAGTCTGCGGCTCTGCAGGGGTTTGGGTGAGCTTTGGGACGGGTCTGCATCTGTGTGTCCTGCCCAGATGCAGTATGTGGAAGCCAGCTTTCCCGTCCCCGGGTCACCGCTGCACTGACACCCCTTCGGAGCTCCCCTGGGGAAAAACTGAACTCACGGGAAACCAAACTGATGTGAAGAAGCCTGGCACTGCAGACAAGTGCTATGGCCAGCACCACGGATATGTGTGCGCCTAAAATCAGACTGGACTGTTGGGCACTGGAGTAAAGACGGAGCCATTCTCGTGACTTGGAGGAGCAAGAGCTGAGCCCTGCAAAGCGAACACCGTGGGAAGGTAGGGAGATGGGGGCATGCTGCTTGGAGGGGGTGGAGCTGCCAGCCTGCCCGTCTGTCTGTCATCTCTCTCCCCACCTCCTTCCTGCCCTGGATGGAGCTATCATTTTCTGCTTTAAGCTCTGCTTTCAGCGTCCTTTTCATTTCTTTCTCGTTGGCTCCCTCCTCTGGCAGCTCTGGCAAATACACAGCACAGACCAAAGGTGCTGGTCTATAAATCGAATAGGAAGGACTGTGCTGGGACAAAATCTCCAGGACAGCCCTGGGAAGGGCTGGAAGGGAGTTTGGACCTGGCTGTGAGAAGACAGAGGAGGAGATGGCACCCCAGTTATTCCAGCTGTTAATAAGAAGTTGTTCACAAAAGCAAAACTCTTTAGGGTGAAGTGGGGCAGATGCTAGCCCCATTGCCTGCAGGCCTCCATCCCCACTGGGGACCTTGCACCAGAACGGAGGGGGCAGTTGAGTCCTGCCGGGGCTGCCACACTCTGCTCCTCGGAGCCTTTCCCAGGATGCTGGAGGCACAGAAGGAGGTGAGCTGCCAGACCTAAGCACTGAGCCATGCACCCTGTGCTATCGCCTGCTGTGGGGCCTGGAGACGAGCTCAGCTTTGTGGTAGGATCAGTAGCAGCTGTCCAAGAATGGAGACAAGCTCTGAGGCTAGCCATTAGGTCTTGCGTTCTGCTGGTTAGCTAGGGATGCTGGAGGCAGATTTGAGGGGCGAGCTCCCGCATCCCTTCCCAGCCCCTCAAATTGGGTGGAAAACAAAGGCTTGTCTCTCCCTCGGCTCTGCAACAGAAAATCATCCACATGAAAACACGGAGCAGCTCTCATTGCAGAAATGTAGCCAGTGCCTCTCTGATACCCAGCTGAATGCTAACAGCAGCGGGGATAAGGGGTACTGCTGACATCTCTCCCCCCGCCATCGTGTCGAGACTTGTGCAAGAACAAACCAGCATTCACAGATGGATGCGACCCTTCTCCTCCCACAGGGTCACTGGTCCAGTGTCTAGGCTCTTCCTGCATGGCGTGGAGCATGTGGCATTTCCACTTGCCAGAAGAACACCCTGAAAAATGCTCTGTTGGGATGCATCTCACTGCAGGACCTTTCCTGCATGCGTAAATCCTGATGTTTCTCATGCTGCACTGCTGCAGCACTGCAATGTCCTTTGGAGCTCACAGGCGTTAGGCTTCTCATGAAGCCCCTGCTGCCAGAGTTTGAGGGCATAGGTAAAGCACCTTTCAGTCTCATGTTGCATAACCTTCTAAGCTGGCATGCCCCATTCCTGGGTTTTTGGATGTTGGAAGGCTTTGTTCCAGCACAGATGCCTGCATGAGCCCCCGGACCATAGTCCAGCTTGACTGCTGCCAACTCGTAGCCCACTCTTGCTGCTACATCCAACCTGGCACTTCATGTGCAGCAGTTCATGGAAGAATAGACCCTGCTACATGCACTCTCAAGGCCATGTTGGTGCCTGGAGTGCTCCATTGTGAAAAGAGATGGGTCACTGCCTTCATCCTAATCACTTCCTAATACAGGTGATAGAGGAACCAATGAGGAGAGGTGTTCTACTGGACCTAGTACTTACAAACAAGAAAGGACTGGTTGGGGATGTGAAGGTTGGAGGCAACCTTGGCTAGAGTGACCATGAGATGGTGGACTTCAGGATCCCCAGGGAAGGGAGCAGGGCAAAAAGTGGGATCACAACCCTGGACTTCAGGACAGCAGACTTTGGCCTCTTCAGGGATATGTTTGGAAGAATGGGATACGATCCTAGATGGAAGGGCTGTCCGAGGCAGCTAGTTAATATTCAAGGATCACCTCCTCCAAGCTCAAGAATGGTCCATCCATCCCAATGAGCAAGAAGTGAAGCAAAAGGGGCAGGAGACATGCATGAATGAACAAGGAACTCCTGGCAAAACTCAAACAGAAGAAGGAAGTATATAGAAGGTGGAAGCAGGGTCTGGTAACCTGAGAAGAATATATGGACATTGTCCAAGCATGCAGGGATGGGGCTGGGAAGGCCAAGGGACATCTGGAGTTCAATCTGTTGAGGGATATCAAGGACAACAAGAAGGGCTTCTTTAAATACATCAGTAACAAAAGGAAGACTAGGGGAAATGTAGGACCACTGCTGAATGGGGCAAGGATCCTGGTGACAAAACACACAGAGAAGGCTGAGGTATTGAATGCCTTCTTTGCCTCAGTCTTTACTGGTAAGACTGGCCTTCAGAAATCCCAGGCACCAGAGACGAAGGAGAAAGTCTGGAGAAAGAAAGACTTTCCCTTGGTGGAGGAGGATTGGGTTAGATATCACTTAAGCAAACTGGACATACAGAAGTCCATGGGCCCTGATAGGAGGCTGAAGGAGCTGGCTGATGTCATTGCAAATTCACTCTCAATCATCTTTGAATTATCATGGGAGAGGTGCCTGAGATCTGGAAGAAAGCATATGTCACTCCATCTTCAAAAAGGGCAAGAAGGAGGACCCAGGAACTACAGGCCAGTCAGCCTCACCTTGATCCCTGGGAAGGTGATGGAGCAACTAATCCTGGATACCATTTCCAGGCATATGAAGGATAAAAAAGTGATCAGGAGTATTCAGCATGGATTCACAAAGGGGAAATCATCCATAACCAACCTGAGAGCTTTCTATGACGGAATGAATGGCTTGGTGCAAGAGGGGAGAGCAGTGGATGTTGCTTACCTTGAGTTCAGTAAAACTTTTGATACTGTCTCCCATAACAACCTCATAGGCAAGGTGATGAAGTATGGGCTAGATGAGCAGACAGGGAGGTGTATTGAGAACTGGCTGAATGGCAGAGCTCAGAGGATTGTGATCATTGGTGTGAAGTCTAGTTGGAGGCCAGTAACTAGTGGTGTATCCCAGGGGTCAGTATTGAGGCCAATACTGCTTAATATCTTTATTAATGACCTACATGACGGGACCGAATGTACCAGTACTGGGCCAACCAGCTCAAGAGCTGCTTTGCAGAGAAGGACCTGGGGGTCCTGCTGCACAGCAAGTTGAAGACTGGAACAGGTTGCCCAGAGAGGTAGTGCAGTCTCCATTATTGGAGTTACTCAAAAACCCTCTGGACATGGTCCTGGGCAACCTGCCCTAGGTTCTGGGCACCCTGCTTGAGCAAGGGGAATGGATTAGATAATCTCCAGTGGTCCCTTCCAACATCAACCTTTCTGTGATTCTTTGGTTCATCCAGCCCCTTCCCACACCACTATAAGCTCTGTGCTGCCTTTCAAAGATGGAAGTAGCCCTTAGACCCAGCCCAGCTCTCCAGCACCATGGGGCCGTGTCTGAGGCTACTTGGAAACCCTTCCACAAGGCATTTGGGAACATGCATTCCAGGACTGCTTACTGGACAGAATGCCTTGGGCTTGAGAGAAAGAAGAGCAGGGAAGTGTCATTCATGGGATCTTTAGGAACTGCCTTTCCCCACCTCTGCTCCCAGGCTAAAACAGGCCAAATTTGTTGCTGCCTATGCCCAGAGCCAGAAACATCAGCATCAGGAAAGCACCTTGTCTGTGCAGAAAAGGCTAAGGATTGCTGTTTCATTTTCCCCCATTCTCACCATTAATGACAGAAGTCAAGGAGGGATTTTGTGGCTAAAGATAAATAAATACTGGTAGCAAGATGCCATAGAAGATGGAGGCACCACCCCAAGGCAATGCTGCAACACACCATGTGTGCATCCAATAAACCCCCTTTGGAGAAAGATGGGGGCCCCAACCTGCTAAAGGGAGGCTGATGCTTCTTGGGGCTAGGCCTGCCCCATGCTGCTCTGCTAGGGGCTATAATGCCTGGTGGAGAACAACGTCTCCTAGCCCTTGCTGAGCCCTCAGAGCAGCCCCTACCAACATGAAGGTTACACAGTTCAGCCTTGGCCCTGCCTGTGGCAAAGAGCCACCACAGTGTTTGCAATGTATGTAGCATCCTCAGCTGGTAAGGGCAAATCTCAAGGAGGGAGGTGAACTCAGACCCCAACGCAGGAGAGCAGGCAGGAGCTGATGGTGTGGGCTCACCTCGTGTGGCCTGGTGCCTGTCTCTGCTCAGCTTCTCTGCTCTGGAGGTGGCACAGCCAGCGTGAGAGTTTGCGGTGGGAGGCACGACACTGAGATGTCGTGCTGAGAGCCCACTGGGCCCCTGCCTGCTGAAGTGGCCAGCATGCCAGTCCAAGACAACAAGAGTTTTTTGCAGCGCAAGCCACCCCCACGGGCTTTTGCCTGGGGCCCAGCAATTGGGACTGGTGGGAGCTCAAATTCAATGGCTTCATTTTGTGACTCAGAGCTTTGCATTTATTTGCTGGAAAAGGCCCCAGCAAGTTAGCCTGTTACCTGGAAACCGAAGCTCTCCAGCCAGCACAGAATAAAAGCAGCAAGAAGGAAATCACAGAAGGACGTGAAGTGAAAGAATTTCCCAATGCTCATAAGAACATTTGAGCAAATCCCTCCTGAGAGCTAACACGCTAACAGGACTTTTCCTCCCTCACCTCGCCGCAGCCACCCCCCTGCTACCACAGTTCCCAAGGATGCAGCACTCATCAGGGAAACGCCAGCAGCTGTGCTGGTACAAGGTACCTGCCAGCACTCAGTGCTGGTGTGTGGCTGTGCTGCTTGGTGCCTGTGGCCCCTTTCACACACCCACCAAGACAGTCTTTCCAAGGTCAGTGTTCATCCTCCCCACATCTTTTTGATTTCCTTATCTATGCCAAAAGCTGTCATCTCCAGCCATCGGCATACTGTCCAAGCCTTTGGGGACGTTCACAGCATTGTGGGTAGGAACCAGCACATGAAGAGAAACAGGAGGAAATAGAGCCCAAAAAGCACCAGGGTTTCCCAGACTTTGCTGAACTGAGAGGGGTTAAGTGCTGAGAGCCAGCAAGCCTGAGCAAGCAGAGAACACAACAAGAACTGGAAGGTTAAATTAGGATTAGTGATGTGCTCACAGAAAAGGAGCCAATGGCTCTACAAGCCATCCCTTAGCCCCTTTTTACACCCTGGGATCACATCTTCCCACAGAGGGGTCAGGTCCGAGGTTTCCACACCACTTGAAGCAGTGGGCTGATCCTGGGACAGCCTTCTCAGGAAACCCCTCTCAGCTGTGGGGCTGCACCAGGGCTGCAGTGCCCTCTGCCACTGTTTAGGATTTCCCACTAGTGCCACGCCAGGAATGCTGGTCCCGGCTCCATTCAGCTCCTAGGAACCCAAACCATTGTGTCTCTCAGTGAAGAGCTGAGGAGCATTTCCTTGCAGGGCATTCAGATGTCTGATTCTGCTTTGCCTCCCCCTCCCTCCCCCCCAGTACTCATTGCTCTACAACCCTCTTCTTCCAGCTCTCATTTGGTGGCTGATTTGATCTTGTGGATGGCATATGGGCTGGACTCCTTGGGCATCCAGATCTCCTCCCCATCATGGCCCCGGTGCTCTGCTGCCCCCTCCATTGCCGCGGTCAGCTCAGGGCTGAAGATGTTGTCTGTTGCCCGGTAGGTGCGGGTGAGGCGGCGGAAGGAGGAGTCTGAGGAGCTGTCATCAGGAATGTCTTCATCCTGCTCGTCCTGCAGCTTGGTCCTACTCAGCTCTGAGCTTCTCCCCAGCTCTGGGTCTTTGAAAGCCTCCCTCATGTCCTGGATGAAGGCCATCTTGGGGCTGATGATGCAGAGCAGGAGCATGAGGCCTCCTGAGACCCCACACAGAAAATAGAGGCCAACTTTCTCTGGGATGCCTGAGGGGAGAAGGGCAAACACAGACATGAGGGTAAAACCTACCCCTGCAGCCTGCAGTACACCAGGCCTCCAGAAATGCCCTCTGCCAGATGTGCAGGAGGAAGGGGAAGGGAGGAGGACAGCAGAGATGCCCTCAACACCCAGGCTGCAGGGATGGGGCTAAGAAGGACCTGCTGCTCCCGTGACTGTGGGAGTATCACCAAGAACCCCTGCAGGAGACCTCTGGTCCCTGTGGGAGAGGAGATACAAGGGCCACTGCTTGTGATCCAGCAAAGCCCATCTCCTTGGTGTAGTGGGAGAAGGCCATCTCCCAGTGAGATGCAGTGCAGGTAGCGCAACAGATGGAGTCATAACTCCAGGAATTTACACAGGTAATTTCCCATGTTGAGGGACTACCTTGCCCTCGGAGAGGCACTGCCCTTCTTCTGTATGGGAACGGATTCAGAAGGGGCAGGAAGGAATGAAACCCAGCAGTTAATTCAACTCATAGGAAAAGGAAGCATCTTTCTCCCTCCCTTGTGTGAGGGGCAGAACTGCAGCAGCACTAAGGCCACAGACGCCGTGCAGTCTCGCGGGTCATTCAATCTTTGAGCTTCTATCACATTGCTCCATCTCTCACTGCCTCCCTGATGTGGCCATGTCAAAACAGTGTGGGCATTCAGTGCTCTGCTCCCTCACGTGCCTGCTGACCTGGGCCTGGCCAGGATAGGATGGCTGGCACAGTCCTTCTGGAAGGGGTCTGGCTGCCTGGGTTTGGGATCAGAGTTTGCAAGCCCACAGTGCTGAGCCCTGGGTTGAGCAGGGCCTGACACGGGACCTGAGCCACCCTCTCAAATCTCTGGTTCTCCCCTCTCCATGCCCATCCCACTCCTCAGGGTGCTGTGTGAGAGCCAGGGGCACATACCCCAAATGTGGGCAAAAGCTTCCAGAGAGCTAGTAAAAATCATCAGGTCTTCCCGGAGCCTGGAGAACCTGGGCCCTTTGTACCAGCCACCTGCAGCGAACAAGGGGACAGGTCTTAAGGACTGAGACACAAGGCGCTCCCCAGTGACCCCTCCCCACTGCCTGGCTGCCTGCCTCTGCCTGCCTCCTTCCCGGGTCCTCCTTCCTTCCCACATAAGCTCTCCTCTGCCTATTGCAATGTTCCTCTGCAGGACTTTCCCTCCCCTTCCCTCCCCTCTCCTCCCCAAGCAGACCCCATCTCTCCAGCTTCTCCAGAGCTCCTTCTGCTCAGACAAGGAACTGTGAGTGGTTTCAGACATGGGTTGTGGGCAGGTTTTTGTAACGCCGCAAGAATGCAGCTCCAGGACCAGTGTTAGCTCATCTCATGCCAGCCCAATGTGCTTGTGCTGCCCTGCAGCATGTGTAGATTCTCTCTCGTCCTGGGATTTAGTGCATGTGGGGTGGCTTTCCCCTGGGCAAGAATCAGGTAGGTTTTCCAGACTCCCTTGAGGGAGAGGGGACAATCCTTGTGTGAGTGACTCCCTGCTGGCAAGGGCGTGGGAGCAGCGTTGGACTAAGAGCACCTCCGGAGCAGGGTGAAAGATGCGAAGACTGAATGAGCCGCCACGGGAACAGCGCTGCACCCACGCTGGCGAGAGGGGCCCGAGCTTGGAGCAGCGCCCCAGATCCCACAGGCGTGGACAAGCCATGGGGCTGTCGAGGGTCGTTCATCCGGGCAGGGGTGCAATGCAACACCGCTTGCCGTGTGGCCTGGACGTGCAGAGGCTCCTGGTCGTTACCGTGTGTGTAGTCCGAGAGCAGGAAGGGGTCCGAGGTGTCAGGGCCCACCTCCTCCAGCAGCTGCCTGGGCACTGCAATGAGAGTGGGCACTGCTTCGAGAGGCTGGCCCTGGGGAGAGCGGGGTAGCCGTGGTAGGCAGGGGACAAGCAGGGCCACCCCAAAGGGCACTACCCCGTGCAATCCCCCAAAGGCCCAGCTCACCTGCCCCCTGCCTGCGTGTCCCCGGGGAGCCCTGCACCTTTGCCTGTGCAGCACGGGGCTGGCGAGGGATCACAGCACTGCCCACACAGCAGGGTCAGCAAGTGGGTCCCCCCCTTCCCAGCCCCGCACACGGCTCCTGCGCCCCTCGCACGGATCTCACCGCATGTGTAGGAGACCCGCAGCTGTTTCTTCATGCCGGGGAAGCATGGATCCCCGAAGGTGGCTCTGTCAGCAGTCACAGTGCAGTTCTCCTTGCGGTGGCACTTCTTGGAAACCCTCCTCAAGGCGTCGGGAGCCAAACACTCTGGGAACACACAGGGCAGGTGGGAGCCAGCTCTGCCACCCCTGGCAGCACACAGCTTGGCTCGGTGGAACTGGAGCAATGCCACGGTCCCTGTGGATGGGGCCCGGACCCAATGGGCAATCCTTGCCACCCCCCGCCTGCCAGGCACAAGGCAGGTGGGTGCAAAGGGTCCAGGTCCCACCAGCACATCCTGCCACCCAAATTTCTGAGAGATGCTCTGCCATCTGAGAGATGTTCTGCCCCATGCCTGCCCCAAGTGCTGCCAGCACAGTAAGGCATGAAAGTTGCACGTGAGTTCAGGTATGCAGGGACTCTCATGCTTTTGAACTCTGAGCGTGCTGTAGGCCACACGTGTACATGTGACAAGTCATCAAGTCTGCTCTTGGGGGCTTGGTCTTAGCAGACAGCATAGCTGGAGCTACTGCTGTCGCAAAGCTGCATCCCACACTGTGCCTCTGTAACAGGGCTATTTCCCTGTACAGTGTGACTATATATTTACGACCCTCTCTGTGCACAGATTCTGGCCACATTTCTGGCTCACACCATCCCAGCATACCTATATGAGGTCCCTCAGTGTTCAGGGCATCACACTCTGGCTTGCCCCGCAGGAATCGTCCATAACTTGCAGAGTAAATGGCCAGGATGGATTTTGGCCGGCATTGCAGCCTCAGCTTGTCATTCTCACACACAGTCTTGATGCGATGGTTAGCTGGGAAACAACACCAGAGTGTCCAATTGTGGCTTAAATCATTCTGAGCCCCTCTGCCCTCGCTTAGTTCAGCCCCTCAGCCCAGCTGAGTGTTTGAGTTCTGCCACTGGCAGAAATCAAGCTGCAAGGGTTATGTCTGGGCAGCTGTGAGCCCCCGCTCCCCAGCTGAGCCCCAGGCAGAGGGGTGCCTGACCCCACCAGCCCGCTGGGTGAGAGTGGATGCACACAAGGCGCTGTGAAGAGGGCTGTGCCAGCCCCAGGGGCACGTGAGGCCCGGGCAGGCAGTTCCTGCAGCAGAGCAGATAGATAGGCAGGACCACGGCAGTGCGATTGCTCGCAATCACAAGTCTGTGCCCTGCAAAACTTCTGGCACCATCTCCTCTTCCAGGAGGTAGTTAGTGGCACTCCTGCAAACAACATATCCCGCTGTACTGCCCTGCCTGCTCTGAGTTTGCTCCACAGCCCAAATGCCCCAAATCTGTAATTGTTCCTGCTCCTCATTACTTTCCTCCAGGATTATACAGTGCCTAGCACAGAGGTTAGACCATGGCTGGATCAGGACTGCCAGATGTAGCAGCAGCTTAACTTTCCACCCATTTCCGCTCAACAGAGGAGCTGAGGCCAGAGGTATTGGCTGGTCTCAGCTTTGCCTCACTGGTACCCCAGTGTCTAGGAAAGAGCCCATGCCGGTGCTCTAACCCCACTCCCCCTCACCTGGCCGGCACTTGTAAGAAGCGACAAGGTACTTGTGTGTCCCAGGACATGGATCTGGCCCAAAGACTTGGCTGTGAACTGAGAACTGGCACCATCGCTGGTCCTGGCACTCATCCAGCAGTTTCTGGAGAAGCAAATGAGATAGACATGAATATGCGTGAAGAAGCTGTTCTCACCTGCTGTCCCTTGGTGGCATCACCGGGCTTAGAGAAATGGCCTCTCACCTCACAAAGGTGCCCTATGGCTGCTCACACCCCGCTCTCTGCTCGCTCCGTGGGTACCCCTGGTTCATATAGCAGCTTTAACAGAGTGGATTCCTGGAAGAATTCCTCCCCCGGGTCCATACAGACATGTATGCTAGCACAGTACCTTGCAATGCCCGTGCAGACAATCACGCTAGCACTGCTCCGTGCAACACCCATGCAGTCATGCACGCTAGTACAGCTCCCTGCGGTGCCCGTGCAGACATGCACACTCGCATGGCTCCGTGCAGCACCCATGAAGACACGCACACTCGCATGGCCCCAGGCAATGCCTGTACCAGGCCACAAGATGGGGAAGAGGTTTCACACTGCAAGCTGCACCCTGCCTCTGCCTGAAGGCTGTGTCCTGGCTGGTCTGGCAGGTTAAGGTGGCCTGCGGTGCCATGAGAAGCCTAGTTGCTGGCGGCCCAGCTCTGCCCAGCTGGCCCACAACTGTCTTGCATACTGGGGCCTGAAGGCAATGCTGCTAAAATAACATGACATCCAAGCTGATCCTGTGGTTTTGGCAGTGCCAGGTTGGCCGTGCTGCCACTGCCTGAGAGGCACAGCGGGTGGACTCTCATTTGGTGCCAGTTCAAGCATGCCTTCCTGGGAAACCTTACAGACTTGGGCTGTCTTTGGGGCCACGGCTTCTCTTCCCAGCACCAAGCATGTCCCCACACCCTAGGCATGCTGCCTGCCCCAGCAGCAGTGAACCTACAGCCTGGTGCTGAACCAGACTTGTCACAGAGAGAGGAAGAGCAAGGCCACGAGGTATTCCCTATCCATGCCTCTCCGAGAAATTGCCCTCTGACTTGGGTCTCAAGGGTCCCAATACCTGAGATAGTCCCAAAACCCCATGGCTTTTTCTCTCCGCTTTTCCTGTCCCATCCCCTTCCTCTCTGCCACATTGAGAGAATAGCTTTGAGATGAAGTGGATGGATGAATCTCTTCTTGGTCTTTAATGACTGTCAGACATTGCTGGCAGAAGTGAAATTTGAGGAGGAAATGCAATCAATCTCAGTCCCCCAAGTCTTCCCTAAATAGACCTAAGCTGAGCCTCAAGAGGACCTTTGATCTCTGCTCTCCAGAATTCCTTCTTCTCTAAAAGATCTGCCTCTGGGCGTCCTTCCCTATGGCTGAATGTTTATATTCACCCCCATGGCATGAAGGGAGGTTGCCCCACATTTTACCCAGTGTGTGATTTCCCTGCTGTCCCTCGTGTCTGTCAAGCTGCTGTGAGGGGCAGGACACTTAGCACTGCTGTAATGACCCTCTCTTCATTGGGCCCACCCATTTGGGAGCCAGAATAAAAAGCTGGGAGCATCCATGCATAATCATTGCAGATCAGGGCTCACACTTTGTTTTACAGCAGTGGGATGATCCTTCAGATCCTGAATGTCTGTCCAAAGACAGAGCACAACCCTTCCTCTCAGGCAGGGAACAAGCCTGCCAGCTGCACTTTGCACTTCCAGAAAAGAGAGGAGCGTGTATGGGGACCAGCTGCAGCTGAGATGCGACAGACAGTAGGAAACCCAGCCTGGGTGCTGCAGCCCTGCTGAGATTACTGGTGACCTTTGTGAGTTGTCTTCTTCCATTCCATCTCCCTGAAAAGCTGAGCCATTGAGCTTGAACCATGGTGGGATGGAAGAGCGTAGAGCGAAAGAGGTAAGTGCAGATCTCCATAGCAAGAGTACCTTGTCTCATCTGCTAGTTCTTGCTTCTTAGCCAAAGAAGGAGCAATTCCCCTTTGCTCCCTTCCAGCATGAAGTCCAGCCCCTTCCTTTCACTCACTGGTGAAGTGAGGAGCTGTGTAGCTTTGCACTGGGTGAGAGTGGAAGAGAACCACTCTCAGCATCAGCCCTCGCATCAGCCACAAGGCAGCAATTGCCACCAACATAGTGGCTAGAGCAATTTGATTTTGCATTGCAGTGGATGAGGAGGATTCACATGGGACCTTGCTGTGTTTCCACTGGGAGCCATCACGGATGGAGAGGATTCCTACACTATGCAGCCAAAAACAGATCCTGACCACAGCCATTCACAGTCCTGTCCTTCCAGTCTCCAGATGTACATGCATGACCACATCCTCCAGCACATCACACCACATCAAGCCACTTTACACACAAGCTCTGAGTACTCTGAACCAAAGTGTTTGCAGCGTGGTTTGTGGGACCTCTAGGGCCGGGTTTGTTCCACACTAACAGAGAAGTTCTGGCTCGGTCCTTGCAGAGCTCCTGGGGACATGTGAGAAGCCATGAGGAGATTTGTGGCTGGAGCAGGGCCAGGCAGAAAGACCTTGTGAGCTAACGAAGTAAGGAATTGGCCTTTTTGAGCTCTTGTTCCTCTTTTCCAGCTTCACGTTCGCTTCTCACCACAGTGAGCTGTACATATCTCGTTTCGCTCCGGTAACCCCAGCCCTAGCAAAAGGCTGGAACAGGAATAGAAAAATGGCACATGAAACTCAGCCCAAAGCCCCTTACCATGTCTTCAAGGAACCTGCCTGTCCCGGCCTGGCATCTCTCCCTGGCTCCCACCCAGTGTCCCAGCTGCTATGAGTTCATCCAGAGCCCTGTGGCCAGCAGGGAAAAGTGGGCAGGCTTAAAGGTGCAGTGCTTTGTGTTGCAGCTGGGCTTGATTCCTCCTCATATTTGGGAGCAGGCTTGTGCCCGGACCCACTCCCTGGTTCCCTCAGAATGAGCCGGAAGCCATTTGGCATCTGTGACTCTGCATGTCTGGCTTCTCTTCCCACCCCTCACGTCTCCCAAGGGGCTAGCGTGGCTCAAGCTGGTCTTTGCCCTTCCTGGTGTTTTAGCCCAGCAAACCTTCCCTGAGCCAACGAGTGCCTGGAGCTGGCAGTGCTCCCTGGGTGCTGCCACTCTTGCCATGGGATGCTGGCCGTGAATCCAAACACTTCTCTCTGGATACTGATGGAAGATCCTCTCATCCTTTTCACCCAGTCCTTAGGTCATTAACCCCTCAAAACTGTTCCTGATCATGAAAAACACAAAACCCTCCTTTGGGCCAGGTCCACTAATTTAGCCCTTGGGAGACAGACTCAGCAAAAGCAGGCAAGTTGCTTCCTGGCAGACAGTGGCATGATGGAATCCAAGGTAGGATGTGGGGAGTGGAAGGGCTAGTGCAAGACTGTGTGGCTGGGAGGGCAAGCGGGATGCGAGGCTGACTTTCCCCTTCCTGCAGGTGTCTGCCTGCTGCTCCACAGTCCTCTGCATGTCCAGCACAGCTCGCAGCACTCACTTCAAGCACAGAGCCCAGCTGTCCCCATCCAGCCAAGCTGAAAGGACCTAGCCAAAAGCCGCCAGGCTCCTGCAGTCCTTGTGGGTCCATAGCCCTGAGATGCCCGCACAGACAGTCACTAGTACTCAAGCTGGCTGGAGAGGATGGAAGTGATGAGCAGCCTGCCATGAGGCAGGGACACCTGGCAGGACCAGAGCAGGCTTTCCCCATGACTGAAACCTGGCCTTCCTTGTTCAGGAGCTGAGAGCCTGGTACTGGGGGCAGCATCCCCGGAGTACCCTGCGCATCTGGAGTGCTCTGTGCCTGAGGCAGGGAGCACTCCACTGCTCAGAACAGTGTCACCATCTGCATGGAGGTACTGAGGGTCACCATCTCCTCGTCAGACCATGTGCTGCAGAAGCACTGTAGACTCCCCACACAGGCACACTGTTAAATTTCCCCTGGTTCCTAGCACCCAGAGAGCCAAAGCCCATTCCAAAGCACTTGTGGAGTGAGTGAGACACAGCGCCCTGCTCCACCACATCAGCATTGCACCAAGGTCAGGGGCGATCCCGAGCCTATGCTAACCATAGTAGATACACAAGTAGGACTGAGGCACAGAGCCCCAGCTGGGCAATGCTCTGAGCCCAGTCACACTTCCCAACCCTGGGACCCCAGCCCCTGCACCACCTCTCACTCTGGGTTGAATCCCAGCTGCCAGGTGTTTCTCAGAGCCCACTTTGTCCTATAGGATTTCTCCAAAATCCAGCTCAGGATGCAGCAGTGTCTCTCCCAGACTTGTATCCCAGAAACCCACCACAGAAGGTCTTGTCCATCTTTGCATCCCAGAAGCTTTCTGGAAAAAGGACATTGCTGGGAGCCGCAGTGGTTAATCCTGACACCGATGGGGCCAGTGCCCATAGGTGAGAGAGTGGAGGCTGTAACATTTGCAGCCATGTGGCCCGAATGGGGAGCCCCACGACCTGTGGAGATGTGCAGCACCATCCCATAAGGCTGCACATCCTGGAAGGGTCGCCCTTACCTGGCGGGCTGTGGCAGACATGCATTCGGTGCTCTCCTCAGAGGCATTGCCAGGGCTGGGGCAGAGGTGCGGGCTGGGCACGCGGCGCCCATAGAACGCGCCAAGGATGCTGACAGTGGTCTTGTGAGGGCACATGATGATCAGCTGCTCCCCATCACAGGTATGGATAGTGTGGTTCTTCAGCACCTTGCGCAGGTAGCCTGGCAGGGGACAACATAGGGAATGTTGGCCAGGAGCCAGGAAGAAGATACCCAGGGCCACGGAGATGGCAGTGCCTAAGTTCCCAGCAGCTGATGGCAAAGGAGGGTGTCCTGGACAGAGGCACTTACTGGACAAACACAGGCAGGGCATGGTTGTGGCAGAGAAGGGGGGCTTGCAGCAAGGCCTATATCCACCATTACTGCCAGACATCTGGAAAGCAATATAGACCAACTGAGCTGAGTAGCAAACAGAAGCAAAAGTTGGAGGCAGGAAGACAGATCAGAAAAACAGACATGAAAGAATCACATATGGAATTGTAAAAGGTTTTAAGAAAGTCATAATCTTGTTACAGAGACACATAGGGGAGAGAGCAGGGATGAACCAGGATCCACCAGAGTCAAATTTATTCTGCAGTGCTAAAACCTCTCCACCGTACAATGCTGAGCCATGAACTGGAGGAGGAGGAAGGCTTCAGCAGCTGCTTCATGACTTGTCATGCTGTCTCTGTTGCAAGGACGGGAAACCTGGGGAGGAGCAGGGTGAGAAGGGCAGGAATCAGCCATCCTGAGATCAGCAGCTGCTGCTGTGAGACAGAGCGCAGGGATGGCTAATGGAGTTCAAGGCCAGGAAGGACTACTCAGAAGGAGAATTTAGGGTGGGGGCAGCAAGTGGCTTGATTGGTGTGACTCAACAATTTACCAACCATCAGCTGAGCCCATGTAAACCCAGGTCTCAGATTCCTCTGACTGAGAAACTCGGTGTGTCAATGTAACCCAGTCCTAACCCATGTCACCAGGGTAGGCTAAGGTCACGCACAGCCCAAAGACAAGGCTCAAGAAGCTGCAGGAGCTTGTAGCCGAATGACCATGCTGAACCTTCTGGTCTAAACTGAAGAAATAGCTTAGCTCATGCCTTTAACGCATTCCTGAGCCAAGTCCCCAGCCACATGTAAAATAACCAGCTGCACGGTTTTATCTCGTGTTACATCCATGCTAGCATCATGGGCACTGTACAGCACATTATCGATTAATCCTATTGCATTGGTACCAGTATTTCTCTCCCTGAATTCTCAGTGCAGGGGTATTTCTCTCTTTCAATCCTGCATAGTTTGTGTTCAAAACTAATTAGGCTGTTTTCCCTAAAAGAGACAGTAAGGTAGGTCTGACATGCCCAGCCTAGGTGGCATTTAGCAGGGTTTTACACAGAGATATAAGGTCTGGTTGACATTATGTGTTGGTGAAAGAGGAAACTTGCTCCATAACTCTGGAAACTGCCAAGGATGCTCTGAGCATACTCTGTTTGCTGGAAGAGGCTGAGACACCATGAATAACTAACATAAAATGATGCATAGGCCTTTAGACAGAGCAGTTTGAAGCAGATGTTGGCGTAAAATCTGAGGGGATGTACCACTTTGGGGCTCTGTGGTGAGGAGGGGGTAACTCATTATCCGCCAGGGAGGACCCCAGCGCTGGGGGCTTTGGGGGGATGCACAGCCTGCTCCCTAGCTGTGGAGTCCTTGGAGGCACATGTACCCTGTCCTCAAGCCCAGCTGTGGGGTCTGGCACAGGACATGAAACCCATTTCCCAGCCCAGCTTTGAGTCACGCTGGGTGCACAGTCAGCAGCAAGGCATCACCCAACCACCCACGGCCCCTGCACAGTGCTGAGGACCTTTGCAGTTCCCCTTTCTGTGCACACCTCAGCCTGGACCCATCCTGCCCCCCATATTATTAGATGGAAAGAGAAAGGCCCTTGGAGCAGCCGCCCTGCTTCATGTTTATGCATAGTAAAAGCCCCTCTGACCTGCCTCGGTGCTGGGCAGGTATCTCTGATGCTGCAGAGTCTGCAGCCGGGGACCAGCCTCAATCTGCTTGCAAGGCCAAAGCGTTGCTATGGCATCTGAGCATCAGCCCACAAGTTCTGTGGCAGCGGTAGGCACGTGAGAAAGAAATACTGATAAATTAAGGTGGTGGCATCACTAAGTGTGCAGGGACTCGCATAGTTTGCCCATATCATGTTTTTCACTTTTCCCAGCCTCTGAATAGTGAGATACTGCATGAGGGGGTTTAGAAGGCAAACTGGGGGCAATGAGGGAAGGGGTGACATCAATCTCATCTGTCCCCAAGGCTGCAGGCTCACAAGCAGTCACAGCACAGGGACTGCTGCCCAGCAAAGCTGGAGTGGCACACATGCCAAGCTGGGCTGCCTGGAGCGGGAGCAGCCCCCAAGCGATGCTCCTCCACTCTGGGTGCCGGTTCACAGCGTTGTGCTTCTCCCTGTATCCGTCCAGAAACCCTGGTGCCAGGCTCGGCCACACAAAGGGCCCTTTTCACCTTCCCGCGGCACCGCTGCTGACACTAACCCTTCCACTTCAGGAGCCAGGGCTGCTCTGAGGAGCCGCCACCATCCCTGACAGATAGTCGGGGCATGCAGCTGAGAGTTGCCCCTGCCCAAGGTTTAATTTTTCCCTCGGACACAGCCAGCTGCTGGCATTTCTCTACCCTTTTCTCTTTGCATTCAGCAGGTGAGAGAGCCATTACCTGCCACCCGTCAAGAGAGGGCTGCAGCATTTCACAAGCAAGTCCTTGCTCGCTCGTGTTCAAGCCAGAAAAAAGGAGAAAAGAAGAAAGGAAAAGGGGAGGAGGGTGGAAGGGAGCGGATAATTGTCCTAGCAGGGCCAAAGCCCAAGGGAGATGCAAGGATGCTCCTTAGAGGGCACATAGCTGGCCTGGCCCCTTGGGTCATAGTGCCTACAGTGAGGGGGACAGGATAAGCCCCAACCTGCCCCTCACCTCCAGTTGTCTCATATCCCTACAGTGCCACAGCTTAAAGGACTCCAGGGGCTGAGACAGCCAATCAGGCCCTGCCCAGGCTGCTGGCTTTCCACTGGCTTCCTGCTACATCCCTCAGCTGCTACCTCCACAGTGCTCCTAAGACTGCGGCAGCAGTGGCAGGACCCTCCTGCAGGCTCTGGAGCCATCCTGAGCTCAACTTCTGCCTGGCATTGATCCAAACCCCCCCACCCATCCCTGAGATGGCTGGAGATGATGACAAAACACTCTGCATCCAAGACAGCCCTGGGACTTCCCTTGGCTGGTGAGCCAAGTTCTAGTGATGATGAAGTGGGTGGGAATATGAAAAGGGGGAGAAGTGGCACTTCTCAGCTGCTGTTGTCTCTCTATGTCCTAGCTCACATCCCTGCAGCAGGAGAAGCAAGCCTGGGTCTCCAGAGCTCTGTTCCTCCTCTGGAAAGCCTTGAGAGGACCAGGCTGCTGACCAGTGATCAGCCCTCGGACACACCCACAGCACTGACAGGCACACAGGGAGAAAGCCACCAAGCCTCACAGTCCCCCGCCAGCGCCTCCAGGGCAAATAGCAAGATGCTCCCAGAGAAGTCGTTCCTGGCTTACTATCACCGAGAAATGCTTAAAGCCACTATCTAAATCTATCATAAAGACTCAAAGTCCCAAAGATATCTGACACAAAGCCCTGGCGTATGCTCTGAACTTAATTTCTACATTGCTCTCACCAGGTGCCAGGGACAGGATTTCTCTACTGACCTCAAGATTTTTACATGATTTTTAGGATTTTTAATTGCAAGTTTGGAGTGCTTGACAGATCTCCCCCTTCCTGCCAAAACACAGCCTGCCTTGCAGAAGGAACCCCATGCCATATTTTGCAGGACTGGCAGTTTTTATTGTAGATCAGAGGCTCAGATGGTGCTGATGTAGGACTGTCACGGGCCCTGTGCGAGGGTGCATTGCACCGTCTCCACCCAGCACCACCACATGCCCCACTGTCAGGCTGTGAGCACTTGTGCAGATATTTGTTTTAAGGAAAACAATAGCAAAGAGGCTGCAATCAGATTTTGCAAATGATTATTTCTGCCTCACGGTTCCGGTGACTCAGTCCCTGGTCTCGTGGTTATGAAGTTAACTCTGCCCAGATGAAATCATATCCTCTCCCCCCGCAGCCCTCCCTGCCGCGCTCGACGACATCTTGTGCTTTCGTGCCTCTCGAGCAAGGCAGCATGGAGTGGAAGGCGAATGCAGCAGCCAGCCTTCAACAGGCTGTTGTCAAGTCCAAAAATACCCTCCACACATCCGGTTTCGGTCTCCACCCAGATGAACAGTTTCTCTCAAACCGTCTTGTGGCCAGCAGCTTTTGGACTACGCTGGAGACAAGAGCGTGTGGTCGTTTCTAGCCCAGCCCAGATCCTGGGGCTTTGGCAGCCAGGCTGGGCTAGCACTGGCCCAGGAAGGGTGGCCCCCGGCGCTCAGCCCCAGCGTGCCCGTTCGGGGCTGTGCGGGGGAGCAGGGATCCCACCTTCCTGCCTCAGCTGCATCTGAGAGACTCATCGCTCACAAGGGAGCGGATCCGACCCCCGGTCTGCGCGGTGGGCAGAGCACCCAGCAGGCTGCCGACACAGGGAACGGATCTGGCCAGGGACTGGGGGCAGCTGCTCTGGCTGGTGACCGCTTACGGCTTCAGCCCATCTCTTCCCTCTCCATTTCACAGCAGCAAAATGCATCTCACAAGATGGTCATGAGTACTCCAGGAGGCTTCATCTTTGTGTTCATACATCACCCAGTATTGAGGGCATACACATCTCAGCAGGAAAAGGGGAGAGTTGAGGGTCTCAGAAAAGCTCTGAGATGTTCTTAACATTTGTCTTCTGTTTGGCATTTCTGCCTGCGAACTCTGCCAGTGAGAGCAGCGACAGGGCCAGCTGGTCCCTTGCAGCGCTTTGGGAAAGGCTAACACGTGCATGAGATGTTTTTGGATCCCAGGTCTGACTCAGGGATAATAAATACCTTTTCTGGAGAACTCAACATGGCCCGGATTGCCTTGTGCCTCACTCGTTCCCCATCCCACCCAAAACAAACACAGCCCTCACTTCATCCTCCCCTCAAGCAAGCATGGTCCCAGGCTGCCCTCTGCACCCCAGGCCCGCTCCCTGGCCAGGATGGAGAGCCTGGCTGGCGCACACAATTCGAGGAAGCTGTCCTCCCATCCCCACCCTCTCCAGCCGCATCGCCCGACTGCTAGCGGCTGCGTCCGGCGCTCCCCCCACTGCACCCTGCGCGCCCTGGCCATCACCCCCACTCACCCGAAAACTCTGGGGCTGCCTCGACCCCAGCGGAGAGGCACAGGAGGGCCAGGGCTGCCCCCAGCCCCGCGAGCGGAGGCGGCTGAAGCTGCCGGGCTGCAGCCATGCTGTAGCTGCCTCCAGTCCGTGCTGGCTCCTGCCGGAGAGGGTTTGCTCGTCCCTCGTGGCAGCTGGTGCTCGGGGTTGGGGCTGGCACTGCGCGCGGACAAAGGCTCGCTTCTTTGCCTTGCCAAGGCTCCTGGGAGCTGGGAGGACATGTGTGCGTGTGCACGCGTGTGCCTGTATGTACACTCTCACTTTGCATGCCAGCCAGGCACAGAGGCTGCTGCAGAGAGCTGGGATGCTCTCAGCGTGGGGATGACCCCTTGGGAGGGGATGTGTTTGGGGAGGTGCTCCGCAGCAAACAGAAGTGGGTGCTGTGCCTTGGTGTGGCATGCTAACGGCCACTACCTGTGGGGAGAGTGGCAACCCCCTACCTTCCTCCTCCTCCATGCCCCCAAGAAGAGGTACAGGGGTTGGCAAGACTCCTAGTGTATCACTTCCCCTTCTCTCAGAGACATTCAGCCAGAAATTAGGCTACACACACACTGTAATCTCCATCTCAGCAAATGCCTGGTCATTCACCATTTTACGTGGAAGGGAAGGGCTGCCCAGACTGCCTCCCGCAGAAAGATGTCTTTGCCAGTGGAAAAGACAAATGCCTGCCCTGCATCAGAGGGCCTAGGCAGGGATGCTTCCTGCAGTGATACCTCTGCCATGGCCCTTCTTCCCACGCTGCCTCCACGGGGAAAGCTACCGTGTCTCAGGGTGTTCGAGAGCAGAGTGTTTGTGAGGAGGGCTCTGCCTTGTTGCTGTGCCTCCCATTCTGCCGGAATTAAATGTCTGTCTGCTCCCTCAGCTGGGAGCTTGGAGATGTTCTCATCCCCAGTCCATAGACCCATCTGGCCTGAGCCTGAGGTCAGCAGAGAAAGACAGCACTGTAGTGTTGGCCAGCGGAGCGAGGGCTGGCGTGGCTCCTCCGCAGAGCTCAGGACTGGGCATCGCTCAAACCAGGGCAGCAACAGGACAGGGACGCTGCAAAGGCCAGCAAACATTGCCTGCATGGGTCCAGGGCAGGAGCTGTGGGAGGGAGGAGTGGGTGAAATGGGTCCCAAGCTCGTGCTGTGTGCGCTGCAGCTACAGCGCCCTGGAAAGCAGGGAAACACTGACTCTGCTCATGGTAGCGTGCAGCACAAAGCCCAGAAATCTGCATTCTTCCTCTCCATGGGTTTCTCCAGCCTCTGGTGGACTTTTTATGCCAACCACCTGCAGTCTGCACCTTTGCAGCAGTCCTGCATGCCCATGCTTTTCTCAGGCCCCAAGAGGGCTGCAGTCAAAAGCAGGACTGTGGACCCATTTTTCATGCCCAATGCTGTTGTTTCATTCATCACCCCGCTTGCTTACAAGAATGTCATGTGAAATGGTGTCGAACACACATAAAAATCAAGCTGCAGAATAACTGATGCTTCAGTTAGATATTGTTTGCCCTGGACAAATCCACACTTGCTTTCACTTGCTGGTCCCGCGATGCTGTTTCTGTCTCCCTGGGTCAGAAGCCCCTAAAACCAGGTGATATCCCCAAGTCCAGTCACTGTGCATGTTTCTGGTCATCCTTTGGCAGTGGCCAGCAAGGCCTGGCAGGGCCCCCAGGACATTGTGACACATGCTCACAGAGTGCCCAGACCCCGAGGAACTCCTGCTTCCCCATCCCTTTCGCAGCATGGTGCATTCCTGCCCACAGCCATGACTCACCGGCCACACAGTTGGGCCAGGAAGGGGCCCAACACTTGTCTCACACCACTCTGCTCAGTGCATTGCTCTCGGGGTTGATTCCTTACCCTGGCTCAGCTGCCCAGCTTTAAAGTCGTGTCTGGGTGGTATGTGGCAATGATAGGGCACATTTGAGGGTCCTGGCTAATTCAGGTCCTGCAGAAACAGCCTCCCTGGGGTATGGCTTGCTTTGGTCTCTGAGCATCACCTGGCACAGGAGCCCTGCATGCCCTTGGTGACATCCCAGCACTCCTGGGAAAAGCGCAGTAGGGACACACGGAAAGCCCCAGCCATGCGGTGGGAAATTCGGTGCTTAACAGCCTGTGTTCTCCCAGGCCCTCTCCAGCCACAGATGCACTGCCACATCTCCTGGCTTGACAGAAGGACCCCTTCTTCACTGCCACAGCTCGCTGCTCTCCCTCCTCGAGTGCCTCTGCTTGCCACCCCTCTCCCAGCTCTCAGGTCAGCTTAGGATGTTCCTAACATTAACATTTTCACCTAAGTATAACATTTCCACCACCACTGGCAATTGCCCCAGCTCCAACCCAGCTTCCTCCACGAGAGCCCTGCTGTGGGCTGGGGTCCCCAGAGTGGACAGTGCAGGCAGGGAGAAGGGACGAGGAGATGTATGAAAAGCAGCTGCGGGGCTCATGCCCTGAGCACAGTGCCTCCGCAGCCTTCTCACCCTTGGGCCTGTGGGCTACAATGAGAATTCGCTGGCTCAGCTAGCAACATCCTGGCACCTCTCTGGGACCTTGCCTTGTGCATGAGCCTTCCCTTGGGATTAAAGCTGCCCTGTTCCTGCTCTTGCTTCTCCTATCTGCTACCCGCCATCCTCCCTTCCACGGTCGTGCCAAGCCACACTCCAGCCTGTGCAAGGGATGAAGAGGGGGAAGCAGGCTCAATCCTGGTGCATAGGAGCCTTCACAAAGCTGGTGTCACAAGCAGTGAAAACTAACCCTGCAGAGCACCTTCCCTGCCAAGCACCTTCCCAGCTCAGCATCCCGGTCAAGAGATAGCACAAGAAATAGCTCCTGTTTCCCTCTCCATGGAAATGATTTGTGCAGTAGGGGACACTGCAGAGTTTGAGGCTCTCAAAAAGCACTGATGATGCAGAAAGAAAAATCCCACCCAGCCCTTCATGTGCGCCTGCTAGTGCCTGCTCGGTATCTCTCTGTGCGTGGCAGGAGGAGGTCCCAGAAATGTCTCCCTCTGGAAGTCTGCCAAATTATTTGCCAGCCGCTTTTCCTCAGGGCAGGTGTTCTCATCAGGGTTTGACTGTTTTCAGAAAAGCCTGAACTCACCCAAGCTGGGGGCTAACCCAGCCGTCAGGCAATAAGGGTGCACTAACCCTCCCCATTTTATGTAATATATACTTGGTACCAGCTACACAGTACCAAGGCACGAGAAAGACTAGCCCAAGATCACATTCATGAGATGAGGAACCCACAATCAGGCACCAACAAGAAACACAGTAAGAAAGTGAAGCCCTTCTCTGCCAGTTCTGCACGGCCAGAGCTCTGCACCTGGAGAGGGGTTATCCCCCTGCCAGGGACAGCTGACACAGGATAAAACATTCACTGCTCTCCAGGGCAGCTAGCTGTACCAGCACCATCCATCCTGGATGGAGCAGCCTTCACCTCTCCCTCCTCTCTCCCTTCCTCAACCCTCCTCCTCAGGTTAGGACCTGGTGGGTAAGGACGGGCTCTGCTTGCCTTAAACTTGTGGGTGCTGGGAAACCTGTCTCAGCTGGGATGGAGCCGGTCAGATCTGATGGCTCTCGTTTCCCTCCCATCCTGGAGAGGAAAGAAAGCCAGTCATCTTTCCTGTGAAACAGCCCAAGTTCCAGGAATGGGGCCTTAACGGGGGGCCAGGCCTGGAGCCATCCTTTCCCATCACCCTGCGATGCCCTGCCCCAGCTGGGCTGCTGCCAGCAGGGCTCCGGGATTCCCCACTGAGCCCTAACATACTGCAGGCTCTTCACTTTCTCTCCTTGGATATTTTGCAATCGATTCTTGCCAGAAGTCTCTACCCTGGCAGCCCTCAGCTAGTTGCAAAGAGTTGGTGGCAGGCAGCCAAACGGCCCTGCTTGTCCTCTGTCTTTCCCCGTGTCATTCCTTTGCTCAAGCACCCTCCTTGTACTTGTGTGGACACGGAGAGGAGCTATCTGCCCCCTCCTGGCAGCTGCACTTGTGTCTACAGCAAAAACCAGTGGGATCTCGTATGGCAGTGCGAGGGGAATGATGGCAAGTTCAGGTCAATCTGCGCTGAGAAGAGAGGGGCTGGAGGTCAGAGCTGGAACCGTTCAGATCCCCCAGCCCAGCTGTGCACACAGTGGCCAAGAGGTGCCACTGGCATCCTTGAGGCACAGCTGGAAGGATCTGGTAGGTGCTGACGGCACCAAGGCAGGGACATGGCGTGGCAAAGTTGTGCTTTCCAGAAGGAGGCAGGTCCCTCTCTCTGAGGGAGCACAGTTTGCCCCTGCAGGGAGCCGCAGGGCACTGGGGTAGCAAGGAGGGGAGGATGGAGAAGGTGAAGACCTTCCCCTCCAGGCCAGTCCGGTGAGAGAACCGGAGTGCGACATGCTTCCTGACTGTTTCCTGTGCAAAAAAACCCACTCTCCCAGCTCAGCGATTACAGCAGCAGTGACGGGTCTTTCTGGGCCGCGAGCCCACTGCTTGGAGTCTCCAGGGCAGCGCCTGGACTAGTTTGATAGACTGGAACGGGACCTGTGAATGCATCCAGATAGACTGGTGCTGAGTCACGGCTGGGAGGCCTCTGCAGTTCCCCCCACCCCTCTAGCAGGTCACTGCATACACCCCATTGCTCCTCCCCACTTCAAAAGGAAGGAAAAGGCAAGCCACAGCACTCCGCAGGGGAGGGAGTGAAACAGAGGTGTTCAAGACATCTGCCCTCAGAAAGCCTCCCTCCAGTTCACGCAGGGGCGCTTAGCAGAGAACAGATCAACTCACCCCAGCAGTGAGCAGCCAACGGTTCCCCCATTCCACCAGGATGGAGAATCAGCAGCACAGTCCCAAAAAGGAGCCTGAGATTGAGCTTTTTGTGAAGGTGAGTTCCCCGAGGCGCGTTTGCTCATTAGCTGCTGCCTACGGGCTTATCCCAGGCGGGCAGGCTGTAGCCTGTCTTTGCCCAAGGCATCATTAATTGCCAGCTGGTTTCAGGCGGTGGAAGTTTGTGAGAGTCTTCCAGAGTCTGGAGAAGAGTGCCAAACTGAGGGTTGTTTGCCATGAAAATGGGCTAATCTGCCTGAATTCACCCGCCTGTTCCCAGAGCCTGGGCACGCAGGATGCCCGGAGCCCGGCAGCAAGGGTGCCAGGGACACTTTGGCTTGGGCAGAGGCAGGGTGTTGTGCCCACTCCGCTCCCCCTGGGGAGCCTGGCGGCATCCAGCCCTGGATGCTGCGGTAGCTTTCGTGGGGTCACCTCCCTCTGGGGAGCCGTGCTGCTGGCAGCGGTCGTAATGAAGGAGCGGGGCAGGCGCACGTGTGCCTCTTGAAACCCAGATAAGACAAGTCTCAGCCCAGGAAAAGCAAGCAGGAGTGCCGTAATGAAACGGAGCAGCTACTTCAGTTTTTCCTTTGAGCAGGAGTTGTGAAACAGACCCTGGAAGGCTTTGGGAGCCTGTGCGAGTGCCCGCGTGTGGGCGGATGGGGAGGGATGGGACAGCTTCTTAGGTCAGCCCTAGGGGATTATTCGCTGGAAATGTTTTTTCCTCTGTTAAGCAACTTTTCAGATACTTCCTCTGGAACATTTCAACACTCCTGTTCCAAACATTCGCAGCGAACATGCAGGGAATAGAAAGAGAGGAGCCAGGGCTGACAGCCGAACTCCGCACAAGCGTGTATGCGAGTGGCGGTGGCAGAGAGGCCCCGGGACAGGACGTGGCCCCAGGCACGCTGTTGTGTTGCAGGCGAGTGGGGGAAGAGCGATGCCACTGTGTGCCACCATGTCACAGTGCGAAGGGCAGTTCTCCAAGCAGCTTTTTAACTTCTGGGCAGCAAACCACTGTGAGCTGTGCAGCCTTCACTCCCCTGCTACCGAGACAGCTTGGGGTCTGAAAGGACCACGGCATCTGCCCAAAAGAGCTGGTTTCACTGGTACAGGCGCCTGCCATCCCCCACCAGTGCTGGGTGCGGGTCCGCGTTGGCACTGCACCCTAGGGCCTTGCTCGCAGAGGGATGTAGCTGGAATTAAATGTTTGTCAGAAAAGATTATCTGTGCCTTAGCAGGAGAAAGTCTCTCCCATTCCCTTGCTGAAGCTGTGGCCACAAGGATAGTTGCCAGATGCTGAGCTTCGCAAGGTTGAATCTAGGCAAGTGTATTTTCTTTGTGAATGTAACGCAGGTCTCAAATTCTCTGCTTACAGACTACTTTCCCCCCCAGGGTGTCTGGGGCAAAAAGGAAAATGATACACAAAGTTACTGTAATGGCTGCAGAAGGCTTAAGGGGGTTTCATGGGGAAGAGAAACAGAAAACAAAGCAGCAGCTTAGCAGGACTTCCCCTAAATCTTAATTTAGCTCTGAAAACCCCCTCTGACAAGTTAACAGACAAATTGATGCCGTGTCTCATTCTCCTACTCTTCAGGACACAGATTTACTGAAATCATGTCAGATCCAGAAGGGGTTGAGCAAACAGGCACCCCACTGTGCTATGAGGTGTCACGGGCACCCCACACATCTCCCAGGCTGCAATCTGTCCCCTGAGACGCCACTGCTGGTGTCCATGGTGACAGCCACAAATCACGGCGTTCCTGGGATGGGTGCTGCCGGCGAGCCAGTGCTCATGTGAACACTCTGGCTTCAAGCATGCACCAGCGCGCAACACCTTCCTGGGACCTGGCAGAGCTTTCAGCAAATGCTAAATTAACTTGGCAGCTCCCTACATTGCCTTTGGATCTGGGGGTGGCAGTTCCCAAGAGCCGATTAATAATTTCTCATACTCCCCCCCTCGTCATCTTCAAACGCTGGGAAGGGCCCGGGGTATTGCTTGCTGGCGTAATCGCTGCCCGGCTGCTGTGGCAGGCCGTGTGCGGGCACGTCCCACTGGAGAAAGCCCCGCACCGGTGAAGTCAGTCGCACGCATGCTTTCCCCAGGGAGCACGATCCAGCCATCCCACGTGGCGGCAGTCCTCGGGGTGGCAGGCAGGCGAGCATCTCCCTGCCTGGTGCCATCGGGAGGAGGGTCTGTCCCTTATGCTTAGTCCCGTGAGGAGTTTAGCCAAACCCAAGACTGCTTTCCGATTTTCTTGGTAGCCATAGGAATTGTGGGCAGGCCATGGAGGACTGGGTGGGTGTTGAGCGGATCTAGACAGTGTCAGCAGTGCTCCAGACACACTTGTCGCCTCCCTCCTCCCACCATGTTTCATGCTGTTTCACCGAGGAAGGAAACACGGGGGCTTCTAAGCAACTTTGGGTGTTTAACATCTTGTGCTATGATGCCTGAAAAGGTGCAGAGTTATCGCTAAAAGCGTGTACCTCCCTGGAAAAACTGTGCTGGCCCAAGCCTCCCCCTCTGTCCCACTCATCTGCCCACCTCTAGCCCACTGGTAGCCTTTACTACAGAGACCAGCGCAGACCCCAAAAGACCAAAATCCCCCATCCCATGCCAGCTACACCTCCACAGCCAGGCATTCAGCAACCCTCAGTGGCATCACTTCTGTACCCGGCTGTGGATCCAGAGGCGTATGCCCAGCTGCATCCCATAAAGCAGCCCCACACTGGCTTGCCCAGGGGGAGGGGGTTTGGAAACCCAGGACAGAGCTGTTTTTTTCCCATCATTGTGCTGTGATGGTTCTGCACTTCCATCCTCCCAGGGAAGGACTGGAGGGCTTGAAAGGACACCAGTGAGGAAAGTCAGCCCGGGATTGCTGCAGGCTCTGCCTTCCCCCAGCCTGGGGTGCCAGGCTGCAGCAGGGGAAGAGGTGCTCTCTGCAGAAGGAAGCAGAGAGCAGAGACTTCCCCTCCTTGCAGCTTGGGCTTTGCTTAGAAAGGAAAGCACATGGCTGCAAGTTTCTCCAAACCTCTTTCCTCTGAGCTCCCTAGTTCCTGAAGGTGGCTGGGCGAGCAGTGTGCTCCAGGGCCATGGCGTGGTGTCACTGCTCTCTGGGCTTGCCCGGGCCAAGACTTTGCCTCTGGGCAGTGCCCAAGCACTGGCGGAACTGCCCCCATTTCCCTCCGATAAAGATTTGGCTCTGAGCATCCTAGAATGAGCCCGGCTTAATTTTTTTTTTGCAGGGGCTATCCTGATTTTCCTTTCTTTCTGATCTAAAATCACCCACCTTTCTGTTTTTAAAAGACAAGTGGGAAAAACACCCTGAGCTGTTCAGAGGTTGGAGTTACAAGGCAATTGTGGAGAGGCCTGAGACGGGCCAGCACAGCCAGCCTGGGTCGGAGCAGCGCCGTCCCTGCTGAGGGACACCCAGTCCGCTCCTGCTGCCCTGTCCACCACTGCCATTCCCCCATGTGCCTTGCACAACTCCACCTGACACAGGGCCACTCGTTGCGTTGGCTCAGCACAGCAGCTCCGGTGCGGTTGACAAGACAATCTGCAATTAAGCCCTCTCACTCACCAGCCTCGTACCGATGGAGGAAAGCGAGGGGGAGCACAACCAGCCCGCTCCCCTCTTCTGCCACCCTGTGCGGCTCTGCCCCCAGTGAGGGACGTCTCAGGGGAACAAGAAGAAAGTGTGAAATTCATGGTCCACTTAGCAGTTGGTCCTCATGCAGGGCAGCCACAAAAGCACCTTCTGAACTGTTGGTCTTGGAGATGCTTCAAAAGACAGTGCTAGTTTGGACTTGTAACTGCCATGGATGATGGACTGGGGAAGGGCAGTAGAGATACCCATTGGTATGAGAGCAGGTCAGCCCTTGTGGCTATTTTCTGATTATCTCCCCTCCAGCTCCCCTGCAGGACATTTGATACACCATTTTATCCGTTACAACTCAATTCTCATTTGTCAGAAGCTGACACAGGAAGCAGATCAGTGATTTATGACCTTTGTGCCAAACTGGCTCCTGGGCAGAAACCACCCAGGAACAACTCTGGTGGACTCACAGCTCCCGCTGCACAGCCCAGTGCCCTGGCTTGGTGGCAAGAGGGCCCACGCTTTCAGAGAGCTTTTCTGAGGGCTCTGGCGTGCTGCAGTCGGAGCAAGTGATGCGAGGAAGAGCCAGCAAACATCCATAGGCCCTGGGGCACACTGGGATCAGGGCTCTAAGTGTTGTCAGTGACCCTGGTATGCCGTTCAGACTGCATCTTCATAGATTTTCTTTTTCTAATTAACAATCAGCAAGTAGCATCAACAGGCCAAATTCCCTTCTGTGATGGGTCTTAAAAGACAGGAGGAAAAGGGCACAGGTGGATGTGCTGAATGCATACCCTCAGGCTGGGCTTTACCTGCTGGTCTAACTAGCACATACCCCATTCCTCCCCTTCTTCCTAGCTCCATTTCTATAGACAGTTCGCTCTGGTGACAGCCAGCCCCAATGCCATACGTGTGCAGAGGAGGGATGGCTCTTCAGCCCCTGCAGGGCCTTACACACCGGTGAAAACATGCTGATGCTCAGGACTCTCACATGATACCCTCACTTCAGGGTTTATCCCATAGGAAATTTGAGCAAAGGAACATACCGTTTTTTTCTCATGAGCATGATTTCATGACAAATGAGAATGAGAAATAGTCGTTAGAAAGCATTTGCATTGTTTTGAAAGGATGGCTGCTTTTGGCCTAGTTGAAAAGCAAACCATAACCTCCACCTGACCACTTTGAGTGTTAGTGTTTTCTTGTTTTGATTTAGTCTACCGCCTTCTTTAGAGTGAGTTTTAGGCCAGTGTATCTCTCCCGAAGGAGCTGAGTGTTCTAGTGTCTAAAGGTTTCCAGGGATGTTATTCTTGCCTGCAGCTACTTGACTTCTTTCAATTCCACTAGATCCTCCAAAATCTTATCATCTTCCTGCTTCGCCTCTGAACTTCTGCTTTCCTGCCACTTTTCTGGACAGTCAGAAATCAAAGGTTATCAAGAAGCCATGGGCCACAAGCCATTCCCTCTGCAGTTCATTTGCTGCATGTCCCATGCCAGGAGATGTACCAAACACATGCCACTCTGTGGGAACAGCATCCCTCCACAAAGGAGCTGAGCGACCTGTGCTGATCCTCTCTGCAGTACTGGAGCTGCCACACAAGCTGGAGGGCTACTGCGCAGATGCAGCTGGGAAATTAGTTTATTCTCTTAAACAAACTGCGTTTCCTGTGAGCCATTTTTCCTTTCGTCTCATGGTGCAGTTCCCTGCTCTGAGCAGCATCTGAGCCAGTCTTCATGTGCTTAGGAGGACCTGCCTGGTTCCTCTAGAGCAATTTCCTCATAAGGAGCTTCAGTGCTTTTTACAAAGACTATTGATATTTTCAGCTACTACTTAGCAAGGAAATTGGCCTGCAAATGGCTTCACTCCATCTACCTCTGCTTTCCCTTGGGATTACTGAATTGGCATCAGATGGCCAAAACCCTGAGGGAACCCTAATGGGACTCAGACAGGTTGTCCAAGCTCCCTGCTCTCCAGTGTCCTCAGTGCTGTTTGACTTCATCCTGGAGTTTAAAATACCCTGCAGAAAAACAGGTCACAGAACAGCCTCCTGAGATAATGTGCTTGGATTGCTGAAACATCATGGCCCTGTTGACACAGAGTGACTGAAGGGCACTGTGTGCAGAAGATTGAAACTTCAGAAATGGACATGTGGCTCCCTTTCCCATTGATATTAGGTGGGATGGTGAGTGCAGATTCACCTCCACATGGGCAAGGGTGGACTTCTGACTAGGAGCTGGTGCAGCTGCCGACACTTTGCCAATCTGGTAGCAGGGCAAGAGCACAGTTCCCATCTGGTAGATGAAGCTGGAAGCCGTGCAGTTCCCAGGCCATGCTCCCGCAGCCCTTCTCCTCACAGAGGTGAAGGAAGCTGTTTGTGCGGCTTTTGGCCATCCTCAGCCTGGGGAATTTATGTTTGGGCTCTTTAAACACAAAAGAAAAAGAGTCGGACGCTAACAGCACACAAAAACAAACCACTCTTCCTGGCAAGCATGAGCACATTTCCCTTTGTGTCCACCCTCTTGAATCTGGACTTCCAGCCAAATAGGCCCTCCCTTCCTCTCCCATCTATTATCAATCACCCTCCACCTCCTTCCCCCAGCATCCTCCTCCTCCTCCCTGCTTTATCTCACATCGCCGGGAAAGATCCGACCTCGGCCATCCTGAGGACAGTCTCCAGCATTTTCCAGTAGCAGCAGGACCATGGCTCAAGAAGGCAGGCTGCTACAGCTGAGGCCTCCCAACACAACTGTCAGCTGCAGCTCCAAAACAGGGCCCGCCTGGGATCAATTTGCAGGGCAGAGCTACTTTAATGGGCTACCTGAAGGGCACACTGACTTGGGCTAGGGCTCAGGCCATGCCCTCTGGATGCCTTTCTCCTGAGCTCAGCTCCAGCAGTTCTCCAACTCCAGACAGCCCAGCTTTCTGGGCTGGGGCTTTGCAAAGACAGAGCCCAGTCAAGAGGGTTTGGCCCCTTTGCCCTGGTGTTCTGCATTCACGAACCTGACACATGCATTCAGGACACAGCAGCCAGGCCCAAAGGCACATGTTAGATGGAAGGTAGGTAGACAGACAGATAGATAGATAGATAAAGATGGACCCTTTAATAAAATCTCTGCTGTCACAAGACTCCGTGCCAGCACCCCAAATCTCAAAGTCTGCTTAAGTCTTGTCTGAAAACAAAAGGGGGAGGAGAGGTCCTGCAGATCTGGATGGAAGACTGTGGGGTACTGCAGTGGTATAGAGCTGCCTTCTCTGAGGGACTGTTCAGTGCACCCCGGGAGTGCCCTAGGTATGGGGCCTGGATGTTGGGTTAAATCCCTGTTTTTTCTGCTTTCCCTACAGGCTGGTCTGGATGGAGAAAACATTGGAAATTGCCCCTTTTGTCAGCGCCTCTTCATGGTGCTGTGGCTCAAAGGAGTCAAGTTCAATGTGACCACAGTGGACATGACCAGGTGAGACAAGACCACAACACAGCTTTGTCCCACCAGAACCTGTATGGTGAGACAGCCCATGGCTCAGCTCTCCTCTGTCAGTGCTTTCCTCCCTCCCAAAAGCACCGCTGCCAGCATGGGCTGCCCTGGCCCTGCACCTTGCCCCACACTGGAGCGTCACTGTAAGAGGGAGAGCAGTCACAATTCCTGCCTCACGTTCCCCTGCCTGCGCAATAACCGCACTGCTCAGATGCATGGGATGGGCCACCACAGAGCTCTATCCACATGCAAGTGCACACAAGGACAACAGCTACCTGCCCTGCTGGATTTGCGTGCAAGAGCATGTAGACGGGGATAATCCTGGCCCTGTGCCCTCCCACGTGCCCATCCAGGTCTCGTTCATTGCTCCAGGGAAACTGGCTGGTGCAGAAAGTCTGCAGGCATTGAGTCCACTTATTTTCTTTGTTCCAGGAAACCCGAAGAGCTAAAAGATTTAGCACCAGGCACCAACCCACCCTTCTTGCTGTTCAACAAGGAGCTGAAAACAGACTTCATTAAGATTGAGGAGTTCCTGGAGCAGACCCTTGGCCCACCCACGTAATTATAACTTATGCCTTCCCCCTTCCAGGGCCTGGAGGGCACTTAGTAGCATTGAGTAGTGTTTGGCAGACGGGAAAAACAAGGCAGGGTGGTGGGAGGTGCCTGGAAACCAGCACGGGGGTGCCAGCTCTTGGCCCATCTGACGTCTGGCCACACTCCTGCACCCTCGTGGGACCTTGCCCTGCAGGACCAGGGCTTGCAATGCTGAGGAGCTGTGTGTCTTCCCTGCGGTAGGTTAGGCTGCAAGGAAGCAGGGCAGCCTGGGAGAGAAAACAATGGGAGGAAGTGTATTGTCTGGTGCCTCCATGCAGGCAGAAGGGGAAGGAGCAGGGGAGTGGGGGGATGTTGCTTGCAGGTGTGCAGGCTAAGAGCCCCAGGGAGGTCGTGCTGTTGGTTTTGCAGCCATCAACAGCAGCTGGTGTCAAAGAGTACATGGGAGTGTGAGACCCCTTTTGCCTGCTTTTATCTGCTGCATTCAGCTTAGTCAAAGAAAACACCTCTGCTTGAATGTGGGAGTGCAGCTGGCCCAGAGGGTTGCTGGGGAGGGAATAGTCTCTCTGAGCTGAACAGAAGAGCTGCAGTCCTGCTGCTGAGTGTGAAATGGAGCTTTCAAATACATCTTTCACTCAGTTCCTCAGACATGTCTGCCCTTGCAGTGCACTCTGGGACACCTCAGCAACCAAAAACCCTTCCCTGAGGAAGTCATGTGAGTTTCTGGCTTCTCCAGGCCCCTCTTGTTCCGGCATGCATCCTCCAGGCTGAGCCAGAGCTGCTGTGAGCGACCCCAGTCTGCAAGCAGAAGCCTGCTCTGGGGCTCTCTAACCCTAATCTGGAGTTACTGCAGTATGATTTTCCTATAACAAACACCCAAGAATAGGTTACAGCTCCTAGGGAGGCAACTGCAATCACTTAAAGGTTCACAATACACCCACATCTGGCTGAGCTGCACCTGCAACCACCAGTACCAATGCCAGGAACCACAGTTCTGGAGATGATGCAGCTGATTATCATTAAGGACCATGCATCTCTGAGTCTGTCCTTGTCTGTGCTGACAGAAGCATCTCTTTAAAGGTATCCGCACTTGAGCCCCAAATACAAGGAGTCCTTCGATGTTGGTAGTGACATCTTTGCCAAGTTCTCAGCATACATCAAGAATCCACGCAAGGAAGCAAATATCAGTAAGAAACTTCGGCTGGGGGTGCAGGGTCCCCTATGTCTGTGAACAGCTCGTGGTTGTGGCTGGGGGGAGCCATGCTGCTGAGGCAGGCTCCCAGCGTACACCAGCCCTCAGAGGAAGGGCCTCGTGGGGAAGAGGGCTGTCAATCTACCTTGCTGGGGGAGCAGTACTTTTGTTGGAAAGCATCTTGTTTGCTGAGAGGTAAATCCTGCTACCAGGCTGGGGTTCCTGCTGCCTCGGGTGTGTTGTAAAGCCGCCATGGCAAGCGGAAGAGCAGGCAGGAAGGATGGAGGCAGTCCTGATGTTCCCTCTGCACTCCTTGGGGCCAATGACCCCGACAAATGCAGAGCTGTGTGCAGACGCTAGCCAGAAGCCAGGACTCCTGGCAGCCTGCCCTGCTGCGGAAAGCACATCCTGGAGGTCAAGCCCCAGGGGGATGCTGCTGTGCTGGTCCCAGCTTTTGGCTCCAGTTAGCAGAGCAGAGGCCCATCAGGTCTAATAATCTGGAACACGACCAGCGCTTAGATGCATGTCACCCTACAGCCCTGCTCCCAGAGTTTGTGTTGTGCATTCTCTGCCGCCTGGCAGAAGAGGCCCTGGCAAGGGTCCAGCTCTGTGTACTGCTGGCTTGGCCCAGAGGACTTCATGCCCATACACAAAGAGGCTCAGCAACTTGGTCAGAAGGTCTGGTACAGTTCTGAGCCTGGGGCTGTGCTGGGAGCTTAGGGGGACCACTGGAACTGGGTGTTGCAGGCTGACCGAGTGTTTTCCTGCCCACCCAGATTTCGAGAAGGCTTTGCTGCGGGAGTTTCATCGCCTGGATCTCTACCTGAACACCCCTCTCCCTGAGGAGATTGATCAGGACAGCATGGAGGATGTCACTGTCTCCAAGAGAAAATTCCTGGATGGAGACCACCTGACACTAGCTGACTGCAACCTCCTGCCCAAACTGCACATCATCAAGGTAATAGCACTGGCTGCACTCCCAGGACCGAAACAGAGGGCACCCACCCCAGGAGGTGGTGATGGGACAGGATAAAGGGCCTGGGGGTGGTGATGTGAGCAGGGGCCCTGGGGCCCCCCTTTGGCTGCCCCCAAGCTGGGAAGCAAATCTTTCTCAAGTCTCAGCCTCCCTCTCTCCCCTCTGTTACCTGCCCCCTCCACTCTAGATCGCAGCCAAGAAGTACCGTGACTTTGAGATACCAGCAGACATGACGGGTGTCTGGCGCTACCTGCACAACGCCTATGCCTGCGATGAGTTCAGCCATACATGCCCAGCGGATGAAGAGATAGAGCGCACCTATGCCAGCGTTGCCAAGAAGATGACCTAGTGCGGCTGCTGGAAGCATGCCGGCAGCACTGCCTCTGTCCAGACCCCCTATGTCTCCGTAGTCCTGACACAACCACACCCCGGCTGAGAGAGGAACTGGAGGGGGGTTTATGGCATTAGCCACTGCCTTTTGGAAACAATGCCTTGCTTCACAGCCATTGCTGTTCCCCCCTCCTCTGTTGGCTGGCTGCAGCCCTGATATGCCATCAGCATGCATATGGACTGGTCACTACCTGGCTGCAGTTGCAACTACTTCCCCATCCCCCAAAGACAGATTTCCTTCTGGCATTGCCAGTATGGCCTGGAACCACCATCATAGGAAAATCTGAGCACTAGCCTTTTGTATTGGCACCTTGGTGGAATAGATGAGATCTCCCAGACAGTCTTGCCAGCTACTGCCATATCATCCACTGCTGGAACTGCAGGAGCACCTTGTGCCCTGCTCTGCCTGGCCCTGGTCTCTACGGCTGCCACTCAAACTGCCAGCCCCACACAGGCACAGCAGTCCTGTACACTTAGGAGAAAGCAACCAGGTGTCCAGGGATACCAACACATCGCAAATTCATGGGAGTTGTAGCTGTTTGAATTCGCCCAGTCATTCTTCTGTAGAATCTGTAGCTGGTGTCTCTTCCACCAAGGCATCCATGTCAGCTCTGAAAACACCTAGAGGTTCTGCACTCGGTAGTTTATTGCAGTGATTAGCTACTCTTACTGCTGAAGGCAAAGAATTGCAACATGCATCTAATTCTCATTTGGATGTAGGGACATGTCAATGCTGGGGATGATGCTTGGCACGAGAGTGCCAGAGGTTGGGAAAGAGGTGCATGGGGGCCTCTGTAGAGGGCTCAGGGCAGAGGGATCTGCTGAGTGTGTTGGGATCTCCTTGCAGACCAGCCTGGTGCAGTCATGGCTCTACTGGTGTCAGAGCATTCCTCCTGAGCGTACCAGAAGAAGTGAAAGCACCTAGATCCACATGCAGCTGGCTGTAAAGTCCCACCTAGCTCCTGTGAGCTAAGAAACCTGTCTCTGACTCACCTAACGCCATGGAAGATGCAGCCACGTGCAAATCCAACTCCACCACCACATCCCCAGTTCCCACCAAAACTGAAGGTGTCTGATTTGGAGAGGTATAGGGTAGGACATTCATGTGGGTTCCACACCCCAGGACTAGTCAGCCTGAGAGAGCAGGCAAAAACTGGTTTGCAAAGCATTGTTTTTGTAGGACATACCTGGGCAGGTTTGGTGCCAGCCCACTGTCCTTGGCTCTTTTTTTCTCCCTTCCCATCCAGCATCTTTGATGCAAGAGGTATCAAAGTCACTCATCATGGCCATAACTTCCCATCCTTCCCTGTCACATACCTCCAGCTCCCCAGGGCTCCTGCCAGCATGAATTCAGCCAGCTCTCCCCAGACTTTTGCCAGTGGGCAAAAAATACTGTAATATGGGTGTAACGGGCTCTGCGGAGACACAGAGATGGCAGAAAAACCCTCCAGATCTCACTACCGCTTCCCTCTTTGCACTAAAATATGTGTCCTTGCAAGCCTGCTTCTGATAGTGCTGGGTTTGGGGACTGGTTTTGTTATTAATGGGTTTTGGTTTATTTGTTTGTTTTTTAACTAAGAACAGCAATAAACTTTATTTTAATAGTGCTTGTTTGTGTGTTGTCTGCACACAGGCCAAGACTGCAGAGCGTGGAGGCAGCCTCAGTGGTTAGAGAGAAGGAGGGGTCTTCCCCATGGTGAAAACCCTTTTGGGGTTTAACATAGGTGAAGCCATAACCCACAGTCTCCACCAGCCTGGCACTGCTGAATGACCAGGCTGCACGTGGCCATGAGGGCCCTGCAGCACCTCTGCCCTGCTTGCAGGAGAGACATTCCCTTCCTGGGGTGCTCACGTGCTTCGCCATGATCTACCCACATCCTGCGCACAGCAGCGGGAAGAAACAGGGCCCTGTGCGATGTGGAGATGGAGCAACCACGGGATGGAGCAAGCCAGGACACAGTGCTCAGCTGCAAGACATTTATTCAGTGAAATGACAGCACTTTGCCTTTCTACACAGTGCCATTTCCTGCACTTGCCTGCAAGTGCATTTCCTGCACAGTGCCATTTTCCTGCTGGTGGCCTGCAAGCCCCTGGAAGGGTGTGAGAGCAGCTCTGCCTTGCTGTGGCTGCAATTTGCCCCACTGATCACCTGATGTGCAGGGTGACAGCCATGTGGCTGTGGGGAGCATCCTGTCCTGGGCCCTGGACCCTCATGGGACGTTTCGCCTTCCCTGTGACACCCCTGCTCTGCTGCAGATCCTCTCCTTTTTCCACCAAGAGGAAACGGAGACCTTTCAATGCTCTGTGGAAACTGGAGCAGACCGTGGTGTGGTGGCCAGGCAGGGTCACATGCAGAGGGGCCAGCTGGCAGCTGTTTGGGTAGAGGTGTCATGGAGCAGGCTGGCAGCCAGGCGGCAGGCAGGGGTCCTCTTGTGTCCCTCATTTGGTGACACAGTATTTCCAGAAGCAAGCTGGAAGGGAAAGGAAAAGGCACCTTTGCGAGGGGCTGCAGCACTGCTTAGCTACAGCAGAAAAGTTTAAATGAAGAGAGACGTCCCTCTCTTTTCCTGGACTCCTCTTCAGCCCTGCAGTCAGTTCTAAGAGCACAGCCCAGGAGCTGGGTGGCTCTGCCTTAGTCCACACAATGAGTACCCTCCACCCCAGGCCATGGGCACCCTCATCCCCTGAGATGGGCACCCTCCACCACACGCCTGGCCCCCAGTCACTGTGTAGCCTTTGCAGGTCAGCTATGCAGAGCACTTTCTGGTGTGGTAAGATGAGAGCAGCCCTCTGTAGCATGGTGACCTCATGCGGCTGGACCCCAGGACCCACTGGGAGCCAGCACTCACCTCGCTTGTTGGGCTGTTGAGGGGCCTGGTTTGCCTGGGCAAATCCCTGGTTCTGGAGCTCACTCACTGCCACTATCTTCCGGAGAACTGCCTTGAGGTCTTCCACCTGCCATGGCAGAGGGTCACACCAGCCCCATCACACGTGTGCAGTGCACACCCAGTGAAACCAGCCCCCAAAGCCCCTCCCCTCGCTGTCACACTGAGGAGGGAAGCAGTGTGGGCACCAACACTGGCCTCTGAGAAAAGACAGCCTCCAATTTGCAGGTCTATAGGGACAGCGTTTTCTGGGACCTTGGGGGGGGGGCTGGCTCACAGGACTCGCCTACCCAGCAGTGTACCCCTTGACCACTCTCCCCAAAGCCAGGGCAGCATCCCCTACTCACCAGGCGGTCAGGAACATCTTCCTGGAGAGTGTTTTTATTTCCTGAAAAAAACAGATACGTATGAAAAGCCACGAGCAGGCAGGGGCTGTGAGTCCGGCATGATGGACAGGAACCAAGAAAACATGTCTCAGGAGAAGGAGAGAGGAAGAGTGGACGTGGCACCAGCATCTACTTCTCTCCATGCTCCCTGGGGCCACCTATCCTGTAGCACTCCTTCATCCTGCATGTAGGCCTCCTCCTCCTCGAGAGCATCCCAGTGACTATCTCTGTCCACACATGCCCCCACTCTAGCCCTCTCTCCTGGTCCAGCTGGTCCTGAGTCCCAGGACTCAGCTTGGCCCTGACCCACTTTCCAGACACATCTCATTCCTTCCCTCAGTGCAGGCAGGGCTGAATTGAGGTTCCCGGATGGCTGCAGCCCTGCCAAAGGCTTGCTGTCAGTCACAAAGCTAATTGAACTATCCTCCAGGTTAAAATCTGTCAGCATAAGGTTTGGATTGAAGGAGGAGACAGTGACAAGGACAAAGCAGCTCCTTTGGGGTGTGCCTGCTCCTTGGGCAGTGGGACAGAGAGCCTGAACACAGCATTGACTATGGTTCCCAAGAATTAAAGGTAGGTTGTTTGAGGAAGACTGGGGATCTTTGTCTCCTCATCTGGCAAAGGAATGCTGGCCTAGGCTGGGAGTCAAAATGCCAGCCTGTGAGACAGCTGGGAGCAAGGCTCCTTCTCAGCACGGGAGAATGAATTACTCTGTGTTGCCTTCAGCATGACCACAATGGGCGAGTGAGGAAGGGTCACCATTAGCTGCTGGGCTCCCATTATCACAAAAGAGCCTTCTGAAGGCACCTCAACCTTGGAGGATGGCTGGCAGCATTCCCCAGTGGCCTTGCTTAGCCAGGCTTCTGCACTGGCAGGTCTGGGAAGGTTAAATCCAGACTCTGTTTATCCCAACAGCATGTCAGATAAATGCAAGCACAAATCCTGCCCAGCTGAGTTTGTCTCACAGCCTGTCTGTCTTGCTTTGAGGAAAGGAGAATCTAAGTCAGCACAGGAAGAAATGTTAGGTGCATGTTGAAAACTAAGGCAGCAAGCCCCCTGTTGTCTAGCTATGCTTAATTAGAAACCACCGAGTGTGTCTGGTGCTTTCCAACATCTTCCCCTTTGACCCGTTGCTCTTCCAGTGTCTGCTGAGCCCATGCACAACCCCACAGGAGGCTCCCACTGATCTCTGCAGGATCAGGGGCTCTGGGAACTGAGGAATCCTAAGAACTTGGCTGTGGACATATTTTCCTTGCCTCAGACATACAGCCAAGTTACTGCAGTTTCGGAAGTCCCCATGAGTCAGCCAAGTGACATGAAGAACCCATGTGCATGCTCGTTTCCCAGAAACGCTGGGCAACATGCCTCAGCTGGGGCCCGCTTGTGTGGGCTATGCAAGGTTCCACGGTTGCAACCTCATGGCAGGATCAGAGCATGAGTACAAGCAGTTACCAGTTTCTGCTGCCTTGCAGAAGTCCCTGAGATATAGGGCTAAACTCACGCTTTCTTTTAGAGCTCAGGCTCCCTATCAAAATGACCTCTTCTCCCACATCAGGAAGCCCACTGTGTCCAAACAAGTGTTTACTCACTGGTCAGCACTAGCACATACAGACCAGGGCCATAGATACCCCTTTTGAAAAGAGTTCCCCCAGGTGTACCTTTGGATGCAAATGGTGTCATCAGCCCCAAAGTCTAGCAGACACGGGCTCTGCTACCTGTAGTCCCCTTGGGGCACTGGCCTGCTTTAAGTGACCACATAGCAGGGCACCAAGCGGCGGTAGAGCCTCCAGCACACTGTGCACGCATCCAGCATTGGGATGCCAAGTCTCACAGTGACTGTGAACGGAGCTTGCCCAAGCCCAAAGGTTACTTAGCGTTCACGCCTTGCTCTGCGCATGAGCTGTGATTCCCTCACCTCCACAGCGGGAGTCAGAAGGATAGCCAGTCTACAGGGTTGTTTTGTCTGTACACCCCAGACTGGCTAACTCCCAGGGTAATTCCATCTCTCATCCCAGAATACCTGAACACATCACCCAAACTCTGCTGTCTGCAGATCACAACAGCCAAAGCAGTCCCTCAGGAATGGGCTAGTCTTCTGCTCAACCTGATCACCCTAGGGATCTAACTGCTTAACTCTACTGGATGTACAATGCTCCACACAATACTGGGGAAACCCCTTCCCATGCCAGAAGACCTTTCTGCCCAAAGAGAAAAGGAGGAAGTTGCACTACTGTGCATGTCTGGAGCAGCCAAACCCACATGAAACGTTAGATATGGGCCAAATGATTTGAGCCAGCAGTCTGTCAGCCATAAAGTGGTGCACAAGGAAAAAAACCTCACCTGGGTTACATGCACAAACATGCAAGTTAGTTGCCCTTACCTTGGATGCCATTGCTTTCAGGGTAGACAGGATAAGCATTAATGCAGCAAGCCTCCAACAGTACTGCCAAGGTGACTACCAACATCTGGGAAGGCATCCTCTCTCCGCCAAACGGTGACCGATTGCCCAGGAGCCTGTAAGTGATGGAGTGTGAAGAGGCTCTCTTTTATGTCCTCCAGCCTCATTCAACTCTCTGTAATCAATATGCTATTATCAGGTGTGTTGTCTTGTCTTCTGGGTTGGCTATTCATCGTAATGACAAGAGACAATTGGCACTGCTCTCTCCCCAGTTTGATCTTCACTCGGTCATGCTTGACAAGGAGCTTTGAAAAATGCTTGTCTGGGATTTCAAAGAACGCCACTGTTTACCATGGCATTGCTGTGCTGGGGGAGGAATGGCTAAGGAAGGCTGTACAGGCTGACCATACCCCTGGTAGGGTTTGGCCAAGGCTGAACAGGGATCAGAAGATGGGGGACGACATTTGGACAAAGCATACAGAGCCACACTTCCTTTTCACACCACATTGCTTCCCAAGGGTCACCATACATCTTCCACCATTTTCCCTTCTGATGGCAGAAACAGGGCAGTGATGAAGCCGTCCCCACAAGGGCATCTCGAGCTGATGTGCACCAGGTGCCCCATTCTCTAATGACAGGATCAGGTAAGGCATAATGCCCCTCCTCAGCAGACAGCAGCAGCTGGAGCTTCCTTGCTAAGATGATAGTATTTGGCCTTGCTGGTGTTGAGAGGAGCCTGTCTCCTTCTCTCATAAGCTGTCAGTAAAATTCCCCCTTCCAGAGGAGGACAAAACCCACACAGTGTCTGAGTTATGGCCGTCCCAGTCCATCCCTTCAGGCTGGGAATGTCCAGGCCAGTAAGTCACTGCACATTGAAGGTACTCTTGCTGGCTTTCACAAAAACACGCACATTGTGCAATTCAGAGCCAGTGCTGGAGTCTGGACATTTTCAGCTTAGAGTTAAATACATTATTTTTCCCTCTTGAGAAAACACAGCTGGTGATGGGAGGACTTGCAGCCTATGTCCCAGTGCCACACCTCTTAGAGACAGGGCCTGAAAAATGCTTTTCCTGAGACAATAATACAGACATGGTCTACACTTCTTAAAAGCTGTAGGTGCAGAGACAGACCCTCATGCATTCACTATAGGGACTTGAAGAGGATGCATTGGCAGGGACTTGACTTTTTTCTTGCATTCAGATTTCTCCAGTTCCCATTTGATTCTCTATTTTACTGACAAACTTCACTTTCAAACTACCATAATATCAGCATACTCTAATTGTAAGTAATTTATTTAAATTACTTTGCCTAAGAGGCTTAATTTAAAGAAATCCAGCTGAAACTGGTCACCTTTGTGACCTCAGATAGGCCATCTTTGCTGTGATAGCATCTCTCACCCTCACTCATAGTGTCACACTTCTTGAGAGTAGTATGGGAGAGTTTGACAGACACAAGAAGTTTAAGCTCCCAGGAGCTACAAATCAACCTTCAGTCTTACTCATGGAGGAGAGGAGATAGAAAGCTTCATTTGGTGCCCTTTCCTACCCCCACAAATGCTGGGGTTCATGCAGGCTGGACAGTGCCTGCTTCAGCAGTGCCATGAGGAAAGTCCCTTTGAAATCTTGGTGGGAGATCCACATTTCTCCATCTCATGTGTCCTTTGCTTTCATGGGGAAGGACGCTGCTGAACCTTTGCTGAGGAAGACTGTACAGCATGCTTGAGGGCCCAAACAGCTATTTTGTTGCTGACAATGACTCTGCTGACCATGAAAAGCCAACAGTGTCTGCAGTCCCAGGTACAGACTCTCATTTTTCATGAAGCAGCTTGAAGGCACATTAATAAGAGCCACTACTTCTGTCTGCACATCTCTGTATGTCAGGCACAGATCAGAGTTTTAGATGGATGGGGCAAAACAGTCATTCATCCTGACTGAGTACACAAGTAAGCTGGGATCTTTCTCCTGACAAAATCCATATCTAGGCTGTTTTTCATCTGTTCCCATTCCCTGAATGTCAGGTTTCATGCAGTACAATGAAAAAGCCTTGAAGCAGGTTCATCAGTTCTGCTGTCAGGACGTGGCAAAGGGACATAGGCAGAGAGTATGAACCAGAGAGGGTCATCATAGAGAGAAGGCAGCAGAAGCCAGACTGGGATGTTAGCTCAGTGCAACAGGGACCACATTTGTCATCGCAGAAGCATCTCAGCCCAGAAGGCTTTTTGGGGACCATAGCCTTTCTTTGCAGGCCAGTTACACTCCATTTTACACCAGTTAGGCTGTGCCTGAACCTACATGACCCAAGCACACCTTTCTGGAGGCTCTGCTCGGGTTAGGATTCCCAAAAGGGATGCAGACTGTGACTGATGGCACTGGCAGGAGTCCAGGGAGCCCAGGACAGCACTTGACACATGGCAAATCAAGAGGACAGGACAGCACTGTGTGCTGGAGGTTCATCACTGCTATGTCAGGGAAGCACCAGGTAGGTTGCAGCAGAGGCATCGCGTTGTGCCTCAGTTTCCTCAGCTGATGTCAGGGCTACCATTTGATTTCTATGCAGGTTTACAGAGAGGCTTTCTTGGCTTCACCTTGATACAGCAGGGAGAAGGCACTATTTGTATGGTTTGTGTGGGAGAGCCAAGGCACTACCAGGGCCTTGCCCACAATCTGAGCTATCATCTTGACTGTATTAAGGATAAATACAAACATTATTGTTTTTATAAACAGTGAGGCAATATGAGTTACTGAAAATTAGCTCCTGAAACACTTTTCAGTGAGGGACTTTGCTAACTGGTGTTATGGACATCAGTAACTGGCAGGATGGTACACATGGTAGATGATTACTTTCCAGCCCACTGGAGGGAGGACAGCTGGGCCTCACCGCTGGGCACAAACAGCCCAGGAAGTTCCTGCAGACCATTGGTGATTACTTTTTGACACACGTGGTGGAGGAGCCAATGAGGAGAGGTGTGCTGCTGGACCTTGTACTAACAAAGAAGGGCTGGCTGGAGATGTGAAGGTTGGGGGGCAACCTTGGCTGCAGTGACCATGAGATGGTGGAGTTCCAGATCCTGCGAGGAGCAAGGAGGACAGTAAGTAGGATTGCAACCCTGGACTTCAGGAGAGCAAAATTTGGCCTCTTCAGGGACCTGCTTGGAGGAATCCCATGGCTTAGGGCCCTAGAAGGAAGTGGGGTCCAAGAGAGGTGGTTAATATTCGAGCATCACTTCCTCCAAACTCAAGATTAGTGCATTCCTATGAGTAAGAAGTCAAGCAAAGGAGGCAGGAGACCTGAAAGGATGAGCAAGGAGGTCCTGGCAGAACCCAAACAGAAGAAGGAAGTGTACAGAATATGGAAAAGGGGTCAGACCACTTGGGAGGAATATAGGAACCTTGTCAGAATATGCAGGGATGCAACAAGGAAGGCTAAGGCCCATTTGGAATTAAATCTGGCAAGGGATGTCAAGGAGAACAAATACATCAGTAGCAAAAGGAAGACTAGGAAAAAATGTGGGCCCACTGCTGAATGGGGTGGGTGCCCTGGTGACGAAGGATACAGAGAAGGCAGAGTTACTGAATGCCTTCTTTGCTTCAGTCTTTACTGCTAAGGGCAGCCCTTGGGAATCCCAGACCCTGGAGACGAGAGGAGAGTCTGGAGAAAGGAAGACTTTCCCTTGGGGGAGGAGGATCGGGTTAGAGATCGTTTAGGCAAACTTGATATCCACAGATCCATAGGCCCCAATGGGATGCACCTATGAGTGCTGAGGGAGCTGGCAGATGTTACTAGTAGGCCACTCTCCATCATCTTTGAAAGGTCATGGAGAACAGCACAGGTGCCTGAGGAGTGGAAGAAAGCCAATGTCACTCCAGTCTTCAAAAAGGGCAAGAAGGAGGATCCAGAGAACTACAGGCCAGTCAGCCTCCATCCCTGGAAAGATGATGGAACAGCTCATCCTGAGTGTCATCTCTAAGCATGTGGAGGAAAAGAAGGTCATCAGGAGTAGTCAGCATGGATTCACCAAGGGGAAAGCATGCTTAACCAATCTGATAACCTTCTATGATGGAATGACTGGCTGGGTAAATGAGAGGAGAGCAGAGGATGTTGGCTACATTGACTTCAGCAAGGCTTTTGACACTGTCTCCCGTAACATCCTCATAGCTCAGGAAGTGTGGGTCAGATGAGTGGACAGTGAGATGGATTGAGAACTGGCTGAATGGCAGAGCTCGGAGGGCTGTGATCAGAGGTTCAGTCTAGTTGGACGCCTGTAGCTAGCGGTGTCCCCCAGGGGTCACTACTGGGTCTTGTTCAACTTATTCCTCAGTGACCTGGATGAAGGGACAGAGAGCACCCTCAGCAAGTTTGCTGATGATACAAAACTGGGAGGAGTGGCTGATACACCAGAAGACTGTGCTGCCATTCAGAGAGACCTGGACAGGCTGGAGAGTTGGGCAGGGAGGAACCCTAGGCAACTGCAGGGTCCTGCACCGAGGGAAGAATGACCCCCTGCACCACTACAGGTCGGGGGCTGACCTGCTGGAAAGCAGCTCTGCAGAGAAGGACCTGGGAGACCTGGCGGACAACAAGTTAACCATGAGCCAGCAATGTGCCCTTGTGGCCAAGAAGGCCAATGGTATCCTGGGGTGCATTAGGAAGAGTGTTGTCAGCAGGTCAAGGGAAGTGATCCTCCCCCTCTACTCAGCCCTGATGAGGCAACATCTGGAGTACTGTGTCCAGTTCTGGGCTCTCCAGTACAAGGGAGACATAACACTACTGGAGAGAGTACAGCGGAGGGCTACAAAGATGATTAGGGGACTAGAGCATCTCTCCTATGAGGAAATGCTGAGAGAGCTGGGCTGGTTTAGCCTGGGGAGGAGAAGACTGAGAGGGGATCTTATCAATGTCTACAAATATCTTAAGGGAGGGGGTCAAGAGGATGGGGCCAGACTCTTCTCAGTGGTGCCCAGAGACAGGACAAGAGGTAACAGTCACAAACTGAAACACAGGAAATTCCATCTGAGTATAAGGAAAAACTTCTTTCCTGTGAGGGTGACAGAGCACTGGAACAGGTTGCCCGGGTAGGTTGTGGAGTCTCCTTCTCTGGAGATATTCAAAACCTGCCCAGACGCGATCCTGTACAACTCCCTGATTGAGCAGGACTAGATGATCTCCAGAGGTCCCTTCCGACCTCAACCATTCTGTGATTCTCTGTGATTTTGTAATCTTCCAGATTGGAAATACATGTGGAAAAGAGACAGGGACTTTGATGCACAGGCACCTTGGCAGCCATCCTGAACCCTGGTGGTGCTATTGACACAGAACTGATGTAGATGCAACTTGATGGATATACATGCAGTTGAATGAGATGCCCCAAATGCATGGGTACATCAGCAGAACTAGCTGGAAAGCCACCACATCCCACCATCTGAACTAAGGAAGAGCTGAGGGATATTTTTTTGGAGCTGCTTTTCCCCAGTACAGTCTCTTCTGCCTCTCACCATCTTACCCAGCCTCTTGGAGGCAGGTAGTTGGTGTGAGCACAGAGAGCACCACTGTTCTACAGGCTGCAGGAGGCAGTCACACTCCAGTCCTAGCAATAAAAGCCAACAGCTTGGTTCTCTGGTGTCTGCTCGGCAGGCACAGACATTTCTGTCTTCCTCAAACAGCTGGCTGTGAACCAACAGCTTTGCTTGTAGGATCAGCAGCCTGGAAAGGAGGCAGCTGTAAGGGATGGAGATATGAGGTTGGTGTTTTTATTATCTTGGTTGACTAGCAGACTCTGGGAAGTCCTGGAGAATCCCAGGCCGGGCTAATATTGTCAAGAAGCATGGGTGTTTAAAGGCTTACAAATGTTTCACCACCATGATGCAGCATTTCTGATCTGCAGGATCATTGGGCTGAAGGAGCATGGAGACCACTTGTCTAAGGGCAGACCTGCTAGTCCAGAAAGGAAAGGAGCTGTACATGAGCCATGTGTGGAAATGACCTCTGTGAACTAACGTGTGTATTCTGTGGGACTGCATGCACCCAGATTCAGAGGGCAGCTCTGTCTGTGCTGTGTATTGCTAGGGGCATGAGCTGTCTCAGTGGGCTGAAAGCTACAAAACAGTGTGCCCAAAACAGTGCAAGGAGAGTTTGGAGGCCATTGAGCCAAGCCAGCCAGTTCTGTGTCTGTTCCTTATCCAGAAATCCTCTGGCACTGCAGAAGATGCACTCCCCTATTAGGAACATAAGGAGCACCAGGCCCAGGCCATATTTCATAGATCCTGCTGGGTAGAGCAGAGGTGAGCTGGGCAGTTCCTTCAATTCGAAGCAAGGAAATTCATCCAGTAGAGCAATGGGACTTGGTGGCAGAATTGGGCAACCCCTAGTTCTGTCACCTCAGCTTCAGCAGAGCTGACCTGAACATCCATGGCACGTGCTGAAGGCACAGACACTTGTCACAAGTCCCCAAACCAGGACACTTTTGAACCAACACATGTAGCAGAAATAGGTCAGCTCTGCAACAAACCCAACCCCAAGGCCCTCCAGCACATACCTCCCAGCCCAAGCCCTCACACCAAAGGTGACCTGGGCTTCTTCATCACCCGTTGGCTCTCAGCACTTGGATCCAGGCCTACTGAGTTACAGGAAAGCTCTTGCCTTGTTAGAAATCACCCAGTTCTTAACCACCCAGTCCAGCCCAAGCTTCCCATGTGTCCCCCTAACTCCTTAACCCTGGCAGCCCTCTCTACACAGGTGCTCCAAACATATTTTCCACAGCTTTCTGCTGGTCTCCAGCTTCTGGGGCCTCCACAGTCACCTTCCACCTCCTGGTAGGCATCCCAGCTGAGACAAGGTCCTAGTACCCTCAGTCTCCTGATCTGCTGGCCTAGCGTAGGAGCAAACCCACAGACTGCAGGGAGAGATGCAGCAAGAACCAATGGCCTGAATCACATTGCAGCTCAGACTCAAAGGACCAGGAAGCCTTTCTGGCCTGAATTATCAGGTCCAGCAGGACAGCTCTGACACTGCTGGTCCATGACAAGCCAGTGACACATTTGGAGGCACAGAGCCATCATGAAAGCATCCCAGCCCTGCACAAGGACAGCTGGATGAGAAGGCCTTATTGAGCAAGAATTGTAACCCACAGTTACAGGTCTCTGTAAAAAACAACATTATTAATGCTGGTCCCTCTCCTTCAATCTTGTACCTACTCCACAGGCTGGTGGCACCCTGCATCCAGGGGTGCATGCTGCATTTTCCCACCACAGGCCCCACATTGCCACACCTGGACCTTTCTCTGTGTCCCTCTTCATCCAGCTGGCAGGGCACAGAACTGGCCAGTGCATGCTACAGCTGGAGCACACACTCCTGCTTTCATGTCCCTTTCTGCACTTGGCATAGCAGGGGCACTTCAGGCACCACTGGGCCTCTCCAGTTGTTATGCTGCAAGCACCCAGCGAAGTCCTCCCAGTCCCACAGGTATAGCCTGCAGGGAGGGATGGTGGGGTTGCAGTGCTGCGGAAAATGCCTTTGCTGGCACAGCCCCATCACCATCCTCCACTGTGCAAGAGCCCCACCAGCCCCCTGCAAAGCCCCTGGGCCAGGCTTAGCCTGGCCAATGCTTGGGGAGCTCTGAGCGCAAGAATGGGGAGGGTAAGTCTGCAGGAGATCTGCTGCCCATATAGTCCTGCCAAGATGCAAAGATCCCAGAGATTTTGGGGGTATTTATCTGGGCCAAGCACCCATCCAAGGCCAGAGCTTGCTGCAGGGAGATGGGGCATGCACGCAGCACAGCCAAAATGGTGGATAGGCCACACAGGCAGCACTAAGGAGGTGCGGTAGGCATTGACTACAGCATATCTGCTGAGCAAGAAGCCTGGTGGGAGAACACCTGCAGGGGTCCATCCCCTCCAGCCTGTCCAAGGAAGCCTGGCCAGATACAGGAGCGCATGCAGGACAACACTTGGAGATGGCTGCAAGGCCAGGGAGCCGGTCTCCTGCAAACCCAGGCAGACCACAATCTCCCCCTAGAGCACCAGCACTGCCGTGGCAGTTGAAATGATGGGCAGGATGGAGAGTGGGCAGGCACCAACCTGCCTGCAAGGCAGAGTGGGCACAGGGTCGCAGCAGGTCCAGGAGGTGGGCTTCAGCCTGAGACACAGGTCTCTGCATCTCTGCCTCCCCCTACCCCTTTTCAAAGGCGAGCCGGCCTCTTATTTTGGTTCTGGCAGCCTGATTATTAGGGCTTAATTTTGCCCTGTCATTTCAGGAGCTGCCTTCTCCCTCATGTTTATTAGGTGCTGTGTTTCCTATCTGTCGTTGCAAAAGCCCCACTGGCCCCCGCATAGAAATTTTCCCCTCTCCAATACTTTTGTAGTTTAGTTTGGAACAGGCTGGCAACTCAGCTCTCTGAGAATTAGTAATAAAAAATACCCTCTTGAATAGTCCTAAAACTGCTATTTCTAAGAAAGAGCTGTTTTCAGCTGCATTCCCCTCATTGCTTTGATCTGGTGCCGTCGGAAGTTTAAAACACAGACAGCACAAAGAGCAGTTGGGAACAAACCTATTGATTACAATGAGTCAGAGATTTCACAAGCCTCCATGGCGAATACCTTCAGGCACGGCGCTGCGGCTGTCGGCCCGTGGTCAGCATGAACACTGCAGTGGTGGACCCCCATGATGATGCACTCTGCAGGGCTGAGGTGGAGGCTCAGCATAGACCAAGCCCCCAGCTCCTGAAGCCCCAGGACACTGGGGGCTCTTAGGACCCCTGTCCGGCTGTTCCCAGACCTTCTGCAGACAGGCAACTTATGTCTGACCAACGCGAGCTGTTCCACAAGGGCTTGTCCTACCTCCCCAGGCTGGAAGCACTGCTGTGGGGACGGGGTGGCTGCGGACGGCACACGGCAGCACAGCCTTCCTGTGAAAGGCAAGGCTGCAGGCCTCCAGCACGAGGCTGGAGCCAGGCTCACATGAAAGCGTGACCCTGCGGGAGCAAGGGAGGAAAAACACACAGCTATGAGACACACAAACAGGCAGTCACCTCCTCCTGCTACATAGGCTTGGCTGGGACTGGGAAACTGCCCCTGCACACCACTCTATCACATAGTACAACCTCATCCTGCTAAAATGTTTCACACCTGGAAAAATGGTGGTCAAAGCAGGAAATAAGCCAGACACACTTCACATCCTCAGACCCCAACCTGCACATAGGGGGAACAGGTCAGCAGCTGCTCTCCTTCCAGGCATGCTGGGCATTCGGCGTCCGGTCAAACACAGGACCTTCTCACTGTGGCGCTACGAAGCTCTGCAAGTTACTCACACCTCTGATAGTGGCTCCAGCAGAGATGGAGGCTACAAAAGCTCTTCTCACTTCAACTCGGAAAATTCAGTTCTAAAATGCCATATTGAAATGTCACGATCATTTTGGTTTTTTCCACTGTTACTAATTATGTACCATAGAGAACAGGGACTATTCAAATTTAAATCACCCTCTGGGTTGGGGTGATACCCCACTGCTGAAGAGTAGCTCACCTGAGTCACCCATGGTGATTCTGTGCCAGAAGTTCAGAACAGAATCTTTTCTTCTTCTTCTTTTCTCTTCTCTTTGACGTGACTGTTATAAAAAAGCTGGCTGCACCCCAGAACAACCTCAGCCTCCCCGTCAGGCTCTGGGCAGGTTGGGGACCCTTCAGACATCACTTCCTGAGGGACAGCAGCAACTGTCCCCACACAGCTGAGGGCTGTGGTGCAAAGCACACATGATCATCTGGACAGCCTACGAGTTGCTTCTTTTTCAACTACTCTCCATTCCCCAGTGAAGATAAACCAGTAACAGTAGTAGCTGTCATATCAGACAAGGCAGTCATGGGAGCCAGTTTCACCCCACCATGCCAGGCCAGCACCTCCCAGCGTACAGCCCGGATCCTGGCCGGTGTTGCACCAGCCAGACTGGCACAATGCACACTCCTTGCTTGGCGTGGAGGACTTGAAGCTCGGACTGTAGATCCCTTCTGTTCCCAGTGCCCGCAGGCATGTGGGAACCCTGCCACGTGGCTCTCTAACTGCACAACTGAGGAGGAGGCTTTGACAAATGCTACGCTTGAGTGGCTCCTTGAAAACACCCTGCCACCATAAAATGACATTCAGGAGCAGTGGCGGGACTGGACACCCCACTGGCACTGCTGGGGATGAGGTGGTCGGTCAAACAGGGTGCACATACCTAGGGTTTTGACTGTGACCTGGAGACACATCGCAGACTGTGAAGCACAGAGGGAATGGTGCCCGCACAAAACACACAATGAATTATGGAAGAGAGCGAGCCCTTGGCATATAATCTCTGTTCAGTCCCAAGCAAAGGCCCCAACCTCCTCGTCTCACCAGCCAAATACTCCCTGACAATTAAGGGCAGTCCAGCATTGCAGCAGGATGCTCAGAGATGTGTAGTCTCCATCCTTGGAGGTTTCCAAGTCCAGACTGGAAAAGGCCTGGTGTCACAGGTGACCCTGCTTTGAGAGGAGGATGGATTAGAGCCCTCCCAAGGTCCCTTCCAATTTGAATTTTCCTATGATCTGCTGTATGGGGACACAGAGCAGCTTTTACTAAAATCACTGGCTGCAGCCAGCATCCTGGAGGTAAGGGTGTTTCTGCACAACGACACCACTGCACTGTCTCAGACCTGAGCTCAAAGTACAAAGCCAGCACCTGCTTAACACCACCAGTGAGAAGAGAACTTGGCACTACCCGCCTCCCAAGTGAATGGTGCACAGATGTGTGCTCCCTGGTGCAGATGTAATGTGGTTTCTAGGGCTCATCCCAGGTTGCAGTTGTGATTTTGGCCAGCTGCAAATGTTTGTGTCACTCAGACTGTTTTGTGGGCACATGCATGGCCAAAGCAAAGCCAGTCAGAGTCAAGAGCACATCTCAGGGAGGTCCAGCACCTCTGCAAGAGCTCAGTGCTCCATTATAAAGCATAAAGAAAATAGCTTATGGGGTCAGACCAAAGGGACCAAAGGGTTAGTCTAGAAAAGAGACTGAACAAAGATGCAGAGGAGTATTGAAAAGGGATAAGCTGTTCTCTGGGGACAGGACAAGAAACCACAAAAAGAAAAAGTGCGATGAGTCACTGGGGAAACATTTAATGGGGAAAACTCTGACCACCTGTGGGGAAAGAGCAGGTCAGGTTCCCCATTCCTGAACCTCTCAAGGCAGAAGTGGGAAATGCATCTCAGGAATGCTTCAGGGAGAGAATGTCCTGGATGGGAGCTGCACTCAACAAGTTCCCAGGGTTGCTGCTCCCATCTGCTGCGATGCTGCAATTTATCCACCAGCAGGATGGCATGACCACAGGGCCACAGAGTTCAGCAAAAGCAGGCACATGATTTTGGCTGTGCAAATTTTTGCAGAGCAGTCACAACTGTAGGTCAAACACCTCAAAACCTTCAAGTAAAAAAAAAAAAATCATTGGGATGAAAGGAGGGGAAGTAGGAGTGGAACATTTTGCTCAGGCATCTACAGATTGCAATGCTTCAGCTCCTGTTTGTCTCAAACCGCCAGTTCCTCTGAAGCCTAACTGCCTAACTTTAGTAAGGGGGGAATTCTGGCCCAGTTTTTTGGTTTGGTTTTTAAACACCTGAAAATGAAAAAGTCCATTTCATGTGATCCAAAACAATGACACATATTTGTGCCCAAAATTTCATTTTATCAAAAAAAAAAAAGTGAAACAGCATAACATATAATAGCCACTCCCCAAATTAAGGAAAATGAGACTCTTTTGCTCCTGCTGAGCCTGAAATGAGCTTTGTCGGAAGCAAACAGAACATGTGGGTAACACATGCGTCCCTTCGAGCAGCTCTCGCAACCTTTTCTTTCCTTTTTCTTTAAAAAGTCAGCTCAAGCTATTTTCTATTCCACATGTCCTTGGATCATCTCTAACTGAGATTTTGCTAATCAGCTGCTCTCTTCTCTGGCCAGGGGAGAGGACACCTCTTTGACTCACTCCAGGAGCGCTTCCCCAGGGAAGGCTGTGCCCGATCATGGCAATAGCGCAGTCTCTGCCCCTGGCAGTCCCAAGCACCACCGGGACGTGTGTCTCACAACAGCAGCAGGTCACACTCGTGCTCTGCCTCCACGCTCAGGGCCAGCTAACTTTCTGAGCCCAGCTCTGGCGGTTTATGGCAGCAGTGCCCAGGCACAGGGGAAGCGTTTCCACTCTCAGCACCTCACGCCAGGAGGAAGTGCGCAGAACACAGCCCTGCCGCAAAGAAGGGTTTCAGTATGACGAGCACAGCTGGAGATCCCCCCTCCCTAGCGCAACGCAGGGGTGGTGGAGACGAGCGCTTCTCACCAAACTGGGAGGCTGATGGCACTTGTGCTTGGTTTCCATTTGCTGCTGGAAAAGCGCCCATCAGAGTGCGGAGGCTTGCTCGTCCCTGGGACCAGGGTAGCCACAGAAACCCCTACTACCTTCATATAGCTGCAATCAAAGAAACTGAGCTCACCAGCACAGCAAACCCTTGCCTGCTTCAGGGCCAGATGTGAAGGTCAAGGTGACCTGAGAACATCATTGTGGGGACAGTCCCAGAAACTAGCTAGCTGGAGAGGCAGCCCCTTGTGCAGCAATTGGGACTTTTAGCTATTTGCTGCAAGAACAAGAGTGATACAACAGACTGATCTTAAAATCCAGGCCAGTGACCAGGGTCCCTAGGATGTGCTTTAACCTGGGGATCTCCATGTGTTTTGCAACAGAATAAAAAAAAAGTGGGGAGGAGAAATAGGAATTTCTGGGGAGAACATTGTGAGAACGAGAGGATGGTGGGTCTGCTGGGGAAAGTGGGGGCACCACAGCAACTCAGAGGCGCAGCCATGCAAGCAGGTGGGTAAATGCTACCTCGCAGCTGTGGTCACTGGAATGCGAGCTCTGGAGGGACTTTCTAGGTACCATGGGATCTTCTAGAGCAGAAAGAGAGCCTTCTCTTCCTCCCTTAGCAAGCCAGGGGATTTTTCTTCACTCCTTCCCAGCCCTGCTCACACAAGGCTTCTGGGGTGACAAATCCCATTTGTTTCCTGTCTAAATAAAGTTCTAATGATAGCCAAAAGGGGAGGAGGAGAGGAGACATGGACAGAGTCATGGCAAGTAGCTCTGGCCCAAGGAGCCACCCTGAAGCTGGGTCTGATTCAGAGCTCTAGCAAGATTTTACCTTGCTCACTGCATGAGCTCTGCCCATGACACACAGGGTCCAGGTCACCACTGCCCAGCTTAGCCAAAATCCAAGCTGATTTATCCAAGCTGTTTCTCCCTTGCAAGCCCAGAAGAAAACTAGAAATACCAAGGGCTCCAGGCTCTCAAAGTGCCTCATTTGAGAGACTGCAGTTTTACAGGTGAGAAAGCAGAGGCATTTTCCTCTAAGGGTAAGAAAAAGCACCAAGTCGCAGGGCTCGGTGCCAGCAGGGTGGGGCTAGGGAAGCAGGGAGGCCAGCCAGGCGCAGTGGCAGCTCCACCGGGCTCATGGCCCTGGGCAGAGCATGGAGCAGGAGCCGTCCGTCTATGTCCTCCCCAGTGAAGGCCTGTGTAGGAGCGATGCTGGGGCACACACAGGCAAACCCTTTAGCAGTGTCACCAAGAGCCTCTTCCCGGCTGCCCTGTGCCAGCCTTGACCCATCTACATCCCAGAAGAGCTTTGGTTTAGACCTGCCATAGCAATGCCCCAGCCCTCTCCTGTTAGTATTTCGGCTAATCTCTTCCTCTGAAAAGTAGCTAAATACGTCTCCACCTACGTGGAGATGTAGGAAACATCTGCCTGCTGGGGAAAGTCACAAGCTGCACAACATAAACCAGTCGCGTCTCACGGTCCACTGCAGCGGGCATTCAGCCATGGCCCTGAGGAGACTTGCAGGACCTGTCTCTCTGCTGATACCGCTTCATGCTGGCTCCAGCTTCTTGCATACCCATCATGACCCGATGCATACGTTTAGTGCTGTACCTTTCCAGAGGAATTTAGAAATGCTAAACTACACTGGTAGCTTCTGAAGCACGGCACCCGAGTGGTTTTGATTCTTCTCCCGACCAGGAAGCAGCTATCGAACTGGAAGGGACAGATCCAAGGTAAAAATAACCACAGGGGCTGACAAGGTGCTTCTAACATAGCAACTTCCAGCTAGAGGAAAAAGCTCTCAGACACTGGCAGAGCCAGCCGCTCTCACTCATCTGTGTGTTTCTCGGGCAGGAATGCAGGGAATTTGCAATAGCTCCTGATTTCCTGGCTGCCTTTGAGAAAACCTGTCTGCACCACAGCTAGCACCCTCCGTATCTGCACGTGCCCCGACACTGCCGGGTCCCCTCTCCTGGAGGGGATGGGGGGGAGCACGGGGTCCGACCCAAGGCGCAGGTGAGAAGGTGCCCTGCACGGTGGCAAGACGGGGCTGCCCCACATCCCTGCTCAGCTGACAGAAAACCACAGACAGTGTGCTACAAGTTTCTAGATGAATCAGCCAGCCCCAGCGGCAGGGGAAGAGGAAGGCTGACAGTCATGGGGAGGGAGGGCACAGTCACCCCAGAGACGGGGCTGTTGCACAGCTGGGGCGACACACAGGGCCGGAGAGGTGACTCACTGGAAACCTGGGCTAGGAAGTGCTGCAGAGCTTAAGGAACCTGGTGCAGCTCCGCACACCGTGGCTGAGGGCCAGGGAGCTGAGGCTCCCACCCAGAAGGCTCCACAGGGTCGATCACAGGGCTGGCAGCTCTGCCAGCCGCAATAGGTGCCAGGGGGCTGGACACCAGTGATTTCTCCCCTATTCCCAAACCCAGCTTGAATCTCTTGATTTCTCCCCCAGAGCTCAGATCCACTGATCCTGGCCCCCACAACTCAAAGGTAAAATGCTGCTAGACACTGAGGAGCCAGGGCTTCCCCTCACTGTCATAGCTGCAGGCACAGCCTCGCCAATATATCCAAGAGGACAACCCCAGGGCAGGGGTACTCAAAAGGAGATTGCCCCAGTTGTGCTAGACAGAATCAGAAAACTATTCTGCAGTTGCTAATGTACCAGCCTGTCCCCAGGCAACGGCAACAGAAACACACAAACCAGCCGCAGGCAAAGTTTCCTCCCAGGGAAGCCCCAAGTTTTCCTGTCACCTTTCCCAGATACTACTTAAACAAAGCTGCACTGATTTTGTAACACAGAAACAATAAGGCATGGAAGAGACTTTCCCACAATAAATTAGTCATTTGAAAACAGTTCCAGTGCACAATCTGTATTTCCAGAGCCATGCCAGACAAGCAAAAAAAAAAACCAAAAACCCTTTAATATAATGGAAAAATTTTATATATAAAAATATATATTTGCTTAAGTATATATACATAACATATACACACAAATACATACATACATATATATATTTATGTATATATAATATATATTTGTATGTATGTATGTGTACAGATACGAAGGATCAAAAAATGACAGGGATATTCAAAAGATGCTGACCTCACTGTCTTTCTGTGGCAGCCGGTCCCAGAGCATGCTTGTACCTGTCTGCCTGGGAATCTTGACCCAGTCCCAGCCCCAAAGAGGCGCACACATGTCTGAGCAGGCAGTCCATCATGGTTGGGTCAGCTTTGGGTAATGTTCCTTGCTCCACCAGAGCTACCCATTAATGCTGCTATCTGGTTCCCGACGGCGGGTGTGCATCTGCTCTCCTGTTACTGTCCTACCTGATGCTAGGGCTCATTGGTGACCAGGGGATGCCTCTCATAGCCGGAGGAGGTGGCTGCCTGCAGGATGTTGAGGGGCAAATAGGGCACTTTGCAGGAACCAGGCAGAGGGACACCTTGCCAGCCCCGTGTCGCCTGGTTCGAGTCGCTCTGCTGTGTGTCGCTGTCACCCAACTCTGGCTCGGCCCCATGGCCATGCAGGTGACAGAGCGCAGGGAAGAGCTGGCCTCTGGCCTCTTCATCGGCTGGCAACTTCACAGAGCTGAGTGGTATCCAGGGCTGGCAGTGGGACTCTGCCATGCCAAGGCTCTCCTTTAGGTCCTCTTGGCTGAAACTTGTGCCCTGTGGAGTCAGAGAGAGGCTGCTGCCCACTCCCAAGAGTGGGCATTGGCATTTAGAATAAAGCAAGGAAAGCCACATCTCAGGTGTCTGGTAGTCTTTGTCACCCCTGTAACTGTCATCATTGAGTTGTGCCAGCACTGGCTGCTCCAAACATGCCCATGAGCCACTGGGCAGCTGGGTCGGTAAAGCCGACACATCATCCCCTTCCCTATCCTCCTCCAGCCCCTCCAGGGGTGAGGAGGCCTCAGAGTCAAAGACATGCTCCAGCTGGATGGGGGCAAAGGACAGGTCCTCGCTTTCAGGCCAGTCCGGCCTAAATCCATTGGCACAGTAGCCGCCTATCTCCTGAGAAAAGCTTTCTCCAAGGAGCAGCTGGACTTGGGGCTTTTTCTGCTCAGCTGCAGATGGTCCATGAGAGGGAAGCACAGCCAGCGAGAGCACAGTGAAGGAGTCTCCCTCGAGTTCAAGGGTGGGCACCCTGATGTTCACAGTCAGCTCCTCATTCAAAATAGCCTGCCAGGAAACAAGCAACAAACCAACCCGTCTGAGATTGCTGAAACTTCCACCAGCCCTGTGGTGACAGACTGCCAAGGCTGGTGAAGGCAGTGGTCCAGGACAGCCCGTCTCCTGCTCTCAGACCCCAGCAGAGACGCACACAGGGTTCTGCTCCGTAGCTCATGGGGGCTCCAATGCCAGGAAGTAGCAGAGGTAGGCCACAGCAGTTACTAGTGTTGCTGCTTTTCAAGCTACTTCCCAGGCATCAGATGCTGGTTGAAGAGCTCTTACCTACTCAGAGACACAAGCAATCCCCACAGAGAAGCCAACCAGACCAGGAAAGCAAAGGGCACTGCAACCAAACTGGGACAGGCTTTTCCACTTGCCCGCGCAAGTCCTTTCCATGTTGTCATGGAGTGCTGTGCTCACACAGCTGGGCAAGCCATTTGCACACCTGGTGCACTCAAAAGGCTGCTCAGCCCAGGCTGCTGGCACCCCCTAGGATTGGCACCGTCAGCACCAAGAAATGGGAACACAGGGAAGAACTGGGTCTCAGGGAGAAAAACTGTTCTGGGAACTGTTTCCACAGGGTTTTTCCCATGGAAAGTGGAGATTTACAACCCAGTTCTGCTGACTTAGGACATTTAGTTGTCTGTTTTATTGTCTCAACAGAACTGTAATCCTGGATGCATCTCCAAACTTTCTCTCAGTGCTGCATTTGACCCAAGGATAGAGCAGCCTGTTAACGTGGCAAGGGGCTATGTCTCAGCAAGGCCACCAACCATCCCAGGATAGCATCCCGCTCTTCTCTACTCTTTCCCACTTCTTCCTCTCCAAGCTACTCCTGCTGGGCACACAGCCAAGCAAAACCAGTGGTCTCCAAAGGAGTAGGCTTCTAGTGCCATGGACCACACCCAGGCCACGTACTGCCCAAGGCATACTCCTTCAGTGCGGCCCATGGCTGCCTGATGCATTCATCAGCATCTCTGGCAATGCAATATGAGGCCTGGGGTGATGATGGGTCAAAGAGCAGGTGACGTACTAGGGCACCAAGAGTTGGTACAAGATGTGGAGGGAAGGAAGTGCTGAGCTCCCTGAGAACATAGATAATCCTGGCTCAGTCATGGTGCACAGGAGGACAAAGCTGGACGATGGTTGTTCACTCACAAGCGAGTTTGGGATGCGCATCTCTGAGGGTCTCAGGAACGCATACAGCTGAAAGAAGCAGAGCCCAGCCATGAACAGCACCAGCAAGACGGCACTCAGTACGGCGAGGAGGACCCAGAGAAAGCCTGTGGTTGAGAACAGGTTGAGAGTTGGAGGAACCCCACTTGGCATCCCCAACAGTGTGCCCTAAGCCAGCTTTTCCCTGGGAGTCCCATGACAGGCTGGGATGATCCAGGCAGGAGGTACAGGGCAAGCCAAAGTCAGATGGCCAGAGACCATCTTCCCTCGAGAGAAGAGGAGGGGGATCCTCACAGAGTCCTGTTAGGTGACGAAACCTGACCAGAACGGCCAGAGGTTGCGTGTCCCTCTCCCTCTGACACACGTCCATGCCCTGAACCAGGGCCCAGAGATGGAAGGACAGCAGCTGAGACAGCTAGAGAGCTCTCACCTCCAGGGGTGGCTGGTGTTGTGATGCACTGTGCAGCCTCCCTGCTCTGCTCCCTGGGCATGCCCACTGTCACAGTCCGGACACAGTATTGGGTGCTTGGTTTCAAGTACCTGAACATGCAGGGAGCTTCCTTGCCCCTCTGTCCACAGGCCACCTGGAAGCAGAGGGGGATGCTTGGCTAAGGGGGCCTGGCAATACCTCCCCCAGGGCCAGGGGAGGTCTGTGCACTGCTCTGTTTCTTGGCATTGGGAGATGCAGCCAGAGGTGGGAAGCAACATGTCCATCAGCCTCGACATCATGGGACCAGCATCAAGTGCAGATCCTCCTGTCCCACTTCCCATCATCTCCAGGATTTGTTTCTTCACCCCAGGAACCCTTTAGTGGCTGGCACAGGTCCCAAAGCAAATTTGTTTTTTATAGCCAGCTTTTATCCTGACAGGTATTGTTACAGTTCTTTTCTTATTCGTGTAGTCTCGAAAAGGAAAGGGGTCTCCCCCCAGACCTCCAAGTTTCATCTCTCCAGCTCCCCAGCCCTGCGCACCAGAAAAGCCAGTGGCCTGGCCTGCCCCGTTGCCCGTGAGGGCATCTCTTTCCCAGCAGAAGGCATTACTGTGGCAGGATGGGTGGCCAAGCCACCTGCCCAACCCCCACAGCTTTGTGGGGGCTGTCTGCCAGTCTGAGGCCCAGACGCTGCCAGGACAATGCATCCAGGGGAGGACTCCAAAGCTTCCTTCTGAAAGCTCCATTTTGCTGCACCAGAAAAGCTTTTGCAAATCCTGTGCCCTCTGAGCCTTGCCTGCCCCGCCACACAGTTGGGAAGCCCTTTTCTCCCCAGCACATACTTGCTGGACAAGTACATCCTCTTCGTAAAGGTTCAGCCAGTACCACAGTTTCCCCAGCACTTCATCGATGGGCTCGTAAGAGCCATTTACATTTTGGTATGGAGTGAGTGGCATGATGATGTTTATGCTAAGGATGTGACCCTGGAGCAGCCAGGACAGCTTGGGAGGACCCACAACTGCTGTAGAAAATAGAAGAGGGGAGGGAGGGAAAAAAAAGACCTTCAAAACACAGGACAGTTATCTCATTTGTCTAGAAATGATACTTTTCTCTTGATTGTCGCAGTCCTAGTGCAAAGATGTTTTCTCAGCAGGTCTAACCTGATGGCATCTCATGCTATGAAACCATCTTTAGAAACTGCAGCAGCCAGGTGTTTCTGATAGCTATTGCTGCTTCTGCCTGCTCTGGCAACACCAGCACAGTCCCCGTTAAACCTACTAGCGCTTCTGGCTCCCTTCTGCCGACCATTGCACATTCAGTTCATTGTGACAACCCCGTATGAGACAGGTTAGGGGAAGGCTATGCTGTTTGGACAGGAGACTGCTCTAGCCAGCCTGTGATAGAGAAGAGACGTGCGCTCACAGCTTGCTTCCCTGCATACATATCACCTCACGAACACGGCAGTCAGGGTAAGGACAGTGCTGTAGGGGCTGTTCCTGCCTTAACCAGCCTGCACCAGCTTTGACTTGCCTGAACAAAAATGCCCTCACACAGCACCTCTCAGATCCATGACAGGGACAAATGGGGGATGCTTTTAAGAGGGAAGCCTGGAAGAGCATCCGCTGTCCTGCCCGATTTCAATGCACTCTCCAGAGACTCAGATTATCACAACACCTTGTTCTCAACATTTCCTGAGGAGCTGGTGCTGACAGTCAGGGTCAAGGATAGCTGCCCTAGCACGCGCATGAGACCTGGTCCTTGCCCACATGCTTCCAGTCCAGAGCCTAAGTGGGTGAGAGCAAGCCCTAGATGGCTGTGCAAGCTTGGAAGAGCAGAAGTAAGAGGGCAGATATAAAGCTCTTCTCTTCCAGCTCGTTCATCTCCAGTTCTAGGCACTGGTAGTTCTCAGACTTCTGAGCTGACATTTGTGTGGGGTGGAGAGAAGGGGTCACTACAGAGTTTAATCCCTCTCCCAGCATCCCTCATCCTGGTGGGACAGCTTGCTGGCCCTCTCGTCCCTCACCCAACCCGCAAAGCCCATCAAAATGGCTCTGTGATGCAGACTGGCAACCTGGACCTGAAGCTAGGCCTGGATCCACAGCTCTTTCATCCCTTTGGGCACCATGAAGACCACCCTACCATAAAGGAAACCTACACTGGATCAAAGAGAAGGGACCCTTCCCAGAGGTGCCTAGGGACAGAGGCAACAGCACAAGCTGCAGCTAGAGAAATTCTGATTGATTATATATTCCCCCCCCCCCCAAAGATGGTCAAACACTGCAACAGGGACTCAGGGGTGCAGGAATCTGCATCTTTGGAGATAGTCTCTGCTTGACTGGACAAGACTTTGAGCAGCCTGCTCTAACTGAACCTGCTTTGAGCAAATGAAAGCCCCCTCCCTTCATTTCCAGTCCCATAGAAATTCTGGGGACTCCCAGAGGTCTCATCCCACTGCCTCTCTCCCCTTGTTCTTCACAGCCCTGGTATAATGCAGTCCTTTTCCAGCAGTTATGCTCATATCCCTGTGCTCTGATCAAGTTTCTCAACATTTTCCCCATCAGTATCAGCCTCTCCAAGGGCCCCATCCCCTCCATCAGCTCCCCATCCCAGGTCCTTACTGTCTCTGTATGGCTGTAGTTCACTAGAACAGACCCACTCGGACAGCTCATCTCCGTCCACCGCTCTCACTCTTGCCCAGTAGATACCATAGATATCTTCAAAATATAGCTCGCAAGTCCAGGATGAGCTGGTGCTGTTCCCCCAACAGGTATCTGCCTTGGTCCAGTGAGAAGTTCTACCCATGGAAAGAATGCATTGAGAAGGTGCCAAAAAGGGGAGAAACTACTGCCTACCCATTGCAAATCTGACAAAGCAGAGTGGGTCAGATAACATGGATAATGCAGCCCAGGACACTGTTGGCAAATAAGAGCATTGCTCTGGGGTTGAGGGAGGTGATTATTTGGCACTGATGAGACCACATCTAGGAGTGCTGTGACCAGTTCCAGCTCCCGAGGACAAGACAGGCATGGACATATTGGAGTGAGTCCAGTGAAGGGCCACAAAGATGATTAAAGGATTGGAGCATCTCTCATATGAGCAGAGGCTCGGAGAGCGAGGACTCTTTAGCCCAGAGAGGAGAAGGCTCAGGGGGATCTTATCAATGTGTACGAATATCTGCTGGGAGGGTGTCAGGAGAACGGGGCCAGCCTCTTCTCAGTGGTGTTGAGTGACAGGATAAGAGGCAATGGGTACAAACTGAAACACAGGAAATTCCATTCAAACATAAGGGGGAAAAAAAACACTTTTTTTTTACTGTGAAGGTGGTCAAAAAAGGGAACAGGTTGCCTAGGCAGGTTATGGAGTCTCTATCCTTGGGGATATTCAAAACCTGACTAGACATAATCCTGAGCAACCTGGTTTAAATGGCCCTGCTTGAGCAGAGGACTTGAGGTAGATGATATCCAGAGGTCCTTTCTAACCTCAACTATTCTGTTATTCTATGAAATTTACTCCAGGAAAACAGTCCTCTGGCTATCAAAGGGCCCCCAACTTCCTCCTCACACAACCCTCTGCTACCTCTCAGGCCTCAGAGGGGAATCAAGCATAAGTATCAGATGACGGGTGACCAGCCAGTAAGCACATCTGGGCAGAGAGAGGGGCATAGGAAGCCCCCGGTGGGCAGGCCAGGGCTTCGAGGCAGCTGGGATGAGAACACTCCCACCTCCTTCCTCCCCAGCTCCATACATACCGTCTTCTCCTCCACTCCACCTGGTACCCGGCACTGCTGGGCGAGCGAGGGTCCGGCTCCCACGTCAGGAAAGTGTGGAAGTTCTTTGCCACTAGCGTCACATTCTGTGGAGGAAATGGCATGCCTGGGGGAGCAGGGGAAAGGGGTGTAAGGGCAAAGGAAGGCAACGTTGCTCTGCTCCAGGATGGCCCACAGAGAGATATGTGCTCACCCCTCTGCCGCCTAAGTGGGATGTGTTGGTATCCAAGCAGTGCTGTTGCCTGGCTCTTTCGTCCTTCACCACTCATCACTGTCTCGCATTAACCCAGCTTGTGGCTACACTGTGCAGATCTCACTGCTTTGTGCAGGCGCCATGGGCCCGTGCACACCCGACAACCCTGCAACCTCAGTCCGCACAGGTGAATACCAGCTCCTTGGTGGTCTCCAGCAAGGGCTGGCTGGAAGCACAGCTCGCAGTACCTGTGTTTTGGGAATCTCCCACGTGACCCAACACACCCTGGAGTATCCTATTTGCAGTCCCTTGAAAGGCACTGACAGGTCCTCCAACGGCATGTCCCACAGGCCTGGGGAGCAGTGCACTACCCAAACCTCTCTCAGCCGCACGTGGGAGATAACCTGTCCCTGGAGGTCCTGAGGCACAGGAAAATCCAGTTGCATTTTCCAAGTCTGGTCCCCTCCTCTCTGCAAGTACCTTCTGTAGGTCTGAGAGCTGTCCCCATACTTTCTCCTCCACTGTAGACCCTGCAGCCAAGGCCACAGTGAGACAGTCAGGGCTTTGCCTCCTTTTCCTGGCCCACCAAGAGCAGGTGACAGCTCCAGAGTTGGACTTACCCCAGAGTAGGGTGCAGCTGGCGACAGACAGAAGCAAGCTCAGCACAGCACTCATGTTCCCACCAGGCCACGTCCATTTGCCCCCAGCTCTACACTGGCATGCTGGAGCCCATGGTGAGATGCGTGGGTCGTCCTAGCTGTTTTGCCACCTGCAAGCACAACAGATGACTGGAACCTGAGATTAGAGAAAACTTATTTTCCCAAAGCCATGGCTGCAAGAGGAGGTGCTATGCCCTTTCCATAGCGAGGGATGCATGTGCCACCGTGCCCCAGGTATGACTTGCACGTGGAGGTTTTGTGCCCGGTTTGCAGACAGCCTTGGCATGGGGGCCTCTGCTCTGGAGCAGGCAGAGACCCTGTGCTCCCACTGGGACCAGGGGAAGCAGCGCGAAGGCAGGTGTCCTCAGGGCTGCGGTGACAGGGAGGGAGCACTAGCTGCAATGGAGGCTGGTACCAAATCCAGCCAAGCGGTGCTCCCTTTGCAACGTGCAGCACCCTGCGATCCCTCACGTTGTTGCTCAGCAGCGCACTCCGAGCTCGGATCAGCCGTCTGCACACCCACGATAGCAGGAATCCCCCGGCCCTTCTCAGCACCACGGGACCCGGTGGGCAGCTTGCCATCTCTCACGCCGCACGCAGAGAGGCCTCCCAGCTGTGCCCTGGCATCTGGCACACCTGAGCTGGCCTAACTCTGGGGCCATTTGCTGCGGGATGTGGTGCCTGCTGCCGGGTGCCTCTCACCCAAGAGGTGTCCCAGGTGGAGGGCGGAAGGGATGCCTCGCTGGGGAGCTGGGGCCTGGTCTGACACATCAGCAGGCCGCCAGGCTGGCTGCCGATCAGACCCCTGCCTCTGCAGCGGTGCTGCCTTGTGCCACGCTCAGTCACTGTCAAACAATTTCAAAACAGCAGCATTAGAGTCCATCAGATTAGTTTCTCCAGACAAGTCTCCCCTCTCTGCTGCTGACATGCGTCAGCACGGTATTGCCCTTGGTCACCAGCATGACAGTGGTCACAGTGCGACAGCTCTGCACGGTGGGACACGTCTCGGGTGAGCGTGAACTGGCTCACTCCGTCTCACCCTCAAGGAGCGTCCCGAGAGCAGAGACACCCACATTGATCCGGTTCCCCACCACATTTGGTCCCTCTCTAAAGTTAGCAATAAGTCACACTCCTGGTATCATTAGCACATCCGCATAGCGAGTAGTATTTGTCAGAGAAAGCTCACAGCTTAAGGTTCACATCAGCCTGGAGGTGACTCAACTCTGCTTACCCACCCGCTTGCTCGGGATGGGCATGCTTCTGGGGATGACTCACTGCTGCTGCAGCCGCAACACCGCCGCCTCGACCACCTTCAGCCCTCCCTGGGGGTAGGACGAGGTGCGTCCGCGCGCACCTGCTCCTTGCCAGGTGTCCTGAGGTGCCCCGCAGGGCACCATGCCCTCAGGAAGGAGGCCCCAGTCTGCACAAGCCACAGAAGAGCCCCGGGACCATGGTCCTGCCTGGGCTCCTGCGTCACAGCCGAACGCTGCACAAACCGAGAGGTGACATCGGGGCAATGCTGCAGCACATTATCATTTTGTTTCCTCATACCTATCTCTGTTGTATATTGGTATATAATGATATATATTATATACCATGCCCTGTCTCCAAAATCTGGGCAGTAGCTTGTCGTCTTTGCCTCCCTTCAGAGCCCAGCTCCTTGCTAGTTTTCACCCCTCTTGCCAGCTACTGAAAACATTTCCAGGCAGCATGGAGGTACCTTGCTCTGCAGGAAGAGCTAGGCAAGGGCTTTGTTTGCTGTTGCCAATTCTGACTTCTTGGTCACAGAGACATGTTTCCTCCAGCAAATGAGGGGAGCCCAGGGCCATTTCCAGAGGCAGAAGGGTGGGAGCATTTCCCACGCCAGATTAGACATCCATTGGACTTACTCTCAATGAGTTGCCTCCCAGTCTTTTCATCTTATATTGACTCCACATCAACAGCATTGCCACATCAATGTTATTACTGTGATTGGCTTTGCAAGTGCATATATAATGCTTTCCGCAGTGCGTGGCTAGAACTTTCCAACATCATAAGCAAGGGTGGCTTTGCTTTCCACAGTCGACGGCTGGGACAGCAGCTTTCCTGCACACAATGCAGCCTCTCCTCTGAGCACAACAGCAACCCACCCACTCGGGGCTGCCAAACCGCCTCCCTTTCTTCCCGCTCTCACCCCAGTCCTGCCACACCTGAGCACCATCCAGAAGGTGTTTTCTGCCCCTTGCAACCACTCAGAGCTGAAAACAAGGAGAAGCAGTCAGTGACCCGGGACGGGTGACTGGATGCTACAGTCAACAGCTCCAAGCCCCAAGGTGAGACCTCCAAGAGGCCAGAGCTGCTGAAGGGTGGGCAGCTAGTTTTCCCACCTTCACCACCCCAGCCAGGCCCACGTGGATGTAGCAGAAGGCAACAGCTGCACTGCTAAACCCAAAACACAGGGAGCAGCTCAGATCAAGACACAGACTTAACAGTGCCACAGAGGGTGGTTTTAGCACTCAGCGCTACCGCTGAGGTTTGCACAAGCCGTGGTGAAAACAGGCCTCTCCTCCCTCGCTCCTCTCCCTTAATGCTCGGGGCCATCATCACAGCCAGCTGAAAGTCACCTAAAAACGATCTTCCGGTCCACAGGGATGCTGTGGACCCAGGGCTCTCCACCCCCAGGCCCCGCTGCCTGGGCAGGGGAGGGAGGGTGATTCGGTGGGGTGAGCAGCTTCACACCCCGTGGGGTGGCCCCTGCCCTTCAGCAGACGCGGTCGCCGTCCGCCTTTGCCGGCGGAAGAGCAAAAAGCTGAGTGCTGCAGCCCGTGTTGTGCAGCGACATGTTCTTTGGTCTGGGACGCTCCTTGCGCTGGGGCAGCGGGCAGGCCGCCAAGCTCCCGCTGCCTGCACAGCTCGGGCTGCCCAGCCTGCCGCTGGGGCCCTGCAGGGATTTCTGCTCCCCCCGAGCCGAGCCCCTGCAAGGGACTGAGGCAAGGCTGGCCCCACGCCCCAGCACGGCTCTGGGCGCCCCAGCGGCAGGCATCCCCTGCTCCCCGGGAGCACGGCACCCCGGAGGGGGCTGCAGGGCAAAGCGGCGAGGCAGGCCGGGGCGACCCCCCCCCCCAGCCCTTCGCACTGTGCTCCTGGCAGCCTGCCGCACCTTCCAGGGCGGCTGCCACCCCGAGGACCAAGGCACAGCGGTTTCTGCAGCGTCCTGGACCGCTTCGCCCCAAGGAACCGAGGGCCATTTAAGCCCAGAGGGGAAGTTTCTCCTTAAAACACATTGCTTAGTAGCTACCCCATATGCAGAAACTGCAGTGATTAACCCCCCACTCCTCCCCTCATCCTTTCTGTTACCGGCTTCTCCCCGTTGCTACGCTATGCAAAGGCATAAAGGGTCCCTCCTCCTTCCAGCCACACAGCTATGCGTTTGGCCCCTGCCATGACAAGAATGCGTTACAGCAAACACGGCAGCGCAATCTGAGCCCACCACGGTCCATTAAACACAGACACAGGCAGCCCTTCAGCTCAGCAGCCCAGAGTCAGGTTACAAGACTCCAAGAGCATTGGCGGAAGTGTCGTTAGCTCTCTGCTCGGCTCTCCCTCCAGAGCACCTGCGCGGATCATGGTGGGGCAGGATGCGGGGCTGGACGGACCTTAAGCCAGCCTAGCAGAGCCAGTTTTGAGTTAACAGCAACACCTTTGACTCACTGGAATCAAGGCATCAACTCCAACTTCTTTGTCCCCCACTCCCAGGCTTCCTATGGCCAGCATGCCACCCCACTGCGGGGGGTGGTCTCCTCCACTGGGATGCACCAGGCATGCCTACACATGCAGTGCAGCCCTCTCCCGCAGCCTGCCCTCCTCCTCCTCCCTTACCTGCGAAGAGGTTAGTCCCGTCTTGCCACCAGCTGCGCAGCCTGACTGTTCTCAGAGGGCTGCACAGGACATCCCACTCACCTGCTCACAGCACAACACGTGACTTTACTTTGGTGGTTCACACCCTTTTTCCTGGGTCTAGTTTCTTTCTTCTTGCTTCCTTGTTGACTGTGTCATCTTTTTACAGACTTCCACTGAGCTCAGCATTCACTTAGCGGGCTCAGCAGTGCCCTCTGCAAGCAGTGAAAGACACAGCCTCACGTGAACGTGTTGGCCGTCTCCAGGTTTACTACCAAGCAGACACATCTCTCTGCAAGGATGACCAGCGGCCAGAGAGCCACGGTCCTGGCAACAGAAAGCAGCAGCACAGCCAAACATCAGGGAATCTGCCAGGACTGCCCTGTGCCAGCCCACGCAGGGCAGCACAGGCGTGAGCCAGGATGCCTTCAGAAAGTCAGGGTCTTCCTGGGAACCGGTTTTATCCTCTTAAACACCAGCATCCCAAGCTCGATGTACAGACCTGCAGAGGGCTTCTGGATGCCACTCAAAGTGACCACAGCACTCTGCTCCCCACCTCTGGCCAGAGGTGGCCTTGCACAGCCACAATGTTTGCTGTCACATCTGCTCAGTGGCACCACTGCTCTGCCCTAGAAACAACTGCTTCAGCAGAACCAAAAGAAACACGTGCACGGCTCAGCAACGCCTTGTGAGGCCAGGCCTTGCTGCGAAGAGAGGCAGCAGTACAGCAGCCTAACAAGGAGAGCAGAAGTACCAGGAATTATGCTTTCTGAAAGCATAATGCTGTGCAGTTGCTGCATGCAGCAGGCTGGGAAGCAGCTGCACCCTGACTTGGCACATCGCTACTAACACAGTGACCAAACTTGGCACCACCAAAGGAGCTTGACAACTCCCTTCTGTTCTGCCAGAAACAAAACAGACACCTCAGTTACAGTCACTTTAAAGCAAGACCCTGGCAGTGGCTGAGGGCGACTCTGAGAGAAGATGCCTATGCCTTTGCTGCTGTCCCCACACTGTCAAGACAGCATGGCAGCATTCAGCAGCCCATACTCTGGCCTCAGCCTGCAGGAAAAGTCTCAATGCACTTCGCTACGTGAGCACAGACAGGCAGCAGTGCAAGCAGGATCACAGAACGTGGGGAGCACACAGGACAGCGTGGCTGCAGCACAGGCCTTCAAGAACAAGGACACAGACAGCAGCAGACTGGACAGATAGACTCTTTAATACCATCTTCATTATGTACATCTTGTGCACATTCATGGCCCCCCACCCCGCCCCCCCGAAATGGCCAGCAGCCCACATTTCTGCATACATCCATTTATGGTGGGGGAGGAGAGAGGCCGGACAGCAGAAGTCAGGAGCTGCCGACACCTCAGGAGGCTGGGCAGCAGGAGCAGGGGAAGCCCATCAAGCTGGGTGACCACAAACATCCAGCCCACTGGGTTGAAAGGGGATGAGAAAATGGGCCGCAGATGTTTAGCTCTGCCAGTGCTGTCAAAGGCTTAAAAGAGCACCTCCTTCGCAAAAAAAAGCTCTTCCTCCCTTGCTCATTAGCTCCACTCAAGGCAGAGCGCAAAGGAAAGAGCCGAGAATGCTGTTCACCCCACAAAAGAGCTGCAGTGAGTAAGAGATGGATCGTAAAGCCACCAACAGCTATACTTTCAGCATCAGCAGCCCCTCTCCTCCTGGTCACGGTGTGGGAGAAAAACCCTTCGCCCTCTCTAAGTCCAGAGGGACTGCAGGGGCCAGCAAGCCCCTGGTGCAGGAAGGTCACTGGCATGCAATCTCAGCCACATGAGTAGGGACACACAGAGGTGAAAGGATGAATGTGCCCAGAAGAGTCCCAACATGGTGCTGGGAAGTTGTCCCCAGGCAGTCCAGCAGCACCCAAGCCCCTGCCAGCCCCCTCTCTCTAGCCTTCACCCAGCATCTTTAAAGGAGCAAGCATTACAGAGAAAGAGTGCTTTCCGTGTCTAGGGAAACATCAGTGCCTGCCCCAGACAGGACATGTGCTGTTCGCTCAGAGTGCAGGGCATCAGGGGCTCCTGAGGAACCACAGGGAGGGCAGGTCTCTCCCCTTGCAGATGGTGCTGCAGGGAGGAGACAGCTCCAGTGGGAACAGTGAGGTTTCCCCACATCCCTGCACTGCTCACAGGGTGGAGACATGGGGCTGGCCAGCTTCTCCCTGTGCCAAGGGAGCAGGTAGTGCTGTGACAGTATCAGAAATCAGCACCTGTAGCCAGCCTTTGTGAACACAACCGTCTCTGTCCCTGCCTCCTCAGAGTCCTGGGAACCCATGCTAGGCTTTCCCAGGGAACACCCATCCTCCGAAGGCCTTCTCCAAGTACCGGGCTACTGTCAGTGTCAGGTGGTCGTTGTAGGTAGCTGCAACCAGCTGGATGCCCAGCGGCAGGCCCTCGCTGCTTAGGCCTAGCGGGCACTGTGTCACAGGCAAGCCCAAGACGTTGAAGATAGCTGGAAGACAGAAGGTTGCATCAGAACAGACACTGGGCACAGCTATCAGTTATGCACAAGATAAGTCATTCCCTGACTCCTCAGAGAAAGTTCTCCCACCAGATAGGTAACTGCTATCCCACACAGCTCCGGGCTCCTGGAAGCAGGTCCCCTCTGTGGCGGTACAGTCAAATCACGCAACTACCAAGCAGTGCAGAGAAACATGACAACAAGGAGAAGCTGCCAGCCAGAGGTTCTCAAGTGCAACCCTATCAGCACCATTCCACCAGTGCCAGCATCAGAGATGAAAACTACACTGACAAGTGATGATACGCTCACATGGCACTTGCCATGGCATGCCAAGATCTGCTTTAGAACATTGCTGCTCTAGGCGCCATCCCTACATTACTCCAAAGCCAGAGAGCATTGCAGTGTGGTGCTGAAATCAAGGAGCTCAAGAGCTGGGAAAGCCAATAAAGAGCCCTAGACTGTTAATTCTAGTACCTCAGGACACTGCCAGCTGTAACAGCTTAACACATCCTTTCAGGACAGGGTGTACCAGGGAAGCTAGGCCAAGTTTCTCCATAAGGGCAGCCCCATTAGAGCTAAGACACATCAATCAAACCTGTCCCACTGCAGACAGCAGGCATAAACGCCACACAGTTTTAAAGAATGACAGTAATTCTTGCCTGATGTTCTGGAGCAGTGAGACACCTAGCTGCTATGCAAAGTCCACTACTAGTGACATAAATACTCCAGTTAAAATATCCTGGGAATCCTCCTGAACAGGTCCCCCCACCATCAGCTTTGTAGGCACAACGGCTTCGGAGCTCCCCCTACAGCCTGAGCGAGCCACAAAACGGCCCGAGAGCCTGGCTGCTGCTGGCACAAGCACTGGGCATCGCAAACCTCTGCTCGAACTGCCACCACCACCTCTCTCGCTCGCAGGGGAGTGAGACAGCACAAGCTGCCTGGCACGCACTGTTACGACAGGCGAGGGCACGTGTGAGACCCCTGCCTCAGGAGCCAGGGCAGCTCACCTGTGTAGGCAAAGTTGAAGGGCATGCACAACGGAGAGTGATGCTTGGGAGCCACGGTGGGATGAGAAGGGTACAGCAGCACCCCATCTGGTCCCAGTAAGGTCTCCATCTCATCCTGCAGGCTCTTCCCCATGCTCACCAGCTTGGCATTCCCACCAGGGTTGAGTTTCACCAGCTTCTCTGTCAACCCTAGGGCTACAAGGAAAGAGCACAGACAGGAATAAGAGACCCGTGTGCTACATCAGGCTAGAAAGCACATTATGCAGGCAGACGCAGTCTCCTCCACTTCTTCAAAGAGTTAAGGATGACCCAGAAAGCCCTTCTCCCTCCAGGCCTGCCTGTCCCCAGAGTACATCTCCTCCTGCATGCAGTATGACAAGTCTTCTGCTACCCCTTTGCTAGGGTACAGGCTTTCAGACTGCCTGACTAAGGCTTGGTTCTGCCTCTTCAAGGAGTTCCAGCCACTGGCTCATTTCACCTGGACTGAGCAGAAACGCCAGAGGTACTGTACTCCCAGAGGCTCTCATGAACACAGATGTCCAGGCAGAGGCGGCCACTTGGAACTTGGCACTTACTGGACAGCAGCAGCACTTGTATCGGGCACTAATACAGGTCCTCCGCTATCCGTAATACGGGTTAATCCCCAATGCTGCTAAGAAACAATACAGGTACAGACACCTCGCTAGCGCTCTCTAAGCCCCATCAGTTCTGACAGAGCTTATAGCAAGAGACAAATCCTGCCTGCAGCTCTATTATCCTCACTTTTCCTTCTCTGGAGATGTCCCATTCCTGTCAGCTGAAGATCTGACCAACTCCCCCTCTCCCTAGAGCACGCACTTTCCTAGGACTTAAAGACATCAATGTTGTTACTAAAAAACATTTTGAGGCTGCCCAGTACAAACTCTGGAGCGCCTTCATGTGGCAATGGAGGGACATTATTTTTTTCTGTTCTCTGCAATGAATTGGAGAACAAAGCCCCCATTTAACAACTCACCCAGCCCTACCACCACCACCACATGCCACTTGGCTCCTCAGACTTACCAATGGCTGGGAAAGTATGGGAAGACATCCCCACAAGCCACTTCATCAACTCCCACAGCGGCCACACTGGCTTCCCATGATCCCCAAGCAGGTCTGTGAATAGCTGTGCCTCCTGCAATCACACGCATCCCCTCATTCAGCAAGAGCTTGCTGTGGTCAGCACATGACGTTGAAGAGCGGACTGACAAACTACAGCAAAGTCTATGGTTGTTCAATTACCCTGATATGTTCTGATGCGAGAACAAATTTCCCCAGAAAGTGGGCCAAGGGCAAACTATTCCCATTTTCAGATGGAAGGAGATGTCCATCACAAGCTTTACACAGGACTTGCACTAACCTAAAGAAGCAGCAGGAGAATCTCCTCCTGCTAGACATACCAAAAAAGGGACCCATCTCTGGGAAAAGAGAGTCCCCCCCTAACCGGCACCTTTCAAAATTCTTTCTCCAAGATGATGCTATGAGAAACGCCCTGGATAATGTTTCCTGGGGGTATTTACCATTGTTACATGACTCCAGAGTCAGGAAAAGGAGATGGAAGGGACCAGACGTGCCTTCCCATGATACAGTCCCTTGGAAAGCAGGCTTGGTTTGTTCATCACTGCTCTCTGCATGGCAAAAACACACTAGGTGTACACCCAGGAGTTTATTTTTGCTATGAAATATTTTGCTATGGGCAGAGAGCATGGCGTGGAAACTAAGAATTGAGGGGAAGCATCTGGAACACAGTAACTCACCTCACTGAATCAAAGCACATGGAGGGGTTTTCTTTTGTTTTTTGTTTTTTTTTTTTGTTTTTTGTTTTTTTTTTTTTTAAAGAAGTGCTGTCTGCTCCACACAGGCCTGCTGGTAAAATGCTGCTAATCTACTATTTCAGTCTTGGGCTCCTAACCCCTATCAATCCCAACCTGCAACAAGACCCTGCCTGAGACACACAGCACAAAGGTAAGAGAACTAGGCAGAAAGCTGTCTGCTTGGCTGACGTGATACCAACTTGAGCAGAAAAGGCCAACTTGCTAAAATGCTCTGTCACTCCCTAAAATGTCTCACTCCTCTGCCAGGAGCCACTTACCAAGGGAGAGGAGAATATGTAGCTTTGGAAATAGATGAAAGAAGGAGAGCGGGGACAAAAGGAGCACAGAAGGCCTTCAGGCAGGTGTGGAAAGTCTACAGCTCCCCCCGTCTGGCCCCAAAAGAGCTGACTCTTCTCTGCTACAACAGAGTTTGCCCTTGGCCCAGCTCTCTTACACACCTGCCCATCGCTGTCCTTGGAAGACATCATGGCTGACCAGATCTGGAAAGAATACTTCATTTTGTGGATTGCCACGCGCCGAACTTGGATCCCCAGCTCACCTTCAAGGTGCTCCACCACCTAATGAAAACAGTGGAAAGGGTTTACTTCTAAAAGGACATGACATGTTGCAATGAGCACATGCAAACCAGAGACAAGAAGGGCCTGCAGGCCGGAGTCTGCAGACTAGGCTTCCTTTGCTACTATGCAGCAGATATTGCACATCCTGCCAGCTCTCCTCTACGTTTAGCAGCTGGAACTTCTTCCATTTGATAACAATGAGCTGCGATCTTCAAGCTCCCCAGAAGTCCACCATGCAAGCCCCAGCTAAGTGGAATTTGGATGCTCCAGAATAGCATCAAGAACAGCACAGAACATTTTGTAAGTCTCTTAACAGTGTCGCTCACATGCCAGCACAGCAAAACGCTCTAGTCTGCAGTCACTGTGCTATCAAACACAGCACCTGCAGTCAGGGCTCAAGCCCAGTGGATCTCTTCCTTCGCATGACTAAAACCCAGACAGCAGTCTTGTGGGGACTGCTAACACACAGCATTCCCTTCACCACAAAATGCACCCTCAGAAAGTCACCATAATATAAAGAAGAGAAGTTAAGAAAGCAAAAACGCAGCTATTGCAATGGAAATCAGGCCAAAAACTTTGGATGCCCCTCTAACACATGACCAACATATGACTACTGCCAGCAAGGGCATTTGCAACTGCTCACAAGACTTTCATCTCGTTTCTACTGTTACGCAGAAACAAGAAAAAGATCTTTCCACATTTTTCCACTGCTAGACCATAAATAGGACTCAAGGCCGTCTAGACAGTGTCAGAGCCAGCAGCCCTCCAGCCCATCGCCATGTACCGAAGCCAGCCACAGGCACACACAGAGCAAATCATTTTGTCCCCAAGCGACTCCTCGAACTGTTCTCCCCAGGTTTTATTTCCATGCTCATCCCAGTGACAACCAACTATCTAAATAACCCGTTCCAGTTCCTTCCTACCTTCTTTTGCACCTGCAAGATCTCCTTGTCCACAGGTGACACAAAAATGGACCCGCCATCATGATCCATGCAGTGAAATTTTATTTTCTCCAGTGACACTTTTTCATCCAGTTTCAGCCTGTGAAGGGAACAACACTGCTTACAAATCTGCTTCTTGCTCCTCCCTGGCTGCCAGAGCTGCTCGCACACTTGTTAATGCGAGATGCGTGTTCTGAGGACAATCACAGCAGAAAGGGGAGGGTCTGAAGACACAAAGACATCTCAGTGAAGTCCATAACCCACCCACCTGCTTGCCCGATCAGTCCTAGGCCCCAGTTCTGCTTATTTATTGCTGTTGTCATAACTGTTAGAAAAATCCTGGTCTCTCGATATGCACCTCGTAATTACAGATCTTGGCCAGGGTTAGGAATGCAGCTCAGCGCCATGCCACAGGAGCCACGGGAGAAGTGAAAGTAACAACAGAGAAAGCAGCCACGTGCAGTGCAACGAGCCAGCAGGGAGGCCACAGCGAGGAGCAGAATCCGCCCCGGTCTCTGCTTTGCTCCTTACCGACACGCGCACAAGCCACGCTGCGGTACAAGGTCTACGCTGCAGCACTGGCAGGTTATCCCGCTCCTCTTCATCTCCTGGCCAGCCTGTCAGTGAACAGCAAGCCCACACGCGCCAAGGTGAGAGCTGTGCTGGGCTCTGCAGGGGCTGATGCTGTCTAAAGCAAGGTAGGGGGACTGGCAGGCAGGGAGCAACGACTGGCCAGACGGGGAGAGCGACCCTCGTGTCATTCAATTAGTAACACTTCCCTGGACTTTACAGGGGCAGAGGAAAGGCACATTTCCCAATGTGATGAGGGAGAGGGGCATCAAATCAGGCATTTTACTGCTCTCTCAGCATAAAGGACTTCTCAGGTGCACAAAGCTACCAAGAGACCAAACAGCCATAGGTCATGGCAGAGGATCAAAAACTAATTGTTCAGCAACAAGAAAGAGCACGTATAAAATCCCAAAGAAAGGCCAGCCCCAAGAGGGAAGGGACGTGTTGACACCCAACCTAAGGACAAGCTGGGCTGTGTTCCTTTCCTCAAGCCGCACTTGCAAGGCAGGTGTGGCTGACCAAGACAGCCTGCTCCCATAAGCTGCTTAAACACCTGGGATATCAGTGGTGGGAAGGAAAGGAAGGAAAGCTGCATGCCCTACCTGCAAGGGTCCTGTTGAAGCCTGAAGCAGACAAAATAAATCAGTAACAAACAACTTGGGCTGCACAGACCTGACTTTTTAGACAAACTATCATATCCAAAAGGGAATGAATAAAAACGACCTGCTGCAATGGCCAGAATGTAGCTGAGACCAATGAAAGCATAAGAGCAACCTACTTTCTGACTCCAGGCCCAGCCATGACCCTCAACATAGGCTCCAAGTCCTCTGCATAACGGCACATAGGCCCCGTGCACAGGAAGCTCGTCCGCACCCCCCGAGCATTTGGGAACTGGCCGTCGTTGGGCACCACCCCTGCAAGCACAGAGGCATGTGGGTTAGCCATCACGAGGTGAGCTGCATCTCTGCAAACACCATCTCAAGCCAGGTTGCAAGCCTTGCAAGAGCACAGCCTCCCAGCGCCGAGGGAAGCTGTCGCTCAGGGAGCTGCACGCAACAGCACCTTGTGGTAACACGCATAAGCGAAAAGAAGTAAAAGCACCCAGTTGGCACAGACAAGAACCCTGCCTTTTTTCTCTGGGCTCAGTCATCAGAGGCTGATAACCACCCCCAAGTGGGCTTAGAAGGGTGTCTTATGTCAACCCTCAGATAGTTACCTGTTGCCAGGAAAACACCCAAGCAACAGATCCTGATCTTGGGAAAACATCCCACACTGAGAACGCAATACCGTGTGCAACGCACCTCCCGCCTCCCATGCGTTTGACGTTCTGCCATAAAATCACTTCCCATCGCTGAGGCCAGGCTGTGCTCATGCAGTGGATTTGTCCCATGCAAGAATTTGCCTGTTCAGTTACAGCACTCCCACTACATCAAAAATTACGTGATGCAAACTAAGGAGCATCCCGAACATGTTCCTTGCACAGCCCTCCCCACACGTTTCACCTCAAGAAACTTCTGCTGAGAGGAGAAGATGCACAGGCCCCCCACCACCTCCCCTGTGCCTGCTTTACCTGTAGTGGGTTTATGGCCAAAGACTCCATTGAAGAAGGCAGGCATCCGGATGCTGCCACCGATATCGGAGCCCACACCTATCACCGAGCAGGCAGCTGCCAGGACACAGCCCTCCCCACCTGCACAGGAGAAAAGAAAGCAAAAGTCCACAGGTTTGTCGTGCAGAACATCCAGCAACACAGGAACATCTCACTGCAGCCACCTCCCTCCGCACGCAGATGGCATGGGAGCCACCTCAGCGTTAGTGATGTTCAGGGGGCAGCTGGGCAACTCATGCCAAAGTGACTTTCCCTGTATAAGTGCCATAGCAGTGCTGCCATTCATATCCATAGCAAGACAGAGCGATCCAAAGCAATGCCAGCTGTAACATCCAGCAGATACCAGGCAGCTGGACCTCTGCATCACCTACTGCATTGCCCAGGAAGCAAGTACACAAGCTCTGCAGGGCCCCAGTGACAGGTTAACGCAGTGCACAGAAGACTTGGGAACACTGTTGGCTTTCCTTGCCACATTCATCTGCTCCCTGCGGAGGGTCATGCTAAGGCAAGGAGGCTCACCTGAGCTGCCGCCCACAATCCTTTGCAGGTCGTAAGGGTTGTTCGTCCGGCCGTAGACCCTGTTGCTGGATTCATACCACATGCACAGCTCGCTGCAGTTGGTCACACCCAGTGGGATCGCGCCCGCCTGCTTCAGTCGCGACACCACCACGGCATCCGATGTGGCGATCACGTTGCGGCGGCTGACCAGGCCGGACGTATTGGGCATCCCTGTGGCGCCGGGATCGACAAACAGAGAGAGGAGTCAGTGCCAGCTCCCCAGAGATTGCTCTTGGGGCAACAGGCAAACTTGTCTGCAAGGCCAGCTAACAGAGGCCACTCCCCCAGTAACTGCAGGAACAGTGAGAACTAATTCCTCCTCTTCTGAGGTCCTGCAACATGCCCAGAGTGTTTTGGTGTTAAAAATGAAAACGGACACAACATGCGTGGGTGGAGGGGGGCGCAGACTGTGGAAAGGGAAGCTGTTTCCCACCAAGCGGGCCTCGCAGCTCCCCGCCACCCCAAGCAGAGCTGAGGCAAGAGGGAGCAAGCTGTGATCCAAAAAGCTGGAGAGGAGCAAGGGCAAACCCACCATTCAGAGCAAAGGCCTCCTTGACAGTGATGGGAACCCCCAAGAAGGGGAACTTCTCCTCCAGGGATTCATCACTGGGGCCCTCTGAAAGCAGCTCGTCCACGTGCCGGGCTTCCTCCAGGGCCTCCTCGAACCTGTGAGGGAAGAGCAGAAGGGGCAGCTGTGGCGCTTCTCGCCAGCCTCGACAGCGCTAGGAAGGCCCAGCAGTCTCCGCAGGGCAGTCGCGGTGCTTCCGAATCCGGCTCCGTGGCAAGCAGCAGTTCTCATCTATCGCAGAGGCGCGCGGTAATGGGGAACGGCGGTGGCACGTGAGCCTGGCATCAAAAACACCCAACGGGTTACACAAGCGTGACTGTGCTCCGGAGTGGGGAGGAAAACGCTCGCAGGCCAGAGTCAAGCTTCCCGGCAGAGCTCCCTGACCGTGTGACGGAGCTAGGTCCTGCTAAGCGCATCACGGCTGCACAGAACACTGAGTCAGGGAGAAGAGACGAGCTGTCCTCAGCTCTCGGGCCCAGCGCGTGCAACAGTCGCTCGCCGCCGCGCTTCGACAGGCTCCCGTCAGCGGCCCGGGACGCTGGCAGGTGCCCGGGGCACCGGTCCCCCCGCTTACCTGTCCTTGACGACGGCGTTGGTGAGCGGGTTGACCTCCCTGATGCGCTCGATGTAAGCCTCAACCACCTCGACGCACTTCACCTGCAAAGGGCCGAAGGGAGGCGAGGTGAGGCCGGGCCGGGGGCGCCGGCGCCCTGCCCCCGCGGGCGGCCCTCACCTGCCGGGCGCGGATGCGGCGCGCCAGCTGCCCCGCGGGCACCAGCAGCAGCGCGCGGCGCGGCGGCGGGACGGCGCGCGGCGCGGGGCCGGGGCCGGGGCCGGGGCCGGCGGGGGCCGCAGCGGCGGCGGCGCGCGCCGCCAGCGCCAGCAGCGCCAGGCAGGCGCGGGACACCAGGCGCAGCAGCAGCGCCAGGCACCGCTCCGCGCGCGACAGCGCCATGGCTCCCGCCGGCAGCGGCGGCGGAGCGGCACCCACAGTGCAGTGCAGCGCGCCGCGCCGCGCCCCTCTTCCTTCCTTCCTGCCTCCCCTCGGCCGCCGCCTCGGTGCCGCCCAGGGGCGGGGGGAGGCGCGGCCCCGCCCCCCGCTGCGCGGCGCTTCTGAGGCGGGTCGCGGGGCGCCGCGGTGGCGCCTTCCCCCGTGTCGGGGCGCTGCTGCCGTGGAAGCCCCGGGGGGGCCGTGCCGTGCCGCGCCGTGCCGCTAGGGCAGGCCCAGACCGGGGATGGTGCTGCCTCAGCGGCGGAGCAACTGCCCCCCTCCCCTGGCAGTGTAAACTGTCATGGCGGCCCCCATGTAGTGTAAACTGTCATGGCGGCTCCAGGTGGTGTAAACGGTCATGGCAGACTCCCCCCTCCCCCGCTCTCCTGTCTGCTGGGGGGCGCCGGGCCCGCCTTGGGGCAAGACCTGTGCTCCTGCGGGGCTTTTCCCTCTTGCCACCACCAGCCAGAGCCGCCCCCATGCAGCCAGGGGTGTGGGGGCACCCGTGGGGCCCGGTCCTGGGCCAGCAACGGCCCGCCCGCCGGCGCCAGGCCTTGCCCTGGGCCCTGCAGCCTGGCTGAAGCGCAGCGGCTGCCGCTCCAGAGAGAGCAGATTGCGCAGCTGGGCTGAGGGCGAGTGTCTCAGTCTTGTTTGTTAGACACCAATAAAACTAATTCTCTGCTTGCTGCCGGCGGCCCCTCCAGGGACATAATTGTGCCATGCTGTTTCACCAAGTGGAAATTCACCTCTTTACTGCAGGGACAAAGCCTACGAGGGAGGGTAAATACAGCAACTTAATGGTAGTTAGCCAGAGTTTAAAAATAGCCTAGTGAAGAAAGACTTTCTTTTCTTTTTAAGGGCCTTTAGGATAGCAACTGACTCTGTTCAAAGGTCTTCACCAACAAGCTCTCTTGGGCAATGTTCGGAAGGAGCCCGAAGCTGCCCGGGCTGAGCTGCAATAACACGCTGTGGTTGAGCGCATCAGCAACGCACCTGGCTGGCTTACAGCAACGCCCTGTATCTAGGGTGAGGATGAGATGCTTCCATGTACTGTGGAGATCGCCAGGCCGTATCTGAAAGCCTGTCCTCAAGGTCTAGCTCTACCCGCAAACAGAGCGGATATTACCAACCTGTAGGACTTTAAAGCTGATGAGCTTAAATTTGATATCTAATTATATCGATCCTATATGTTTTAAACACTGAGCTTCGTTCTCAAGCTCTTCCCTCATAAAAGATGGCAATTAATATACTTATTTTTAAACAAGCACTGAGATTTTTAATGCCCTTGATTGCAGGAGCTGGAAACTAAAGAACACTGGATTATCTTCAAAGCAAAAGTTACAAGAATTGGTAATGCTGGAAAAAAATGTTGTCTTTCGAAACACGTGTTTACACAGCATCTCAGCTGACTCTATTACATCTCTTTTCCTCCTCATACTTGGTGATTAAATTCTCAGTGAAAAGCAAGAAGATGCAGATATTCCTTTCGTAATGAAAATGTTGCGTGATTGCAAAGCCAACTTGCCGGTATTTACAAAAATAATTTTCAGCATACACAACCTGGGAGGATACTAGATTGACTTCTGTGCCATAAAAACCTAGGCTGAACATAAAGGGGAAGTCATCTTGATAATGTTTCTTTTTTACAAGCTTTTATTCAAGAGACTTTTTTTTATCTTTCCCAATGCGGATGGAGGAGGGAAGAAAAGAACAGGAAAAGTTTCTTTCCCTGTTTGAAGTCAGTTGCCTTTGCCCTAGAAAATCATAGAAAGTTTCTTCATCCTTTAGTTGGTTTAGTTAGTTAACAGAAATCTCTGCAAAGTTCATAAAAGCCCCTCCAGCTGTAAAAGGTAGAGGTTTCCCTTACTCTTGGATGAACAAGGGAAATTTTTATGCCCTGCTGATTTTCCTGTCACCAGTTTTTCCTTTCCTTTGACAGGTCTACCTTGACCACACACTACGGCCAACTCTGGTACAGGTTACAAGCACTGCTGTGCTCAGTGCTTCCTCAGACAGACCAGTGTGCATTGGAGTTGACAGTGCAAAGGGAGAATTAAAGCTCCTTTCTCCATCTCCATGACGATACTGAAACACCCATGCAGGTGGCCATGTCATATACCGCCTTTGCACTTTCCCCTGTAATATCTAAGCACCTACGCACCCTCAGAGTGCAACAGGTACAGGTTGGAAAAATCTGTGCATGTGCCCTAATCTTTTCTCTCATCAGCATTCTCTGTATAATCACAGCTTAACAGTGACGCAAAGTCATGCACTTGCAACATACTGTAAGTCAGGACTTGTTAAAACTTGGCCCATGAAATCTTCTGGCAGTGCTGGCAGTTGCACCTTCAGATTGCTAGGTCTGGAACTTGCGCAAGGAACGGCAAGGCTCCCTCAGAGCTTATGAATGGTCTGTGCAAGCCAGCGATTCCACAGCTGCATTCCAAAGCTAGGACAGTAAAATACATCATTTGAAAGGAGACAGGGCGAAAACGCCCCTCCCTCTTAAACTTGGTACGTTGCTGGTTTTGCCAATCTATTTCTCAGTCTCTGGGACTGATTGGCCAGTTGTTCCCCTTCAGGTCCTTCACAGATGTTGACAGACATGGGTGTAAGCAAAATCACTTTTGCCCTGGGTCTCTGCTTCCCTTTACAGCCCAGGAGTTTTAGCAGAAATCTTCCCTATGCAGGCCAGCTTTGCACTCTTGTTTGCAAAGGAAAGTGTCTCCCGTAATCTTTGTTTGGCAGCTTTCAAGAACAGTGCTTTGAAATTCATACCAGATTAGCCGACATACACTTGGCACGAACTCCTTGCATCCCTGTTAATCACACTGTATACCGGCAGTGTCCCAGATAGCAGCTAATACTGTTTCTCGTTAGGTCAAGCAGGTGAGCTTTCTGCGAGTTATGCCAAAAGAACAGCTATCCCAGTTCATGGGAACAGGTAGCCCAGTTTGGCTTTATTTCCTTGAAAAGTGGAAACTCTGGGGTAGCAGGTGCTCTAGAACTAAAGTATGAGTAAGCTGAAGATTAAAATTATTAAGAGTGCACTTCATTTACCAGAAACAAACAAGCAAACACACTAGGAAGCCAGGTATTTCCAGATTAAAAAAAAAAAAAAAAAAAAAAAAAAACAGCAGCCAAGAGCAAGAGGGTTGGAAATATGCAGTGAAACTCACACATCCAAACCTGCTCCACCACTTTATGATAAGGAACACTATCTAGTTAGAAGAAAAACAGGATTTGTAAATCTTGACCTTATGCCAGTCATTATCCCCAGTCATTTCGTTAGTGCTGATGGTTTAAAAAAAAGAGAGAGATTAGCAAGAATGTAGGGAAACTGAAGTGGTTCTGCTCACTCTGTTTATACACGTTATAAACACTGATTAACCAGGAAACCATGAAATGCGCTCAGCCCCAGAGCTCAGGGCTGGTGGATAGCAAAGAGGTATATTCTGATCAATGATTTCATGTTCTGGTTACCTTCACTGAACTCATCAGGCTCTTCTGGATCTTTCACCAGTGCAGAGAAAATAAAACTTTGGGTGGGTGTGTGTGGGAAGCCTTGACAACACAATTCTTTCCCACGCAAAATGAGTCACTTTAAAGCTTATCTGTAAAATAAAACTTCAGAATAAAACTGTTCGTGTAGAACAGTGGTCAGGAGGGGGAAGAGAGAAGGGATGTTTAAAGGTTTGGATTTAAACACAAGACCTCAACACAGTATTTTCCTGCTGACTCCCAACGTTCAGAAATTCCCACATCTCACTCCATGCAATAGCTGAGATGGGAGCATAAGGCTCCCATAATCCTTACTAAAGACCTTCACTATGAGTGGGGAGAGGCAAGGATTAATTTCATGATCTACAATTTTAATAATAGGAATAGAATGAGAAAACAAATTTAAAGGAGGTTCCTCTGAGCCTGCTTTTAACTAGAGCAACCACTGAGTGATGCTGTGTTCTGCATTTCCATTGTTTGTCTTTAGCTGTCACAAGTTTGCCAGAAGCCAGACTATTTTGCCCGAGGTATTTGCACAGCTTGTGGTTACTAGCATTGTGGAAATGGTGCCTTTCCCCAGGAAATGTCACTTGTGCTCGCTCTCTAGAGCGCATTTATTGTCTTCAGTTGAGTGTCCCATAACCACACGATGGGGCTGTTGGTTTGTGTCCAAACCTCTCTGTCTGGGCCAGAGAACTGCTAAGCCAGCTGCATCTGGAAGATTTGCTTCAGACTGTCAGTGTTAAAACAGAGAGCTCAGAAAAAGCCATTGCATTAAAACATGTGGAATCCAAATCTGGGAGAGTATAATTCAAGTCGAATGATGAGCGTCGCAGGACCACTTTCATATGTTGCCATGGACTGATTTATAGTTATGCTTTCTCAAGAGCTTGACTGGAAGATTCTCTGCTAGCATTGCTGTATTATGCTGCTGTTGAGTACCTGTGTTGTAAGCATACAGGGTTTTGAAAAAATAGGGTTTTGAAATTGCTCCTAAAACCTAGTCCCCATACCTGCATACACAGTGAGGCAGGGCACTGCGTTTAAGCAGAAGGGACTTCACAGGAACTTTTGCCTGCTCACAGGGTGAAGTGCTTCTCAGAAATGAGGATCTTTAGGAACACAGGAGAGCTTTCTGAAATATGGGCTGAGAACAGGCAAGTAAGTACCTTTTCAGCAACACCAGTTTGCAGCTGATTGGCAGTGCAAGCTGTAAAAAGCTGCACACAGAGCTTTAGCTGAGAGAAGGAGGTCTGAATCCAGTACTGGCACTCTCCCCACCAAACTCTGCTCCCTCAGCTCATGGTTTTTGGCAAGACACGTCCTACAGAGACACTTCTCCCAATGTTAGAGCAGTTTTATGACTTCCATTGGCTTTAGCAGCACAGTTGAGTCCTCATGAGCTGGACTCCAGATTTCTGCATCACAGATTCCTTTAGGCAACAAAGATTGCAAAGAATCTGGGCTTGGAAGGCTCAAAGTATTTCTGGCTTGAGCGGTTTGCAGCAACGGCTTGTCTCACCTGCTGCATATGGTTAGTCCAAAGAGCTAAATTGCAATTTCTGCTTATTTATATCCCAGACCTTTTCAACTCTGACCTCTCTTCCCAACTGCTAGTGACAAAGTCACCTGATCCTTTAAAGATCTCTAAAAGAAAATACACATGCAGATCGAGGCAGGCTCTTTTATTTATTCTCTTCGACATCAGAATATAGTCTGCAGAGTGCAGCCACCAAAAGATGAGACCCGGTAGCTCCCAGCCTTGCACCCAGACTTCCCTGTGACCTTCATTCTCAGCACATGTGCACAGATAACCCCAGTCCCATGTTACAAATTTCCAAGTTGACATTAATGTGATAAATATGTCAGAAGGAAAGAAATGAGAATGACTTCCTTCATTAAACAATGAAAATCACTTCCTAAGGTCACCTCACTGTCCCAACCTGTGTTACAAAAATAAGAGTAATAACAATGAAAAAAAAGACACAGATCAAGCCATGCGGGATACAGAAACCAGCTGATTATTCTGAGGAGCTGTTATCTACTTCTCTCCATCGCCCTGATCCTCTAATGAATGTCAGATCTTCATATCCATCTTGCTTATAAACACAATTTACTTACTGCCAAGCTCGTTCTTCAATATTTTAGGAAATGGATGCTCCAAAATACCCAAGAACCCCACAACCACCCTTGCCCACCCCTCCCACCCTGGTCTGGGCAATCTAGTTACACTCCAGTAATGTGCTGTGGCTAGCCTCCCCGGCCTAGTAGGAGGCACCCTCATAAATGTCTGTGCGTAGGCAGTAGAGGATGGCTGCACCCAGCATGAAGATGGCAGATCCCCAGCCCAGGCCATAGCCCCAGTTGAATTCGTGGTAAGTCCTCAGCATGCTACTGTCAATGAACTTGATCGGATAGAGAATCAAGGCACAGATCTGCAGCACCACTGGGACAGAGGGGAAAAAAACAGGGAAGAAGCAAAGGAAAAAAAAAAAAAAAGTGTTACACTTTCAGAGAGCCCAGAAGCATATATCACTTTGCAATTCTTCCCCTTAACAAGGGATTCCAATAAAATACTGATACTCGAGGCATGGAAAATTGCAGTCATCTGTTGGCAACCTTCACTCTACTTCCCTTTTTCCCCTTCCATCTAAGCACATAGAGGGCTGCCACATTCAGTGCAACAGCAGTGGAGGAAGGCCTGGAACAGACCCACACTGCGATTTCTTCATCATTTTTAAAGCCTCTGTGAATTTTCCACTGCATAAAACCAAAATCAAGCAGTGAACTAGATTTACATCTCATCCTTTTTGCCCCTAACTTGTTCTACTACTACGACAAGGCAAAAGTTATTAAAAAGTGTTTATTTCTATTTCTGCATTTCACTTTGGAAAATCCATTGTGCATAAACTGATAGTTCTGCCCTGACTAATTTCATGAACCCTTGTCCACAGCATTACTGGGTTTGGGTTCACAGTGTTATAGGCAACATATACTGCAAACAATTTTCCCTGGTAAGAGTATGAACATTTTAAAAAGTCATATAAACACAGAACTGGGGGCTGTTGCTCTCTCCTTTAACTACACTTTCAAAAGTGTACTACATTTTCAAATCTGTGACTGACCCACCAAGCCTAGAGAATAGGTATAGTGGATGGGACAATACCACAGCACTTCTCAGTGATGCTGCTGACACCTTTGCCTTAGGACATCTGTCCTGTGGCTTCGGGAGAGGTTTCTGCTAAATAAAACAGTAGTGTTTTTGAAGGATTGTGTCTAAAGTTGTTCATTGCTTCCCCCAGGGAGCCTTCTAATGTTCGCTTTTCACTGCTGGATCAAGTCTGAGCTGTCCCATTTACAGGCAAGAAAGTTCATGGCTTGGCCCTAATGTATAAATGGAGCAAATTGATGCCATTAGCTTAAAGCAGATATACACAGAAGGACCACGCATCCCAGGATACAGGATCCTAGCTGGCCACAACTCAGTATTAAAAATGAAATGTGAATCACTCCTGTTCTTCAGTTAGCCCGGAGACACCTTTTTTAGGAACCAATCCAAACCCTGCCCTCATTTGTGAACTTAACAGAACTGTACAAAATGAGTCAGGAGAGAGTTCATCCCTTGAAATGGAATCCAAGCAGCCAAAGGATAATCTATTTATAGAGGTACCTGCAGCAAAAAGGAGAACAGCAACCACTCTGTAGTACTGCCAGTAGATCTCCAAGCAGAATGAGATCAGGGAGATGAGGAAGGACAAGAGAGCGATTGTAGCTGCTGTCAGAATTAGCACCAGTGTAGCCACTTGCCAGTCTAGAGTAGAAAAGACACAAATTTGGAGGAAAACTTTGGTTTATGACAAAACTTAGATTCAGGCCTTCAGACTACTCCAGAAGCAATTTCATGCAAGCATCCCTTGCCTGGGTTTTGCTGAGATCTCCATAGCCAAGCCCACTATTGCTAGAACTGCTTGTCCCCTCAAATGTCCCATGTGCCTGAGCAAAACCTACTCCCCATTTCCAAAGTCAGGCTTTTTGGTGAGCGGGGGGTTTGCTGAAGGAAAAACACCTGGAAGGACTTCTGACTGAGAGCTTGTGGGAATTTGAACCAGAAAATCTGAGAGCATGTGAAACTGGGGCCGGTTCTCACATCCTTGGGAAGGTGATAGCAGAAATAGTCTTTGGAAAACTAAAGCATTGCAACTTTTGGTTCAGCGTATTGTGAAACTGCAGCCGAAGTCAGATAATTTGAAAATAAAACACAAATAGAAAAAAAAAGAACCACCAATCCTCTATATACCTGGTCCTGGGATTTCCAGAGGTAGTAGGACCAGACTTACATAGCTCATTTCATAAACTGCCCTTTTATGGAAACCTCAGAATGAACAGAGCAGTAACAGCATTAAGAAACTGGAGGAGGCATTATGAATGTTGTCCTGTTGAGAATGCTGTGAATCAAGCTCATGGTGGAAAAGTCTACCACTCCTCTCACTAAGCCAGAAACATCTCTTGGGCCAGCAGTGAGTTCAGCCTTCAGGCTTTTTTCACCTTGAATGCTGGGTCCCACTGGAGTCTGACTACACTCTGCCCAGCTTAAAAAAGAACCAACAGAAATAAGACTGTTTAATTTGTCACCATAAAAGAACTGAATTCAGTTTTTTTTCAAGTGAATCATAAACCAGTAGGCTCACAGCTTTCCACATATACTCACCAAAAAAACACTATACAAATAAAAATGAGTTTTTCATGGAGAAAAAGGCAAATGAAGGACCTGAGACAAGTTATTTAGAATGACTTGCTTCACCCTGTTTGTTGTTCATGCTGTTATTTCAGGTGGCTCAGCAGCCAAATGGCCAGGTGACAGCAGGGAGGTGGCAGAGGGAAGTGTTTCTCTTTGGTATCCCCCAAGGGAAGAAGGAAGCTCTGGGACATGTTTGCACCCAGAGAGGATGGGCTGGCAAAGCTGACACCAAGGCAGGGGCTGAACATCTGAAACACCTGCGAAAGCACTGGGGTCTCTTGGGAGCATGTCCTTGCCCTTCCCATCAGCATCGTTAGGGCTTCAGCACCTTGTGGCCCAGAGCTCACATCCTGTGGCTGAAACAGAGGCAAAGCAAAGGGGGTTCCCTCCTAGTAGAGAGTGCATAAGGGAGTTTCTTTGTGTTCCTATGACTAACCTAAAGAAATGCACAGTATTTAGAGGTTTAGGCTGGGGCAATGTCTTACACACCTGAACAGGAATGTTTCAAGCTGAACTGGATAAGTGGTTTAACACTAGCACTTTGCTTCTAAATGCTTGAGGAATGGCAATTTGTATGGATAAAAGAATCTTTTGTCTCACCCCAGAGGGAATCACGTTCCAGGAGTACAGCCAGGACCAGCTCATACATGTCCAGCTTTTTAAAGCAACAGCACTTCCCACCACTCTTTGCTCTTTCTCGTGTAGAGTTCTGACCATCTCTGCTTCAGAGTCGCTGCACATGGTAAAGGACAATCCCCATCCCAAGCAAATGGGGCAGCAAGAAGGGAAAACAAACCAAGCCATTAATATTTTCCTTACTGGGGTCCGCGCTCACGTACACATCATGTGAGACAGTATCAGAAGTGCATGTAAACTGGCGCTGAATGAACATCACTTAGGCTGGCCCCGTCAGCAGTGCAACTGCATTAGCAGAGTGCTGTGTGTGTCCTGGGAGGTTACCAGCAGCAGCACAGAGCAGAGGGAAAGGAAAATCAGGCAGAATGGTACCCTGCAGAGTGGTGGTTGTTGTAAAGGATGGCTGGAAGCGGAGGGAGCAGCAAGGCTGGCACAGACCCTCCCCAAAGAGGAGAAGGAGGTTGCAGTCTGGGAAAAAGTCAGCCCAAGGGGCAATGCATGGAGGAGAGACCCTGCAGTGGGAGCTGAGCCCAGGACAGCCTGCAGCTTGTGCAGGGAGGAGGGGAAAGAAAAGTCAAACAACCCACAAATGAATGAAGCATCTGGAAACAGCAGGGCTTTTCACTCAGCCTTTGTCACCACAACAAAGAACTTTTCCCAGAACTCCTATTAATCAGCAGTTAATAGCATGGCAATGTCCCCAGAAGCCTCAGTCCCACACTGGCAGAAAACAGATGGGGCAGCAGCCCGAAAAGTGATGGAAGGAGAAAGGGGAGTGACAGGGTAGGACACCTTATATTCCCTTTGGAAGATCTGGCAGGTCCGGCTCAAGACATTTAAGACCTAAGAATCCCTTTAGGGTCAGTCCTACCATCAGGAGGCTGAGTCTGCCCAGACGCGTCCCAGGTGCAGCAAGGTGTGATGCGCTATGCACAGAGCCTCCAACCCAAGCTTGGCCAAACATCCCATCAACGTCATGTACCTACCAGGCTCTCACCGCTGGTTCAGCAACAGGGGAAAACACAATAGCAGGATGAGCATTGCCCACACAGAGTGCAGGTGTGCCGGGAATGGCTGCCACTGCCATGCTGGAAGCACGTTTCCGCAGTGCAGATGGGCCTGCCGAGCCCTCCACCTGCATCTGCTGAACTCCTGCACGACACAGTAGCTGACTGCCAAGTCACCACCTGCCTCCTGCAGCCATCCCCCACATGCTATAAGAGAGCTTTACGCAGTGCACTGAAATCCCATCCTTCAGATGGGCTGGCTGCCCTGGGAAGCACCTATGTCTGTGGGCAAAAGGAAATCACGCGGGCACAGAAGAGGTGATGCAGGTGCCTGTTGCATCAGCGAGGGCACAGCATGGCTGCTCATGTCTCAGCACAGCTGTCCTCAGCTATGCACCCATCACCAGCCTTTCCTCTGCAAAAAAAACACACGCCTGGGATCCTGGGAGAAAAACCCTGCATCTCACACATGCCCTCATCTGGCCAGAGCACCCCAAGTAGTGTTGCACTAACTCTAGGGCTGGAGAGGACCTAGGCCAGGAGATATGAGCCAGGGAAGCACCTCCAGGAAGAGCTCAGCCACTCTATCTCCCTGTGGGATGGCAGAACTGCTGCCATTCAGCCATTTATGGCAGCATCTTGAAAGTGAAACACGATAGCTGGTGAGCAAGAAAAACAAACTGGAGACCTAGTGCAGCAGGACCAGGGCCAGCGATCATAAGGAGATGAGATCCCAAGGAAGGGCACCAGCAATCACATGCAAACCCCCAAGGGAGAGCACCCCGAGGCTCTCCATAGGACCCAGCAGCCCCATTCAACTGTATATCTGCAAAGAGACACCAGCATGTGAAAGGAGGTGGGCCAGGCTACAGAGCCATATGGAACAGACACTTCACCTCTGCTTAATGAGGAACAGACTTGGGCTGGGTGGAGGCATTCGTAACAGGCTTGCGTAACACCTGTCTTGTCCAGCAAAACAGTTCAGCCCTGGAAAGGACAGAGCCTGAGCTGCCTCCTGTTTCTCCGCAGCCTGGCCTGGGCTTTCCCTACCTTGTGCCCCAGGCAGGGCTCTTCCAGCATCTGGCATGCATCACCTTGTCTGGGGAGGATGGGGTAATCTTGTGCCTGCATCATCACACACTATCTGACCCGACCCAAAATTTTCTGGCTGGGAGAAGGGGGGAGTGGAGAGCCCTGTCCAGATACCACTCTGTGCCACACATATATCAAACAGGGCAAAAGCTCTGCTGGGACATGCCATCAGGCACAGCTGCAGGCACTGGGTATACGGGTATATGGGGGAAGATGAGTCAGGTCTGTCTGCTCACATACCAGCATCCCAAACACTGTCTGTTTGCAGCAGCTCAAGAATTGCCTTGCTGCCAAGGCCACGTGCTCCTCCACACCTGCCTGTTCAAAGCAGGAGCTATTTCTACCATTTCCAGGAATCCAAAGGAGAATCTGCTGTGGGAGCAAGCACATGCATAAAAGTAATCCAGGGCTGAAGAAAATGCAGTGAGAGAATCTGAGCTCTGTCTGCAGAGCCTGTTGGAAGAGGAAAACCCAGAAATGTTTTGATTCCCATCCAATGGCCAGGGAGGGAAGACAAGCTGGTGGCAGTGAGCTCTGAAATCCCTCTGGGAAAAGCATATCTAGACCTAGCTGTCAGGGCTGATGCCAAACACAAAAAGCCACGTTTTCTGATAGCAAAGAGAATGGGCTTTTGGAAGAAGACACCAAGAGCAGTGCTGGATACAGTGTTTCTCCCTGGTCTTCATATCACGACCAGCTGCCTTCCTGAAAGAAATACTTCAGCCAAACCTCCCCTAAATGATTCCACCGAGGGATACAGGGCGAAGTCATGGGATGGCTAAGAAGTAAATATGCAGCTGACACCTCCTTTGGGAGTTCCACCAAGATTTCAGGGATCACAGCTCAGTCCCCTGCTCAGAGTTTGCCTACAATGAAGAGCCTTCATGTGAAACTGAGCCATATGCAGTGGCTAGATGTTTTTCACCAGAGCATCCAGGCAGCCCAGGAATCTCCAGGAGGCCAAACATCAGCAAGCAGCCCCTGAGGAAGCTCTCCCAACCAGGCCATGGCAGGAAAGAGGCTGAAGTCAGCCCCTCCGTGCCTTCTGTTCCCAGCAGTGGCTACACAAATTAAAGCCCTGCTTTAATTTGGGGGGGATGGAGACAGGCAGTTGCAGTATAAATCATGAGGGCAAGCTGCGACGGGAAAGGTCAGCACATGCAGTGAGTCCCCATCTGCTTCGGTGCCCTCTTGCTGCACAACCCCCTGCCCACGGAATAACAAGGAATGTGGCCCCGTTTCCCTGGTTGAGTTGTTACCAACAAAAGACGGCACAAAAAAATAGAAGTAAACAGCATGTGTTGGTCTTCCTGCCTGCCTCCCCACCGCCTTGCGCGCAGCTCTGCCATTGTCCCCTGCCTCACTGAGGAGATGAGCTGGTGGAGGGGGTCCACATCCTCTGCGCCCAGCTGCCTGCAGCATCAAAGCCATTGCTTTGCCATCCCGGCTCTGCCAGGGCGGTGACCTCCACAGGCCACCAGAAGCACAGAGGTTTTCCATCAACAAGGGACTCCAGCAGAGCTGAAATCCCCCTGACTGCTGAGAGCAGGAGGCAGTGACTGTGACCCAACTCAGAAGCAGATGAGACAGGGGTTTCCAAGACACCTGCACCCCCGATCTAACTGACTCTGTTGGCAGAGCTAAGCCACCGAGCTTCACAGCAGCTTGCAGCAGAGACCAGGATCATGTTGTCTCCCTCAGGTCTGCAACAATGCCCTTGGAGCTCCAGTTTTAGCCCATTATCCCCGCCGGCTGGGAGGATGAGGCATCAGCATAGACTTACCTCCTCGTAGCTTCCCCTAAACATCCTGCCATGGCCATGGTTTGGGTCAACTGAACCCCTCAGTGGCTCTCCTTGGACTGTGAGCCCTGAGAAGGGTGACATGAACACATCCACCATGTCCTGAAGCTGCCTGCTTGTGCTGTCAGCCACCTGGACCCAGTGACCTCCTTGACAGGAGACCAGGCCCTGTGGGGATGGAAGTGAGGAGAAGCCCGGATAGCAAACACTTCCGTTGGACTCATTTTCTGTGGGGTTTTGGTGGTGGGAAGGGAAGGGCATAGGCAGGGATTGGGGGATGAGTTCCTGCTTCCCCTTCCAGCAGTGCATGCTCAGTAAAACAGTTATGGCTTGTGACATGCAGCTGCAAATGCAGACGTGGAGAGACCCCAGCGGCAAGTGGAGTTTCCCACTGCCTCTTCATCTGGTCCCTTCCCACCTCATGGTGCAGCCATGGTGATCTGCTGGGCATCTCTTCTAAGCTCGAGAATCCATCTGGGAGGATCAGGTCTCCACGTGGTCCAAATGTCTTCTGGCGTCGGGGCTCAGGTTTGTCCTGGGAAGGCACACACAGCCGGCACAGCACAGGACAGGGAGCCGTGCAGGCCCAGGCACGTTGCTTCACACTCCAGGTCTCTGCTCACACTCTTCCTACAAGGAGGGGCCTGTCCACCTCAACTTCACATCTGTACCACGCCCAACAGGTGCAGATATGTTGGCTCTCAATGAAGATTTGCCATGCCATGAAACATTGTATTTGAAAGCTCTGTCTCAAGGTTTTACTATATCTAAAAGGAGTCTCTACTGTAAAAAGATGTGGAGGAAGCAGTGAGTCAGTTCTCCTGTTCATGTCGCTGTCCAAAAGCTACAATGCAAGGAGGAAAACATGCCAAACCAAGCCCTGTTCACTGACCCATAGTCACAGGTGGCCTAAGTGGGCAAACAGATGCAGCAGCAGTTGGAAGAAACAAGGCAGCTGTTAGCTGACTACCTACATCCCCTCTTTTTCAAAGGAGAGTGACCTTTCAAGGCATCCTGGGGTAACAACTCCCTGAAGCCCAGCAGCACATCCGACCTCAGCTATCTGGCCTGTTAGACTGGTCTAAGCTTGGGGTCTCTTGGCTCCATCCTCCCACTCACAATAAATGAGCAGGAACCTTCTACATGAGCTCACTCTTATCCGTGGAGGGCAAAAGCCACTCATTAACTTGGCAGCACCATCTCTGACATGCCTGGAGCACAGCCTGGTTGGTGGGGACACAACTACAAGCTCCATGTCCAAAACCAGGCATGGATCTCCTCCCGGGCAGGTGCCACACTCCAAGACTTGCACAATGTCTCAGACCAGCAAAGCTTCACCAGCTTTTGGCGGTGCAGGGAGCAGGCCTGAACACAGAGACCCACTTGGTAAGAGCCTGGATAGCAGATGCCTAAGGGGAAGTGCACGCTGCCTCCCAGCCAAGTGCATGTGCCAAGCTCGTCAGTGTGAGTTAAGCCTGAGGCCAGGCCTGGAAGCAACCCCAAATCATTGGCCTACCCTCTCTTAGCCCTGCTTGCCCATGGAGCTCCAAAATCCTTTCCCAAAGAAGAGAGTCAGTCTCCTTATTCCTCTGTTACAGGAGATGAAACACAGCATGGAGACCTGAGCTGCTGGGCACCCTGCAGCAGCCCCAGGGCTGGATGTGCCACCCCGGCCTCCGAGCTCTGCCCGTTACACCATGCTGCCTTGCATGATGGAAACATCTGACGCCTGCACCTGGGTTTCTCCCACTAACTCGCCTACCTCATGCGCTCCCCTCATGACACCTCCCTCTGCACTGTGTTCGCTAGCTCCCCACAAGGTCTGGACCAGCTCCCACAGCCCAGGAGAAGCCTGGACCAACAGGGGTTCAGCTGTGGGTCAGAGGCAGGGACAGCAGCCCAGGGAAGCAAGGCTAGGTGAGGGGACAGGTGTCTTCGCAGGATGTGACTGCTAGCAGGGCAGCAAGAAAGGAAAACAAGCAGAACAGAGACCAAATCCTGAAAATCCCCCATACGGAGAGCATGGCCCTGCTCGGCATCACAGAGGGGCTGTTAGGAGCTTCGCAGCACAGTCCTGTGCAATACCTGCATCCAGGCTGGTTCTCCTTTGCCTGGTCTGCTCTGCTCCAATTGGGAAAGGTCTGGCACATCTCCTGCCCCACACACTCCCCTCTCACAAACTGGCAAGCTCCACGGCTGGGTGCCCTTCCAGCAGAGCCCAGGACAGAGGGCCAAAATCATCCTGGGTGCAAATTTTTAGGGGGGTAAATGCACCAGGGAGAGCTCTGGCAGGAACACTGGCAGTAGGAGACCCAGCCTGGCTGCCCATGCTGGTGGTCCCATCCCCCAAGTAGGATGTCCCCATCTCTCACCTGTCTTGAGGGTGGACAGGCAGTGCCACATGTCCGTGGACTGCTTGCACACTTCCCATAAGGACAGCGAGTAGTAGTCTGAGGTGACCCAGGCAGGACTCAGGAGGGCCACCACATCCAGCGCCAAGCCGGTGAAGATGCAGCAGAGGGCGATGAGTTTGAAGGGACGGAGGACGTACACCTCATCCGTGGACATACTTCCAACCAGGGCACCCAGGGAGCGAGAGCGCAGGGCTGGGGCAGAGACACTGAGCAAAGTTTGTGGGTGCTCTCACTCTGCGCAGCCCTGGGCGCACACAGCCCCCTGGCCCAGCTCCCCTGCGGCATGTGTTGAATCAGAGCAGACAAGTCAGCAAAGCAGTCCAGGGAGGGGAGCGTGGAGGCAGGGCAGCTCCCCTCCATTCACTCTCCGCAGCGTGCCAGTGTGCCTCGCGGTCCTAAAGCCACCAGGTTTGGGGGAGGTGACAGACACAGCAGCCTTCCCGTGCGCTGGCTGCTCTCAGGCCGTCCCGTGCACACACATGCCCCTCGCCCTCCTCTCCAGACCACTGGCGAGGTGCTGCACACCAGGTCAGTTCCCAGCAAGAATTACTTGTTAATAATCGCTTGGGCTGTGCAACCCTTGACAGCAACAGGGCTCTCTTGTGTCAAGTGTCCTCTCTCTCTCCTGCAGCCTCTGCCTCCTCCTCCTCTGCTCCTCGGCCCCCATCGCAGCAGGGATGCAGGAACCTGGGCAGGTCCGTGCGTGGTGTGCTTGTGCAGGCACACCCGTAGCTCAGCAGTACGCGTGCACGTGCAGCAGGCTGCCGGCGTGTGCCTTGTGCAGCACGTCCGACATGGCTCCGTCTTCCAGGTGTGGTGCGTGCGGTGCTGTCCCTTCACGCCGCGGGCTGCCTCCAGATCTGTGGTGCAATGCACTTACTCCCAGCTCTGCCTGGGGCCTCCCAGGTGGAAAGAGAATCCCCCTTTTCAAGTCTAGAGGTGAAGCTAGGGGAAACTGAGGCACAGAAGGTACCACCAGCTTTTCAGGGACAGATTTCTCAAGCATGTCTGCTGCCTTATAGGTGTCACCAATATCTGGCACAGAGGGTGAAGAGCTCTTGAAAACATCCTTATAGGACTTGGCTCTGTAGCCAGGAGCCTTCAAAGGGTTAAGAGCAGCAGCTTTGGGGAGCAGTGGCCCCCTGCCAGCCTGCAACATATTTCACAGGCCACAGTGCACCATTCCCATCTGCTTGTAACAGAAGATGGCCTGCAAAAGATGACACCATTTGGTGAACAGCTTACCACAGACCACAGTCTGGGAGAATAATTCCAGGTTTTCCAGCTACTCGAGCAGTCCCAGGCAGATCCTGGCAGCCATATGGCTCCCACATCTTTCCTAGGCAGGGGTGGCAAAAGCATTGCTGCTGCTTAACCTGGCAAAGCCTGAAAGGTGCCTGGGTGAACCCACAGCATGTGCCAGCCTCAGACACCTTCCTGGGGTCCCTCTGGAGCCCTGCAGGACACACAGCCCTGTCAGCAGGCACCATCACATCAAACATAAGGAGCACAGCCTCTGCAGGCGGAGAGACAGTTCCCAAGGGCTCAGGTGGTTTATCCTCTTCTCTCAAGCCTCCTCTAGCTCCCCCACTGCCAGCATTCCCTCTCTGCTCTCTTTCTCCACACCTCACTGTTGGGGCACAGCCCTGGTGGGGAGGTAACAGCTTTATCCTGGTCAAGATCAGGCATAGCGGTGTATTCATACTGTGGGGAAGAGCATCCAGAGAGCTCCATGTCCCTCTGGATGGAGTCAGCACGGTCCAGACAAGACGTTGGTTCTGCAACCTGTGGGGGAGAGGAGCAGCAGTGGAGAGCACAGGGAGGAAGGGCAGCAAGGGAAGCAGGTTTTCCTTGAGCAACACTCGGTGATAAGAAGCTGGCAGTCCTGCCCATCCTCCCCATCCCTCCCTCTGACTCCCCAGAAATGACTTCCTGGCTTGACCTCGGACCTGCATCATCGCCACAGACTTGCATGGTGATCTTGACTCTTGGCTGAACTTGGCCATGATCTCTTGGTCTGTCCTGATTGCCTTGCTTGGGTGCTGCAGGACTGGGACCTGGCTGGCGAGACCCCAACCCTGCTGGTTGTGTTATCGTGCCCAGCTCACTCTGGGAGCAGCTGGCCCTTGCTGCTCCTTGACAGCTGACTGTGGGCAGGCTGGCTTTGGCGTTCATGTCCTTTCGGGCAAGCAGCCAGCAGCAGCTGGGCCAAACTCTGGCCTCTTGCAGGCCTGTTATCAGGCATGCAAGAGGGCCAGACCTTACAGCTCCAGAAGGTGTACCCAGTTCAAAGGCTCTTACTGCTCCTGCAGCCTTTCAGCCTGCCAGTGACCCAGCCTTTCCTCCCATTGCCTTTCTTCCAGTGATGGGAAACGCATGCACTGGCTCTCCCTCGCAAGGGCAGAGATGGTCCCTCCTGCCTCACTGGTGCATTGCCCCAGGCTGTTCCAACAGTACCGTCACACTGGTGTGTCCAAGACTCAACGAAAGACAGGGAAGGGGAGAGCAGCGTGGGTTCATAGAGCACCATGAAGGGCAGGGAGAGCAAGACAGGTCTCTTTGACCTTCCAGGCTGGATGCAAATGTAATCAATACAAGCCTTGAGGCCTTGCAGAGAAGAGCTGGGAGCAGGGTGGCTGCTTCCACTGGGGCAGGAGCTGGTCACACTTTATCTGCTCAGGCCAGGGCCAGCCTCTGTCAAGGTTATGTACACCAAATGGTTTGTGATACAGTCATGAATGGAAAGAATGAGCTGCAGGCAGCTGCGTCCGTGACGGCCATGGCAGCTATCAGAGATAGACTATCAGGTGTCACAAGATAATAAGCAATTTTTCCTGCTCTCAGCTTGGAGCATGCAGCTCTCCTGCCTGGGTGTCTCACATGCGGGACCACCTCACCTCCTGGAAAGGCAGCCCTGGTGCCAACGAGGAGCCCTGCTCTGCTGCCTGGCACTGCTGGGAAGCATGGAAGAGTGAGTGTCTGGCTAATGGCTGGGACAGTACCAGCGACGGCACACAGCTGCCTTGGCAGGTAAGGCAGTTAATGCACCCACAGGAGCATCTAGGCTCTTTTATAGGCAGCTCTGGGGCTGGCAACAGTTACACGAGATGAGAGACAGACAGCATATTCTAGCCTGAATGGGCATGACCTTGCATCTTGAGCCCATGTTATAGCTTATGCTGCTCTGCCCCTCTCCACTTCCCCAAAAGCCTAGCCACCTCCTCAGGGCCTGTACCATTATGGCAGGGCCAGCAGAGGTGACAGTGTCCTGGCAAAGTCACCCTGCTCCATGTGAGGGGACCAAGTGCTCAGCAGAACAGATAGGAGTGTCAAGAAGCTGAAATAAATTTACTTTAGCACATCTCACATGTATGAGAGCCCCTGGCTCCTTCCCTCCCAAGGACATTTCAGGAATACTGCTTCCTGAGCCCACCAAAATGCTATACTACCCCAGGGACCTGGCTGCTGAGGGAACGGGAACTGGGGCATTAGCCCATCAGGTCAGTGAGTGCTATTCATCATCCTGTGTCACCACAGCAACAGCACCATTACTGATCATCTTGCTTGATGTTGGACAATCAGGAGGTGGAATTGGCAGTCCCTGCTCCCTGGGGCTTTAGAAATACAGTGCATCATATTTCCTCTGTCCGATGGCACAGCTGCCCTGTATAAGCTGCTGTTGCTATCTCCAGAGGCTTCCTTCTGGCAAACACAGTGATACAAGAGCATGCCCGGCTTCTCCTTCCTGCCTTCACCAGGAGAGCAGCCAGTGTTCTGAGCACTGTCCATCTTGCTGTCTTGCTTCACATGTGTGAAGAGCCTGCAACCCCAGTGCTGCATTTGGACAAGCCAGGGCATGGACCAGCTGAAATCTCTAAGCAACCTCCATGTGAAAGCAGATTGTGTGGAAGCCACTAACGAGCTCCAAAGTGCTGAGCTTCATCCCTATGTTTCATGATATTACCAGCAGCCCTCACTGGAGTTATGGCTTTCTATGCTTTGGCAAGCCTCTCTGTGGCTCTCTGTGTGCTTATTGTAAGATAAAGTAAATTTGAAGATATTTGACATTGCACACGAATTTTTAGCAATCACAATACAAGTGTAAGTTACACGTAGCAGAATATGGCAATTCCAATAAACAGTTGAATCACAATACAAATGTGGATTCCCCAGCTGCTGGGAAGGAATACGTGGGTTGAAACCCTCTCAAGACCACTGCTCTCTTCAAAATTCTTTCGTTAGTTGTTCGATTTTTATACTGTATGTTGGGCTGAGCCATGTATACGCTCCCCCCATGCTGGTCTGGCTAACTCAGGGAGACAGTCAGGCTCTTTTGATTAACTCAGGGAGAAACATGTACACAACCAGCTGATCCACTCCACTGTGATATAGTCAGTTGATCCACTCAACTGACAGAGCTGTTTGTCTAAAACAAAGGCCACCCTCTAGTCCCCTTTGGGCTGAGATAAATTCAGCTTTCTTTGCAACAGCTGTGGTCAGTCACTGCCTACATTCTTCCCTGAGCTTCACGGGCACCTCGCCCTCGCCCATCTCCTCTGACCCTTCTCCCACTGTCAGGGTTTATTCATTGGTCACATTCCACCCCTTGCTCAGACCAACATATTGCACAGGGAGCTTAATCCCTTCATTGTATGAATGACCAGCCTCCTTGCCTGTGCACCATGAGGGTAAGAACATAACTATATATGGGAAAACAGTAATTTACAATAGTTTTGTATGTGATTGAACTTGAGTTAATATTTCATGCATGTGTACTACTCAATTTTTAAGATAACAGATCAATATCAAGGTAGCAACAAATAACACTACAGTGATTACTAACAGTATGAGCATAGGATGTAACATCAGTCACAATACGTTGGTAGCTTTTGCTGACCAGCCTTTAAAGATATCACACCAACGATGTTCAGTGAGACTGGTTTCAACTTCTGCTAACCAAATCAGTTCATTATTATCATATATCATTTTTAGTCCTTTTTCTTCCAAGTGTTTTCCAGCTTCATACAGATGTTGAGTAACTTTGATGTTTTGTTTGAGAAAGCTCTCTAGTTGGTGTAAGGTTACTCCAATTACTACTGATGTATTAAAAGGTGCAAAATAACAGATCTTTTGTTCAGTCATATGAGAAGTCATCCAGTAAGTCTTCTTGGTGATTTGGTCAAAAACATATGTCACATTACAATGGCAAATGTTGCCTTAAAATATCTGTAGTACCCACTTCACTCTATTGTCAAAGCCACATGCATCTTCCCATCCAGTGTTATCACATACACTTACATTTACGTTAACTTTAGATCTGAGGGGTAGTGTGACATTATTTTCTACTATCAGTCCTTGACCTCGTGCTATTACAGATTGTATTCCTCCTGTAAACATAGTTTTAAAGATGGGTTGTGACTGATCTTTAATACTTGAATTATTCCATGGGCAATGTGAAAAGGTGGAACCTGTTAAAGACAGATTTGGGGTGTATATTCCAGTTATCAGTGTTCCCACAGTGATAAGGTAACACCACCTTTTCCTGCGAGAGAAAACACCTAGGTCTCGGGCACAATCCAAGCCTCAGTTATGGTTAATATACTCCCTCTAGTGACTACAGCATGCCATACTCCTTTTCCTTTGTAAAACAAGTCACCCAAATCAATCTCTGAGTTGGATGTTTAACCACAGCTTCACCTTCAGGACTTCGATAGGTTTTTACTTCTGTTTTAACAGGAATTCATGTATCTACTAACATGAACCCCTTATCTGTAGGACTTCCTATGGGGGTTTATTGCTTATTTAGCTGACTTACGACTTCCCACAAATGGGATCCCCACTTAGAGGCATTAATAGATTCACTCTTGTGTAGCTGTTGTTTCAGTAGTCAATTCCATCTTTCTGCTACCCCATTACTTTGAGGTCGGTATGGTAGGTGCAAAGTCCATTGCACTGCATTTGAGGAACACCAAGTTTGCACTTCTTTATTCTTAAAATAGGATCCATTATCAGATTGTATTTCTCTGGACAAAAGAAAAGTAGCAAACCACTGATTTAAACCAGCAGCGGTTGCTAGAGCAGGTGCAGCTCAAGTGGGGTACGCATTCCCTATACTGCCGATTATTTCTGCTCCTGTCAGGATGTATTTCCATCCTTCAGGTGTGTGCTTTAGAGGAACAATATAACCTACTTGCCAAGTTTCTCAGAGTAGTATACCTTCTCTAAGACTGGCAAACTGTTGTCCTTTTGACATGTACTGTACTGTTGTTTGACAAAAATGTCATGAGCCTACAATTTGTTTTGCCAGAGCTTTTGCCACAGACCATCCTCACCCTGCAGCCTGTTGAAATAAATCATAACTCTCAGTGTGTCCTAACCATTCGTGCAGCCATTTACCCAGGCATTCTGCCTCAGATTTTTGTAATGCATTTATTCTAGCCAAATGATCAGCCATCTAATTCCACTTTGTCTCAGGGTTTTAAGGTTTTTGGTGGGCAGATACATGTCCTATGGATATATTCTCAGATTAAGCTATGTCGTAAGTCTTTTCCCAGCGTGTTTTCCCCCATACATCTGTACCATTTACTTGCTAATTGCTTTGCACCAAGTTCTCTAGCCACTGGGTGGCACTGGCCCATGCAGCATTTGGGTCTGTGTGGACACAAGTGGCTCCTTGCTCCAGGGACATTTCCACAGCTCTAAGCTCTGCCAGCTGGGCCCAGCTGTTGATTTAGCCTGTGAAAGCTTCTCTAGTCTCTACCAATATAGCTCTAGCTTTGCCTCTCCATTGCTTCCCCGCTCACTCGGCACTCCCGCCTGTGAACCATATCCCTTCTTTTGTCTCACCGTCCCAGGCACATTCATTTATCCTATTAACTACATCCACAATGCTAGAAACAGCAGCTGTTAAAAGGCCAGTAGCTTTACTTAAAGCCCTATAGTGAATAGTCATGTGCTACATCCCATCTGTTTTTTTAATGGGTTGTATTAGGCTGTTATATGGTGAATGCTTTTCTTCTATAATACCCTGTTGCTCTAATTGTTTGATTAATTCTGTCACAGTTTTTAGGCAGGAGCAGGTAGCTTACGTTGAGGAATGTTAACTGGTTTGATATTAGGCATGGGGGGTGCTATTTGTAGCAGATTTATAGGCGTAATCATATGAAGATTAGCTTTTCCTGTAGCTGGAGGATGACCAGTTTCCCACTTACCCCAGCTATCTATCCAAGACTGTCCTTTCAGAATATCCATTCCCAGAATATTCATTTTGCCCCATAACAAGTGTCTTATGGTGCAGACATTGGACGATATTAATGTAGCCTGTACACCTGGGTAAGTGTTAACTGCATTGACACCTACTGCTGAAGTTGCTTGTTTATTAAAGGAGCTTTACCTTCATAGCTATGCTGATCTATCATTAAAACTTGTACTCCTGTATCAGGCAAAAATGTGGTATACTTGTCGTTTATAGCAACATTTGCGGACTCTGTCTGCATGTAGCTGCCCTGGCGGCTGCCACCCAAACGGCAGAGCCAAGCTAGTACCCCTGTTTATTTGAATAGCTTTCTTCAAAGTTTTGAGCGTTACCAAAGGGGATATGGAGGTTTGTGGGGTGCACCCACAGGCACACAGAGGGCCATGGGCTGTGCTGAACAGCACGTGGAGGGCACTGGGGCCCACTGCACCGGACACGGAGGGCCTTGGGGCGAGGAAGGGTCAGCAAGACCCCCCCATCACTCCAGTGACCTGAGGATGTAGCCACTCCATAACGGCAAAAGGATTCGTGGTTGAGGAACAGGGTCTGCTTGTTAGTAAACCAGCAGCCGGCACAGGCTGGACCCAGGCTCTTTTTAACAACATACAACTGCAAGACGAAGGAGAGCCGCCTTCATCAGCACCATGGGGCAAAGGGAGGTGTTGGGGGGAAAGAAAACCAAGACTGTTTTTTTGGCTCTTGCTCACTTCATGTAGCCACCCTTTAAAAGGAGAGGGGAAGGGGCCAAAAAGCAGTGAGCCTAAGCGGGTTTGGTAGGGGTGAAGCTCTCTGTATTTTTGTCACCACACAACTTGGTCTGTCTTCTTGAGAGTGGTGAGGGGGCCAAAGACCCCGTATCTTGGGTGCTTGTGGGGCAAGCCCCTGCAAGATTGGGTCTTTTGTCCTCCCACCCCTTTCCCTTAAGAAAAGAGGCAGACAGGGGAAACCCAGCACGATTTGCTCTTTGGCCCCCCACCCCTCTCAGGAAAACAGCCTACGTGAGTTGTGTGGGGACAAAAACGCCCCGCAGGGTTTCTGCTCCAGCAAACAAGGTGTTTAGGCTCTGCAGCACTCGCTGCTTCCTCCCCCCATTCGCAAACAGAGGCTCCAACTCTGCGTCACGCTGGGGCTGCCCCTGCTGTCCACCCTGCTCTGCTGTCTCCTGCCCTTTCCTGCGGAAAAGCCTTCTCCTGTGCATCGAAAGGAAAGATTTACTGAGGGTACTGGGATATGGGCTGGAACTAGCAAGAGCCATGCTATCATCAAGGAAAGCACAAGCTGGGAGGAAGGGAGCGTCTGTCAAGGCGAAGAAACAGCTGCTTCTGGCACAGGCTGCAAGCACCTAAAAGCCACGAGGAGACAGATGCCTGTCAGCTGCCTTCTTTTAACAGCAGCAGCCCAGCAGCACCAGGCTCTTCCCCATGCAGGAGCTGGGGAGAAGCCAGCGACGGGGTGGGGGAGTTCCCATTCTGAGAACTGCTAGCAGAGGTTAAACAAACCACGCACTGAATGAAACAAGTGCCACCTTGTCTCAGGTGTGACTAGCTCCGGCTTTTATTTTCAAGAGCAAGAACAATGCAGCGTGGTGCTTCCGTGCCCGGTTCCCACTCCTCTCTCCCCCTGCGGCACAGCTCCCCATGGAGAGGTATGAGGGCTGCAGGGAGCAGAGCGAGCTGGCAAACACAGGCCACTTCTTTCTGCAGCTGCTTCTCGAGTGGTAAATGGAGGTGAAAACAAGTCCTTCTCCCTTTGGAGAGGGTCTCTGGAAAATAAGATCACTTCCTCCTTGCAGCTCTAGCTGGAGCCCAAAACAGTGGCCCTGGCAGGCTGGTAGAGGAGTGGGCAAGAAGTGAAATAGCAGTCATTCTCAGCAACAAGCATGTAGGAAAAGAAAGTGTATTTTGATAGAAATAGCAGGAAAATAAACTGCAGGCACTTTCCCTCTGTCAACAATAGGGCTAAACTGCCCATTTTGCCCTGAAAGCATGTGGCTCAGCACGCTGGGTTGGTGCCCCCAGCTGCAGCAGCCCCAAACTCTAGCCCCAGCAGAACCCAGGGCTTCACGTCTCTGCACTGACGGTGCTGCCGGTCCTGGGCCCACAGGTAACCCGTGGCTGCACGATTCGCATGCTGATGGCCAGACCTGACACTTCAGCCATGGTCAGGCCAGCCAAGAGTACTCCCAGCTTCGCTAAAAAGCCTGGGGCATTGAAGCAAAGCTCATCCCACTTCATGGGGGGCTGTAGGGCAAGTGCAGATGCCTGCTCTCACCAGTACCTTCAGCAAAGGGAGTTGGGTTTGTCAAACAGTCTCGGGTGGAGATGGTCAGGACAAGAGATGTCCCTGAGGGCTGTCCATGCTGGAGCATACTTAACTGTGCTCCTGCTTCTTTGAGCCTGGTGGCCTTTCCCGTGGACAGGGGACACTGCAGCTGCTGCCTCCGCAGTGCAGCACCTGCACTCATTGTGTGGCCCCAAAAGCAGCCCTCCACTGACCACCTCGGTCACGAGAGCCTTTCTGTCACTTGTGAGATTGCCCTGCCTGCAGCAAAGGCTCTCCACCGGGCTCTCCTGCTCTGATGCACTGGGCATATCTGACTTTTTGGGAACGAGGTGCTCAGACACGCAAAGCCACCTTGGGGTTTAGCTTTGGTCACTCGCCACTTTGGGGCAGTTGCTTAACAACTCCTCTTGCACCTGGATCCTCCCTCACTCCCGGTATCGGCAGGACTGTGCTCTTCACCGGGGGTTTCTGGTGCTTCACTGCAAGGACCCAGCATTGCCTGTGCTGAAGAAAAGCCCCTCGTGAGTAAATGAGAGTGGAAGTGGGGCAAGGCCAACATGGCTTGCTCTGGTGCCCCCGCTCAGGCTGTTGCCCTGCAAACTCCAACCTAACAAACCCTGGCCGAGAACTGCCTCCCTGCCATGGAGGAGCCAGGGATCACAGCGGCTCCCCAAAATGACCTGCCGGGCAGCACCCAAAAGGCAACGGCAGGTGATACAGCCCAATATTTAACACCACGCCAAGATCACTAACACAGCTGTTGTGCACCAAGCACAGTCTCGCCTCCCTGTCCCCTTCCCCCAAAGCACTGGGGAGCAGGGGGTGGTCACAGAGCACCAGCGATGGCCATGTACCCCTGACATGGACACCCCAGAGGTAACAAGCACGTCGGAGGAACCAAGACACCTGCTGCAGCATATCCATCCTGCTTACCCGGTTGTCCCCGAGGTTGGCCGCATGCAGAATATCACCAGAGGCTGGACGCTGGCAGCTGTGGAGCCTCCCTTCTGCACCGGCTCACCCCAGGCAGCAGCAACCAGCTCCCCAGCTGGTTCACTGGCGATAGCAAAGGCAAAGGTGGAGGAGACCAGAGGAGCTCCCCAGAGCACCTGGCTCCCAGCATAAGGATGTTTTGTGCGGACATGCAGAGGGGTTGGAGCCAAACCTCCCCGGCTGGTGCCAGCTGCACTCCCCAGCCTGGGGCACAGGGAAGCTCCACGAGAGATGAAATCGCTCTGCCCTGTTCCACAATGTGAAAGGGAATAGGTTCTTCTGTGAGTTGCTGCCCAAATCTTCAGTCCTAAAACATGTCAGCTGTACCAAAACCTCAAACTAAGCAGCCTAGTAATTGCCACCCCAAATCATACAGCTGCTTTTGTTGCGCTGTTACATTCCGGAAAAAAACGTGAAGCAATTTTGCACCGAGTGTCAATATGCAATGCGTTTATTTTGGATGGTAACTCCTTCCCGACCGGGGAGGAGCTGCTGGGGAAGATGCTGAGGGCACCAGAGCCACTGTCTCCCTGGCGAGGAGAAATAACACTGGAAGGGGAAGAAGGGCAGTGAGGAGGCTGGGGTGGCCCCAGCAGTCACGCGGGGGAGAGCCCGCGCCCACCGCCCCCCAACACCAGCTCTGCGTGTCCCACCGGGCTGGGTGACACCTCCCGCTGTGTGGCTCTGCATGTGCACCAAAACAGGAAGGACGTTAGAAAAGCAAAGAAAAAGACATCAGGACAAGTACATACATGCAGTTATCTTCTCTGGTGCAAGTGCAGGCTCTGTTGTTACTCAATGCAGCCCACACCACTCTTACTGCCATAGTAAGTTTTTTCAACAGTTAAGTGCAAAATGACATACATGATGAAAAGGGCTTTGCTACCTTGAGGTCCCTCCTGCCCCCCTTACATTAACAAATGAGATTAAAAGGCTGGTTTCGTTGCCTCTGTGTCACTCATGTTTATTTTGCAGAGTTTGCAGAGATCGTCCTGAGAATCGCTGGACCCTCACAAGCGGAGCGAGGGAGCCCTTGCGCCTCCTGCGCATGTGTGTGTGGTTTTGTGTTCGTGTGAGCATGTCTGTGTGCGCGCGTGTACTTGGTTCTGTGCACGTTTGTGTTTTTGCATGTGTGTGCCAGTGTCTGTATTTTTGTGTTTGTGTGTGTGTATGTGAATGAGTGCATGTGTCCCTGCATGCGTGTGCGTGCGCATTTCTGCACGCGTGTGCACGCAGGTGTGCATCTGTGCATGTGTGTGCATGTGTGTGTGGGGGGGTGCATGCACCTGTGTGCATGTCTGTGTGTGTCTCTGTGTATGTGCACACGTACATGAACACACATGCACAAAACACATGTGCATGTACACAAGCACAAGTGCACATGCACAGGCGCACATGCACAGAAGCACACACATACGTGCACCAGTTAAAAAAACTAACTTGTCCAGGGTGGACCAGAGGGCACATGGAGGGCTTGGGTGCATTGTCAGAAATATGGGGCCTCTGGGGTGCACTTAAAGGCAGATGAAGTGGCTTTGAGGCTGAAGAAGGGTCCTGGAGGCACTGAAAGGCACCCAGAGGGCTCAGGGGTGCCGTGGGGCAAGCAGAGGGCTGTGGAGTGCACCAAAAGGCACTTCTCTTGAATGAGGTTTGAGGTCCCCATAGGCACGGGGAATATGGATATTTGAGGAAGAGAAATCATCATTTGTCAAACCCTCATCTGAAAGGCGTAAATCTCTAGGCAAATAACATATCATTATTTTGAAGGACCACTGTCAAGCACTGTCCTTATATTTGGCTTTTAAATTAACATTGCTTGGAGAGCTTCATTTGCAGAGGGGTTAGAGTCTCTAGGGCCTGTGCAGAGCTCTGAGCTCCACTGCACTGGCGTCTCTAGAAGCAGATGCTGGGACATCCTCTCGCTCTCGGGACACTCCTGATTCTTTTGAGGGCTAAGTTTTCCTCCTCACCTTTGTCTCCTCGATGAAATAACACCTACACAGGGTGAAGAAACAGGGCACTGTCTTTGGGGAAAGCACATCAAAGGGGTGAACTGGTAGCACAATAATGGGATGAGGTGTGCCTGAGGTGCGGATCTGTCCTGTGGCAGGGAGAGATGCCAGCAATGACACAGCCTTTCCAGCACACTTAGGTCCTAGTGTGCAGCACCACGGGGTTGGCATGGCCGCACCAGCTCTGCTCAAGTAGCCATCTCCCAAAGGGAGGGTGCCACTTCTCGCATGCTTTCTGGAGCTAGTAGCTCAGTGTTCTGAGGTTGAATCTTGACGAGGACTTTTTCCCTGGAGTTCTCAGGTTCAGGATGGTCTGCATTACCAGGGAACAGACTGAGCATTGGATATAATTTTCCAGGGATTGGAGGACTGATATAAAAAGAAAGCTTTGGGCAGACACTGGATGACCCCCACTTCCCCATGCAGACGAGAGGACTCTTCTGCTAGGTGATTCAGATGACCACCCTCCTGTGGAGACAGCTTGGTTCATAGGCATGCTGTTCTCCACCCTGTACTTTCTCATTTAAGCCAACTTGCTAACAGTGCTTCTGTGGTTTTCTTTCAGCCCTGAGGAAGACTGAGGAGCTTTTCAGCTCTACAGGTATTGCTGAAGGACAGTGTCTTCAGCCAAGCAGGGCAGGAGCAGTGGTATTTTGTGGCAGGGGTCCATGAGTGGTGGAAGTGCACAGTGGAGGGAGGGATGATTTCCCAGATGTTTCTGCTGGGTCTGGACCCAGATGTCTAGACACAGGAGGAGTTCAGTTTGCTGTAGTGCTGAAAATCAGGCCAGGCTCTGTCCTTCTCAGAGCCTCCCACTGCCCAGAACCAGTCCAGGTCCTTCTCTCAGACTCAGGAGAGTGGGGGTTAGAGATCGCAGGCTCACCAGAGCTTGGTATCTCCTGCTCTGTGTGTTAGTGAGAGGAACACTGTTAAGGATACAAGTTCCCGAGAGAGATACAATTGCTCTTCATGAAACCTTAGGGATTTGCAGCCTGGGGGAATTATAACATGCCTTAAACAATTATTCACGTATCAAATCCGTAATTTGTAATGTCTAGGGGAGTTCTCAAGTGTAGTTTGCAGGCTCTTCTTTTGAAAGTGCTTGTTTAAAGATGTTAAGCAGAAAACAGACTGGGTTTTGTTTCCATTACAGCATTCTACCAGCAGTGTCAAGTACTGGCCAGTGACTGTTGTCAACTGTCACACAGTCTGCGTTGGTTCCAGGTCTGGATGGGCAGAAGCAGCTTCCTTCCAAAAGCATCAGCCAGGCAGGCCGGCTGTAAGGAAATGGATGCAGCGTGACATCAATTGCAATGTGATGGAGATAGAAGCGGGAGATTAGTCCTTTCATGACATCACATTTTTGTCCCAGATTCTTGTGAGTCCCCCAAACACCTGCCCCACACTCCACCCCGCTGAATGCGTTGAAATAAAAAAATTAGCTTTTTGAACATAAAGCCCTAGGAAGAGCTACCAGCTCTGAGACGCACCTCACGCCGTCACCGCCACCCAGCTTGGATACGCGTGGGTTCATGCTTGTTCTCACAGGTCCTGCAAGTGGTAGGGTTTGCCTCATGGGTGAGGGAGCAGGGCAGGTCTGAGGGCCAGCTAGTAATAAAAAGGGAAGCAGAGGGGTCAGTAGCACTGAGAACAGCCAGCACTAGGCTGCAGCTTGGGAGTGCTCATGGGAAGAAACCATAGCTGGTTTTCCCTCTGGAGATTCAGGCTGATACGGGTAGAGCTCCGATCTCCTGCTGAAAACAGCGGGGCCACCAAGGCCTTGGGAGAAGACTGACAGGCCCCAGCCCTGGCTGATGTCAAACTTGTTGCGTTTCAAAGGGTGGTTTTGGATTCAAAATAGACGCTGCAGTGGTGTCTGAACCTGCCTGCAACAGGAAGCTTTCCTGCAAGAGGAGTTCACAAACCAGTTTCACTTGGCTTCATTTTTCATACATCCAGGGTCGGTTTCGTCAGACACTAAGTCACTGGCACACTCGGAGAAGCACGTATGGTTTTGCTGTGGCAAAACAGCTGTATCCAAGGTGCCCACCTCGCACCATTCTTCACTCCCCGCCTGAGCTGTGTGGTTGAGGGAAACAATACGGTGAAGGAAAAAAATCCTTCCTTGTACTTCTATGTGATAAACTTCAGGTGGGGACAGTAGGAATCTCTGAACTGGGCTTCGTTGTCACAAAGGGAAAGCGAGCATGTGACAGCAGAGTAGAGTCACACATGGCTGAGAACATATCATCATGGTTGTCTTTGCCTTCCTCGCCTGAAGGCCTACGCTGTCGGAGAGCGGCATGCAGTACCATCTTGGGCTGGAAGGCCGCTTTGGCAAATCATGAAAACATAATTCTTGGTGGCTGGTCTGTGCTCCTTTGCTTCTCCTAGCAGCAGAAATCTGCTGAAAAGTTCCTAAGGAGCCATGGAATATGTCAGTGAATGCATTTAACAGCATCCCCCAGCACCTTTTTCACAAGGCATCTGATTTGAGGACCTTTTTGTTCATTACAAAGAAGCTGTGGTTTAATGGAGCAGCGTGTTTTCTTCTGTTAAATACTGCCCTATCATCTTTGATGTCAGAGTAAGTCCTGGGGTGACTGAGAAGGACTCATGTAGGGCCTTCAGGGTTTGCAGGGCTTGGTGTCATGCTTCTGCCTTAAGCACTAGACCCTGGAGGGGAACAAATCTAGGTTCAAAAATGGTCCTGCTTTTCGGTGGGTTACTGCTCCTGCAGATCAGTTTCCCAGCCTGGATATCTTCGTGACACCTCCACGGACCTGCTTCAGCAGAGCCCTCCTGCTTGAGGACCGTGGCTTTGGGTGTGAGAAGGGGGCGTCAGGCACTGGCTAGCAGGCTGAGGGCAGGACGCGAAGGCCAGCAGACAGTGATGCCGGTGAGAACACTCTGTCCAAGCAGACGGCGCTCCCGTCTTGCACACATAGGTGCACTCGGGGCTTTAAACAGAGATGTAAAAACCTCCAGAAATCCCTGGGGAAAAGGAAGAAGTGGGTTTCACTGATTCTCCCTTCCCTCAAACTGGGAATGCTTGAGCAGGTAGCCCGCTGTGGTCGTCAGTGGCTCCTCATAAGCTTCGTCTGCTTTGAAGCACTGTTATAAATGCAGCCGGCACACAGGAAAGTCACCACTGGCCAAGCGGTTATACGTAAAACCCCGACATAAAGCAGCGAGTCCCTGCCCTCCCCGGGCTTGCAGGCAAGCCCAACGGCGGGCAGGGCCCGGCCAGCCAGGCCGCGGCCACCCCCGAGGCAGCCGCGCTCCCCGCCGGCTCCCGGCCAGGGCGGCGGCCGCAGGCTCCGGGCCCCGCCGCCCCCGCCCCCGCCGCTGGCGGACGGCGCCTACTCGCCGCTCCGCCCCCAGGCGGGCCCCGACCCTCCCGGCGCGGCTGTGCGCGGTGCGGGGCAGAGGGGCGCAGGGCCCGCTCTGGTCCAGTCCGGTCCGGTCCGGTCCGGTCCAGTCCAGTCCGGTCCGGCCCAGCGCGGGAGCGGCGCGCGCTGCGCCGGGCGGGGAGGGGGAGCGGGGCGCTGTGCCCGGCGCCGGCCGCGCCGTCCCGCCGGAGCGAGGTGAGGTCGGGCGGGGCGGGCGGGGGCCGCGGCCCGGCGCGGCGGGGCCCGTTGGCCGCTGACGCGCGTGTGCCGCTTCCCGCAGATGTGCGCGTGCTGCCTGCTGCTGCTGCTGCTGCTGCTGCTGGCCTGGGGACCCGGCGCGGCCGGAGCGCCGAGCGCCATCATAGGCAAGTGGCAGCGCCCGGCGCGGCTCCTGCGGCCCCCAGCTCCCCGCCTGGGGCCTCTCTGTAGCCTCGGAGGGCGGTGTGGGGCTGTCGGGGCTCCGGGCGAAGCAGTGGTCCCGGCTTTTAATATCAGCAGACCTAAAACTCTTTAATAACTTGTGTTTTATTCGCCAGCGCAAACCCTTGCTCCTTGCTACTCTGCTGACCTACAGCCAGCGTCAGGCAGACTCATCTCGGCGGTCAGCTGCACCGTGCTTCTGGCAGTCCCGCCGCTGAACGCCAGCGCCGTTGTGTTCTGGGAGTATAAAAACGGCCCTCACGAAGAAATCATCCTCAAGTATTATCTCAATAAGCCTGTAAATACTGCTGCTTCCTACAAGAACCGTACAAAGTTCAACGAAACGGATTTCTCCCTGCAAATGGTGCTGCAGCGAGGGGACAGCGGAACCTACCGCTTCAGAACGGAGTCACAGGAAACGGACTGGTTCCAACTGGAAGTTATTGGTGAGTGACCGTGATGGTTTGGACAGTGACTGCGTTACCTCATTTTTACGTTAGCTCTGCCAGACTTTGGAATAGCCAACAGTGTGTGTTGAGCGGGGCAGAAGTGTGGCGCTGTGAGTGTCTCGCCTGCCGCCCGTGAGCCAGGCCGCCTCTGCAGCGCAGCCAGCCGGGGCATAATGGGGAATTTCTCTGGTTTTGGTGGGACATTTCAGTCCAGGCAGGATGGAGCCTGCTGACGTTTCTGTTGAGCTGCATTCCACCCATCTGTGCTGGTTGGAAGTAGCTTGAAAAGCAGGCCTGTTTTCAGCTTGATTTAAGAAGAACCAGTTCAAATCATATGTAATAATTGCCTCCTCTCCATGCTCTGAGCCCCACTCCTCTGGCTTTTGCCTTGAAATGTGATACTGCCAGGACGGTCTGCTGAAAGGGTGCTACTGCTGTGCTCCCCAGGCAGTAGAAGCCTGGCCTGTGACTCGGTTTTTGCTCACACTTTTGAAAAGTTATTAGTGGGTGGGTAGCTTCCCCCTGCTTTGTGAATAACACCATATTGTAACAGCAGATCTAGGTGGAGTCCCTAGAAGAGTGATTTTCACTTTTTTGTATTAGATACTCTGACACCAGGCTTTTAAGCCTCTGAAATTTAAGCCACGGAACTTAAACTGAAGTGTGGTACAGCTCCAGTGGATGCAGGGAGCTGTGTGCAGGCATCAGCAAAGAGCTGTTAGGTTTAGAGGCTTTCTTTGGGCCCTGTGGGCTGGGCGGAGGTTGGATAAGACTGAAGGGACAGTCAAACATCATCTTGCTTTCTGCCCTCAATTTTTACAGTACTTTGGAGTAGGGAAGGGAGTCCTGGAAGTGCAAGTGGACTCTGATCTGGATTCACTTTCACACAGAATCACAAATATCCCTCTCACTGTTTCTCTCTCAGATCTGCTCATGTTTTCCACTGAACTGAAATCCTCCTTCAGCGAGTCCTCCCCTAGCATGTGAGCTGCCTCACGGGCATGGAAAATTGTTCGGATGCCCTGGGCAGAGAAGGGGACGTTTTGCCTGCGTGCTAGAGTCTCACCGTGCGAAGTGCACAGGTGAAAGCATGTGGGAGTAGCTGGACATGTTGCTGGGTCTGTAGTGCAAGGAAGTGTACTCGAGCTGATTTGAGCTGATGTAGATGCATAGTATGGGGTTCATGGGGTGCAGAGCCCCAGGCTCTGTTTGAACTAGGGACATTTGCATCAGATAGAAGCAGCTCTAGGCTTGTAAACTCTATGAAGCAATAGTTTGAATAGCTGGATAGGAAGGTGCTCTAGTTCTGACATCAGCTGACAATTGTTCCATGTCTCCCAGAACCACTGCCTGCGCCAGAAATCGTGGGCAACTCCTCTGTGAAAGCAGGAGGCAGCATTAAACTGGTCTGCAACATCCCGGAGGGGAAGGCAGACTCCTACTGGTGGAAGAAGAATGGGGAGCTGCTGCTTGGGAGTGACCATTTCCAGTTTGTTCGAAACAACACGTTGCACATCATTGAAGCGACAATGAACGACAGCGGCTACTATGCTTGTGTGGTCCGCAACAAAGTGAGCCAGAATGAAACCTCCTTCCTGCTTCGTGTTCAGAGTAAGTGGGTGCTTCCTCCTGGTATCTGGGAAGGGAAACCCAGGAAACAACCAAGTGACTGTCCCAGTTCTGTGAGGCCATCTCAGGTCTAAAGCATCCCTCCAAAAGAGAAAGGTCACCTCTTCTCTCAAGAAGCGTTTCACAGCTCTCCCCTCCACAAGTCCCCCGTGACTTCCTAGCCCCAAACACAACCCTCAGCTGCCAGCATTAGCGGAAGTGAACGGTGGGAATAGCGGGACTTGGAAGGGCAAATGCCGTCTGTGTTCCCTGTGTTCCCTTGCACTGAGGGTAGCCGCCCAGTGGCAGCAGGCTTTTGCTTGAAGGGTGTGGGTAGGAAGTAAATTCAGTCTGGGTGCAAAGACTATGAGTTGTCTCTTTTACAGACGCTGCAAATATGGTCTTACCTGTGATGATGGCATGCGTTATCGTTGGCTCTCTAATAGGTGAGTGTTGTGATTCACTCTTTACCCTGGCTTTTTGGCTTACTGCGTTATCACTGATGGGTACTACAGCAGATATCACAAAGAAGAAGGGATGGGGGAGTGAAGGCAGAGTGGGGGTGTCAGTGCTGAGTGACGTGATGTGTGTTGGCTGTGCCCCTGGTTTCCCCACCTGGGCACCCTGCAGGGAAGTGGCTGGTGCTTTGTCACTGCTGTCATTTAAAGCAGGACAACCCTAGCCAGAGAAGGCTAGGCTGGGCTAAGGTCTGCGTGGGGAGGAACAGCTTTCACTCCTGCAGTCCCTGCTGGGTGGTGGGTCTGGGTGGTGGGTCTGGGTGGGTTCCTGTATTGGGCCTACTGCAGCAAGATGTAGCTTTTCTAGTAAAAACCTTCCTGTGCCCCCTGATTTTTCTCTGGAAACAAATAATTTTGTTCCCATGGTTTCAAGCCCTCCATTTCCTTCCTTCCCATGGTTTCAAGCCCTCCATTTCCTTCCTTTGCCTCCCTGCTCCAGGCATGGGAGGGGAGATTGACATGACAAACTCTCCTGTGTGTCCAGAACAGGCATGATATTATATTTTACCTTCCTAATCTGGGCAAAACTCCCTCTGAAGTCCCATGGACCCTGACTGGCTGACAGATGTCCCACATCCCTTCTAGGATAAAAGCACCCCTCAACGTGGTCTGCTGTTGTTTTCTGCCCACAGAAGGGAAACGTGCTTCCTGGCTCAGTGGGTTTGTTTTTCTTCCTTTTTTGGAGCTGGAGAACAGTTTTTCCAGCCTATCTCCAATCCTTAGTAAAGTGGGGATTTTAATTCTCCGATTGCCAACCTCAAACTTGAAAAAAATGAAATGCACAGGTCAGGACCTGAGAAAATAATCCTCTCGTTTAAAATAGAAGTAGGAAGTTATGTGTAGCTGATTTGTATTTATTTTTTGCTATTGGATTAAATTTTCATGTTTTTCTATGTAATCACCCCAAGCATTGTGCAGGTGCAGGGAAAACTGACCTGAGTGCTTCTGCTCTCATCTTCCCCCATGACAGTTCCCTCACACCTGCTCACGCATGGCCAAAATTGGTGTCTGGCTCTGTTCCCTGGCCTTTGGCTGGGGCGGATGCCAGTTCAAGGCTGGGGCCAAGCAGATTTCTGCAGGTCTCCGTAGAGATGAGCACGGGGTTCCTCAAGACTGAACAGTCAAATACCAGCCAGCTTCCTGCAGGCAGACTCTGTGTCAGGGAGCATTGACAGTTGCTCCTCTACTCCCTGCTTGAAGTTTCCTGGTTGAGTGTTGCTACCCAAGAGGAAGAGGCACCTTCTGCTTCCTCCTTTGCGAAGTGGTGCCCGACAACCGTCTCTGGAGTGTTTAATGGAGCCAACGAGTGGTTTGTTCCCAGGTGTTCTCGTCTGGTGTAGGAGGAGGGGCCGCTTTCGTCACTGTGTCCGTAGGTAAGATACCTTGAGCCCCTTTTGCTGTGCCCGGGACTTGGGGATGGCCCTGCTCCTCCATTGCTAGCTACAAGGCAAAACCAGTCTTGGCTGTAACTGAATAATCTTGACAAGCCGAAGGTGACGGTATCCTTGGCTAACCTGTGTCCATAGCCTCAGATCCACAAAACCCTGCGAGGAAACAGCCAGTTGGATACAGTTAGATGCAGATGCTGCTGAGGGGACAGGCCCTTGCACAGACAAGGGAGACAGTCGAGGAGGGCCCATTCTCTGACTTTTCATGTAGCATAAAACCTCTCAGCCCTTTCATTTTGCTAAAGATGCCCCTTGTGCAGAGATCTCTGTACTGACAGACCTTACAGCTGGGCAGAACAGGGTTGCTCTCCCCACTTCATAAGCAGGGTGCTGCGGCACCAAAGGGCAAGGTGATGGGCTCTGGCCCTGCAGAAGGCTGGTGGCAGCACTGGCAGAGAGCGCCCATGTCTCGTGAGTCTCCAGCAGCCCTTGCAACCAAGGTGAGCTCCAGGCTGACTGCAGGCACTGTGTGGGGCCACCCAGGTTTCCAGGTTCAGCTGTAATTCAGGGGCCACCGTATTCAGGGGCTCAAAGGGTTTGCTGTTCCTAAACACTTCCACTGTTCAGTCCCTTCTTGGACTTGATCTGGGAACGTTCTGACAAAATGCCCTAGGAAAGGGTGAGATAGCAGGTCTGATTTTCCGCTGCCTGAGGCCTAATACTGCTGTTCAGCTCTGGCAAAGCTGGCACTGGGCACCCCCAGAGCAGTGGTGTTGTGCAGACTCTCCAGGCACCGTGGAAAGTGACTGCAGAGTACAAGGCAGCAGGAAACCTCAGGGTTCCTCTAGTCCCATCATGCCCTTGTCCCATCATCTGTTCTTCCTCTTCTGGCTGTTACTGTCACACTGGCTTTTTTATTCCCATTATGCCCTTAGCTCCTATCTCAATTTATTCCATTGCCATAGCAGCGAAGAAATTGTGCTGTGCTCTTTAGGAGAGCAGAATCTTGGCCGGAGAGGAAATGTTCACTTTCTCCAAGATACACCTGTGGCTGAGATAGAGCCAAACTCTGGCTTCAGTAAGGCTTTCCAGACTGGTTTATAGCTGCAGCAGCCTCCAGGGTGGGATAGATGCAGGTGGTGCGTGGATGCACTCTGAAACATCCTCTTAAATATTTTTGTAATTCTCCGAAGTGCATCAGAAGTTTCCAGAAACTGGGTGCTCTTGAAATCTTCTAGGAACTAGCTCATTTTTCAGGCACATATGACCTGTTCAAAACTCAAAATGTATTAACTGAAGTGTCCTGGAGGGTGAGGAAAGGGATATGATCTTGGGAAACCTCATTCCATATTGAGATCAGTCAGAAATAGCAAAGTTCTCGGTTGTCTTGTACAGCCGAATCCTATATAACTCATCCCTGAGATAAGTTCGCCTAGACTGTTCCTAAAATCCCTGCTCCTTGGAATCACACTTTCCCTGGATATGCTGAGGAAGGTTCCTCTGGCCGTGTTCCAGGAATCGGTGCTCTTGAAGTTTACATGCAGTTCACATCTTTTCCCCCCCACAACTTGCACAGTGCTTCCCAGGGCTCAGTGCAGACCTCCATGCAGGCTTGGCCAGGTTTCCCCCATGGAATCCAGGCACATTGGTCCAGGGAGAGCTGTAAGTGGAGCTACTGTTCATGAGCTGCAGCTTCTGCCCTTGGCCGTTTAGTCCTTTTCTCTGAGGCTGAGCAGGAGGCTGAGTAGAGCAGAAGTCCAGGTCGTAAGTGGAAGTACCAGTGTGGCAGCACTCTGCTACCACAAGAGAGCCTATAATATCCTGCCAGAGCAGAACAGCATCTTCCTGAGGCCTCAGAGAGGGTCCACCAGTCGGCATGTTGCCTGTGAGTGGTGGGTGGTATCCACGTACAAGAGGACAGAAGTGGAACCTGACTTAGTACTCTATGCAAACCTCTCCTCTCTCATTGCAGGTGGAGGGCCTGAGTGACTGCACCTTGCTCCCTTCCTCTCACGTAGGTGATGGATGCTAACCAGGGAGCACTGGCCACCTGCCATCATGCACAGCAGTCTGATGCTGTCCCAGTCTCTTCCAGGCTCGCTTATTAATTGTTCAAGCTGCTAAAACCCACAGATCCTTGCAGGACTTGTTTTACGAACAACACTGGCTTGGACTCCATCTTCATTGTCCTGTCCTTCCCAAGGCTCCTTGCACATCTTTGGGGGAGAGGTAGGCATGGCCTTCTCTGGAACACTGTCTGCTGCTTTTCTCCAGGCCTCGTTACCTTTCCTGGCTTTCTCCAAAGGCTGTGGGGGCACTTGGAGAGGGGCTGATGGTTGTGGATAGAGCTACCTGGCTGGGCAAACACATGGCTCTGGAGGTTGCTGGAGAGTGACCGCAGGTGTTCTGCTACTCCTTGATGGGAGACTCAATGAGACTTGAAATCCCTCACTGTGGCCTCAATACCTCCTGGTGTGCTGCTGTTTTGGGGCACTTGGGGACTTGCTGGTGTGTCTTGGGGCTGAGATCGTGGGGCTTCTTTTGTGTTTGGCCCTTGGAGGGAGGAGAAAAGGCAGGTTTTTGCTGTCACATGCATTAGGGAGTTCCAGGAGATGAGTGGAGCCAGTTGAAGTCCACAAAGGATGGAGGAGTGGCATGTTAATGGATATGACCTACAATGTAGTTTTGTTTTGAAAAACAAACCCCGAAGAAATTCTGACAACCAGCTGCTTTAGAGCAGCAGTGCAGCCTGACATGTGCATGCGAGACACAGGTATGCTCCTAAGCCTGTCTCCCCTGTTCCCCCAGCCTTGGACTCAGGAAGGATCTGAGGATGTGCCCTCATCTTCTGAGGGTTAGCACGTGGGTTGTACTTGTGACAGTGCAGACTTGTTCCTCCCTTTTGCCACTCCTGCGGGAGATGATGGTTGTGATCTGATTTGATATGGCCAGGGGCAACCCTTCTTTCCAGTCCCAAACTCCTGTCCATGTCCCTTCCCCATGCGCCTTCTGTGGAGCTCTTCTGGGCTCTGCTTATAAAAATGATTGTTATAACTGAAATTACTTAGTTGGGGGCATGGCCTTTCTCTCTCAGCACTGACATCTTCACCCTGGAGAAAACTGGATGCTTTCCTGGGAGCACTAGGTCTTGCTAAGTGCCTTTCTGAGTGTCAAGCTGGGCAGTTTGCACCCATCTCTCATTCTGACAGGGAGCCCCAGCAAGGCCAGCACCCTCTCTGAGCTGCTCCCCAGGCCCTTGGTGGAGTCAGCCATTCTGAGTACTCTAGTCTAGCTACCGGACGATCACTTCTCTCCTAGAGTGGGGCAGCTGATGGCTTGAGGACCTCTTTCCTGTTGGCCTGCAGGCAGAAGGGGAACAGGTTTCTCCAAGTGGCTTCCAGGCTCTGCCCTGGGGTTGCTGGACCAGCCTGATGCTCCTGTGTGCAGTTTCTCTAGCTCCTTCAGAGATACAGTTCAGCTCTACATAGCCAGAGGAAGAGAAATCCCCAGCAGAGAAATACCTCAGTATGGTTCCTAGCAGAGAAAGAGTTGTCCTGGCCTCGTCGCATTTACTTGCTGCAAGAGAGGAGACAGGAGAGTTGAGCTGTGCTTTCTTTGGTGTTTTGTTCATGTAGGTGGTTTTTGTCTCCTGGTTGTTGTGATTGGATTTTGAAAGCAATTTCTGAATATTTAGCATTGTCCAAAGAAAACACTAAAGCAGTCAGCAAATGGAGAGAGATGAGGGTTGATTTTACTGTAGTTTGTGTTTTGCCTGTAGACCATAACTCACTTCTACAGAAAAGGGCATTCCCAGCGACCTGGGAGCTCCGAGTTTCACACTCTGTTCCGAATTCTGCCTTCTCTTTGGAGAAGAGTTGACCTGTTGGCTATTTCTAGGAAAATCCTTTGAAATGTAAGTTAAAGCTGACATGCACAAAAGCAAAATTTCTGTGAAGCTGGTTTGAAAAAAAAAAAAGTTGGAAATTATTTGGTTGTTTGTTTGTTGCTGAAGAGTTCTGGTCACATTTGTGCTTTTTACTCTGCGGGAGAATAAACTAACTCATGACTTGACTTTTTTGGGCTCTACCTACTTTGTCACTGTGCCAGTGCACTAGCCTGAAAAAGGATGTAGCTGAGTCCTGTGCACATCAGCCCCAGGGAAATATTAAATATATGAAAGGGGCTGGCAACAAAGGGCCATCTCTCAGCCTGGAATTATGTTACAATTAAATTATTAAAGGAAGCGAAGCAGGTTGCAAGGATTAAACCAAATTTGGTTTTAAGCTGTAATACGGATTGTTCCCTGTTTTACTTGCAAACAAATACAGCCAAATGTTTGACAAAATATATTTTTTTAACTTTTCTGAAAGTTGTCTGTAAATCGTTTTGGAGAGGTTGTTTTTTAATGGTCTTTTACTGCTAATAAAAGTACATACGTTATTCCAGTGTATAGTGTTGTGATCTTCAGATCTTCATATGCTATACAAGAAAACTGGTAGGACAGAGGTGCAGAGATTTGTAAAGATTGTAGTCCTGAGCTTGGCAGTTTGTGTGTGTTCATTTTGCTTTGCTCCCCAGTGCAGGGAGCAGGGTCCCTGCACAGGCTCCAGGATGAAAGGGTGGGTTGCACCTCATGGCAGACCTCAGGGAGGACGGCAAGCAGTCACCTGTCCAAACAGAGCTGCTTCCCACTGCTGCGTGCCCAGGAGTTGTTTGCTGCCTATGCTGTTCTGCAGCAGTCACGCTGTCTGCATCCTCTCCCTTGTTTGGGCAGTCTCACTCCTTCTGGGGTGGGGGGGCTGGAGTTTGGGAACTGATCTGTGGTTAGAAAATAACCTTACTCCAAGTCTGGATGAGGATATGTTTAACATGTATCAGTTCCCTGAGTCACTGCGCCCTGGCAAACATGAGATGTGGCACAGCCCATAGGACAGCGCAGGTGTGGACAGTTACCTGGCACGTGCACACCACTGGACATCGGGCGCACAAGACAGTGTGAATGAGGAGAGTCACGGTACTGCTTTGTTTCTGTTTCACTGATGACTGCTGCTCCATCAGGACTGTTGTCCTGCTGCCTGTTTTGACCCTGTGCACATTCTTGTGGGTTGAAGAGACTGTTCTGTCTCCTTCTGCTCACTCACAACGGCACAGATCGATGTTCTGGACTTTCCATAGAGGAACAAAGTGCTGTCCACAGGCTCCTCTTTCTCTAGCTATCCATCCTTCCTTCTTGAACAGATCACCAGGAAACAGAAACAACTGTGTTGGGAAATGATGACACATGACTTTTCTGCAGAGCATCCATCACCTTTGTCCGAGAGATGTAATAACGCTGAGTGTAGGCCGCACAAGCACAGGAGCACGTCAGACATCCCTACCAGCTCTTTGGGTTTTGTTCTTGTTCATGTTTCCCACTGTGACGTGAAACAGCTGCAGGGGCTGTCCAGTTTCCCCAGCTTTCATGGGAAAAAATGTCCTGTTGCGACCTGCAAAGGGAAGAAAAGAGATGCGATGGAAATAATGCTGTGAGGAAAAGATGGGCCTAGCAGTATGGGGACACAGTGTGGTTCCTAACCAGATACTTGCATTATTTTGCTACAGAACAGCTGTGGGGCGGTGTCCAAGCCTGCCCTGCTGGCTGCCAGCTTTGTCCAGCTGTGCATTGTCTCTTTACCCCTTTGTCCTCTTTCCAGATGGGGCTTCTCCAGTCCCCAGGCGGATCCACTCTGCCTGGCTTTGCTACTGCCCAGCAAGGCAGAAGGGTTTGACAGGAATTGTGTTTGTTTAGTTGCCAGGAAAAAGAAAAAAAAATTCCTTCCCTCCTTCTGAGTAAGTCTCTGATAATTAACATTTTTAACGCCTCTCAGGCTATAGGAGTTGTCTGGGACTGTGATACCAACCGGCAGAATCTGCGCATGTTCCTGGGACCTTGGGGAGGTGGAAGAGAGGAGGTTGGTGGCAGCGTGTGCAAGGGGCTGAGCATATGCCCTTTCACGCTCTGCCCTGAAAAGGCTTAGGGAGACACCAAAAAAGATTTTTGTCTTGTTTTGCAAAGCAAGGATTTTTGCCTTTGGGGTGTACTGGCAGTAGAGGCACTCCTCTCCCTGCTGTCCTTGATGCCACTGCCCTACCTGGTCCCTACCCCTGCCTGAGGGTTGGCTCTGCCCTGCAGCCTTGAAGGCCTCCAGCTGCAGGGGCACCCTAGGCTTTGCCACCACGGTCTTCCTGTTACTCATCACAGACAGACAGCCTCACCTCTGAGGCTGTGGGCACTTGGGACTTCTCAGAAGAAACCTGCTTTGTCAGTGACACAAGGTCAGAAGTGCCTGCGGGATTCACGCTGTGAATGCTTTTTAGGGAAGGTTTTAGCCTTGGGGTTTATCTAGTGGTCTTTGAGTGCTTACACATACTAACTGTGTTTGTAATCAGAAAATCTGCTTTTATTCAAAGGAAATACCTTTGTGCATTTTAACAGATAAATTTGGTGAGGTCTTTGGTAGGAAAAAATAGACTTCTGGTGAAAATAAAAAGTGTATTCAGCGTAAATAGATCCCAGAGTTCCTGGACAAGAGCATGTCAGATGCATTGGGAAGTACCTATTGGAGAGAAATGCATCCAGCATCCTTCTCCTCCAAATCTTCATGCTTGTGACTTTGTGTCCTTCCTCCCCGGTGAGCAGCAGCAGAACAGTTTTGGTGCGCTCGAGGAAATAGATAGCCGAACTGCGTAAATAACCTCTTGATCATTAAGAAGTGCAAAAATGTCCAGAATAAGCAGATTATGAGTGCCAGCAACAGCAAATCAGAAAACAACAGTGCACTGGAAGGGACTAATCATTAATGAGCTATTCTCTACCCAGGCCTACAACTAAGGGCATGTAAGGGTGCTGGGGTAACCGAGAGTATCTGAAAGACTCCGGGGAAGGAAACTCCAGGACCCTGCACCAGGGTCCCAACCATCTCTGCATCCTCCAGCAAATGCGGGGAGCAGAAAAGAGCCCAGGGAAACCTCACAACCATGTGCCGTGACTGCACAAATTGAAGTGCTTTGGTGTCTGCATCCACTTAGCCTCCACGCTGTCATCTGGCCTTAAAGCACAACAGCAGCCCAGGTGTGCAGCAGGCAGTCCCTCATCCTTTACTGCCTTAGTGCGCCTGCTCGCGGTATTCTGCTACCTGCGATGCTTTCAAGAACTGTCTGGTGTTACAGGCTCTGCAGGCTGAACAGCCCCATGGGCTGGAAAGGAGCTGTTAGCTACATCAGTGTCGAGAAAGGTGCCAGAGTGGTGTTTCCTTGCTGCACTTCTCTTTCTTTCACCGCTAAACGTCGCCCTGCTCCCCCAGGACAGCAGACTCCAGCGGACCCGGGAGCCACGTTACCACGCTACTATTTTTTTTGCCTATCGCTGCCTTAAAGGAAAATGCACTGACTTTAGGCACAGCCTACAAATAATACGCACTTCCTTTTCATAGTGTTTGCTATTTAAAAGGCCTTATGCATCCCCTGCAATTGCTGGGAGATTTATCATCATGAATTAGGCATTAGAAGGTTTCTGAGCATTTGGGGAGTAACTAGGAACTCAGTAGGAAAGCCTACGTCTCCTCCGGTCCCCACGTTTCTGGGCTGTGCAGTAACAATGCATCTGTCTTGTACTTCTTACATGGCAGCCCGAGGCACAGCTCCGTAATTCAGCTGCAAACGACAGCTCCTTCCGAAGCCTCTTCCTAACTCTACCTGTATCTTACTGCCAATTAAATTAATTCCTAACCAGGCTTTCCTGCTGGCACCTTTCATCCTATGCCTGGAGGCCTGCCTTCAAGTAAAAACAACCTCTTGCTCCTAATTCCCACCATACTTGTACACTCTCCATGTAAATCCCAGCAACCCCAGAGGAAGCAAAAAGCCATCCCATCCACTCACGGCAGCCTTGTCCGGGATTTTGGAAGACCTTTCCGAGATTTGTCAGTGAACAGGGCTCTCGAGCCGTGTCCCCATCCACTGTTACAAACTCTAACCCTAACTCTGACCCCAGCTGAAGCCCAATCTGGTGAATAAGCCCTGAGCGCTATTTCACTCTGTAAGCATGTTTTAAAGTGTGTAACTCATAAGGCAGCTGGTTTCTGAGCTTGGTTGTTTGTTGTAAGGAGGTTTTGTATATATACGCATCTGAGGAGACTAGCAGAGGCGTTTTGAGTCTTGCAGTGCAGACACAGGGGAGCAGGCACAAAACCCTGAGATGGTCCCTGGGAATTGCCAGACGGAGTCTGGAGCACACCTGACCGTGGGCTGTGGTCGCTGGTGGGGAGGGAGAGCTCAAAATCCGCCGGCACCCCAGTGTGCCGGTGCCTGACCGCTCGGGGTGGTGTGCTGGCCCGGTCCTGCCAGGCTCGCCCCGGCTGGGAGCAGGCACGTGGCGCCTTTGGGGGAACCGCTGAGCTGAGGGCCGCGCCGTGAGGGACAGGGATACTCGCTCCGTGGTGTGAGCGCGGCAGGCGTGACCCTGCTGCTGCAGCAGTTTCTCTCCCACCAGATTTAAGACCAGGGTGTTGAGCTGGCCGAGGCGTAGCGGGGCGGTCACGGCCTGCCAGCACCCCATGGGGTGGGTGTTCAGCCTGATGTAGAGGTGTTCCCAGACGCTGTAGCGTAAGGAAAGGAGACTGACTCACTGCCTTGCAGTTTGTGCTGCTGAATTGGATCGTGAGTGCCAAAAGCAACAGTAGGCACAGGAAGGAAGGATGCCCTCCTCCCCAGAAGGCTGTTACTCACCCTCTGCAAAAGTCAGTGTGCTGCGAGCTGGGAAAGGGGAGAAGTAGACAGATGCTGCAAAATCCTACTCAGTTTATCCCTTACGCTTTAGAGACTGGTGTTCATTGCCTCAGCATTGGTGTGCAGTGACTGTTCAGTGAAACAAAAGCAGTTGTCTTGGCCTTGCCCTGCTCGTGGATGGCTGGGAGGGTTCAGCCTGCACGTTCCCCAAGGCTCAGCTTTATAATGAACTGTGCTTGGAGCAGCTTTGGCCCACCGAGACGCTCTTCTCAGAGCATGTAGTGGAAGAGCTGGAGCTTGCCTGTGTCCTGGGCTCCTTTCCTGCTCTGGGTCTCTGCCGAGGGGCTCATGACACTGGAGCTGCCCAACTCCTAGCTGTTACGGGAAATTTTTATAAGGTCTCACTGGAAAGCAGCCGTACCTATTTTACTGTTTGCAGCCATGCTTTTTTTGCTAACCCTGCAAGTGGAAAGTCCTAGCTGTTTTGCACCTCTGATGAGTCTCAGTTTCTCTACTCTTGGTCTGTACTACTCCTACACATGCAGCATGCCCATCTGCCTGTATCTGGCTTGTGCGCTAGCCCACATCGGCACGCTCTTGCCCAGCCCACCTAGTCATCCCCAGCGTGCTCGCTCATGCTGCTCAGGTCTGAGTTCCCTTCAACCTTTGCAGAGCCCTGCATCCTTTCACTGGTGTGGTGAAGCTGGTCGCTGTGGCTCTGTGTGGGAGTTTCCTTTGCTGAAGTCTGTGGTACAGAGGTAGCTTGGTTCTCAGCCACCGCTCGGTATGGACGTGATGGTGCTACAGCAAATGGCTTTGAGGTACATTTTAAACAGACCCATGCAGATAAGCAACCAATATGATTTTGCCATTTGTATGTACAGACCTTTCAAACCATTGTCAAAGATGTCATTGCTCAAGTAGTTTAATCAGAAGACGTTCAGGGTACTTCCAAGTACTGCTGGCTCACCACTCCTCGCAGAGGCAGGAAAATATTTACAAGGCTGGGGCGAGGAGCCTGCTTTTGTCCTTGTATGTATTAACCAAGTACAACTCCACAGGCAGAAAAGCTTTTAAGTCCTATTCCTCTCAAGTGCCACAGGGCAGTGTGCCATTTGTCAGGAGCCTTGATCTTGGGACCGAGCTTCTGCCTCGAATGTGGCACTTGAAGCCGAGCAGGCAGCTTGTGGTAAGCACTGCTCTGGCCTAGGTGGGCTGCTGGGGCTTTCCCTGCCCAGGGGACGTACTTTCCCTTGGGAAGTACATGGGTTTGCTGTAATGCAGAGCACTGGTTTCTAGTTTCAGATGCCTCCATTACACCTCTCAGTCAGCATGCTAAATAAGCCATGCCTTACCGGCATTTTATTTTCAACCAGGGCATTACGCTGGTGGAGCAGCTTATGTGAGGCTTCATATAGATTTTTGTGGATTTACAACTGCTTCTAGCAGCAGCTCTGGCTGAGCCGAGCAGTTGCTTGCTGAGCCCTAAATGCCATCCAGGGGCTGACCCTATGCTCTGGGAGCCTGGTGGGGGCTTTGCTGTTTAGGCTTTTATTCAGTCTGCCCTGGTGCATGTTGAGCTCCTGCTTTCACTCTTCTGGTCTGTTTGTCTCTGGTGACGTGTCCTGGGCTGTGCCTGGAGGTGGGAAGGAACGGAGGGCAGGTGGTGTTTCCTTGCTGCTGCGTGTCGCAGGACCGGGGGATGCCCACAGGGCAGCGGCGGCGGTGGCTGTAGTCACACGTCACCTCCAGAGCTGGCTGCGGTTGTGTGCGCGCGTCGATCTTCCCTGATGCAGCCACAAGATTTTGACCGGGGGGAGACGGAGCCGCTTCCCTGGCTTCGTCCTAGGCTCTGCAGCCCCCCATTGCTCAGTGCCTTGGAAAAAGCAGGACTTACACATACAAGCTGCAGAGAAAGAAACCAACTTCTTTGCAAAACAGCATTCCCCTTTCATCAATTCAAAACGGCTCCAGCACAGGGGGGACGGAGGGCCAGGTGGGGTAGAGGCAGTTGTGGTCACAGGCTGCTTAGGGGGCAAGTGGAAACTGCAACAAAGCCATAAATGCAAACCTGGACAGAGTAACCCTGACGAAAGCTGGTCAAACATGCCATGGCAGGAACCAGCCCCAGAGCGGGGTGTAAATACGGGTTACTGAATAGGATAGAGCGCTCTTCTGTGTTAGGAAGCAGGATGGGGATACAAATGGAACTCTCCAAATTAAATGCATTTATTAGAGCAGCTGTAACAAAGAGAGGGAAAGAACAGGGTAAGGTTATTTCTCAGCTCTTACAGATCAACACTTTTCACAGCAAACCTCTCATGCAAAGATAAAAAAAGGAGGACCTTGACAGAATGTGCTTCAACTCCAGCTAAAATACTACAACCCGGAAAGGACAGAGACAGCTGAAGGCCACATCATGAACGCAGAGTCAATTAAGAGGCACTTGGATGGAAAATTGTCTAAGGCCAGTCTAGTTTGGGGATGCTTTAAAATAAAAAAGCCCACCCAAGAGAAACAATAAGGCACATACAGATGTGCAAGGGAGCTGTCTTTCCTAGTCATCCACCCCAAAGGCTAGTTACTCTTCCCAAAGCAACAAGTCTGGAGTGCGGCGTCGCAGGCATGCAGGGAGGAGCTGGTCAGCACACGAGAAAGGAAAGGAGCAGGCGTATGACGGCACGCGTAAGGGATCAGACTAAGTTTTCGGAGGAAGGCGGTATGACGCGGGGTGGCTCACCTTGCAAAACTGAGTACAAGGCAGACCAGAGGGGAAGGTTTCATCACCCAAGTGAGGCCATGAGCCCTGCCTGCTGCCAGGGGAGCACTGCCTGGCTGTGCTGTGATGCCCTGCTGAAGGCACAAATCCGAGGGCAGTGCAAGGGCCTGCCTTCGCACGTGGCGGCAAGGGCGGCAAGAGCAGCTGCTCCCAAGACTTAGCAGCCTGGCTCATGGCACAGAAGGGAAGCAGTGTAGAAAGCAGCAGCACACACATGCAGTGACACCAAAATCACGTGAGCAGCACTTGGCAGAGCTCTGCTGAAACTGAAACAGGGCAAAGCTAAAGCTTCAGAAGCAAAAGCACAGGGAGGGCTACAGGCAGCAAAGAGTCTCAGCAGCACTTAGGGAATATGATACTCAATTCCTTCATATTATAATAAAATGAACCAGTAAGGCAGCTGAAGCTGGTAGCAAAAAAGTAAATCACTTTTAGTACTAGTGAAACCATTTTTGCTACAGTGGAGATCAGAGAGTGTGGTGACAGGAAAATATCAGGCATGGCCTGAAGCTATGGTCAGGGTGGTGACATCTTTGTCAAACGCTTGTACTGAAAGCATTGCCTAGCTAGTGCTAGGGTACAACAGCAGCTTACAATTGCTTCCTTATAAATGTCATTTTTCCAGCTCCCCAGGGCTCCTTCCTGCTGCCCAAGGCATGTGAGCAGAGCCTTCTGGCTGTCGGAGGGATGACTTCTTACTCCTCTTCCTGATTTTGCCCTCGGAGCTCTTCCTGCACCTGCTAAAAAACACATGGCACTGTACCCTGCGCGCTCCCCCTGCGATGGCTCCGGCTTCGTCCGTGGAGGTGTCCAGCCCAGCCACGGCGGATGTGGCCAGCCAGCCAGTTCCTGGCGACTAGCTGGTAGCAAGATGCTTGGTCAGGGAGCTGCCTCGACAAGCGCTTGCTCATCTGGCCATGCACAGATGCTGCCACGTCCTCTGGAGGTATAAAAGGGATTTGGAGTTTGAGTAACAACTGGGAGCTCTACAGTCAAAGTGTAAAGCACCAAATGGCCACCCATGCTCCTGTGAGGCAGGCAACAACCTGCGGCTGGTTGTCCCTGTCCTGGGGCTAACACCCCCAGGCACACAGTGCTGTTACTCTCATCTCAAATGTCCCGGTCCCTCAAATCACCCCCAGATGTTGGCCTGGGTGCGGGAAGCAGATCCCTCCACATCGTGACCACCCACCGGGGTGGCGCAGGGCCCCGGCTGTGCGTGCATGAGCACCGCTGAACCGCGGGGATGCTGGCATCACTCCCAAGGCTGATACCTAGTCTAAGGATCAGCTGCTGGAGACACTTTGCACTTCAACTTCACACATGGAATAAGCAGTGGGAGGACAACTGAACAAGGTGAGGAATCCCCTAATCCCCCAAAGCCTTCTTGCATCTCCAAAGAAAGGAGGCAGCCCATAACACAGGAAAGTGCACCAGCGGCAAGCTGGCCTCGGCCACAGAGGGGCTGAGCCCTGGTGAGGCTGGTGTTGGAGGGAGGGGCGGCTTCTCTAAGACAGAGCACGAAGCTAGTGGAGGTGTGATCGTTCAGAGCCAAGCTCATGGCTAGCGGACCTGTGGTTTTCTTTCATGTCTTATTTGTAACTCTGTGTAGATGTTTCTGGGTTGGGTGTGATAGAAGAGCACAGGTTTTTAGTCCCTCTGCCCATATATCATTCCAGATTTTTAGTCTCTGTACTCATATAACATTCTTACCAAAAAAATAAATTATCAGGCAGTTCCTCTCTCAGGGTAGAGCAACCCTGAGAACCGGCATACTCAAGACACTAACACGTTCCTCCAGGCACTCGCCCAAAAGAGCAGCCGAGCACGTGTCTGCAGTACCAGTACGGGCAGCTGAAACTGCAGGGCTCGGGAGAAGAAGCAGTGTTGTCCACTGAGCAGCAAAACCCAGGAAAGCTCCTTAGCACGCAGCAGGATCAAAGTGGCACACTTGAATCTGTAGGTCCCATAGGACTGAGCTGAACTGCTACCTCTGGTCACCATTGGGCTAGTTTTGCGCCCGCCCAAAGCTGCCCAGATGAGGACAAAGCCTATACCGTTCTGCAGGAAGGCAGACGGCCGCTTCCTTGGCAAATATTTCCAGCAACAACTGCTAGAGGAGATCAACCAGGTTTTTCACCTGTAGCTCGGAGCTTGTGGCAGCCCCACATTAATCAAGAGTTTAGCGTAAAGTAAGTAACACAGATTTGCAATAGCTAGGAAGGAAGACATTCAAAATGGCCTGTTAATAGCAGTGAGTTACCGAGGTTGTCATGCCCTGTGTGATATGGGTGACCCGCAGGTTTTCCATCTTCGTCTCCTTCTTTTTATTCCTGTGATCTGCAAATAAAAGAGAGGCCAAATAGCCCTTGCCACTTAGGTTTCCAAAAACAGTCAGTCATTTTAGACAGCACCTCACACTTCATGAGACCTGTGAAGGAAATCTGGCTGCAGAGAGAAATGGAAATTGGAGCCTTTTGCTTGGGCTAAGCTCCTCTGTTTCCAAAACCAGGAGATCCTTGTTTTCAAGGGACAGCAGAGAGGAGAGCATGAATGAAGCAGGGAGAATGGACTTTTGTCTATGGATACCCTCCTCGCTTGCAAGCCGCCTCAACTAGTTACGTGGCTCTGAACTGGCTCCCTTTGGGTTTACTCATTCTGTGCAGTGTTTCCTATATTTCAGGCTCTGAAATGCACAAAGATGCACACTGTGGGATTATGATATTCTCCTCTCAATCTTCTGGAGCGCCCTTCTTCCCCTGAGAAGCTATGGGTGATGGCAAGGGCTAAGCCAGCACTTTGAGGAAGCCCAAAAGCTGTACAAGGTGCATGTTACTCCTCAGGCTGGTAGCAAGGCAGACACTGCCACAGATCCCCTGAGTGAGGACGAGAGCAGAAGGGGGACTTCTGAAAGGACTGGGATGTCCCCTGAGACTGAGACACCACATAGCCTGTGCAGGGGAAAACAAATGCAACTGCTAATCAGGTGAGCCAGGGGATTTTTGTGGAAAGGCTACAGAAACCAGAAACTTCCAAAGAAGCAGCTGAAGAAACATGTGGGACATGTGGAAAAGCCTCCCTGATCTCTTCCCTCCCACCCCAGAGCTTGAGGCTTGGGAAATGAACGGAATGAACTTCATCTGCAAGAACCAGTTTTTACTGGAACAACAGGTCAGCTGCCCTGCTGAGGCTTTACACATTCCCAGACACATTCTTGGCTGTTCAAAGCAGTTTTTTCACTTTCAAACTCTGCTGCAGCTGAGGTTTTTGGAACAGAGTATGGGTATTGCCAGGGAAAGCAACAGCAGGATGTTCTGGAGAAGTAACTCACTTTCCTGAAACTCCTAGCAGCATCCTGGGCAAAGCAAAGGTGTTGGCAAGGACCGGCAGATAGAGACCAGTGCCCTACTGTGCCTTTCCTAAAAGGCTGGACATCAAACTACCATCAGTGCTGGGTCCTCAGCTGCTTTAGACAGTCCCTCTCTCAGCAGAGTCAAAGGCCTTTAAAAAAAGCTGGCTTTTTTTTTTTTTTAAACTAAAAGCACCTTTCCTCAAGATCCACTGCCAGGCTCTGATCACTGCCAGCACGGCTGGAGCAGGGGAGCAATGACAGCTGAGCATAAGCATCTGGCAAGTGGTCAGAGCAGTTAATTATGATCACACAATCACTGGCAGGAAACCATGGGGCTACGTACACCATAGGAAGACCAGCAGCACAAACAGGACTACCGTAGCAGCAATGACGAAGCTGGCTGTCAGATCAATGGGCTCCGAGCAGCCTCGCTCTGCAGATGAGAAAGTGAAAATGTCAGTGTTTGGCCCTTTGGCCAACATCCCTCTTGAACACTTACGTGACCTGAATTTAATCCAGAGCCTTCCTATGAAACAGCGAGGAGAATCCCTGAGCCACCATCACCACCAAAGACTGAGTTAACTACAAGAAACCTTAGATTTGCCTTCTTGCAGGGCCAGCTGTGCAAAGCTACCTAAGGATGCAGTGAGGCTCAGGCCCGCCAATCCCTCCTAGGTATCCCACCGCTCCCCACAACCAAGGCGAGCAAGGGAAGGGGCAGTATAAACCTGGGCCACCCCTTACCATGGAGCTGTTGGATATTTTGGAGCAGGAGGCTGGCGAACAGCATGAGGATGATCACTGTGGTGGGGGTTGCAGTGTCCAGGATGACACGGTGCCCTAGAAAAGGAGAAAACTACTGACAGATGAGACAGAAATGCATAAGGGATACAGGCTCACACTCAGAGGAGATGAGCTTTGGTGGGCAGGCAAGCAAGCCATGGCCAGTGTCTCCAGACGTGTGCCATTAGATGCGTGCTAGGTCTCTCCCGGCAGTGAAAAATTGCAGAGTATACTCTTAACAGGCCTTCTCTGTCAGGGGTTTAGATCCTAAACAGTAACTCACATTTTTTGGTCCTTAAATGGATGAGAGCTGCTGGTCTGCACGACAGTGTTGCTGTGAGGAGGGCAGTTGTTATTATGGTAGCAAAGAGGAAAAGCCCGAGCAATATGAAGGCAGCAGAAGGACCTGTGGGAGACAGAATTGAACCAGAACTTAAGACTGGAATGCTTTTTCTGGCTGAGGCAGTGGTCTGAGAAAAAGACGGGGAAAGTTTGCTTCTCTTGCAAAAAACTACTGTGCGTGATCCGTGGCCCAGTGCCGCACAGCAGAATTGGCCTGGGCATCTGGAACAGGTCTGCGCAGTGCAGTGAAGAAGTGTCCTATGACCTAGGGACATGGCTGCCAGCAGTGCTGGCTCAGCACTGCTGGCCAGGGAACTATATCCTACATCTGATGACAATTTTATCCTGGGTGCCGATTGCAAGCAGCATTTTTTATAAAAGTTACGCTACGGGTAACATGCAGACAGCACCTTTCTTTCAACAGAGAACAGGGAGAAGGCTCAAGTGTTTCAGGGTTTTTTTGTTTGTCTTAACATCTGTTTGCAGCTTATTATTTAGCACCCATGACAGGACAAGTAGGTAGCCTCAGCCTAGAAGAGGGAAGAACTGGCTAAGAAGTACTTGGATATCATGTTATTCATCCAAGGTCCCTAAAGGACTGGTGGAAGTGGTTTCAAAGCCACTTTTTCATCTTTGAGAAGTCCTGGAGAAGGGATAGTAGTACTTGAAGAGTGCAAAAAGACCAATGTAGCACTCAGGTTTTAAAAGAGCAGTCTGGAGACAGAGCAGTAAACTCTAACTTCAGTTTCTCTAAATCAAATACCACTAGATCAAAGATGCTGCCTTGAAAACAAAGATGAGAAACCAAAGCACTAAAACCCAAATCAGATGAAGTGAATGAGTTACAGTGAGATCCCACCTTCTTGCTGCATCCAGATGATAGAGGTGGCGAGCAGAAGAAGAGAGGAGAAACACAACAGTCCTTGGATGGACACAGTCATCCATCTCTCCACTTTCTTTCCTAGGAAAAAGGCAAATGCACCCTAGTGAGAAATCATAACCATACAAGCAGCAGGAATGGTGCAGCCTGCAAAGGGAAGGTAAACACGAAGCACGGGTTTTCTTTGTGCAGAATTTAATTCTTATGAGATTAAAAACAAACAAAAAAAACAAAGAGAAAACCTGATGAACTTCAGAGTGCTTTGTTTGATTTCAAAGCAGCCACAAGAAATCAGCCAGATTTGAGATCGTTCCATTCTGAACCAGACATCAATTCCATCTAGTAAGACAGACTTCACAACACATCTGCCCAGTTTCTGCCTCCTACAATAACCTGACAAGTGCTGGATTTCCTCTGGAGACCCCTTTCATTGGCAAAGGTCCACATGGTACAAGTTCTTGTCACATACAGCAGGCATGGAGAACCCCTCTGAAGAGACTATCCCCAAAGGCAAGAACTAACACCACAGCCTTCAAATGTCATCAACATAATATTAAGAGACAAATACACATGGGACAACTTTCCTGCTAGCTGGAGGACTTCCCCTCCGTTCTCCAGATGGCCTCTGCTGTTCTTGGGGCTGTTCTTGGTGGGCAGAACAGCATATTAGCAGGTTACAAAAAGTGTGTGTGGGAGGACTTGCAGGTGGCTATGTCTTTAGGTTTGTTTTCTGTTGACCAATACGCATGTTGTTACTGAAGTACCCATTTTAACCTGTAAGCTTCTTGGCATGTGGATCTACAGCAGTATGTCAAGTCATGACCAGTCATGTCAGTCACTGAAACCCGTGCTCTTCAGCACAGCACATGATCTTTAGTCAGTTCTAAGTACCTTCCGGGGGAAGGCTCTTCCCATGTAGGCTTCAATAATCTCTAAGTCCTGCACTTTTATTTCTTCCTAAGAATGTCCAAGGGACAGGAGAGGAATAGAGACGGGATTTGTATATTTGGTAATGTGGTATTTTCAAGTGGCTCCACTTTCCAAAAAGCCATTTGGGGTGAACTATTTCTAGGAAGTTTTATTTCCTTTGCAAGCTGCAGAAACATAAGAAGGAACGCATGAACTGAGCACATTTCTTCACACTACTGACGCATCACAGACTGAAGTAGGAAGACAGGAGGGAAGGGGTTTGGCTAAGGCTTTCTGCCATCATCTGTCTGGTTCCTCTGCAGAGAGAAAAGGGTTTAGTTTGGGGAACTCAGGTGCCGCCCTGCATCCTGGGGCCCAGGCCTGACACTTACCAAGTCCTTGCTCCTCTGGCTGACGGAGCAGGACGGCGAAGCCTATCGCAGAGCCTGCAGCAAACACCAGCACGAGAGCAGCCATCCTCTGAGCATGGTGCAGAGGGGGCAGGAGACCTGCAATGAAGGGAGCAGTGAAATCCCACCGCTGAGGATGGCTTAGAAACACAGAGAGGCCGTGGGTATCCCGGGAAACTGCGAAATGCTGGGAAACCTGTGGGAAGAGTCCTGGGTCTTCCTTGCTTGGGACTGCCCATGAGTGACCGCCACACCCTACTGGGCAGGGCAGCCATTCCGAGACAAAGCACCGGCAGCCGAAACTTGCTGCCCGGACAGAGAGAAGGAAGACCAGGCCTGGTGTGGCATGCGAACACACAAAGCAGATCGGAGATGGCTGGCAGAGTCATGGGTGCAAGCTAGCTGACATTTAACACACCAACCAACTGCCAGGTAGCAACACTAACCCGCCAGAGTCAGGTTCAGCACTGCTTCCTTCCAGCTGATCTCATTGCTGACATTGCAGGAGTAGGAGCCACAGTCCGCCTTCTCCCCTTTCCCAATCCGCAGCACAGTCATGTTTTCAGAGAGCTGGTAGCACCTTTCTGGGGGGAGAGGACGTCCCTCCTTCTTCCAGAAGATGGCATCCACTCTTCCTTTTGGCAGCACGCAGCGCAACTCAATGGGTGAACCTACCAGGCTTGAACTGCACTGGAGCTCAGGCTGGGGCACAGGCTCTGAAAAAGAGATCACAGAGTGGCAATACTCCCAGGAGTGTGAGGCTTCCTTTATACTACCTTTCTGCATAACTCAGACGTCTAAAATTAGCCCTTATTGAGCTGCAAAAGTGCCCAGCCCTGTGGGGAGTTAGCAGGCCCTTCCCTTCTTGCTTATGCCCTGGCTGGCTCAGTGCCCCAGTCAAGCCTGAAGGGAGAGAAGACAGCAGTTCACAGCTGCAAAGTGAACATCCCAGTCCTTGCCGCCGAGCCACCCCAGGATGGACACTACCAGCCCACACGGCCCTCGGAGCTCAGGCATGGCAGTCTGGGCCCAGGGATACGGACCCAGAAGAGCTGCGAGTTGCAGCTGCACTGAAAAGCGATGACAGGGACTTCCCAGAAATTGTCTGCCTGGGGTGTCCTGGGAGGAAAGGGCTGTTCCCACACAGGCAGTGAGAGCCGGGAAGAAGAGGGTGGGTCAAACATGCAATGTGGCACTGCCCAGCTGCCTGCATTTAAACTGGTCAAACTCCTCATGGGCCAAAGCACGCAGAAGCAAGCCTTGCATGCTGGATACCCTCGCCATGTGCAAAAGGAGGGCTGACTCACTGCCTCAGCTAATGCGTAGGTACCTGCACCAGACAGGGCTGCTATTAACTACATCTGGACTTCCACTTAACAGCAACAGCATGCTCCTTATGTCCTTCTTCCCTGGGCACGATGTCCTACGTTCGGTACGCTCACATAGCAATGCTGAGCTCTACGAAAGGGCAATTCAAAACAACCTTAGCTCTCATTTCTGTTTATCTTTCAGGTAAGTTCAGAGACAGAGAAAGGTGAAACTTGTAGGAAGGAAGAAGTCTACAGGCACCCAAGACCTGGGGAACTTCTGTGTGTGTCTGCGGGGAGCCACAGGAGAGCCAACACTCAGCTACGGCTATATGACAGAAGCACCCTCCTGTGAAGAGTGTCTGTAAGTCTGGCTAACCTCACCATGCCTGACCCTGAAGAGATTAGGATGGCAATTTGTAAGGCAGCAGCCTATCCTGTGATTGCCTACCGAGGAGCTCCTGGTCCCAGTCCTGAGGGACCAGCCATGGCCTGTGCCAGCAGGGCAGCTCCTCACTTCCTCAAATTATTAGTGTGACAATCATTTTGCTTATCAAATTTGAGCAGAAATAACCTCTCTGAGGGGATTTTTGTAACATGTACTTTCCTGTTCATGATGAAATAATCAGATAAAAACAGCAGAAGATGAGAACCCAAGCTGGGCCAGAATGTGCCCCCCCCTGTCTCATTCACCCCGGGATGAAGGCACCATGCACCCCTATTTCTCCAAAAGGAAACTCAGCCCACTGCCTGTCTGAGTCTCTAAACACCCTCTAGCATTTCCTAGCAGTGCTTTTAGGGTCTCCAGTCTGTGTCCTTCAAGGCGGTGATGAAACCAGAAAGTCCTCCTCTATTCTGGTTACTGTTCCATATATGCAGACTCTTCTGTCATACCGACTGTCAAATCTTTGTCCATGAAAACCATCTTCTCAACACGTTTGACTTACTGATAACTTCAAGTAAAGTCGTCCTAGCTTTATCCTGCTTCAGATCAACTGTTGCTTTATAGACCCCACTGTCTATCTCTTGTAGCTTTTGCAAGAGAAGGGAGCCATTCTCTGGATAGAAAATCACTCTGCCTTGGTAAGCTGGGTAGATAGTTGGAGACTGTGAATCTGCATAGTATTGCAGGATGAATTCAGGAGTGGTATTTCTTATGAATTCCCACTCAGTGAAGTTTATGTTCTTGATATCTGGTGCATACAACAGCACAGAGGATCCTTCAGCTACAAATCTTCTTTCTGTGATTTCCACTGCTACGGAAGTCCACTGAAAAATCAAAAACAGATCTGGAGAGAGGAGAGATGCCAGAGAAGGATGAGTTAGTGGTGAAGCAAAAGCCAAAGGGCAATTTAAACTGTTTGCACAACTTTTTTTTTTTTTTCAATCAAGGTCCCAACTGTCTTCCTGAAGCACGTTATGCCACATGTCTGACTTCCTCCTGTTTTTTGAGAAAAACTGTAAGATCTTTGTGCACGTTATGTAGACCGTTGTTAGCTGGTTAAGATGATTCCTTGCCCTTTGGAATGAAAACAATGGGAATCTTAGTCCCGTAGGATTTTTCTGCACATCATAAGCTGCAAACAGGGACTGTGCAGCTTCCCCCCCTACATCTTGAGTCGTCCCCTTAGCATCAGAAAGGAACTGCCTTGCTTGGAAACCAAGCTGTGAAATGCGCTTTGTCGAGACTGCTTAGACCTGGCTGCTGAATTATCGGCCTCTGAGAGCTCACCTTTCTGAACACTGTGAAACGTATACTCATATTCAGCTTATGCCTCACCAAGCTCTTAGCAGAAGTTAAGTATGGCAAATCTAGTGCCCCTCACTTTGGCACCCAGAGACTACAGAGGTCTGTGGAAAGTGCTAAATCTGTACATACTGACACACTTCTGGCACTTCTGAGTCACACAGGCAAGTATGCCTCAGGCACGTGGGCTGCTTTTAATATTCAGAGAAATCGGAAAAAGGCTCTTATATAAGGGCATTTGTCTTGAAAATGTTTTCTATTTTCCGCAAAAGAACAGAAGGGAAAATGAAGCTAATGTGGAGAGCATTCTGCGAGCGTGACCCTGAAGCACAGCCTTGGCTGGACCAGACGGAGGCATGGATATCCTGCTGCAGAACGGCTGGCATAAAAGGCCTCAGCAAGCGAAAAGTCACATCGACCAGCTCCAGCCCCCAAACCTGCCCGAACTATCATTCCGGAGCTGCTTTTAGCCCATTTAAAAGGTTAGACTGTTGCTAAAGAGGTACCGAAAGGAAACCTCTGGTCTGAGCATGGAGGAAAGATGAAAGAGAGGAGGGTCAGATATATTCACAGGAGGGTACGAGAGGATACATCATGGTCAGAGCAGAGAAGGAATCTGTGGTGGCCTTGGAGAGACTCCCAGGAAAGCAACCTTTAGGCATGCAATAGAGGACCACTGCCTCGTAAGAGGTGGCAGTAATATCCAGGTACTGTGATGCTGAAGCATTTGAGATCACTGGGGGGGAGGCACCTGCCCTGAGCAGCCTGCCACACTGTGACACTCAGCCAGGAAGCTTGGGATGGCTCCTGGGGCCCATGTCTTCAGCGAGACTGCCATGGCCCAGAGAAGTGATGCGAGGGGAGCACAGAAATGCTGGAGACGCGTGCTCTCAAACTCCCCGGGGGCCGGAAGAGCGGGAGGGCTGCTCTGCAGCACCTGGTGTGAGGCACAGTCTGAACGAGGGACAGATGAGGTGCACCCAGCACGCCAGGGCCCCTCCGAACCGGGGCACCAGCCCGGTACTCACAGCCTGCGACAGCCCAGCGGAGCGGTGTCGGCATGGTGGAGACCTGCGGGCACGTCCACACCAGCGCGAGGAACTGCAACGGGGAGAAGTGCACTCTGCAGCAACCTGCTCCGGGGAGGGCCGTGGCAGGATGGGCTGGCCTGCGAACAACACCAAGAAAAGCTCCATCAGCATCTGCCACACACGCGATGCTCGGGCTGAGCAAGCAGAAGGCCACCCAGCGCAGCGCCTGGGGGGTCTCATCCTTTCCAGCTCGGGGAAATAATCATTTCTGCGTTCAGCTCAGAGCACTGATTTGCCCTGATTAAAAATAGAAAGATCTGCTAGAGACAAACAGCACTGATATCTGATGGCGATAAGACCCACGTGGGAGTAGCAGTTGTTCAGAGGAGGTGTGTGCACTCGGCGGCTTTCTGCTGCCCTCCTCCCCTGCTCCCAGCACCCGCAACTGCAACGTTACAACGCCAGCGCATACAGCCCTGCCTCATCCTGGTAGTACCCATTTACGGACCCACTGGCCATGAAATCGCCCATTCCTGTTTGCATTTACCTCCACAGGTAAATTTTTTTCTTTTTTTTTTTTTTTTGGCAGAGGGATTTCACTGCCCTGCAGTTAAAATTAAGGCTAGGGCTAGACTCCTGTTTTTTTAATTAACCCCTAGCCTGGGACCGGAGGAGGTCAAGATGTCACACAGTCTACTTTAGAAATGAGATGGGGGCTAGTAGGGGGAAAGGCACTGACTTTGCCCCTTCTCATGCAGAGGTGAGGCACGCGGTTAGGCTGAGCCCAGTTCAGTGAGACATTACCTCGCAGCAGCAGCCAGCTTCTTCCATAGGCGCCCACAAAGAGCAGATCAGCATCTGAAAGGAAAGGCATTCCAGTGATTCGAAACTGCAGCGTGGTTTAAAATAAAAAACACACCTACAGCAAAAGAAAAAAAATTCACCCCAAACCCCGATGGACATAGTTTTTAGTGTGTGATAAGTAGGCAAATGCCACAGCTCACCCACGAGCCCAGCAAAAACTACAACAGCACAGGCTGAAAAACAATTCTGGGAAAATCCTCCCGGGAGCTTCGAATTGCAGCCTGCAGACAGGGAGCTGCACAGACGCCAGCCAACCCAAGCTGCTCAGCCCGGACCAGTCCCAGCAGCTGCCCGGCCCGGGGTCCTGCCTCCAAGAGCAGCCAGAACTGGAGGAAAGAGAATAAAGCTTTATTCTGCCCTGGAAGGGCGACCTACAGCCCAAGGACGTCCCCGCAGCTGGAAGCGTTGACAGCACGTCCTTTGGTTTCTGCCTTGCCGAAAGGAATTATAAAAATAATGTTTCAGAGACACTCGCCCGAGGCAAGGCCCCAGGCCCGGCTTCTGTGCAGCTAAAAAAACCCACCTTATCTGAGATGGAGTGGCTGCTGCAGGCATTAAAGCTACATTTATATATGCAAAGTTTCCTATTTGAATATATTGCCTTCAGTGCCTAGGCTCCAGGTCTGGCTTCAGGCTGTCTGCAATGATGGAGCGATGGCTAGTGTGTTGCAATTAACCCTTTGCTGTGCCGTTCTTAGGTCAGCAGGCTTTTGGAGTACATTAAAAAATGGGAATTCATGTTGTAGCATTGGCTCATAGCTAATGTTATATTTGTTCATTAGCCAAAAGGTCAACTGGAAGTGGTGAAAAAGCAGAAAACTTTCTATCTTCTTTCCCTCTGCGAAATGCCTGAAATCCTGGAGGAGAGTTTGTGACTGGGGCCAGTGTTGATGCCTTTTTTGACTGTTTTCTTTGGTATTCTCTCACATAACATACAGATGTTTGGGCAGGAAATGGTCGTGGTTTTTTTTTTTATAGGGAAGTAAGAATTATGTTCTATTTTATAGTTTTTATTTGAAGTTTAGAACAACAGTCGTGGAGACACCAGACACCATCTATGCTCTATAGAGACAGAGAATTTGTTTTTTCCAAGCAAATCCAAATCTGCGCGGCAATGCCCTTCCCACGCAGTGCAACTGGGTGCAGCAGTCTCTGGCACGCCACTGCTTGGCTCCCCTTTCCTCTACAGCAAGAGGCTACAGGCTTGCAGCCTGCCCCAGAAAATGGAAAATAAGGCGTATTTGGAAGGAGGGCATGCAACACAGCTCCCCATCCAAGCGCTGCTGCTCTTTTAAAAAATTAATTCCTCAGCCTCCTACTTTATACCTTCCCAAAATGGATGAAAACCGCCTCAAATTCCTCACTGGAGGAATGGATGAGAGCCTTTGGGTAAAGAAACCTATTGCCTATTTAAGTCAGGGGGTTGGTTAAATCTAACTGCAATGATGGCAGAGTATTTTGTCACCTCTTCAGGAGAAACTCTTGTCTTACAAAAAGCATAACACAGGTGAATACTTGCAGCCTGAGAGGAGGCCGTAAATAGGAAGAAAGACCTTTTCAGCCGGGGTGGTGGTGGTATTTTCAAAAGTTTTAACTGAAATTTGACTGCGATAGGAATCAGACCCACAAAGACACGCCTAAGTCTATCATGTTCCTCCTCTGCTCTGCGGCTTCTCCTCCATGTTTTGTTATCTTTGATATTTATGAAACCCGTGTGGAAAAACGTAAAGCAGAAGCGCAAATAGCCGCAATGTAGACTGCTGGCACTTTACAAAGAGGCTTTTTTAAGGCTGTTTGATGACCTTTACTACAAAGTGTTTATTGTGCCCACTGCTCAGCAGCCACAGGAAACATGTCACATACACTTCAGACTCTTGCCCTGCTTTTAATAGGCATGGGAGGTAAAAGAGCGTATTATGTGGCTTGTATTACCAAGATAGCCAAATAAATGTGCTGTTGTTTCTGCACAAGAGTCAGGACGAAGAAGAAGAGCGTGTCCACACGCAGCACGAGAGAGGGCTCCTAAAGCCTCTCCGAGAGGGGTTTAGGGAAGCGGCAACACCTGCACACGACGTCGGTCCCGGGAGAGCAGCCCCAGGTGCAGGCACGGCGGTGCGCCCCGAGAAGGGCTCTGCCCTCGCCTCTGCACCGCAGCTGCCTTCTACTCCTGTGCTGCTCTGCATGTAACCGTGTCTAAAATTAAACTAAAAAAGATGCCTTGTTTGCATTCTGCGAGAGGAAGCAGCAGCTGTACAGAAAGAAAAACGAATGCAATCAACGACAAGCACACGTGTGCCCGACCTCCTCCGTTCAGCTATCACCCATGCCACGACGCTGAGAAAGTGGAGATAACGGAGAGCCGCAGCCCAGGTACGCTGGCTATTGCGGCTCGCCAGGCGCCGGCGGGGGACTCCCAGGCTCCACGCTCCGCACACAAGGGCCGTCGAGGCTGCCCGGCCCCACGCAGGATGGGGCCGCTGGGACACTGAGTTTGCCTGGAAGCAGCTAAGCTAAACAAATGAGACAACCGGGCTTCCTACAGTAAGGTGCTGTGTCCTCCTCAAACAGACATCAGTTTGAGTGAGAAATCACTAAAAGCAGCCCTGCATGGACTTTCCTCTGGCCTTCTACACTACTAATACTGTAGGAGGAAGAAATAAAAGGTATGCGAGATTTGCAAGGACATGCATCAACTCCCATCCCAAGGAGCGTGCACGCACACATGCACATCCACACACGGAGCTGGCGGTACCAGCTGGCACAGTCAGCTCCTTCCATACGAATGTAACAGAAACATTGCGGGCAAACACTTTTTTTTGCAAACAGAGGTGTCAAAATTGAGCTGCAGTACAGGTTTTGCATGTGCACATGCTCCTTCTGCTCTCCCTTAAAGTCCTTACAGCAGGTTTTGCAGCAAGATTATGGAGAACGGCCTATAAACTTGCTGCGCTAGAAAAAAAAACATGCACATCATCACACAGCTTCAGAAGATCAAATATTAGATTAGCAAATATGAAACCTCGCTCTGAGAGAAGCCTAAATCTACTCTCTCTCCCTAATGTCTGCTCAGGCATGGTAGAAAGAAAAGGGCCGGTGGAGCTGATGACAAACACGGGGAAAAAGGGGAAATGCTACTCACCAGTAACGATCAGCACTGAAGAAAGAAAAAATGTATTCGGACAAAAGCCACGTCTTCCATAAGCAGCAGGAGAATTGTGAAGGCGCCCTATTTTCCACAAGAACGCAGAATTTGGCAGTCTATCCTTTCAAGTCCACAGGAAGCTAGACGGGAGAGGAGCCTAAAGAGAAGCAGCCCACATACCAGTCAGTTGGAGCCCTGCGGGTTTATGCAGCACCGCAGCTCTGACTAAACAAGGCATCCTCCCACCTCAGCAGGGCAGTTGCTCTTTGCCTGCTATGATCAGCACAGGCAAATTAAGCTCCGCAGCAAAGATGGAGATTTCAGGGAGCAAGCATCCAAAATCGCATGTGCCAAAGCCCTCCAGACCAGACCAGGAGCGCCGTGACGAGCTCCTCCACGGGCAAGGGGGCTCCAGCAGCAGCCCGCTCCCAACCCGCATGCAAAGCAGTGCTGAGGGCCTCGCCGGGCTCAGCAAGCCGGGGCTGCAAAACTGGCAGCAAAGGGAAAATGGTCTCTAAGCAGCTCCGTGAGCGGGCTGGAGGGGGGAAGCGCAGCCCCTGGGGAAGTGATGATGGCAGGAAGAGGCCTGGCTGGACAAAGCTGGGCGGCCGAAGCGCGGCGCGGGGAGGCGAGTCGCTCCGGCGAGCGCTGCTGGGGATGCGGGAGAGCCCGGGAGCCGCTCCAGAGATGCGCTGCAAGCAACGGGGCAAAGGGGGAGAGCGGGGGCTGCTCCCGACCGCTGTGAACCCCCCGAGAAGGGCTCGCGTCTCCCCTGCAATGAGGATCTGCCAGAGAGCGCGCTGGCAGGGGCTGCGCGGGGAGAGGCGGGCGCGCGGAGCCCGGGGGCCTGCAGCGGGGGCGCTGCGGCCGTGCCCCCAGCCCAGCCCGGCCCCCTCCGCGCGGCGGCACGGGGCCCCCCGCGCGCTCACTCACCTGGCGGCGGCTGCGCGGGGCCGCGGCAGAGCCCGCCGCGTCGGGCGAGGGGCGCGGAGCGGAGCGGAGAGGGGCAGGGCGGCTGCGCGGGGCCGAGCGCCACGTGTGCGCCTCAGAGCCCGCCGCAGGCGGGAGGCCCTGCTCCCCCCGGCATGGGCGGGAGGCGACCGTCGCCCCGTCGGGGTGCCCCAATGGCGCTCCTGGGGCCTTGGAGGTGACAGAGCTCACCAGATTCTCCATGCGCTTCACATCTCTTGACAAGCCGAGACTGCAGCGGTCCCCGAGCGGGAATCGTGTCTGGGAGCAGTAGTATCCCTGCACGCTGTGCACACAAGCGTCTCTGTCTTTCTCCTCCTGGTACCGCTATCGTTCTCCCTTCCGGCAGCAGGTGTTTGCCCTTCATTCTGTGCTTAGCAACAAGAGCTTTGCTCCTGAGTGTTTGTTCACAGGAGGCGATGCTTTTCCCTTAGATGTCGGAAAAATTCTGTAAGCTTTCAGGCACATCATCTCTCGGTTTCAAGGTGGAGTTGGCCGTTAAGACGACGGTTGCCACTTAAGTGCCTGTGCCAGCTTGATGCACTTTTGCTATGGAGATATCTGCTTTGTGTTGCTCCCCAGCAGGACCTTTAAAGTTGTCCAGGTGCAACTTCAGAGGCACTGTCGGGGGCCTCCATCTCCCAGCTTCCTCCACTTCAGCCATTTTGGCTTCACCAAGGCAGAGCTTTGCATCTCAGAACCACCAGCGGCCTATGCTGTGCCCTGCGACTTGCCCAGACACAGGCCCCTTGCTGGGGAACCCTCTCCCAGCTCCCCCTTTGACCATCTCCACGCTCCTCTCTCCTCAAACAGATGCTCCCTTTTTATAGAGCACCCTGGCCTCCATCCCGAGCAGACACTGCTCTTGGTAAGTCATGGGATCTGGCCCCCCCTCAGTAGGTCTAATCTAGTCTGCTAGATTAAATCACTTTTTTTAAAAAAAACCTTAATGGTATTATGGAGACAACAAGACCTAGCTAACAAAGGCTAAGCAAATGTAAAGTTAATAAGTAATTCATGTTCCCAGCTGCTACCAGGGCAACAGGGAAGCCAGACATAAGGCTCTTTGATAGAGAGATAAACATACATGGTCCATGTCCCCCAGCTAAGCTTTTTTCCATCAATTACCAACTAGAAATTCTTACGACTTCGTGGCTGTGAGGGGTGGGGATGGGGAGAAAGTTTCCTTTGCAAGTCCCATTAATGAAACCTCAGTCTGAGCCATGTTCACTGCCCCTTAGGCTGCCTGTCAGGTGTCCTGCATGCAGTACTGCAGATGCTTGGTTATCTTAGGAGGAACACCTGAAGGAGAACTGCGAGGACATCTTAAATGTCATAGAAATGGATGTATTCTTGCTCCTTACCTCTAAGACCATCACAATCTCTTGTACAGCAGAGCAGGTTGTTCTCAGATTCTGGCAAGCAGCAGAACATCGCATTGGCCCAAGCATTCCTCTATAGGGGCTAGTGCCCCCCTGAAATTAAGTAATGAGTAGTTTGAACTGCTCATTACTGGGTTCTGAAATTCCTGATGGGATGAGGGCATCGTGGCTAAGACCAGCTTAGATATTTGCTACACTCTGTTTGTGAGTTCCTCTGTCTGTTTCTACTCACTGCTGCCCACTTTGATTCACGACTAATTGAAGCTAAGAGCCAAAACGTGCTCTGTGGCCTCTGGCAGTTTAACGTTCCCCAACCTCACTGAACTCTGAAACCGCAGCCTGAGAGTAATCTATGAGTTGCAATTTCCCTGTATCTGCACAGATAAAAACAGCCCAGTTTCTCTGCATGGGCATAAAACTACAGGCAGCTCAGAGTCTACCCCCAACTTCTTGATTTTAGTGGACACTTTTCTTTATGATGCCATCTTTACTTTCTGATGTTCAGTTGCATGCTAAGCCTGAGTCAGGTTTTTGGAGAGGGGTCCCTATAAAGGCCCATTCCCACGGAAGTTAACAGATTTTTCCCATGGATTTGGTAACACAGGTCCAGGAGCTGTTTCCCTGTGCAGGGGGGAGGCTGTCTGTTCAGGCAGGAATAACAGAGGGAAGACTAGATAAAATGTTAATGACAATCCAGACTCCTGCTAGTCACAAGAGGTGAGACCTCCCCTTCCCAGAGCCAGCGCTGGCCCAGACCACAGGCAGGAGGACAGTCCCTGCATCCATAGCATCCGTATCCTGACCTCCCCAAAGGAACACCGAGGAACAAAGCAGTTGCCGTCTACTTGAAACACGCCAGAGCTGGGGCCCTGGTGATAAGCGCCTTCCCTTACGGGCAGCGATGCCAGGGCAAGAAACCAAGCAGGGAGCTACTGCCAGCACTCCCGGACACAGGATCGCTGCTTGTACGGAGAGATTTACATTTAACCAAGTAGATTAAAGAGCATGCTAACATCACGTCATGTCATTGGAAGCAGAGTTATCAGCGGAAGGGAGCTGGACGTGGGTGGTGACGTGGATGGTGCTGCTGGATGCCTGCCTGAACCTCTGAGGGAGGACAGTGGTCCTCTGGCCTCTGGAGACACTGCCCCATTTGCAGAGGGGATGAGTTGTCTTGGCTGTGGGTGGGGATGGGGGAAGGGAGGAAAGGCCCCATTTGGGGTAGCGCCGACCCTCTTTGGTCGGCCAGGCCCAGGACAGGCAGCAAGGGGGGTTGCTGGGCGTGGGTGAAGGGGGAATGGCCAGCACATAGACATAAGGATTAGGGGTAGAGAGCCTGGCCCAACATGCACTGAAATCATCTGTGCACCAGGCAGCAAGCAGGTGGGCATAGCCCTGCCTGGCAGTGGGAAGGGGTGAGGGGAACACATTTGGTTAACCACGTATATTTAAAAAAAGATGCAGCCTCATTATTGCAAGAAACTAATGAAAGTGTGTTTCAACCACTTCCTTACTTTTAAATGCACTCGATTTTAGAGGGAGAAAAATGGAAAATGGGAAATTGAACCCTCAATGTCAAAAAAGAAAGACAGGAGTGGACTTGTTTAATTGCCATTTATTACCGGTATGTGAAAGGCTCAGCCCAGTGAAACTCAGACAGCTACAGACTCACTAAGCATCGACCTCGGAGGATGTTTGGAGTCACTCAGCCAGACGAGAAATACCGCGAGCCTCTAATGGGTAGAAACAGGATCCCTGATGATGGACAGAGACATTTGAAAGAACCTGGAAGGAAGAGGCGGTGGGATGTGTTGAGCATCACTGGAGTCAAACGTTGGCAGCTCCGTGCAGGACTGACCCTGGGCTCATCCTGTTCCTGGAGGTATTCCGTTGGCTCTACTACCACGCATTGAAATCTGCCCAGGGCAGGAGAGCTGGCCTTTGGCCAGCTGCTAATGGTCCTGTTATTTTGATGAGATAGCCTGCATCTCCTAAGTCTGCATCTCCTAGCTGTATGTCACAACGCCCTGCAGCTCTCAGCGTCCCCAGACCCCACGTTAGCCAAAGACCCCAAGCTCTTCATCTTGTCAAGGTCACTCCGTTCCACCTGATGCGGGGTTTGGCTCATAAATAGGGATGGAGACACTGACTGAGCCACTGCCACACCTTGCACAAAACCAGAGCCAGATTGCAGTCCAGTCTTTAAATGAAAGCACTTTGCCCTCTGGCAGCCTCACAGCTCTCCTCCAGCTCCATGGACATCTCTCAGAGCCCCTGAGCTATGAGTATGACCAGCCAAATACATGCTGATGACGGCACGTTGGATAACCCCAGAGAGCTAGGTGTCCCAGCAATCCCAGCAGCGGGTGCTGCAGAGCTGTAGCACCGTGCTCACTGCGTCGAGGGAAAGGGGCATAGAGGCATGATGCCGAACACCTCCTACATCAGGCAGAGGCAAAATGAGGGGTGCAGCAGCCTCTCTCTGTGCCCACCCATTGCATGGCCCACAGCCATATCGAGATGCTACAAATGGCCATGGCTCCGATACTCGTTCCTCTTCACTTGTCTTTGCCCAAGGCTGTTTTGGCTGTGGCAAAGAGTAGCTGAGGTGCTGTTGGTGAGGCTAGGACAAGAGTGGGATGTGCCCCAGGGCTCTCCCATGATGCTCGCACGTTGGCTAAGCCTTGTCCACAGCACCACTGAAACCCAAAGTGCTTGGGAAAAGTCAGCAGGAATTAGGGCTTAAAAGGATTAGTGCTTAATCCTTGAGCAAGAGCTTTGTGGAGATAATTGAGCAGGTGCTCAGGCACTTTGCTGAATGGGGGGTCTCTGCCAGAACCAGCCCCTCATGCTGAGGGTGAAATGAGGTGCTGGGAGGACAGAGCTGGACCACATCTTTCTTTGTGTGTGTGACTTAAAACAAGGCACAGACTAGGTCACATACCCCACTGTTTTCACTTCAAGACAGTCTAAATTTACATGGAACAAGACAATAAGAGATTTACCTGTGGTTGTCCAGCCAATTGGAGTCATGTTCCTCTTTCTGCCATCCCTGAGTTGTGTGATCTGCAAGACAACAAGTCTGTTCCCAGACATCAGGAAAAAGAGCATGAGAGGCACCAGGCACACAGTATAGGATGTTGTTTTGGGAGATGGTGTCTGAAGCTCACTAGGAAAGGGAAATGGTAACTGGAGAGGCCTTTGGGTCCTGAGGTCTTAACAAAGGCCAAACAAATGAGTTTTAAATAATTCACATTGTCACTTGATTATGTGGGGAGAGAGGGATACTACGTTACTGAACAGCAGGCTCTCAGAGGTTCAGGGAAATTAAGGAGCAGGGACACTTACAGCGCAGGAAGATTGCGAGGATTGGGAGGGCGGACACCGCAGCTGTGCTAACCGCGAGGGTGGTCACATCCACAAACTCCGTGCAACCTTGTTCTGTCGTTCAAACAGACAAAATGACGGCACGAAGCTCAGCCCAAACCCAAACCAGAAAGAGAAATAGAAAGCTAAACTGTCCATGTCAAAAAATGCACACATAATGACCATCAAAGGTGATCAAAACTAGATGTCCTTCCGCAAAAGTTTCAAAGGAGCACATGACAAATGGGGAATTTTCCCTGGGAGCCTTCTTTCAGTCCCCTGAAAACCACACTCTGGGAAATTTTTTGGAGGGAGCAGATATAATTCTGAATGGTAGATTCAAAGAGATGTAAGGAGTGTGTACATCATGGGCGAGTTTTAGCCTCAGTATGACAAATCCTTTAGGGCTTGCCAGACCTCGGTGGTCTAAATGCAGGCCCCTAGATAATCTCTTCTCACCGTGGCGATGGTAGATATTCTTTATCAGGAAGCTGGTAGTCATCACCACTGAAACCACCCCTCCGGGAGCAGCATAGCCCATCGTGCGTTGTACTGATGAATGAAAGAAGACAACGTGGCGTTACTGTGCGTTTTTAGGTACATGCAGCAGATGTAGAGCTGGCCTGGCCCATGGTCCATAGGGAGATGTACCCGCTTGTGATTTACAGCTGACTTTTTCACTGCTCCAAAGCTCAGCTATGCTTTTTGTGATATAAAGCTGTCAATAAGACTGCGTTTTGGGCACTTTCTAGTGATCTGACAGAGCTTCAGGACAGGATGAATTACAGCACAAGTAAAAATAAAGTTTTCATTAAAAAAATTAAGTGTGAGATTTTTGGCAAAATAAAAACCCCATTGGCCAGTTTTAACTCCATCCCTGCCATACTCAGTAGAACAGCTCACCTGTTTTGCTTTTGAGATGGATGAGTTTTTCAGGCTGGAACGTTACGGTAGCAGAGACCAGGAATGTTACCACAACCACATACGCAAGGAGGATCTCAGGCAGTATGAAGGCAATAGATGGGCCTGAAAGAAAGCAGCACAAGGGTCAATACCAGCTCTGCATTTGCCCTATTTACCACCTCCATGATTTTGTAGATATCAGTCATATCCCTTTCCCACCATTTCCTTTCCAAATGGAAGAGTCCCTGTCTTTTCAGACCCTCTTAGCAAGCAGTCACTCTATCCCTTGATTATTTTAGATGTTCTTCTGTAATTCCCTCTGTTTCAGGTACCTAGGAAAGACCCATGTGCCCCACTTGTAAAGGGGGATAACTGTATTAATTGCACAGACAGGTATGTAACCAATATGGTCCAGGCCCCTGTTACAAGCTGAGATCACCCATATGCAGCTGGAGGAGGTGCGTGTTGCCCGGGGCTGGGCAGCGTGCAGCTCCGTTCTACACGTTTAGTTGTGGGACCTCCCCTCTCTTGGGCATTACCTTCCGTTCGGACACCCACAAGGCTCTAATTCTCCCAGGAGGCCTTTACCCTGTACATTTTTTTACAGCAGGGATTGCTTTTGCATGCTGCAACCTGCATGGGGCAAAGGAGTCAGGGCTAGGGTCTGTAGAGCACCACAACACAACCACCTCCAGCCCACCTCCTACCTTCCTCTCGCATCCAGAGGATCCCAGCGGTGCTTGCCAGGACAGAGGAGATGCACACCAGCCCGCTGGTGTAGACACTAAGCCATCGCCACAGCTCTCCCCCTAAACATGCAGTGCGGTGCTGGAGTGACTTCCATGACACATGTGACAACCTGCCCCTGCCGCCCACTGCCCACAGCGAGATGCAGCCCGTTTCCCCCAGATGCCACAGGGTAGCTGGGACGTTTGTTGGGAACTGGCCCAGGCGATGTGGGTCTGAGAGGAGATCTGCCCCTTGGGGACAGGAGCGGGGCCCAGCCTGGATGCCCCAGTGGCACCAGGCACCTGTTCAGGGGCTCACGGCCACCAACAGTACCCATGTCCTGACCCTGCACCTTCACATGGCCCTGTCCTGGCCAGGGCCTAGGACTCTCCAGCGTGTGAAGCTGGAAAGGGCTCTGTACCCCATCCTACAGGAGGTCTTTCCACTCCTCGTCCACCTCCTCGGCCAACACACAGGCTGTGACCAGCGTGGCCCCGCTCAGCGTGCCACCCCGATCCCCCGGCAGCCAAAACACTGATGGAGACAGCCAAGATGCTGATTTTTCTCCATCAGCTCCTCAGCAGCTGTTCGCCTGCCTCCCTGCAGCTGGCTACGCTGGGGCAGGTTGTGGCCAAGAGCTGGCTCCCTCCTGAGAGCTTATCACCCTGCAGCTGTCAAACAGAAAAGCCCCGGTGCATGGCCGGGATGAGACCAGTGCTGTCTCATTAGGGCACAAGCACCCAACGGTCTGGACACGTCATCGCCTCTGACTGTGCAAGCAGGAGAGCCATAGATTAGCGGGAGTGACTGGGGAGGCTCTTGGCTGGTGTAATCCTGCTCTGTTTTGTGCTGTGGACTTGGCATCAGCACAGACACAGGGGAAATGTGTCCAGCTGACAAGAAGGGGCTGATTAAATATGTGCTTATTTGGATAGGTTTTAGTACATATGCCTGTATCACTATTTCTCCCTTTGCTGCTGTAATTCCTCCAGTGTATTAAAATGGAGCATTGTAATACAGCTGACTCTCAGTTTTTCCCCACAGGAAAATCAGTTTTTGCACCCTCCCTCCCAAGGGAAACATTTTCAGGGTCTTCTGTTGCAGACTCACTTATTCTTTGCTTTTCTGATTGACAGACGGGAAAAATTAAGCCCCATCCCGAGGTGGCAGCAAAGGCAACAGCAACCACTGCAATCCTCAGCACATCTTGTAAGGCCGGGGAGAGACCTGGAAAAAATCCAGAGAAGCCAAGACTCAGACCACCATAATGCACCATGGGGCTCCTCTGTCACTTGGGACAGACTTGCTTTATTTGCCATCTGGTGGCCAAATCAGTGCTTGCTGTTGCAGACGCTGGTCCATGAAATGTCCAGCCTGTGACAGGTGGTGCCACATGTACCTTGGTCGCTACCCCCGGGGACATGTCCTGCCCACCATCGCCCTGGCCATGGGGGCAATGATAGTCTGGCCAGGCCACAGGACCTTCCTCAAGAGGAAACAGCCAGGTTCCTGTTGCCCATCCTGCCCAGGCTGGACTGCACTCTGCAGCCAGGCAGAAGTGGTGGGAGATAGGGAAATGCTGCTGGTGGGAGATGGGAAGATGTCATGTGGGGCAGTGGAGGCCAGAAAGAAGACCCTAGACAGCCAGGCTGCCTTGTTGGCAGCGCTGTGCCAGGCAGCCACTGTAAGGCTGCTGCACCCTCAAGAAAAGGCTGGGAATTGCTGCCAGTGATCCTACAACGGAGGCATTGGAGCTCCTGTCAACAGCCCAATAGGTGAGCACAATGTCATGGGAGGGCTATCCAAGCTTTGGGGGACAGAGGCAGACAGATGGAGTCAGATCACCCAGCAAACCCTGGGGAGGGATGAAGAGCAGAAAGAGCAGTGGCAGCAGGAGAGTGGGGTCTCTTTGACTTTTCCTGGGCAGCTTGTGGGAAGCAGCAGGTTTCTGCTGGCAATTTTAGCCACGCATGTCATGCCACAAGCCCCAGGTCGGGCGCCAACACCAAGCAGCGATCACCTGCAATGGTCACGTTCAGGGAGGCTTCCTGCCAGCTTATCCCATTGCTGGCGTTGCAGGAGTAGGAGCCACAGTCCGACTTCTTCACCTTCCTCAGGTACAAAACACTGATGCTGCTGGACAGATAGAAACCTCTGTCTGGGGGAAGGGGCTGCCCATCCTTCTTCCAGGTGATGGTGTCCACTCTGCCCTCAGCCACATCACAGAGCACCTCGACAGTGGACTGTGCCTCTAGGGCACTGCTCCGGAGCTGAGGGTGAGACACGGGCTCTGGAAAGGGGACAGAAACACCAACATTTCTGTCAGACAGGACCTGGAGCATCTGCAATGGGGAGCTGGTGGGAATCAGGGGCACAATTCTCTCTGCAGCATCCTTGAGTCTGTAACAGTGCAAACGCAGGTACCTTTCCATGGGCAGTCCTACAGGCAGGTATGTGGCACAGACACAGCATCATACAGGGCTGCTCTGCTTTCTGTTTTTTCTTTTTTCTTAGAAGTAGTAGGGCTGAACCAGTTTTTTGCATCTGGGTTAATATAGGGCATTCTCACTCTCACAAGATGAGAAAAGAAAGAGGAAAAGGCCTCAGTCAGATTTCTGAACAGTGGAATGGAGACATGAGTGGTGAAAGGTTGTGAGGACATTATGGCAGCAAGTACAAAGAAAGGAAAATGCCAGAGCAAATTAACCTGCAAAGTGAAGTGGCAAGAGTGATATTATGGAGGAACCTGTGTTATTTAAAATATACTCTTATCACCATGATAGTGGCTGGCACCTATGAAGAGCAAACAGCCCATCAGTCAGCCTGGGGGCTCCACTGCCGTTATGGTAGGAGGGGGAGATTTTTTGTGACTTCTCCAGAAAGCCCACACTGATGGACATAGCTCCATCAGCTCTCCTAACTCCCCCTTGCAAAGGATGCCTGAGGTACATTCTGCAGGTGATGCAGCAGACACAGAGCATCCTGCCAGTCCTTTAGTCCTCTGCACTGGAAGTAGAAAAAAAGAGAGCAAATGGTCGTTCCAGGATGGAGTCCTGCCCTCTGTCACATCCACAGGCCCCAGAAGGTCTCTCAGGGCCAGAGTTGTGCCACAGAGTTGTGAAACCACAGAGTTTCCTCCCTGGCAAATGTTTGGAGCCTCTTCACCAGCTCTCCCTGGTGCATGGCAGGTTGAAAGAAGGAAACTGCATGATCGGTACTCTAGACTTAGCTCAAATCCCTTCACCCAAATTCTTGGCCTGGCCAATGGTCCATACACATTCAAAAAATACCACTGCTCTGCTTGTATCCATCACCTCGCTCTTCCCTCCCATACCTGCCACTTACTGAGGACTTCCAGCTGGATTTTGAGGCTCTCCCTTTCTCCCAGGTTGATGGTCACTTTGTAGATCCCACTGTCAGTTTCCTGTACGTCTTCCAACAAGAGAGATCCATTGGATGGATGGAAAATGGCTCGACCGACATAAGGTGCATGGATAGCTGGGCTGTGTGAGCCCCCGTAGTGCTGCAGGATGGAGCGGGACTCGGTGCCGTTGAGGTACTCCCACTGCACGGAGTGTATGTGTGTGACATTATCTGGCACAGGAAGCAGCACCGAGGATCCCACAGCAGCAGCTTTTCTTTCCAGAGGTCCTCCCGCTCCTGCAGCCCATTGCAAGGACACTAAGAGCCCTAGATGGAAGAGGAAGAGAAGACAAGCTGGGAAGACAGCAAGTCAGCGTGGTTCGAGAGAGGCCGGCTGTGATACCCCCTGGGCCAAGGTTACGCAAGTGGACCATTTGGTCAGTGGGTGAAAACCTCTCACAAAGCCCTTACCATTGCTGCGTGCCATCCTGCCAGGCAGTGAGATATCCCAGCCAGAGCTGAGAGAGGTATTTGGGTGTCATTTCCTAGTCTGTGCGCAGAGGGACTTTCCAATCCTGACCTAATTTCCATGGACTCGTTCCAAATTCCTGATGTCGTCTGGGGCTGAAAGCCTCCATCCGCTCCCAGCACGCCGGGATGGAGCTGTTTTCCCAGCGTGCAGGGCAGCTGCCGGGTTTGCTGTGACTCAGGCTGTAACTGAGGCTCTGTGGACTTCAAAATGAGCAGTTGTGGGTGGAAGGACTCCTGGGGAGGCTCAGGCCATCCGCCCAGCAGAGAGATTGCAGCTCCAAGCCCAGACTGGAGTAAAGAGCTGCCATGGCATCTCTCGGCCTGCATGAATTTCTAGGAAAGCTGGGCAGAAATAACTACTCAAATCCTTGCTTGTAAAGTGGAGTCTCAAAAAAAAAAAAAAAAAAAAAAAAAAGGTGAGGTCAAAGAGTTCAAAGCAGGGAGCCAGCCTTAGGCAGTTGAAAAGAAAGAAAGGGCATTTATTTATGAACTACCCAGGCAGAGGTCCAATTAATTTGTCTGTGACAAACCTGGTGTGAGAAAGATTCCTGTGACTCCCAGAGGCTGCTCTGAAGGAGATGCTAGGATTTTTGCTAAAAGTCATCTTCTCCACTTCCAAGTTTTTAGTCTGACCCTAGTGCAGGAGCGTTGCAACTGAGATTTACTGAAGATGAGAGGGGGGAACTGGCAGCAGCAATCCCAGCCTCTGCTGAGATGACCAACGCCAAGCAATCACAGTCACATCTCCCGACAAAGGTGACATCATGAAAACATGTTTCCAGCACCCAGGCCCCAGACACGCAGGTGTCTGCAGCAAAACGCCGGAGAAACGCTCGGCATGTGAGCTGTATGTCACCTCCGCCCTGGGAACAGCTGGTTCAGACCAGCGCAAACTCACCAGCTGCACAAACTGAATTTACTCTATCCACTCACGGTGTTTCAATTCTAGCCCTGATAAGCACATATTTACACTGCCTCCTGCTGTTCACGAAAATTATTAGGATTTTATCCCTTCTGCTTTGACCAGTTACTTCTCTTAGCAATTTTGCAGGGAAGGTGGGACAGAAAACCAGCATAAAAATCCAAAAAAATCAAGTTCATTTGATCATTTTCCTTTCTTAGGCTAGTAACCTTGAAAAAGAGCTCTCAATTTTCACTTATGTGCCCTGAGGTCCCCAAAATTGTGAGAAATGTGTGCAGGAAGGAGAAACAGTTTTACAACTGAAAACCACTAGAAGAACACTATTTATATAGTATGCTGTCCACATAATGAACAGTAGCGGTACCGTTAGCACAAGATAAAAGAAAGTACTTAATTGCAGCTGGCCTTTTACAAGGGTATCCAAAGTTCATCTTGTAGATACTCAGAGCTCACTAATAACACAGCATTTGAAAAACTGGAGGTACTGTAAGGGGTTCCCTTTCTGCTTTAGGTGCTGATCCTGAAAACATTTGTACCCCCATGCATGTATAAAGACTGCAATGAGATTATTCACATACAATTGTGATAAATTATGAGCTATTACTTACAGGAATCGCAGTATAATTCTAGCCACAGAAGACTTTTAGGCTTGGCACCATGAGCAACTCTTCTGGTTCTTCTAGCTCCTCTGTCTTTGGACAGCAAAGCAGAGATGCCCTTCCTTTTGTTTTCAGCTTTTCAGAGGAAATGCCCAGTGTAAAAAAATCTAGCCTGTGTGGATCAGGTGCCCATGTACAATTGCAAAACACCACAGAAGTCACAGGCACTCCCCCAGTTTACCCCAGGTGAGGATCTGGCTCAGAGCCCACTAGACAGCATCAGCACTGAGCCCGGGGACAGTTTACCTGCAAGGAGCACCCAGCCGGTCCCCAGCAGCTCCGACAGCTGGCAAACCAGCATCTGTTGAGGAAAGCAGTTCAAAAATTGCTGTGGTTTTAAAATAACCCCGCAAAGGTCGGGGGTCGGATGGTGCAGAGAGTTTTCACAGTCTTAAGTTCTGGATTTCTGATGCTCACGAGGGCAGTGCCTTGGACAGCCCCAGCCCCAGCCCCAGCTCGCCTCAAGCCCAGACTCACTGTTTTCCTCCCAGTTGCTCCTCTCCTTTCTTGCTGCCTCCTCTCCTGTCACTCTGCCAGGGAATCCTTCCTGGGAGGCTTCCTGGTCACAGGCAGCAGCTTCACGCGCTTGCTTGGAGTGCTCTCTGATCCCAGCAGCAGCACGGTGAGCAGAAGCTGGCAGCTCACCAGCGCTGTGGGCTGGGTGCACAGGAGGGCAGAGCTGCCTGATCATTCCCTGCATCATGGGAGTGAACAGCAGTTCCCTGGCGCTCAGACCCAGGAGGGCCTTTCCTCACCTCTCGTTCGCTGGTGCCCACACGACAAGACGGAGACAGATGCTGAGAAGGCCACTCAGCCATTGCACAGCACATATTGCAGCCCCATGGGAGCAGGATGGACAGAAACGGCAAGGCACCTGAGAAGGGCCCCGTCGCAAGAAACACCAAGCTTGATTGCTAGGCCAAACTGGGGGGGAGAATCAGTCCCGCTCCTGTTCTAAGAGGTATTTCTTACTTCTGTTCTTGCAGCAGTAAAAATTGCAGCTGATGTCCCAGATTATTTCCATGCTCTGAAGACTGTAAGGGTTATCCCCCTCCCCTTCTCAGACTTCAGGAACCCTCTGTCCCATCTCCCGAGAGGAAGATCCCAGTTCCCTGGCTGCACGCTGGCATGAAGAAATCAGCTTTGTTAAGGCACTGGGGGTGGAAGATGGGGACCGGAGTTGCATATAGGAGGACTGCTGTCTTGAATCAGAACAGAAGGTGATCTCATGGTCTGGCCTGTTTCTAGTAGCGGCCAGGGGATCAGACAGACTCTGAAACACTTGTGTCTCTGCTAGTGGCTTTTTCTTCCACCAAAGCAGATGCAGACTGGGGTCATCCACATCCCTCAAACTTTCTGCAAAGGGAATTTCAGTTTAGAAGAATGACATTCCTGGCATTGAAAAGGGAGAAGAAGCACCTGGGGACCAAGTTTTATGCTCTAGAGCAGGACTGAGGAACAGAGAAATGAGATATTTGTGAAGGTTTGAGCCCTACCACCTCAGAGAGCCAAGGGAAGCTTTCCTGCCTTGCGGAGCATGGCTGGTCTACAGTGCTGTCCAACCCCTCTATACCAGCAAAGCTAGAGCGAGATGGCTGCTGGGACTGGGCAGTTGTGTGCCCAGTGTTAGGAAGTGATGGGTGGATGCTGATGTTGTCAGGCCTAGATTGGGCACTGACACCATGGTACCAGGCTGTTCCACTAGCCTTGTCTGCACGTTCTCCTGCTAGCCAGGGAAAGCACCCCGGCTCCGGGCCTTCTGCCTGCCAAAGCAGACCCAACACACATGCTGAGATCAGCACAGCCCATTATTGTCCTGAGTTAGGCTTGCATGCCTTACTGTCTCTTTTCCCATTTCTTGACCTTTCTTTTCTCTGCCCCAATCTCCTTCCAAGCAAATAATCTGCCTGCAGTTACTTTTTCTGCGTTGGTCCCAGTTTTGCTGCTTCCACACCTGAATTTAGCATTGCTGACACCATTATCTAGGCAATCGCAGCCTTATCTGGTATTACTGAATCAATTACCTAGGCTCTGTTCGTCTTGCAAGACTGTCCCTCAAAGGCCCTCAATGCTCTCCTCCAGTTATGTGTGAAGTTCAGCTGTTTCTCACATCACTCCCCTTAACCACTCGTGAAACCCAGCCATCCCTCACGACACCAGCTGTAACTTTTGAGACGTCTCATGCTATTATCTATCACACCCGGCAATTTCTCATGTCCTGTTCAGTAGTATTCCACATCCTGTTTAGGCTGCTTCGCCTGAGGCCCAAGCTTTAGTCTTAACTGTGTCGTTTACTTGCAGCCCTACCTAGCAGGCAGGACAGGAATTCTCAAACAGGAAGGGCAACGACCTTTAAGCTGGTCTACAAGGCAGCTTATAACTAACTCAGTAAAAACCATAACTAACTCAGTAAAAACCATATGCCAAGCCAAATGAGCCTGGGGTTCTGGCTCTTTTAAAGAAGAGGGTGCTCCCAGTCAGAATGTGCCTTTCATATTCTTTTGTTGACAATTCTGCATTTTCATTTTTAATTTAACTCCTCTTTCTCCCTGTGCCCAGCAAAATGCAAGTTCTCTGTTTCCATCTACTCAGTTCCTCAAGGAAGTGCAGAGTATTTGCTGGGTCATAGCATACATCAGTTAACATTTTGTCATAACAGTTCAGATCTGCTGCATTCTGTGTACAGTTTACTGGAGTTTGAGACAGCTGAAAAACTGAAAGCAATGGAAGGAAGTGTAAAGACACTTACAAAACACAAGCAGGAAAATGCATCCATCATAAGGAGCAACAGCTTTGTCTGTTCCTATGAGTTTCCCACGGAGAGTCCCTCCTTAAAGTAGCACATTTGTTAAGTATCTCTTGGTAGCTGCAATGGATGCATCAACGTGAACGGTGAAAACTGGGGTGACAGTTCAACCTATGGCTTCTTTGGAAAGATGTTACGGAATGAAGCTTTTGTTCTCCAGGCAAATGTTTCCTCTGTTCCCAGGAAGGATGAACTGCTTTAGAGGAGTATCGCCAACCCACCGTGTACCCATCATCCATACCCATCTCTTCATTTAACTATGCCACAGATTCATTTTTATCAGTCAGACCACTCTGTCCATATTACCCCTTTCACAGGTTTTTTGAAGGAAAACTTCTCCACTTAATCTTACATAAACTAAATAAAAAACAAAGCAGATTTCTGTTGGTGCCTAACTCCTTTCACAAATATTTTAAAAGCTTTTCTAGCACTTGCATTGCACCTAGCACCTTTTGAGGAGCTGGCAGAGACCAAAAAGAAAACACAGCAGGGAAAAGCTGTAATTATTAACAAGAGACTCATACCATGAAGAGGAGTTTGCACACATGCTTCTTTGGGCCAGTGCAGCTTATTATGGTGGCAGAGAGATAGAAAGAGCGGCTGACCATCAGCAGAGTGCAACTCATGCCACAGACTCTTCCTGAAAGTACAGCCTCAATTCCCTCACTCTCCCCATTCCCATGCTGCTACAACCTGAACAGTCACAAAGTGATGATCATCCATCTCTGCTAGAAATCAAAGGTGTTTCAATGAAAGAGAAATGTGATGAAATTTTCCAGCTGATCTCTGGAAATCCAGTCATCCAGTTGCAAATGGCTCTTGGATGCCCCCCAGTATCCATATAGGCACTCAGCTGAGGTGTCTGCAGAGAACTTTGCTTATGGGGCTCCCCTAAATTCTCTGCCTAGGGTTAAAAGAGAGAAAAAAACAATCAATCAGTAGAGAGGAGACTTCACTGGATCAAAGCTAGCAAAAAAGATGTTGCCTGGAGTCCCAGCTCTGGAAAACCAAGGAACTGCAGGCTCTTCCAGTCTGCTTACAGAGAGAGCTGTGGCTTGAAGTCTTGGTGGACAACTGTAACCTTGACTGTGCTATGTTCATCACTTAAAACTGTCTCACATAGCTATGATATGCATCCGATAGGGTCTGAGAGACCCCTGCACAAGGGACAACTGTTAAAGTGTTTTTCTCTCTAAGCAAATAGTGCCTCAAAGGATGATATTCAGCCTAATGGGCCTGGGATGGGTTGAGATGCAGAAAAATAAACTGTGAAGAGCAGCAATGCTATTGAGGGGATTGGTGAACTACTTGAAGTCTTTAAAATAAAAGGCTGCCTACATCCAGTGGGAGGGATTGTGTTCTAAGATGTGGCCAGCACACAGCAGAGCACCTGAGAAAGAGATCTGCAAGAACTTAACCCTTTGCAGCCACAAGGAAAACCACACTGACCTTTAACGAGCTAGCAAAGAAGGGCCTGGGAGGCAGAAGCCTGTGAAGAAGCTACCTTGTGAAGGAAATGCTGCAGCAGTCTCTAAAGCCATCGCGTGGGCTACGTGCAAGCACTGGAGGGATGGGTTAAGAAGAGAAGAAATCCTTTCCTTGCTGGCAGCAGAGGATTAGCAGGATAGCAGGGCCCCAGGAGAGGTGGAGAAGAAGACAGAAACAGGGAAGCATGAAGAGCATTGCAGAACAAATGTGGTCAGCTCACAGAATGGTCTGGGTATTTCTATTATCCGTGCACTGGTTGTATGTAGGTGTAATAGCACTTCACCTCTTGGAAAGGCTCCATACTGGCACCAGGCAGCTTCGACAAGACCCGAGTCGCAAAGTGAGGATTTAATCACATCTGAATTGCACGTCCTTACTGCAGACATCCAGAACAAAACAGCAGCTCACACTGTGCACAGCTTCAAGGCAATGTCTGTTACCTATTTTGCTCTACCCCTGCAGGCATTCAACATGGCACAGACAGGCTCTGTGTGAACAAATACCCTGAGATCATCAGAAGTACAGCCTAGGTACCACTGCACAGGGCGGAAGGAAGAGGACACTACAAGGACAAAGAAGATAAGGGAAGGCATGAGCATGCACTGGGATAGCTACACCCTGCAAAAAGTGTTACCGCACAGAGCCACAAATCTGCAGATGGCTAGGGCTGCTCCTGTCTCTTGGTATTGTCTTCTGGGAAGCAGCAGTTCAGTCTGGGATGTTTTTGTAGCACAGTCCGTGGTTTTCTCCATCCAGATATCCTTGGCCCAGGAGGGAGAGGCCATTCAGTGAGACCTGGAGTTTGTGTTTCTAAAAGACTGATGGACGATGAATTCATTCTATAGAAGGTCTTAATGTTACTACAATACTGAGGCTATCTACCTGGTGACTTGCCAAGCATAGGGGAAGCCAAGTGGTTATTCTGCCAACTCTGTCAAACTGAAGATGAGCTCCATGGCTGCCCACAGTTGTGAAGGACCTGATCTGCATCCTGAGCAATCTTTCTGTGTGTTTCCACATCCCTGAGGAATGGCGTCTTCAAAGGCCTTCAGTAGTGGGGCAGAGATAGACCCCCAAGTCTGCCGAGAGGACTGTCAGAAAGGCAGCGACTCTGTATGATTAAGCCTGAGGAGTGACAGCCATATTTCCTGTGTGTTTGTTTGCTCTTTCTTCCCTTTTTTAGTACTTTCCTCTCTTCTGCTATTTAAGGCCTTACGCTAACCACAGCAATGGCTCTGTTTTTACCTAAGGCAAGCTTTCTGCATTTGTGGTTCTATTAAACCACAAAGTATTTCTGTTTTCTGGAACAAAGCTCTGTTGTCATGAACACCAGCTTTACAAGAGCTGAGCAGCCAGGCAATGAGACAGGGTTTTACCCCGGGCCAGGAGAGGAACTGGTGTGCTAGCTACAGGATATTCACCTGGAGATGCAGGTGGCAGGCAGAGAAAGCTGCATTTGCCACTGTGTGTCTTGTTGTAGAAAACATTTCTTCCCTTGCTAAAGGGAGGGGACCCCCGAAAAGGAAGACGAGAAGGCAACAGCAGTGGTTTCTGTGCTATCTCCAAGCGACTCCTGCCTTGCCACCCGGCTGTCACTGCATGCTCTGAAAGGGACTGTGGTTTTAAAGATGCCTGAAAATGCTGGTGCTACTAGAGATGTGGACTTTTGACTTTAAACTAGAATTACACAGTTCTGCTTTCTTCCACCTACATATGCCTAGTTTTATGGAAATGACATTATGTGCCAGGAAATCCATTGTACAGAAAGCCCCATCTCCTGGCACTTCACAGGGACATTTCAAAACAATGGTGGAGGCAGCTATTGCGCTGCGATCCTAAGGTAAAGCTAATCTAATTGTAGGAAGAATATGCACAACAATTATTTGTAACACTCCTAAAAATAAGGATGACACCTCAGTCCAAATAATCTTCATATATTCTTTTAATATGACAAGACCATTGGCAATGAACCTGAGACACATGATTAAGATCCATTTAATGTTCCCTGTTACCCCTCCAGTTAAGGTGAGTCTATGGAAGTAAGCTTCCCATGGACCAAACTGATGATCTGCCTTTGTCTTATGAATCTTTCTCTTACGCTGTGTGTCTTTGTACTCTCAGGAAGTATCAAGAAGAAACTAAAACCAGCTCCTTCCTCAAATTTAAGAGAGACTGCAGATCGAGGCAAACTAAGGCATTTCCATACTTGGTAGCTCCAAATCCTTTACAACCTGCACTCACTGTGCAGACTAAGAGCTGCTGGAGTAAGAGCACTGAGGGTCACATCAGCAGAGACAGTCAGTGACAAAAACATCTTCTCCACTTTGAAACAGGACTATCTTTAGCGAAGTTCAAGGCTCCCACTTCAGGCAGCTCCGCAGTCGCTGCACAAGACGACAGTGGCCAATCTGGTCCTGGTGGATCAGAGAAGGTTGCGGACATGTACACAACCTCTGGTGTTGCTCTCAGCTGTGGCTGTTCAAAGTTGTCTCCAACTCTGGCATAAACAGTTGCTATATCCCTCATCATGGTGCTTTCCATGGGAGACTCCTCAGCATTTGAGACCTAGGTAAGTGCAAAGAAAACAGAAAAGATAAGAGCCTTCTCCAGAGGCTCTGTCAGGATCAGGCAGGGTATAGAGCTACTGACTCGCAGTAGACATGGAGAAGTTGGCAGCAGTAGGAGCTGTGTAAAGCTGTGATGGCTTTACATACAGATACATTACATGCACGGGTACACAGATTTGTGAGAGGGATGAGGAAAGCTTGGTTCCAGCTCCATCTACATGAAAGCAGAACTGGTGCAGCCTATCAAGTGCACATGACAGTTGCCCTGCTACTCCTCCCATGTATTTTGCCCATGGATCTCTCAGACAAGACCAGGTCCTGCCTCAGGCACAGTTTGCAGAGCAGACTAGAGAGATCTATGGACTCTGGAAACAAGGCTAAAAACCTTTGCTGAAGTGTTGTTGTAGTTCCTGAGACAGAGAGTATACAGTGGGGAATGTAGCCTCCACCCTAGCTATTTTTGCTGGAAAAAATCACAAAGCCTTTTTTGCCTTCTTTGTATAGAAATTACTACAGGAGAAAGCTGGTAGGATCTGCAAGAGAGACTCTCTGGAGTATCTCAGTACTTCTGGGTCATCTGCCAGCACCATGGAGTCACCTCCTATGGATTCCCAGTGTTGGGCAGAGAAGTGACTTGAGCCGTCTGACTGACGTCTCTCCCTTAGGTTTCTTTATCTCTTTCTCACTGCTTTATTCAAATTTATAAGATGTCAGCAGCATTTTTTCATGGGTAAAACCCTGTGTGAGATGAGTCCCTAGGTCACCCATACCAACCCCTGAAGAAGTGCTGTTGCATAAATTTATGAGGCTAGGAAGCAAGGAAGGATGATTATCTGATCTTTTCTCTCCGTTTAATCATTCTACCTTTTGTCTTGTTGCTGTTGGCCGAAGCTGGCTCCAAGCTTCTCAGCCATGAAGGTAAAATTCAGGTTGACGCAGGCAAAGCCTGAAGCTTGGGGTCTGAATGGGAGGGAGGTGGAATGGAAGCGAGCAGCTCGAGTCCAGCTGGGGGAAGGGGCAGGTGCTTTTTAGCCTTCCCTTGGAATAATGAATTAACTTCCTAATTTTATATTCACAACCTGGTTCTTACAGTTCAGTACATCTTAAGCAAGCCAGCAGTTAGCAGTTACCCAGCTGCCTGTGTCAAAGTGCTTTTTTATTTTTTTCCTGTACCTCTTGTTGTCCAGTGATTCTTGTTTTCTTCTGTTGAACTGCACCTAGGGAAAGGAGACTTACATTTTATTATTTGACAGACACACAAACAGTCTGTATCCTCCTGTCTCCTAGTGCTAGCGAACTAGGATTACTCTATTGACACTTTCTCCAGGGTTGTAATGTGGATTTTGCCTTTAGGATAGAGATTTCTGTAGCTACTTTCTCTAAGTACAAGGAAAATATCTACTTGGAACTGAAGAAATTTGTTTCTTGACAAATCCAACTGAAGGTACCTGCAGGGATGAAAGTTTTGAAGACATCACTGATGGAAGCTGTGGAGATATGTGTGTCTTCCTGGTTTATTTTATTTTAAAGTGGAAACATCCTCAGGTATTCTCTCTCCAACTGGAATTTTAAAGTAACTACAATAGTGTAGTCATAACTACACTTAGAGGATGCATTTTGGAGTGCATGAAATTGTACTTATTTTATAGAATAGGTATATTGCAGTATCTTGATTCTGGTCTTAGCACCAAAACATGTATGTTCTCCAGAAAACTGTTGTCACTGGGAGTGCAACAGAGCCATGCCATGCAGCTATTACGTTAAGCTGCATCACAGCCTTTAAATACAATCAGTGACTCTTGAAACTGAAGGAGGCAACACATTTCAGGGGACTCCTTATAGAAGGAATAATTTTGTAATGAAGAGCAGAACACAGGTCTCACCAGAACCTTCCACTAGCTTTATTCCCTAGAATAGGTCTGGAGGAGCTGGAGGCAGCAACTTCAAAGCATAAAATGCAGGAGCAGATCCACTTACCCAGGTGCCATATGCAGCAGAAGAGCAGGAATAGCAGAAGGAAGGAGATTAAACAAGAAGAAACTCCAATTATGTAGGTAGAGATCTGGCTTGAAATTTCCTTTCTTGGGTCATTATGGTCTGACATTTGAAAGAAAATAGGTGGTGTGAGTGTTTTCTGAAGGAATAGTTGTAGTCGTTGCAACACATTTTCCAGAGAACATGCCTTCTGAGTATAGTACTCTCCGTGTGACCAGAAAGCAATATAAGTAGATGGAGAGCAGCACTGTGGATGCACAGGTTAAAGCAAATATTTAATTGCAAAAAGCCACCCACATCTACAACCCATCTATGAGTTTCTTTTCCTGCGCTAACTGATTGCACATCTAAGCAGCTGTGTTGCCTCCGCTTTGGGCGGCGTGTGCCTTGTGGGCTGCACATGCTGTGCTGTGAGGGGGCTGCTGTAACTCTGAACCAGACACCACAGCCCTCTTCTCCCCTCCTGGAGCTAGTCAAGAAAATATTCTGAGGAATACTTCCATCCTGAAGCAGGGAAAGCATTTTCCAGTCCTTCCCACAGAACACAGAGATGTTTAGTGCTACGTCTATAATGGTTTGGAGTGTACCACGGTCAGATACTGCCATGCAGATTGTAACATTTGCTTTGTACACAGAATGGCAGCTGAGCTGTGGAAGAGTCATCACTGCAAATGAAGCACTGTTTCACACCTTGACACATGGCAGTGATCCAGACGAAACCAAGGAAGGGTATTGGAAAATTACTGTATACAAAGTCAGAACTATGTTGACCATGGAGAGTGTAAACCAGGCCAGGAAACAGCTGGAGAAATGGGGAAAAAACAACAGGCAAAGCCAGAAACAGAGATGGGTTTAATACATATCATCAAGACTGGGTGGCAACAGTGAATAAATAACGCAAACTCTGCCAGGTTACAGAAGGAGCCCATCCTGTCAGAGGAACCAAGGCTGCCAGCTTGCCTGACTTCCCTGCGATGCTATCTGCATTTTGTGTGTACATGAATAGCAAACATTCGGTATACTTTTATTAGCCCATCTGGCCACAGATTTATTCCTGAGCCCTTTATTCTCCCCAGTGAATATTGAATTTCCTCCAGTATAAGAGCCAGATCCAGCGGTTAGGTTTCTCAGCCCATTCCTCTCAAATGTTTTGATTAATATTAGATAAACATGAGGCTGGTGAAACACCATTACTTATTTAATGATAACCAGCTACACAGGAAGCCCTTATACTTCTGATTTAACCTAGCAAAAGGGGGCAGAATGGATTTCCTGCCATAAATAGAAGAGCTACTTACAACACCACATATGACATCCCTTGAAATCCTGTCTTCACCGCAGCAACATATCTCTTGGGGAAGCAGGACAAATATCCTATCAGCACCCCCTCTTCTTCCTGTATGCATTGCGAGGGCAGTTTACGTGATGTCTGTGCTGAGCACACTTTCACACTCACACTCACCTGGATTTTTAAGGCTGCAATGAGGGTTGTACACAGTTAAGGTGATGCGCCAGGTTTGGATCTGCTGTTTGAAGGTGACGCTGTAGACCCCGCTGTCCCTGAGCTGCAGGTCCCGGAGCAGCAGGGATGCGTTCTCAGGGAAAAGCACAACACGACCTTGGTATGCGGCGTGTGGGAAATGTTTTGCAGAGCAGTGCTTGGGAGCCCCCTCAGCACTCAGGGAGCAGTTCAGCACCGTGCAGGTGACAATTTGCTCAGAGCGGTTACTGAATGTCCAGTAAAATGGCAGTGGGAAGTGAGAGGAGCTGCTGAGTTTGTAGGAGACGGGCAGGAGCACGGACTGGCCCACAGTGCCATTGACCGAATCCTGAGGGATTTCAGCGATCAAAGCCAGGTTTTCTCCTGTAGAGAACAAGAAGAGGCAGATTAGCAACATCACTTCATCCTGATGTGTGAGAAGACAGACTATCCATTACTGCCTCTTCTCTTTTTCAAACACTGCCCAGCAGGGGTATTTTCAACACACTTCACTCCACCAACGCATTTTCTGCAGCTTCATCTGTGGAAAGCAGTTCTCAGTAAAATGCAGCCACCACATCCATACCTATGGATTTTACAGCGAGACCTGAGCTATCACAGTAAAGAGGGCTCTGTCCCTCCGGAGCTTGTAGAGGACAACTTGGGCTGTGAGTGTTGAGACTGCCCATGAGCAGGGGCAGCAATCCCAGTGAGGGCTGAAAAGCACAAGTCAGTTGGTCTTGGAGATGGACTTAACATAGCCAGGAGCTCCCAGCATTATTTTCCCCCTGGCATTGAAGCACATTGCACCATTTTATGGCCAGATGTACTTTTCTGTATATCTACATTTGAAGGTGCTGTCAGTCTTCACGCCTCCTCACCCCCACTTGGGGAAGGATGAGGCGAAGGCACACTCCACCTCCTGCTCTGCAGCAACTTGCGGGTGGAACAGCCTCTGCCAAGCAAATCCCACCAACAGCCTGTCAGGGACTGATGCCACTGCAGGTTCCTGATGGCACAAGCCAAGAGTGGGAAGGTTCCTTGTCCCCTTCCCTGGACACAACTGAAGAGGAGAGCTGCACTCAAACCCTCACAGCAGAGCAGGTCGTGGGTCTGGGAAAAAAGCTGTGAATCTAACCCACAGGCTTAGTTTCCAAGCCCATTTTTAAGAATGAACAGCATTTGTATGCTTGGAGAAAAGCTCCCTTCCCTGCACACTGGGATCGTGAATGTCTCCTTTCACGAGGAGCCACCTGAACCTTACCAGGTGCTGGGATGGGGAGGGCTGAGAGCAGTCTGTGGGAAAGAGCAGACCTTCAGGGCAAACACTTACTGTGAGTTCCCTGGATGGCTCCCCAGGGAGCTGTGACTCTGACCCAACCAAAGACAAGCATCTGGTGTCACTGCCTGTATTGCCCATCCACAGCACCACGCAGTATTTGCCGGGTTGCTCCCCTGTGGCGTACCACATCTCCCCAGGAGTTTTCAGCTCAGCCTATCCCAGACTTACCGAGGAGCAGAAGAATGGAGCCAAAGCTCATGCAGTGCCAGCAAGACAACATTTGCTCCTGGTTCTTGGAGATGCAGGTGCTGCAGAGCTCGCAAAATCTAAGCCCCGGCTCGCACTGCAAGGGAATGGAAGTTCTCACTGTCCAGTTACCACACCTCTGGCACGGAGTCACTAACCACCAGCTCAGGGGAAGTAACCACTCCGTTGCTCCAGCAGCATTGGCCAAGGTCTCTGCTGAGGCAGCAAGTGAACATCTCTGAAATTTTGCCTCAGCTTAGGAGGAAGTCGCTGACTCTTCCTTGGTCTCCCCTCTGTGCTGGAGGCTCTATCTGCAAGTGTGAAAGAGTTGAGGCTGTCTTCCTGTGCTCTGCAATAGCATCTTTTAAGCAGCTAAACGCCTGGACCGTGACCTAGGGAATGACGGTGCCTCGTGCCAGCGACCAGCCCCACTCAGCCCATGGGATCCCAGAGAAATGCGCCGTCCGCTCTCCGTGTGAGCCTGCAGACACACCCTGCTCCCTACTGATATTCAGCCAGATGAAACTGTTTGCAAAAACACCCTTCCAGAACTGGTAATCCAAGGAAAGTCAAGTTCATTGCAGAACAGTGGGGCTGTCTAAGTCCTCACTGGTTGCACCAGGGAAAACATGCAACCCCCTTACCTTCCCTGGGGGCAGGCATGCAGGTGGACAAGAGCTGCTGCCAGGTCCCGCTGCGAGGCACAAGCAGCGCCAGCACAGAGATCAGAGGAGGCTCTCAGGCTGCTGGAGGGAAGTGCTTCTCCCCGTGCGGGGCCGAGGGGGAAGTGCAGGTGTGACATCACGGCGCTGGGGCAGGCCCTTGCCAGCCGCTGTCTGTGCTCTGCTGCTGCAGAAATGGAGACTTGGACCTGGGAAGGATGAGCGTGACCTACAAGTCCAGGTGCCACAGGACAGGCCTGACTTGGAGACCCACCAGCTCCCTGCACCCACAAAACTGCTCTCATGTGAACACAGGGCTGCCCCGCTCTTGTGGCACCCGGATTTCACTCCCTCACTGTGTTCCCCTGATTAATAATCCCAGCACAGTACGTGCAAGGGTGGGAACTCGGCCTCTTGCACATGGCCAGTCCCCTGTAAAAGCACAACAGGGCAGAAGTGGAGCACCGTCTGCCTGTTTTAACTTTGAGTTGGTTACTGCTGTTCAGAGCTGACCCACAGCTTTGCGGGCCTGAAGGAGAGATTCGTGTCAGTGCTTGAGGAGCACGGCTGCAACAGGGCCTGACGGCTCGTCGGGCTGGAAACCCACAGCTGCAAAGTCACCACAAGTCACATATCGGTCCAACCTCCTCTCTTTCAGTCACGTTCAGGGGAAAACTTAGAACAGTTTGTAGCACACAGACAAGCTCTGGAGTGCCACGTGGTGCCCATAGCAGTCTGTCTGGGAATTAACATTTCCAGATCAAAACTCTACATCTAATTATTACAACTGAGCTGTGGTAGGTTTTTCTTTCGAGGCTTGCAATGAACTGACTCTTACCCAGTGCAAATCAGGAGGGTCTCCACGAAAACTGTTGCGCTGACCTGATTTTGTGCTTGGTGAAGACTGGACATAGTTCTTGGGACCAACAGAGCTACTGGATGGTGAGATGAGGAGCAAGAGAGAGAGGGCAGAAGCACAAAGCTGGAGCAAAGCAAGAATATTTGGTGATCTGTAGCTTCCACCACAAGCCACTTTATTCTTTCTCCCGCAGAGAACAATCAGTAAATAGGCATGAAAAAGCAGCCTGTGTTTCCTGACAAACCCACCCTGAAGAGCCTTTAACACTTTAGGCTTGCCAGAAGCTCTGGAAAATTATTTCATTTCTTGATTTGCTGCTGGAACAGCTCTAAGTGACTCTGCAGATCCAGCCTGTATTTTGGGAGGAACAGGCTGTTGGAGGAAGGAGTATTTATTTGCCTGGAGGAAGGGGTGCTGCTTAACAGGAGATAGGAAAGGGAACTGAGCTGTAAGAAAAGTTACTTGATTGAGGACAAACAAGGAACCTTAGTGGAATGGGAAGTTCATTAATGTAAGCTGTCATCTGAGAAGAGTCACGACTTTTGCACAGACCTTTCCTTTCCAAAATGTATTTGCTTCACATTTGATTGTGGGGAGAGAAAAGGCAATTCTTTATCAGATTTTCCTCTGATGGAGAAGGTCAATGAAGTGGGAAAAGGCTTTACTGAGCAGGACGTGTATGAGCCCTGCAGAGCTGGACTAGCTGTGAGACGCAGGGAAGAGCACAAAAACTCGGTGACGGTGCTGGGCAAGACAGGCTCCAGTGATGTGAGTTTTACATGCATTTGGGCTTAGCATTGGGTGGGTGGATGGAGATTTGTAGCTACCTTGAATTTAAAGTGGGCTGCAGACACCTTGGGTTTGAAGAGAAGGTTCCTCACCACTGTCAGTCCACGCCTGCGTGGGCAGAAGTGCAGAAAACCACTGGAGGAGGAGTTACAACAAGTGCTGCTTGTCATGCAAGAATGAAATGAAGGCTGCTGACCGTGGGCAGGGGCAACAATCCTGATGCTGGCTGGAAAACACAAGTCTCTGCCTCAGAGATGGTTTTTCTTCTCTTCCAGGAAAGGGCACGGCCTGGGCTGGACCAGCTGTTATGAATTCCATCGCAGGGGTAATTTCATGATTCCCAACACATATCTGACACCAGAGAAAGCCAGCTCAGATGTATTTTAACATCATGAAAATGCAAGCATAAGAGTTCTTTTGAAATTACAGACATCTTGCAGTTATCCTTCATGGGCTGTAGAGCGATAATTAAAACAGCACTGATATAATGCAACCGTATAGGTAGAAATAGTAAACATGAGCACAATAAGTGGCTGTACTGCGTCATATTGATAGTCCAGCTGTTTCACTGCCTTCTCAGAAAGTGGCTTTGGCAGATGCCTTTCGAAGAGTCTGTGAACCATGCTGTGACACATCCCTCCAAATTTCCAGCAATTTGTGATTCACCACCAGCTGTTTCCCCTCATCATATCAGCTCATGCATTGTCTTGATTCAGGTTGCTACGTCCCTTTCAGTCTGCCCCATCCCGGACTTAACAATGAGCAGCAGGACAGGGCAGAGGGTCCAGCAACTCTGGAGGGAGGTCATGTCTCATTTGTCTCAGCAGAGGCACAATCGTGAGAAGCGGAGCATCCATACTGGCCTCAGATTTTGCATGGATACAAGCTTACACACTTCCTAGCCATTTTTTGCATCTCATCTGTATCTACAAGCTCTGGGGCATTGATTTTTTAATCACTCCATAGTCCTGCTAGAGTCTGGCTGCTGGCTCCAAGCAGGTATTTCACATGGACTAGGTGAGATGCTTAAATCAAAAAATAACTAACTAGTCTCTACCACAGTGTTTCTGGTTAATATACTCAAGGACATTTTCACAGTGAAATTTCAAGACATGTTTAAAAAATATCTAATGATCTCTAGTAGGCCCCCATGCCAAAGGGCATGTTATTGCAGTTGGTGGCATCAGATCTGCAACAACCTGCACGTCACATGCATCCTCCCTTCTCCCACTAAAAAGGGTTGTTTCTATCACATAAAGCAGAACCCTTGCACCACACATCACAGGACAAGATGATCCTGCCCCAGGACAGCATGTCAGGGTTTAGCAGTGAGCTGGACAAACCACGGATGTGTACTGAAGGTGTATCACTGCTCTCGCAGTCTCTATTCCCATTTTGCTCCATTTCTGCCAATGTGCTCTCCACATCTGACACCACGGTTGCAGACCTAGATGAAAACAAATGGAGAAGATAACCCAGACAGGGTCTTCTCCTTGAGGAAGCTGGATCACAGCGTGGATGTCCTCTCTTCAGCTGGCAACTGGGCAGCTTCAGCTGACAACCTGCAGCTCTTCCAGCACCACCTTCTGTCTTGGGCTGGAACAGCAGGGCCAGGCTTGCTGCCTGCTCCACAGTAAAAGGACGGTATCTTGGGGGTGGCAGATGACACTGACATCTACAGCCACCAAGTGTGATGCAGTGATGCAGGGCAGAGGATGGACCTGGGTCTGGAACCCCAGCTCCACAAACCCTACGTATGGCCAAGCCGGCAGAGACACAGGAGACCTGCTGTAGCCCAGTGTACAGTGCTGCAGGACAATCTCAGAGGTGCTCTCCGAGATCTTCCCCACCGGCCTGCCAACAACTGCTAGCCTAGGCTGGAGAGAACAGATGGATTTTTAGACAGGGTGCGGGGGCGAGGGGGAAGGTCTGTGTAGGCAAAGGGTGGGGGGAGGTGAGTGGAGATTCAGCATGCACATGGAGGACTGCAGAATTGCAGAAGGACTTTTCAAGGGCTGTGGGACAATTTGAGGAGGGAATCGCCCCTTTTCTCCCCCTTTTTCTTCCTCCCTGGTCCATATTGCTTCTCATGACTGCTCCTTCTCTACCACCCTGGGATAAAAAATCTGCTCCGTCTGGGATCACAGATCTTCCTTCTCCTGTGCAACACCCCACTTCCAATTCCACTCACACGGATGCTCCCCAACGTGCAGGAGGAACTGTTAACACTTCTGCTTGCTAAAGAAGAGAAGGAGAATGACAGGCCAAGAGCCAGACCACTTTTAGGCTCTTTCCTGTGTGGGAGAACTGGAAGAATAGAAGTGGCAGGGACAAGGTAGAAAGGCAAGGTGAACTTTGGCAACCAGGACTTTCCAATCCAGCTGGTGCCAAGACTGGGTGGTGAGAAAGGGGAACTGGAACTGCAGTGAGAAGACAGTCTAAGGAAGAGATGCACACTGCCCCCAGCCCGCTGCACCAGCCTAGGACAGCCTGTTCCCTCTCCCAGCAATGGGCATCTTTTCCTCTTCAGTGCCACTGGAAGAGTCAAACCCCCAAACCTCCTCAAATGTTGAGAGGTGAGCCATGCAAAACTGAAGAGCTCTCACTGGAATGTGACCTAAGTGCCAGTGCAAAATATGCTTTTAGAGATGGGAAAATGGATAATTCACTGGACAAAATACGTCTACTTTTATCACAATCATGTAAAAACCACGTAGACTTGGCATTCATAGATCAAGACAAAACCGATTGATTTTACTTGTAGTTGCATTGATGATTCATTAGACAGGTCGGAAAAACAGAGGGATGACCAAAATTATCTCATAGAATTATTTGTCAAGCCACTTGGCATTCCAGATTAGTTTTCCACAGGAAGATATCAGTGTAGAAATGATTTAACGATAACCCACTCCACCTAAAACAAATTTAATGTAATCTGAAAAATAGAAAAGAGCTGCAAGCTCCTGCAGTTGACCATGGTTTTTATTTTCCCATTAACACCTGTTTTGTTACATGACTCAAGGAGCTTTGAAGAACTGCAGCTGTGCAGACACTCTGAAGGCTAAAAACCAGGAGAACGTGCATTCTGGAAGATGTCACCTTTACATCATCAGGGAATCCACATCTGCCAAGGAACAATTGTTCCCTGCTTTTGTTTTTACCTTATTTGACTCTTCCCCCCTCTCTCAGCCACACTTTAATGGGTTTTTTTGCACCAGTTGATCTTTAGCCTCTTGTTGAATACAGTCCTTTTCTCCCCCACATGCAAGAGTGGCTGAAACAACAAGGGCAGTGCTAACCCCAAACATAGCTGGGGAGGGAATAACTCCATGACATGACTTATCAAGGAGCTTGCCCTGCTCCAGGAGAGAGCCAGAGCTCCAAGGTGGCCCTGCCATCCCCTTGTCCTCCTGCCAAGCCCCCCGAGACAGAAAATGCTTTGAACCCTGACAATCAGGATGCTGGGGGCGGGGGGGGCGGGCAAAAATAAAGTGTTTCATTTGCAATAAACCTCTGAGCAAGGCACCCAGCTGAGCCAGCTGCTGCCTCCAGCAGATGCTGCTGCACAGCCTGTCCCCCCTTCACCACATGAACACTGAGGAAGGGCCGTGCAGTGCACATGAGACACAAGCTGCAAACCCACACACCCCTGGCACTGGATGAAGGTGCCCAGCCTGCCCAGGGAGCTGGGCATCTCTCAAAACCCTTCTGAGCCTGGTGGATATACCACTGCCTACTTCCCCTTCCATGCATCCAGGTGGGAGATGGTCCTGGTTGTTTGGTCCTGGTTGGTACACCCTAAGATGCTTTCAGCTCTGCTCCCTCCCGGACCTAGCAGGGAGCAGCAGGATGGAACAGAGGGTCCAGCAGCTTCCAGGAGAGCGTATATCTCCTTGGGCCCTGGGATGTGGCCACAGCAGAGACCATGAAGGAGCTGAACTGCTGATCTCTGACCCCACAGTCCCCAAAGAAAGGAGTTAGACACTCTTCTTAACCATTGCCTGTGTCTCAGGAGTGTGGCGGGAAGCTACCCGCACGTGGCCAGCAGCTTCCTAACCACCATTCAAAACTGCAGGATCCTACCTGTTTGGTTACAAGTGAACTGTCACGTCAGCACGCGGCAGAAGCTGCCATTTGCCCTGCAGCACCTGCACTGTGCAGAAGGGAATAATATATAGCCAGTCATGAGTCAACATTTATCCCTCTGAAAGAGCTCGCTCCAGAAACACACCTTCCTAGAAAAACAGAAATTTGTCTTTCTGGAAGGAAAGGCGGCTGCACCATAGGGGTGACCCCAGATCTTCTCCTGCTACTTTTTAGGCAAGAAGTACAAGGTCTGTGCAGTCCTTTGAAATATCCACTCTGATGGATGAAATCTGTCAGGAATTCAGGCTTTCACAAACTTCTCAAATATCTGCATTGATTGCGGAGCTCCAAAAAGCCAGGGCTGGTTAGTCCCTGCAGGATGCAGCACATGGGTCAGTCCAGAGAAGCTTGGAGTCAATGGTGTCCAAATGACATCATCATTTTTCCCCTTTAGACAGGATCATTCCTCTAATTCCTGCTGGAGCTCTAGCTCAGGATAGCTACCAAAGTGTTTACAAGAGATGTCGCTGCCCAAAACCTGCCCTGCAAGTTGAATCAGGGATGATATTTACAGTAAACTGTGTTTTCCATCTCTCGCATTGTCCTGGTTGTTTTGACTTAAAGCTTTATTGAAGGCTGATGTAAATTCCTGATAAACTCCTTTCCAATATGTTTTCCACAGAAGGCTCACAAGGATGTTGAACCTAGGTGGATCCAAAGCAAGAGAACGTGACAGATAAGGCCCCTTCCTGTAAGGAGCAGGCTGCACTAGGCAGTGAAACACACACAGTGATTTTATCTTTACGCAGCAAAGAGCCAAACATGTACAACAGACCCTGGTCCTGCTCATCCCACATCCATTAGCAGGGACACTGGGTCCAGGGCTACTGACTCCAGTTGCTAATAGATTTAAACAAGACCCAGTAGAGACACAAGACATTTATATCCCAGGAACTAAGGCTAGGAGGACTCCTGGGCTTTGTGGCTTTGAAGGCTTTGCCAGCCAGACTTGTAGTACTCCCTGCCCAGGGATGCCTTAGGGTGAGTCAGAGCCCAGAAGGCCTGAGTTATGCTCCCACTGTCCTTCGGCACCCACTGTTAGGACATCTGTGTCCGTGATAGTGTAGCCTCAGGAGAAGGTCATGCTTCCAGCCCAGATGTTTTTTCCCTGCTCATTACTGAAGTTGGGGCTGCTGTTCCAAAAGGAAACTGCCCAGTGCTGGAGAAGGAGCCTGGCCTGTGGAGAAGCTTTCCATCTCTTTTTTTAACTAGAAACACAGGATTTGCACAATTTGTCTCCCCTCATCCCATATTTTGTTCACTTGCAGAGATACTGTATTTTCTGCCAGGAAACCACGCTTTCAGAAATTTCCTGACTTGATGCAATGATTGGGGACTTTGGAAACAAAATGTTGGGATGTGCTGCGAGAACTTTTGGGCTGGAGATGAGGCTGCTCAGCTGCTTTGAACCAGCATGTGGGTTGGATCAGACAAAGGAGAGACAAAAACCTTTCTCCTTCACCATATGATATGCATTTTATGTAAGTGAGACTACTTTCGCAATAAAAAGAACCAGAACTCCACAACCACCACCCCAGGCCCTGTCAGGAGTTCAGGCTGAGACTGGCTCACTGAGCTTCCCTTTCTATGTGGGGAATTATTCCAGGGCAGCTGCCATTAGACTCCTTCCCCCATAAACAGCAGTTTGTGGACCTTCTCACATGCTGCCCAGCATCTCTGTGCTGTCAGGAGGTATTTGGGTAGAAAAGAAAAGCACTCCCTTGCAGGCATTCCTTGATCCCTGCAGAACAAGTACATTATATTGGGACAGTGTGAGCTTCCAGGTCTTGCTTACATTTGTTAGCCCTAATCCTATGTCCTGTGTACACCACATGGATAGGGCGTGCTCTTGGAGCAATGGTAAGCAGGCTCCCTGTCAGCACAGCCTGTGCATTGAAAAAGTTCCTGGGAAGACCCTTTTCTTCTCTGGCAGATTCAGTCCAGATTATTGACGGCAGCTCACAGCAATTCAAAATATTTTGGCAGAGGCAGGAGCAATGTTAAGCCAAGATTGATACACTGACCCATGGGAAGAGGAGTAGGGCTTGGACCAAATTGTCTGTAAAAACCTGAAACCAGCTCAGTCGAACAGGATGTAAGAGATATGCCGTGTTACTTCTCTATGTGTTTTGCCACATGGAGCTTTTCCAAAAGACCAGAAACAATCTCAAAACACAGCATGGATGGAAAATCAGGGGTTCAGTGATGCCCAGACAGGTGGAGATGGCTACAGAAGCTTTCTGTGGACCTTCCATATTTGCTAACCTACAGACAGGAGAGACAGGCAGAGCAATCCTTGCAATTTTTACAAGAAAATCACGGGACTGGCTTTGTCCTTGTCATAATACAATAGCCAGAAGGGAAGCACTGGTGGCAGCAGAGGGCAGGAAAGCTCCCTGAATCCTTCAGGGAGAATGTGAGCAGGGGCAGAGCATGAAGTACATATGGGCCACATCTCCCTGTGAATCGAGGCAGTGCCTGGCAGATGGGATGAACCTATTGGTTTCTGAGCATGGACTGTGTCAGCTGAGAATCCAGGCAGCCCAGAGTGCATCTGAGCAATGCCCAGATTAATTCTTCCTCCACTTTGCAGTAGTATTCTCCGTGACTGTTTTTTGTTTTTCTACTTCCTGCTTCAGCTCAGCTTGGGACACTGCAGACCTCAGCAGCAAGGGCTGAGCTCGGGGTTTCTAGCTCGTGCAACCATGCCTGAGATAGAGGAGAGCTGTGCAATTTAGTGTGAGAACTTCAAAGCCCCCCCAAACTCCTGGCTTCAACAGCAGTGTTTTATGACAGTTAGCAATTTCACACTGTCTTCTTCCCACACCTTTGTGTTTCCAATTGCTCTGATCACACTTGTAGTGGGTAAGGTGGGTCATGGTCGACATAGCATCCTCCCAGGCTTGACACTGCACCAGACTACTAGCTGTGCTGATTCGCATACTGCTCTTTGCAGTTAGGTGCAAGTCCATCCTTGTTTGCAGACTCCCAGGTACAGTAGCTGGTGCTTTGCTCTCTAGTCCTGCCTCTCATGCTTTAACAGGGTTAATAATTGTCATTATAGGGTCTATGAAAACAAACAGAAAAATCAATGCAGTGAGCCTTCCTTTTAATGGACCAATTCATGTGGTGAAATCAAACCCTACAGCACATACGTTACCCTTTGCACAGACACGTTGAATAAAACGGTAGGGCCAGGAAGCTGGAGCAGAGGATGGCTTCCTGCTTTTCTCCGCATTTCCCTTTCCTAATTACTGGTTTTGATGAGATTCAAGCCCGAGTCTCCTAGGGTTTGGGCAATTGCAGGGCAGTGGGCGGATTCCTGAGGGGGCCAGGGGGACCGGGTGGGTGCTGGAGGGCAGCTGGGTGGGACTGCAAAGGTGAAGGTGGCCAAGAGGGGCTGGGAGCTCAGCAGGGAGCTGCTAGAGGTGAGGAGACTAACCAGAGAGCCATAGGGCTTTCAAGAGGGGGTAGAGAGTATCACGCAGGACAGGAGAGGAGTGGGGCACTGAGAAATTTTGAGAGACTTTAGGAAGCTCTCTCCTCCCACACAAATTTTAGACCAAAACTCGTGGAGTGCATATTGGGGGACTGAAACTGGCAAAGAATAAAAAGTCATAAAAAATAGAGTGAACAATTTACTGGGCAAATTTTGGCTATTTTTATGCAGTTCATGTGAATGCTGATTACTGCTGGCACTTAATAGTCCAAAAATTGCATTATTTCACTTAACTGTGAGGAAGTCCACTGGCAATTAATAGTTTTCCAGCTACTCCAGTGTCGTTAAAAACATTGTTGCAATTTACCTCCAAGCACTCTTTGGAGCCTATAGGCTGGATTCTCAGCTCTTAGAGCATCAGAATGCCAGGGGAGCAAGTTTTACCTACTCCGATCTGCACCCAATGAGGATAGAAAATACCTCTGGTAGCCAGTGGTCTCACAGGGAACAACTGCAAGGAAGTTGAGGAAGACCAAGCAAGTGCGTTTACAAGCTTGGGGCGGGGTCCTGTTTTCCTCCCTCTGGAGTTACTAGAGTACTGTCAGTCTAAGACAGGCTTCATGGCGTGTTGCTTCCAAATGCCCCAGGAGTGCTGTGATGTGAGAAAATGCCAGAGCTACCGTTCCCGCCCTTCTCCCCCCAAAAGCAACTGTAAGAGAGTTGAACTGCAATCCCCCAGTAAGGGATGGCCACAGACCCAGGGCAGCTGCTGCAAGCTCAACTACAGAGTTTAATGCCCAAGCCCAAGAACTACACACATCCTCTGTACGTGACATCTGAGGGAGGCTGACTCCATTTCCAATACTGACATACAGAAACAAGCAGAAAAGATCTCTTTATACCACAGCCATAGTGGGTACTCCCCTCTCATGACCTAGGACTAAGCAATCCAGCAATACTGTTGCAGTGGAGTTGCAGAACTGCAGCAGGTCACATCCAGACTGAAACATCCTGGATGGCACCAGCTGTGTCTTTGATCCAGGCTGCTGCATCCCCACAGCTCGCCCTTCCCAGACTCACTGAGGAGCAGCAGGATGGAGCACAGGTCCTGGAAGGGCCCAAGTATCCCGGGCTCCTGGGATGTGGCTGCCGCAGAGACTGTGCAGGACCCCAACTGCTTGTCTTTTACCCCACAGAGTGCACCAAAAGGAGCTGATTGGGCTTGCTGCTGTTTCACCATTGCCAGCCAAGGAAGGGCAACTAGCAGCTTAAGACCAGCAACGGAGGACAGTCATCTTTTGAGCGTTTCCACTGTGCCGTGAGCGAGCGGAAGTCTCTGAAGTATCACCACAGCAGAGGGAGGAGCTGCTAACTGTCCCTCTTTGTGCACAGAGTTGAACTCACAAATGTGCAAGAGGGTAAGGGTTGTCTCTGTGACTTACACCTCAAAAAATGGGGAATTCACATGCAAGCCGTGCATCTCAGAGTAAAGTGTGGTGTCAGCCCTTGTGGAGGAGAACAAGCACTTGCATTGCTCAATTTGGAGATACAAGTTGTACTTGATTTGCTTTATGCAGATTGTGCAGTTTTACTTCTGTGAAAACTGTATATTCTGCCAGGAAACTTTTCTTCCAGAAACTCCCCAAATACTAGCAGTTCTTGGGGAGGTACAGCCAGGACTTCAAATCAAGCCTGATCAGTTACAGTGGAAGCAACACATGTATCAGACTAGAGGTGCTGGATGCAGTGTCATATCTTTACCCCAACCAGCCCTCTCATAGTTTTTGAAAATATTCAGATATTTTTATTGCACATTTGATAAACCTCTTGTGTTTTCCCTGGGATCGTCCAGCTACAAACTCACAGATACGCATTTTCCAGTGATGTTACACTCATCACAATCTGTTTATATAAATACAGAATTAACCTGGCCAGTTAGGGACTCAGGAGATGTGCTATGTTATTTCTCCGGTTAGTTTGGCCCCGTAGCCCAAACTGTTCGGTCTCATAGCCAAGATGTTGTGCTTAGAGTACCGGGGTGGTTTCTGAGTATTAACCCCATCAACAGAGCTGGCGTCATCTGGGAAAGTGTCCTGCTCCCTGCCAGTTGGAGCCACCTTAACAGTGCTGTGCTTATTCCTTTAAAAAGCATCTATTTTTCCAGATGAGGAGTTCTAGCTTGGAACAACTCCCACGGCTTTATTAGCCACGCTTGTACATTGCCTTTGGGCTACCATTTGCTAAATACTGTTTTTTAGCTACCTCTTCCCAAGTAGATGACATTTGCGTAAATCCTTTCCAGCTCTGTGTCCGACCATTTTCCCCAGGGCTCACTAGGACTTTGGACCTGGGTAAACACAGATACAGAAAACACTGAAGATGAGAGTCTTTGCCTGGTGGATAGAGATCAGCATGTGAGTCTCATTTATGCAGCACATCCTTGGGTTGCAGCTTTTTCCTCTGACCCCAGACCAGACAGCAGGCCCAGGGCTGCTGACCCATTAACAGCAGAGTGCTGCCTGATAGAGCAACACGAGACAGGCGATGGATCCTAGTCTCTTTCCCAGGGTATAAAACACAGAAGCAGCAGGGACACAGAGGAGCTGTTGTGCTTCCTCCATCAGGCACTTTGCCCTAACTTCTCCATAAAATCTGAGACCTGGCACTCCCTGCAGCCTGAGACTCACAGGGTTCAGGTATGCCACAACCATACCTGAGGTTGTGTATGCTGCTTTGAACAGAGACAAGGACCTCTTCTTCGCATCCTGCTGCACAAAATGCTGCATCTGTTGGCTGCCTCTGGGAGCTGCACTCTAGGCCTGGCTTGTATGTAAGCCTCTCCCTGGCACTGGGTCCCAAAAGGGAGCTTGACCCTCCCTAATAGAGAGTCAGCTGGAACAAAGGCCCCAACACTCTCTGGTCAGGGGCAACCAACAGAACTTGTTAGCAGCAGCCAGACCTTGCTAGAGCTTCCTGGGAGAAGCTAAGGCCTCCTGCAGCTGTCCTTACCCAGCTCTCCTCAGCTGTCAGCAGCAGGTACCCTCTATTTCCTTAGAGGGTCCCCAGAAACCCTCCCTCAACCTCCCACAAGGTTTCAGAAGATCTAAGCAGAGCTCAGAAACTGCTGCACAAACTGGTGCATCTGTTGGCTGCCTCTGTTAGCTGTGCTTGAGGAGAAACTCCCTGTGTGCTGCAGGGATAGTGCAAGAGGGAATGGGGGATGCTGACCCACTGCTAGGCCAGTACCCTCCCAGGGTCCAGAGATCTTTTCTCATATCGCTTTTATACACACATTTACTCTGCCCCAAACAAGGATGGCCACATCTTCTCCCCTAACAGAGGAAGGCAAGAGGACAGAGAATGGACTAGGACCAAGACCAGGCTCAGACATGATTCTGTGTCTGGAAGAGAGCAGAAACAGGGTGCAAGGTGCAAGACTGAACCTCCTTCTACAAGGTAGCAGTTGTCCTAGTTTGATGACCTACAGAGTAAATTCAGACCACAGAGCAAATGCACTTCTCAAAAGGTATGAATATTTCCAGGCAATTTGTGGTAATATAACAGCTTGAGTGCCTTAGTATCTTAGTCCTCATGAAGAGATTCCTATCAACTAACTCAGACTGATTCAAGTGAACCTGTACCCAGAAGCTCTCATATCTGAGTGGTTTTTCTTCTTACTTTACCTGTTGATTCATACATCTCATTAGCTGAAGAACTGCCCCTGCAAGAAATTTTGTGCTTTAATATTTTTTTCATTGATATTTGACAGTCATAATGATGAACAGAGGTATCATTTCTGCTTAGGGAACAAGCACTGCATTGTCTTTCTGAAGATTTTTGAGTCATCTACCAATGACATAATGTGGACGTTGCTATAGGCTGCAGATTTTTGTGAGGTCTTCCTCAGAGTACAGGCAGAAAATGCTATTTATAAATAATGACACCACTCATCCTGCCCAAGGAATCTTTAAGGATTTGGTTTGCAAACATGATTAGTAAGATTTGGAGAATCTGTGGGTTTCCAAGCAGAAATGTACTAAATATCCCCCATGATTTTATATGTCACCTAGTTCGAAGGTTTTAGGATGCAGATATTACTATTTTTTTCTCTTATCTACAGGAACAATCTTTTTTTCCCCCACAGTAGAGTGAGTTTGTGCTCCAGAACTCAGAGACCAGCAGGTTGTATGAATCAGCTTCATGCAGTACACCCATGCTGTGTATCTGATACCTTACACTAAATTGCAAATTCTAAATATACCCAGTGACTGTACACTGGGCCTTGGAGCTCAGTTGGACTGATGGCTTGGAGTGTCCAGGATATTTCGTGTCACTTTGTTTGTGAGGGGCAAGACATTTGCATTTCTGGATCTACAAGATTACTGACCACAAAAATGTTCAGGAGGAATCAGGACAGAAGGTGTAAAGGTGAAATATTGGACTAGATCCACTCACCCCTGTGCCATGCGTAGCAGAACAGCAGCAGAAGCAGCAAGATCAGACAGAAGCATCCAGCAATAATAACAAGGATTTTCTGTCCAGATCTCCCTCCTCTGGCATCAGTGTCTGAAATATGAAAGAAAGTATTTTTCATGAGTATTTTAAAGAGTTAATTATAACTGTTTAAATATATTTACCACAGAAGGCTCCCTCTGGTTACAACACAGGAAAGTACTGATCACTATGGAGGATCCTCTGCATAAAGGAAATTTGTCAGTACGAAATGGCCATCCTACAGGTGGGATGTGTAACCTCACCCTGGCTGCAGCGTATGCCTGCATCATGTCTGCTTGCCTCTGCCCGCACCGTGAGCTGTGGGCTGCCTGCTTGGTGCTCTGAGTCATTACTGCAGCCCTGGGCAGGGGACATGTCACGATCACTGGCAGGTCTCAACCCCCTCAGAGAACATTGCATTTATGACATGTAGTGCAGGACAGATTAGCTCTCTTAAGGAACTCTGAAAATTCAAATAATTATTTCTTTGTGGGCAAATGTGAAGTTGGTTTTGGGCTTTTCTAATTGATTACAACTCATTCCCATGAGTTCCAGGTTTCACTGAGCTCTGGAAACTCCTTTCTAAGAGCTAGTGTCCTGCCAGTTCTCTCAGGATTATTTTGGGCCAAAATGCAAAAGTTCTTGTGTAAATTATTTCGATTATATCACAGTCAGATGATACAGGCAGAATTATTTCATTTATTTCACTTTTATAGCAGATCGCAACAGGAATGTAAGACAGTCACTGCTGTAATAAAGTCTTGTGTATCTCAAGATAAGGCAATAACATTCATTAGAATTAACCAAACAAAGTTAGAAATGTTAAAGGGCTGCACAGATCAGAGAGGATGTCTGGATATATTGCAGAAATGCTGCAGAACATTTACACAGCTAAACCCACGCGCTGCTTGAAACAGAGACAAAGCAATGTCCAGATTACATGGCAAAGTCAGAATAGATATTCCAGCCTTGACCATCTTACTAAAAGAATCTGATGATCCAGGTCCGACAGGTAATTAATTAATTACCTAAGAATCTCCTAGACTTTATTTTTTTTACTTGCAAGTATCACAAGCCACAAAGTTTATATATTTTTGTAGATTTCCAGACTCAAGCTTGTCATTTGATTCATATTAAGGTCTAAGCTGTTCTGAGCCATAATTCACAACTTTGCTAGTGAAAAATAACTTCATTTAGCAATTACTGGTACTAGCAAAATCTCTCTCAGTGATTGAGAGGAAGTTCAGTACGAGCTTCTAAAAGAGTTACTTCATCTGGCAGAAAGGTTGGAACCAGCCAGCTGCTACTGGAAAGACTCACATCTCTCAGCAGCTTCCCCACAGCTGACTGAGCCCCTGTCTCTGCAACTTAAAGGAAAACTGAAAAGTGCTGTGATGTTGCCCATTCACCTCCCTGGTACGTATTTGCTCAACATAGGTCAGGCATATCAAAGATAGTGCATGGCCAGTGCCACACTTACCAGCACGTGCCTCACTGTACACAGTTAAGGTGATGCGCCTGGTTTGGATCTGCTGTTTGAAGGTGACGCTGTAGACCCCGCTGTCCTTGAGCTGCAGGTCCCGGAGCAGCAGGGATGCGTTCTCAGGGAAAAGCACAACACGACCTTGGTATGCGGCGTGTGGGAAATGTTTTGCAGAGCAGTGCTTGGGAGTCCCCTCAGCACTCAGGGAGCAGTTCAGCACCGTGCAGGTGACAATTCGCTCAGAGCGGTTACTGAATGTCCAGTGAAATGGCAGTGGGAAGTGAGAGGAGCTGCTGAGTTTGTAGGAGACGGGCAGGAGCACGGACTGGCCAACAGTGCCATTGACCAAATCCTGAGGGATTTTGATGAGAACAGCCTGGGAGAGACCTGCAATAAAAGGTAAAAAGCAGAGATCAGCAAGATCAGTTTTACAGAGTTAGCGCAGCCTCCTTTAATTTACAAATGAAGACTGTATTTACAAATGTCATTTTTTTCATATAAATGAGAATAGATAATAGAAGTGGCATGCTAACAGCCAGTCCCAAATACTTACACTTTTCCCCAGTCACAGTTTGTTCTGTTATAGGACTCCTTGGGAGGTTGTTGCTCAGACAGCAAATATTTAACTGCCCAAGGCTGAGAAATATAAATCTTTCTCTGAAATGGGTGGGGGGAAAATCTCCTCACACTATTGTAGTCTGCTGTCATTTTCACTTTATGTGACTTTTTTTTTTTCTCTTCTCACACACACCTAGCGCATGGCCCCACTTTAACATATTTTTTTGCACAGGTGAATCTTTGGCCTCTCACTGAGCACAGTCCTCCTCCTGGCCCACCCAGATGCATGAATGAAAGCGATGGGGGTAATGCTAGCCCCGAGCATGGCTGGGAAGGGAATAACTCCATGGCACATCTCAGCGAGGGGCCAGCCCTGCTCCAGGGGAGAGCCAGAGGTCCGAGGCGGCCCTGCCTTCCCCTTGTCCTCTTGCCGAGTTCCCCTCCCCCAAGACAAAATGTACTCTGAACCCTGAAAACCAGGATGTTGGGGGCCAAAAATTTGCAATACACCTCTGAACAAGGGGCCCAGCTGGGCCAGCTGCAGCCTCCAGCAGCTGCTGCCACCACCAAGCCTGTCCCCATGTGTGCCACATGCACACTGAGGCAAAGCCATGCAGTGCACACGGGACACAGGCTGCAAAGCCACGAGTGCAGCAGGCACCTCCCAGGTGACACAGCCTGCCCAGGGACCTGGGCACCTCCCAGAACACTTCCAAGGCTGGTGCCTGGAGCAGCCGTTGTGAGGTCGGTCCAGGCAAAAGCTGGAGGGAAGCCACCGCACTCCCCCAGCGACAAGGGATACCCTGGGGGGTGGAAAGGTTGGGGCCACCCTTCCTCCCCTGGCCCAGGCAGTTGAGGGGAGAGCTGGACTGGGAGCCTCCAGGGAACAGGTACGTCATGCCTCAGTGTCTGCTGCCTCGAGCTGAGCTCCAGGGTGGAAGTGTAATGCCCAGTCTGAGATAAATCTCATGTCTGAGAGCAAAAAAATAAAAAAAGATTCTCAGAGCAAAGAAGGGAAAGTGCTTTTGCAGAGTGAACAGCAGAAAAGGTCCCTGTTGCACAGCTTGCAGCTGTCTGCTTTGAGAAGTAAGTTTAATAGTAGATAGAAAGTGCATTCTCCTTCCCAGACTTACGAAGTAGCAGGATGGAGCAGAGGGTCCAGCAGCCCTGGGTAGGGCCCATGTTGTCTCCCCAGCTGGAGCAGAGTCCCCAAGGAAGCAGGTCTCTCATTGCCAGCACCACTCGTTGCCCTGAGTTGATCCGCAGGAGCACTCTGGTCATTTAGTGCCTCCAGGATGAGATGATTTCAAGGGCTGACAGACTCAGGCCTGATCTGCTACTGTCTGGCAGCCAGCAGATGTAACTGAAGTAAAACCTCACCTCAGAAAGGAAATTTCTAACTCTTCCCCAGACCTTTGTGTGGCTCAGCTTATTTATAAGCATGGAGGTGTGAAAACTCTTCACACTCTGTTCTGTTTAACTCATTTCTTTGTAGTTCTTAGGGGAAAGAAAGAAAGAAAAAAAAAACACGCGTGATCAGACAAGAATGACAGAGTTAATCCTGAAAAAGCACCAAGTTATCCATATCCAGGTGCTGCTCAACAAGGGGATGGGACTTGAGGCTCATGCAGGGAATGGCTATGGTTTGCACCTTTCGCTGCATTTAACTTTCCCGCATTTTAGTGACATGTTCCTCTCTGCCAGAGCCAAATGGGGCTTTGCAAGGGGGACAGTAAGAGTCAATTTGGAGGTGGCAGAACAGGCTGGGAGGGACTGGGGGCAAGAGGAATGCCTCCAGCGGGCTCAGGGACCAGGGAGGCCCCTCCTGCCCAGCTGCTGGAGCCCAGCCCAGCCCCTGGAGACTAGAGGTCTCTCTGTCTCAGGCTGATGGACATGCCAGCTACTTTCCCGTTTGCAAGTTCAATGAGTAGCGAGGCTCACCGTGTATTCCAGAGACACACTAAGGACACTAACACAGCTAAGCAAACTGCCACAGACAGGGCACTGCCCGTAACAACACCCACATGTAAGACTACCAGAACTCACGTAAAACCTAGGTACAGATAGCCAAATCCCATTCCTCCTCTCCAGCTGATTGGGATTGAAGTTCACTAGTGAAAACACACATGCCCTCACTCTCTAGATCCATAAGCACCCCACACTCCTGAATCCTGCGAATACCAGCATGCATTCTCAGCCTGCCTAATGTCCCTGCCCGGACCCTGGTCCTCCTACTCATAGCTAGCTTGAAATTTTCCAGTGAATTACATGCTTATCTCCACGCACACCGGGTTAGTGAAAAATATAAACACTCCACTCTCCCCAGGTGCTGGCATCCAGACACACAGGTCCTATGGCCCATGATTCTTCCAGCTGCTGATGCTGAGACCCTCACTTTCTCCAGTTGCTGGCACCACAGACACAGGGGCCACCATTGCTTGATGTCTGACTTCAGTCGCTGGCACCTAGACCTTGCAGCACTCACACACAGGATAGAGAGTGAGATTACACAGAAGGCCAGTTAAGAAAGGGGTTAATAAGAAGATGGGATTGACTGCAGTGATCAGGCACAGGGCTCAGTCAGACAAGCAGACTGATCAGTGGCTGGTCACACACGACTGTCCCTTTTTGTCCCATTTCTCTATTCCCCCCACTCCTTCCTTCCCGATCCCCTTCCCTAAACATTCCTTAATTAGCTTTGCGTAGTCCCACAGGACCCCTCAAATACCTAAAATCCTCATTTTTGTCTTGTTTCCCCCTTCCTTATTTCCATTTCCATTATTGTTTGTCTATCTGATTTGTGTCTCTCTGTTTTGTTTATCGCTTTCTGTTTTACTTATTATCCCCTTTGACTGAAGAGGTTCTTGATCTGATAATGTTTACAAAGAAGATGCTCTCATATTTCACATACCTCACAGTTTCACAATTAGCAGACCTTCAAGTGGTGGGACCTCAGGACATTTTAATGAAATGACATCAGCACTGGTTTGCACAGAAATGCATCCAGACTACCTAGGATAAATATATTTGTTAGCATGGATATTCATGGAGAACAGACTCAAAAGAATTCAAACACAAAGCAGGTGCCCTTATTAGAGGGAATACATTTTCCTAGGCAGGTTGTGGTTCCTTACCAGCCCAGAGCTTCTTTGCACTTTGATCCTCAAGCATAAATGAATAACAACTGACTTGGCTTCATCCAACAGTCAGTTAAGTATTATACAAATGCCTACACACCACAGCATTTCCTTATTTTATTACAATACCTTTTTTTGCCTTATAATTCTGGTCGTCTTCTGCTGAATTTCAATTAGGGAAGATATCTATTAATAAATAAAAATTTATTAGTACTATACTGCTGTTAATATATGATATTACCATTAATAATAGGTAGTCTACCTGACAGAGGCATTCCTCTGATCTCCCTGTTCTAGTCAGATTGCCTTTTGCTATGCTCCTTTTAAACTTACTGACATTTCTACTAATGACATAATATGGCATGGATATTGCCTGTAAGTTAAAGATTTCTTTGCCAGAGAAATTAGGAAAAGTGTTGCCAGCAGGTTGAGAGATGTGATCTTTCCCCCTCACTGAGCCTTGGGGGAAGCTACACTTGGAGTGCTGGGTCCAGTTCTGGGCTCCCCAGGACAAGAGAGACATGGAGCTATGGGATTGAGTCCAACAAAGGGCTACTAAAAAGATTAAGGGACTAGAGAATATCTCATATGAGGAAAGGCTGACAGCGCTGGGACTGTTTAGCCTGGCAATGGGCACAGACTGCAACACAGGAAGTTCCATCTGAATCTAAGAAAAACTTCCACTGCAAGGGTAACAGAGCACTGGAACAGGTTTGTCCAGAGAGGTTTTGGAGTCTCCACCCTTGGAGATACTCAAAAGCTGTCTGGACACGGTCCTGGGCAATGTGCCCTAGGTGACCCTGCTTGAGCAGGGGTGTTGGACTGGATGATCTCCAGAGATCCCTTCTAACCTCAACTGATCTGTGATTCTGTGAAACAGGAGAATCATCGTTGCAAATAAGTGTGTCAATTCCCTGACATCCATCCAGAGCCGTATTTAAGGATTTGGGTTTGCCAAACATAAGAGATGAAAGCCTGGGACAGATATGGATCTGCTGAGGGTGTTTTTAACTGGAATACAACGTTATCCAAATTGTCAGCGATAATTAATTTTCAAGGTGGTGGCAGCAAACACTCTACCAATTTGCACGTGCATCGCTCAAGCCTAGCAGTGTCTCGGCCCTGAGTGGTAGCAATTGAACAAGCAGTTTCCATTCACATTTGTTGAGCCTAGGACAAAGCAGTTACTCATCTGTTTTCCTAAGCTCAGTCACAACATCCAGATACTTCCCGTGAGTCCATCTTTTATACGCCTTTACATATTAGGAGAACCAGAAGCTGCAGGGGCAGCAGATGAAACACATGAGCAAACCCACTCACAGAGGTGCCCTTGGCAGCAGAAGAACAGCAGGAGTAAGGTGAAACAATCTCCAGCAGTGTAGGAGGGGAATAAAATCATTTTCTTCCCCCATTCCCCCCAGAACAACTGGAAGAAAAGGAAGAGTGCTTGTTTCAGAAAGAAGTATCTGCATCACATTTTTAATGAAAGGTTCTTCCTGTTTGCAGGATTGTTCTCATGCTCCATTTAAGCAGGTGAATCCCCCTCCTACTAAAAGCGTCTGGTCCAGGAAAGCTCTGATACATAAAGCCCAAGGTTCCAAAGATCAATCCCAGAGTCCTACAGGTTTTTCTAAGCACAGATATGACAAGAGTTATTCCCAAATATTTCTTCAGCTCCACTCATGCGCAGGAAATTTCCTTAGTACTACCAGGCGATCTAACTGGCATGGCAGTGGTGTTTCTCTTCCACAGAAAGGCAACATTATTTTCTATTGGTTACAACACAGGCAAGTCTAAATTCAGATTTCCACTGGCACACTTACGATATTTTCCCAAAAGTCTCAAGTGTCCTGACACATTTTTACCTCTTCTCCCTTTGTTAAAATTGAGATGCTCCAAAGCTGGGCTTGGAGATACTTTTAACATGAGAAAAGTACATTTTTCAGACTCTTAACACTCCTACTTTTTCCCTACTAGCTATTAGCCCACTTTCTCCCAACCTGTCCATGACCAACTGCCTGCAGCAGTTCAGCCTGGCAGATGAGGATGCTGCAAAGTCTTGAGTGTGACAAGGGACCTGTGAGCTAACTTGCCCCCAGAGCTGAGCTCTTGCTGCATAAGCAGCAAGGAGCAATACGAGGTAGGACATGCAGAGCTCTCTAAACCTGCACACAGCTCCCCCCAGAGTAGCTGCTTCCTAAACTTAGGGTTCATATACTTATTTTGGTTATTTAGGGGATGAAGAGGCAGGTTTGGTGCTACGAATGCAGTAACTGGGTTATTTCACTTTGCCAGAGCCAGCAGAGCCATTTCTTTTTTCTTTCTATGACAGATGGCAGCAGAGCTGCAAAGTGAACTGCCTGTTTACCGGGATCAATGCCAATAACAACAACAAAAATCCAGAAAAAGGGGGATGCTAATTAGTATGTTTTTAAATGCAAGTTAGGGGTATAAAACTCTCCCTTTTCACATTCATCACCAAGCACAACACACCGTCATCTAAAGGAGTTCAAGAAAGCATGAAGCAGAATAGGCAAACAATGGGAATTTTAAGGGAATTTTGTGATTTAGTGCCAAAATGAGATTGTGCAGTCAAAGGATTCCCACTTCACTCCAGGAGCCTGCTCTGCCAGAAAATCAAAGCCAGACAGCACAAATGAACTGTCCTGCTGGATGCGCTAATTCCCCCTCCATTGATCTTACCTGAAATTTTTATTCAGCAAGGACTTGAAATATCCTTCTTTAGCCCATTAAGCTACAGATTTGCCTTCTGTTGTTCTCTCAGAGAAGGTTATAAGCAGCCTTGACCTCTCTCACACCTGTGCACTAATGAGCAGTAAATAATGCAAGGCTTTTGGGGGCGGGCATGCACATGCACACACAAAAAAACCTCTCAGTAGGAAGAGAAAATATTCCACCTTGTCAGCAGGAAGCTCTCACACCAGTGCTTTAACCTTGCAGAAGCCAGCAGAGCTGTTTATAGCAGTCTGTTATAAACTGCCTGACTTCATGTCAAAGCTTCATTGCTCACAGGTGAGCGAGAGATATCCCAGCCCTGGCTCCCTCCCTCCCTCCCTCCCTCCTTCCCTCCTTCCTTCCTTCCTTCCTTCCTGCCTAGTGTGTGGCCAGGGCCATCAGGGCATTGCTCCTGAGCACTGTGTCACCCTCACTTATTGACTTCAATGTTTATGGGGAATAAACCCAGAAGGGATGCAGGCACAAAGCATCCAATATTTGCATATTCATGAGCAGGTCAGGGTTTGTGAGCTACTCTTATTTTACGTTTATTACTCAGAAACTCTCAATAGCTAAGCCTAATTCCAATGGTCAGTAAGGCATTATCTAGCTGTCTCTGTATCAAAGGGACTTCTTCTCACAGCACATCTTCTTACTTCATGATTCTTATCTTCTTTGAGTAACTGCACCTCTGAAAGATTTTTTTAAAAACCTATTAGTATTTGACAGTCACAGTAAATGATCTGCACAGAGATATTCCCCATCTCTTAGCACTAGAGAAGAGGAGTTATGCAGTGTTTCCTGGAGCCTGATAAGACTTCAGAACTTGCCTTTGAGTGATGTGGACTTTATCTTGAAGTTTCCTTGGGTATTTCCTTGGATTTAGAAACATAAAATGTTGTTTGACTGTAAGAGCTTCAGTTTCCCAGCAAATCCAGCCCAAAAAGCTTTTAAGGTGATAGTTTGAAATATGTGACAGCTGGAAGCTTTGCAGGGGGTCTCTCCCTCTTTCCCTCCATTTTAACTGAAACATCCTGAAGCAACGCCCTTACTTTTACAGGATCCCTCCCAGCACAAAATGTGTTTGCATCAAAAAATGTATTTGCTTTACAGAAGTGTCGCAACATCCCAGTCCTGAGCATAGCACTCAAAGGTGCGCATTATGTGTCAGCCTGTTTTGGAAAGATGGCTGTAACAGTCATGTTGCAGAAGTTCTCATATACATAAAGTCTTTCTCTGTCCCAGGAGATCTGCTGCCCTGTACGTGGCGTCCTCTAGCACATCTGAGGGTTGGCTACTTCAGAGAGAATGGCTAGGACTGAGGGGCAGGTCTTGGTCCTTTCTGCAGACCTCTCACGGCCACCAATGTTCTCACAAAAAATCTTTCAGAAGTAGAATTTGCAACAGCAGCAGATGGCAGATGAGCTCATCCTCACCTCTGCCACCTGCAGCAGCCTCCACAGAGAGGCAGAAAATCCCCTATTATTTTTCTAGCATTGATGTTAGAAAGAAACATCCTCCCCAGCCTCCATAGCTTCATAGTTCTTTATAAAGACAAAGTCATAAAGATAAGTTTTCCATAAAAGATCCTTTTCTTCACAGAGCTGTCTGCGCTCTCAGGAAGCAATGCAGGAAGGTGCCCAACATCAAGTACCCACCGAAAAAGAGCGTCTTCATCAGAAAAGCCTGAGCATCCATTTCTGTTACCAAACCGCATGTCCAGGTAGCTATGAGACCTTTGCTTCATTCTGTGGGCTCCTGTGCTGTGTGCAAGCTGTCATGCAAAGGCTTTTTTAGAGATATGATTAATCACTGCAAACCCTGTGAGATACAGGTCCAGAAAGCTGACAGAACATCCATATTCTCCCCCAAGATGTAACCTTGGCACTCCATAGATCTCCTGAAAACCCAGGAACAAGATACTTAATTGCTAAAGGTTTCATTGAGCCCCTAAAACATCCCTACCGTCTCCCTCTCTCCCGCCGCAGCCACCAGCGTAAGAGATATCGACCTTATCACTGGTAGAAATACTAGAAGCAGTTTACAGTACATCTTTAAAGTACATGTTTATCCTTCTCTCACGACTCCAAAATGCTGGCCTGCCTTTTCTCAGCCTTTACAAAACCAGCCACAGAGCGACACAGGAGCTGCTTGAGAAACACCAGTCTGATGGGTAAAACCAGTGAGCAGCCCCGAACATGGCAGGGAGCTGCGGGTGGGTTTTCTCCAGAGCTGAGCTCTTGTGGTGCACTAGAGCCACGAGCAGGAAATGGCCATGGCCTGACGAGCTTTGTGCACGAGTCCACGTGTGAGAGAGTTTGTCCTTGAGGACCCTCGTCATGTCAGGGGAGCTGCCTGGCACTTCCATCCTGGCCCTGGCCCTCTCATTGCCCCGAAAGACAGCTGCAGGAGAAAGCTCTGCGCAGAGCCCGAAGCAGTGTTTTGTCAGCCAGAGGAGCCACCTGATTCCTGACCAGCCCCTTCTGCTGGCCGCAGCACAGCTGCCATGGCCCACGGCTTTCCACGGGGCTCGGCGCAGCGCCCCACCCCGCTCTGCTCCCGGCGGCGCGGGCGGCCGCTCCCCGCCCCTGAGGCGCCGCCACACAGCGGGGCGCCGCGCGCCGCGGCCGTTGCGGGGGGGGGGGGGGGAGGGGGGGCGCTGACGGGCTCCTCTCAAATGTCCTCTCTTCTCTCAAGCCAAAGGCCCTTCCCCGGGGAATTCTTCCCTAGAAACATCCCCAGTGTAGAAATTCCCCTTCTTAAGACACCTGCAGCTTTGAGGAGAGGAGCGAGTACACATAGCATACGCTGGGGTTCTTTGGGGCACAGCAATTCCTTCGGCTGCTCAGTTCCCGTTATAAACAGAGTAAAAGTAGACAGAGCATGAGGGGTTAGTAGTGCTCCCAGGGCCCCGCATGCGCCTCATTTCACCTGAGAGCAGAGCTGAAGAGTACCTAGGGAAAACAGGCCAGAGAAGAGAGGGACCCTCCCGCTGAGCCACCAAGCTTGAGAGGAGCCCCCTTGCTTTGGGCAACAGCCTTTGGACAGTCTCCGTGCGGCTGGACCCCACCCCGTTCTCTCCCAAACTTGCTCAGCAGTTTATGTCCAACACAAAAACAAAACCAGCAACATACTAATCCCTGTCTAGTTGCCTCTTAGATGCTCCCAGATGTAAATAACAGGGCTGGCCAACAGGTTCTGAGCTGACCTTCATTCCTTCAAAAAGTTCAGGTGCAGCAATCTTCAGGTGCTTTGGGAGCCTACGGCCTGCTCTCTGCCAATGCCCCCGCAGGCATTTCAAGAGGTGCCTTACCTCTCTGTTGGTGCCAGGGGTTCGGCGAGGAGTGACCTGCGGTCCTCTGAAGTGAAGCGAGGTGCGTGCGGTCCGAGTCACCGCACCAAGTTGCCCAATAAATTCACAATACTTTTGGTTTGGTCGCAACAGAAGCTTTATTTGCTCTAGCTAGCTGTAGGAAAGAGCACCCGGCAGCAATGGTGACAATAAGCCTCACCAGTATGGTGTCTGCTTACAAGACAAGAGCAAGGTTTCTCAGGTACTTTCTTCCTTCTCCGAGAAACTTCTTGGCCAAGCAAAGGTCACAGTCAAAAACTTTTCCTTTAAGGAAATGCTATGCTTCCACTGCACTTCAAGAGCCCTTGGATCCAATTTAACTGGTAATGAACTAAGAGTGAATACACCCCTCCCTGTCTGTAAATACGAGGTCCTGCAGAGCACCTCTCCTCACTGGCTCCTCTACCACCTGTATCAGGAAGTTCTGCTGATGCTCTCCAGGCACCTCCTGGATTGCTTGTGCCTTCCTGCGTTGTCCCTCCAGCAGATATCGGGGTGGTGAATTGTCGACTCGCAGTATCCATCCACTCCTCCTCACATCCTTCCCCCTCACTGGCAGGACCTGCCTGCTCTGCAGGCAGACCCTGCTGCCCTGGCAGGCTGGGGCAGAGCGATTTCTTCTCCCCCTGAGCCTCCCTGCGCCCCGGGAATGGCCAGGGTGGGCTGCAGAGGGTGGCTGGCACTCACCAGAGAGGTTTGTCTCCAACCGTCTGCATATGCGCATGAAGCCTCCCTTGTGCTGAGAGCGGGGTGGTCTGGAGAGCTGCCCTGGGCTCCGCCACCTCTGCCTTTGCTATTGCCAGGGACTCCTTGGGGAGCTGGTTGTTGCTGCCTGGGCTGGCCTGGCGCAGACAGATGGCTGCATAGCTCCTGGCGTCCAACTACTGACCAGATTTCCTGCGAGGCTGGCTCGGGGGCAGCTGCGTAAGCGGGACAGAGATGCCGTGGCCGCGGCTGCTGCCTTAGTTGTTCCAGCCCCTGCCTAGCTCTGGGTTTTCCCTGTGAGAGGGTCGTGCTCCTCACTGGGTTGCCCTTAGCACCCGCTGCTGCACTGGTTTCACCTGAGTTCTGTCCTCACTTGCTCATGAGGGGCTTTCCTTCAGCACAGGCCATGCTGTGTCATTGCAATGAGGCCTGTTGTGTTGCTACCTGTGCGTGGGGGCAAAACCGAGAGGCTGAAGCTATGGAGGGGCCTTAGATGCCACAGGGCAGTAGGGTGGTCCAAGACTGAAGCAGGGCCCCAGGGTCATGGGGGAATCTGTCCTTGCGGACAGTCACACCTCGATAGTGCCAGGCCCGGGGAAACCTGACCTGGCAGCAGCAGGTTGGAGCAGAGATGTTCAGGAGCCCCAGCTGCTCTGTGTTTCTGTAGCTCAGCAAATGGGTTTCTCTCCAGCTCTGTCTGCCTTCACTGGCGTTGCCTGCACTAGTCTGTCTCTTGAGAGGTCACTGACACCAAGTAACAAGTCCCCAAGATTTTATTCCAAGCAGGAAATGGCCCTAGCCTGACGAGGCTTTGTGCACGAGTCCATGCGCGAGTCCGTGTTTGTCCTTGAAGACCCTCGTCTCTGGCAGGGTTGTTGGGTCTCCCTAGCAGCAGGAGTGCTCTGGGGCAGTTTTTGTGTTGCCCCCAGGACGGAGCGTGGCTCTGGCTGCCCATCCAAGCTGGCAGGTCCTCCTTTTGTGCCATGAGCTGAGGCAGCAAGTGGCAGGTGCTCTGAGGCAAGCTGAACGCCTCTGGCACCATCGCGTGCGTCTGTGTCGCTCTCCCTCTTTGCGCTCCGCATCCACAAGGCCAGCCGCCATGTCAGGGGAGCCGCCTGGCACGTGCATCCTGGCCTCGTCCCTCTCGTTGCCCCGTGAGACAGCTGCAGGAGAAAGCTCTGTGCAGAGCCTGAAGCAGCGTCGTGAGGAGCGAGGGCCGTTGCCTGGGAGCCGGTGGGTCCGGGAGGGCGGCGACGGCTGTGGGGAGAAGGGGAGCCGTGGGTGAGGGGCTGTGCGAGCGCAGGCAAGCACCTGCTGCCCCGCGCCACCAAGGGCTTTCCCGAGAGGTGGTGGCTTAGTGCCGCCAGCCTCAGGGGCCCTTGCTGGACCAGGCCGGGCCTTCTGCCCACAGCACGGCTCTCGACTCGCATACGTACCTGGGTCATCCTCTGGCATGTCTCTGGAGGAGGAGGATGAATTGACATCCGCTTTGTGCTCAGAGGGAACCTGCAGGGGCAGAGCAAAAGACCACAGCTGAGCGCCATCAGCTCCCAAAGCTCAGGGCACTGGTGCCCTGGGATGAACGGGGGAAAATGGTGCACGGTGTGGGGATGCTGCGAATGGCCGCGAGTGCCAAGGCAAGGGTCCTGAGACTGGTGTGCCAACAGGACGATGCCTGTCATGGGGCCGTAAGAGCAGGGCTGGGCTGGAGGCCGTGAAGGGCCCCCCGGGGGGCAAAGGGTGCCAGAGGAGGGGGCTGGGAGGGTGGGTGTGGGAGATGGCTGCTGCTGTGGCTGGCTCCTTCCCTCCTCGCTCTGCACCTGTGCCCCCAGCTTGAACGCAATGCAGGGCATGGAGGGGGTGCCAGCCCTTGGGCCTTAGGTGGGCTGAAAAGGACAGCACCAGGCATCTCCCCACCACGCACACCCCAGGTGGACCTCACATGTCCGCTCCCTTGCCTGGTCAGTGTTGGCCACCTGCTCCTTGCTCACCTGGTGCCGAGGGCCTCCGGCCGAGGGCGAAGCTGCTGGTTTTGCTTCTGGGGAGCCTGCTGTGGGGAGAGGCGTGCTGGTCCCCTCTTGCCGAGAGCCTCCGGCCAAGGGCGAATCGGCCTCGGCTCCTGTGGCCGCTGCCTGGGGGAGAGGCGCGCACTGCGGGTTGCCTGCTGCTCCTCTGTCAGCGTCTGTGGCCTCGCTGTCGAGCGAGCAGGGCACCTCCTCGTTGTGGTGCGTGCGTGTCCCCGCCAATAGGCTCTCGAAGCTCGGTCGGACCCAGATCACGTGGACAGAGGCAGAGTCCTCCAGCTGCTGCTCTTCTGGCAGGTCTCTGTCAGCATCCTGCTGCCCTGCTTCCTCCCCTGTCAGCTCCCCTTGCTCTTCCTCCAGCGCTGCCCAGACTCTGGTCCCCGCTGCTTCCTCCCGCTTCGGCTGCTGTTGTAGGCCCCTTGCTGTTGGTGGCCGTCTGGGACGCCCTGACCTTCTGCCTCTGCCCAGGAAAGCTGGCACGCTTGTCCCCACGAGTATGGGGAGCAGGTCCTTGCTGAGGCGCCGGGGCTGTACTTTCCGCCTGTGGTGCCGTCTGGTGCTGGACTGTGCTTGGCGGAGGTGCCGAACAGAGCGTGCGTGCAAAAAGCCCCCGTGCTGCAGCCGCGCTGAGCTCCCCCGCAGCCTCATGCACACGCGGCAGTTGCAGACGGCTCTCCTGCTCACGTCTACGGCTGACCGCAAGGCTGCAGAGACGAGCAAGTCGACTACATAGTCGAGAGAGGGGTCGGATGGTGTGGGGCTGTGCGGGGCAGGGCCCGGCCTCTCAGCCCTCCCTGCGATGTCCAGGTCGTGGAGGGCCTGACCAAGGGCGGCAAAATCAGGCAGGGAAGGCGACGAGGAGTCGGCCTGGGCCATTTCCCCGTGGGGCCTGGCAAGGCCGTCTTCTGCAGAGCCGTGCGGTACCTCAGTGAAGGAGAGGCTGGAGCTGGAGCTGGGGCTGCGGCTCTTGCTGCTGGTGAGTCCAGCCTCCTCTGCCGTGACTCTGCTGCTGGTCTCTCCGCCTTGCGACGCTGAGGACTCGCTCGACATCGAGTTGTGGCTCTGCACCCTCATGTCCAGCACCTGTCGCAGACTTGGCAGCACAGGGTATCTTGGCCAGGGCTTGTCCCACTCCATGGATGCTGGGCCACCTCGGCTTGTCCCTTCAGCAGCGCTCTGGGATCCCAGGAGAAAGAATGAGTATCTTGAAGGCTGCCGGCTGATCAGGGGAAGAGTGATCCTGCTGCCGTGGCCTTGCAATGGCCTTGGTGTTGCCAGTGCTGATGTGGAACAGCTAGGCCTGGCCTCGGGCATGGCAGGGAAATGTTCTTCCCTTTCCCCGGTGAAAGCAGAAGCATCCTGCTTGGATAATCGAAGGGGACTGCCACTATCAAGTGGGAGGTCTTCCCTGCAGTCACCTGCACACCCCAGGTGGACCTCACATGTCCGCTCCCTTGCATGGTCAGTGTTGGCCACCTGCTCCTTGCTCACCTGGTGCCGAGGGCCTCCGGTCGAGGGCGAAGCTGCTGGTTTTGCTTCTGGGGAGCCTGCTGTGGCAAAGCACCAAGAATAATAAAGACAGGCAGAGATTAAAAATGCATAAATGGCAGAATATGACCACAAACACAAACCCCACTGAGTTTAGCAGTGGGACACATCCTGCCTGGGAATCTGACTCTTCTGCCAAGGTGACTTGCCATGTCTTTTGTTACCAAACCAGTGGTATTTATGTTACCTGCTACATTCTGTTAGCACAGACTTGTACATATAGCCTCTTCCTGTATATGCTTCTTCCCTGGTCACAGCCTTGTCAACACTCCCTTTTCCCCTCCCAGTCATTACAGAAGATTTACATCCAGGAACTAGTGTTTGGCCGGCTTCTCAGATCCATATTAACTACTGGTAATACAAGTTTCCTGCAGACTAGTAAGATGTGGCTCATATTGTCACTCATATAGTCATATTCCTACCTTTCAGCAGGAAGCTCTTGCACCAGCGCTTTAATCTCACAGAAGGCAGAACCATTTATAGCAGCCTGTGTGACCTACTCCAAACTGCCTGACTTCATGGCAGAGTTCCATCACTCACAGGTGAGCGAGAGTTATCTGAGCCCTGACTACCTCCCTCCTGCCTGAATGTGTGGCTGGGGCCATCAGAGTGTCATTCCTGATCACAGCATCACCCCCACATACCGCTACCACTGCCTGCATCAGCAGGGGAGGAACAGCATCCATACACGATAAGGCTCCGTGTCCGCTGTGGGTCTGCTATCTGAAAGCAGCGCTGCACGCCCCACTGTTGCTGAGCTGCACATTCTGGAGCAGCAGGGATACGTTCTCAGGGAAAAGCACAGCACAGCCAAATTCAGTAAGCTGATCCTCCAATTTAGGGAAACCACTCACTTCTCCAATACCTAATGTGCCTTCTAAGTTCTTTGTTTCAAAAAAAGGCATCAGAAAAGGTCTCTTCCTACCACAGCCTCAGTGCAGATGTCAACTTTCATGACCCCCAACATTCATCAGGAATAAACCCCAAGCCACAGTTACAATGGAGTCATAGTGCTGCAGTGGGTCACATCTGGATTGAACCACCCTGGACACCACCATCCACATCCCCCTTCTGTTGGTCCTAGTCAGGCACCATTTGGTCCCATGCAGTACAACCCTCCACCTCAGGCCCTCCCAGACTTACTGTGGAAAAGCAGAATGAAGCTGAGCATCCAGCAATGTGGGGAAGAGCCTGTGTCTCCTTGCCTTGGGATATGGCCACAGCAGACACCATGAGGAGGGGAGCTGCTGATTATAGATGTCCATAGGGCACCGAAAGGAGCTGAAAGCCTTCACTGGGTGTTTTCCTCCCTCAGGAGGAAGACTCACAGCTTAGAGGACAGCAGTGATGAGACAGATAGAACAACACCTTGACATCTCCATTGACCTGCTGGACTTTTTCTGAGTAGAGAGAAACTGAAGCTCTCCAAAACAGCACTGCATCTCAGTGTATGATTACAGACAACCTGAGCCCCCACCTCTGTAATGCTTGGAGAGGTTTAGTCCATAAACAGGCAGGAATCAGTATCTTCTCCCTTTCCTTAGGGATCAGGATTTGAGCAGATAAGTATGTGAAATACAATTTCCTCATTTTACAGCTGCAGATATGACGTACGTTCAATTTGCCCTCCCCAGTACATGAGAGGATGCATGGGAGTTTTTTCCTCTCTCAGAAGTGTCCTGAAATTGCTCTTACTGGAGATCTTTAAAAAAGAAGCAAGGATCCATTGGTAAGGCTTTATGGACCCCAGATGTCATCACCAGCCCATTTCTGTGGGAAATGGCACATGGCTCAGTCAAGAGACGTGGAGAAAATAACAGCAGCATTTCAGTCCCAACAGTGTGTAGTCTCTTTTCACAGTGAAAGTGCCATGCATTTGGCATCCTGTATTCTCAGTTAGTTCTTCTCACTGAGAAATCCTATAGATGTGTCTTTCCCAAATTATTTGTGATTGCCATAAGACTCCCTTCTCTGGTCAGGAGGAGTTCCCAGCGCTGCACACACACTGGCCGGTATCTGTATACTCTCAGATGTTGTAGGGGAAAAAGGGAAAGGGAACTGTATATTAATGGTAGCGCAAGTTCATCATCTCAGCTTACACTTAGGAGCTCCAGTTCCCACTTTCCCTGCCCACGGCATGGGCAGAGTCACCAGTCCAGAATGGGGCACATGCAGCATCCCCAGGAGCAGAGCCAGCATCAGAGGTGAAGGTGTCCTATTCACCTCAAGGAGTTAGTTGTCTGGTTGATGTTACAATGTTTTCTCAGGTAGGTTGTGGAGGTCTAATGCTAGACAGTCCCTCAGTTGCTGCCCAAGACGATCACAGCCCAGGCAGTCTGTTACGTTAGGCCATGTTCCTGTCAACGGACAGCTACAGACCACATTCAACTTTCGGCATTACTCTGGGCTGTGTCTGGTCACTGCCGATCAGCGCATAGACTGTGGATATATCCCTTCTCAGCTTGTTCTCCATGTGGGACTCATCATGACTGAGAGACTAGATAAATACAAATAAATGGAAAAAACAAAGATGAAAGTTTTCTCCAGAAGGGTCAGTGGAGATTGGAAAAGGACAGGCAGAATTTGTCCCCTACTGGAAACCACAGCAGCAGCAGAAGTACAGATGTGCATCATCCTATGCCTTGGACACAACAGGGCCCCAACAGCTGGTTTCTAACACCATCATGGAATAAGTGTTAAATAAATAGTAAAAACAGGAGCATGAATTTAGAATCCACCTATGGTTCTGAGCAAGTCAGAACTCCATTTTGCAGTGTCTGCTTTTTACTGCCACCTCTTTGCTTTTCTGGTTCTGGTTCCTTGCTCCAGCCAGCATTGAAATTTGCCATATAAATACTTGGATCTCAGCAGCAAGGCTGGCTTGAGCTTTCAGGCTCTTGTTCCCTCTGAGCATCCCATTGGGATGGGAGGCCTGCAGCCTTTGCTCTGAGACCAAAGCCAGAAAAGTCAGTTTCAACAACAGTATTACAAAATCTAGCCAGAAAAGCCAGTCTTTTCCCTGTTTTCCTGTCCAGGTTCCTCTGCCCACATATTTTGATGCCGAAAACTGTTCATAGCCATGGATGAGTTCTCCTGAATAGACCACTTTGCACAGATAACACCTGCCCCTGTGCATTCATGTACATAAGCTGTGGTGAGAGCTGCCTAGACCATTCTCTGACCTGACTTAGTCTCTTACTTCCTGGTCCTCTCCCACTGCTTTACTCAGGTTGATGGTTTCCAACAGCAACACTTTTATGGAAAAACTTATCTTCTAAGGTTAGCCCTCAAAAAGGGCAAAGCTGGACTTGCCTTCCCTCAACAGACAGCTGGCTCCAGGCAGCACATGGGCCTCTGTACCTGGATTTGTGTTGCAATAGTTTCCTCTTTGGGGCAATAAAAAAGAATCTAACTCAAACCTTTGAAAAGATATAGTATAAAGAAATTTAAGCCTAATGTAAGTATAGCTGAAAAATCATCAGGCTAAAACAAACAAAAAAAAGAATATTCCTGGTGGCTGGTGGTTTTCCAGTAGCACAATATCACTTTATATTTCAATACTCAGAAATCGACTTATAGCCATTGATTCTAATAGCAACTGTTAGTTAACTGTCATCCACACAACCCATACCATTTTCTTATTTCTTTCCATACCTCTTGCTGCCTTATAACTCTAGATGTCTTCAGAAGAATTGCACCTGTAAGAGATTGATTTGTATTTATCAATATTTGACAACCAGATAAGATAGTCTGCATGACAAACGCAACCTCCTGTTTCTACATTAACAATGCTTACATGATCTCTTCAAGGCATCAGTGCAAGATTTAGGTAACTTCAATGTGTAATGTACTGTCTTTAAAGTCAACATTTCTGTAAGACTTCCTTAGAGTACAAACAGAAAATATTGCTTCAAAATCATTGCATCTGTGTGACTGATCTGTCCCAGGGAACCTGTAAAGCAATAAAGCTTTGGGGAAACATGCATGTCCCTACGTTTTTCTTCCCTGCTAAGCCTTTGTGATTGGGAAAAGACAGGCTATCTTAATGCTGAGAAAAGTCATGCTGTGCATCTTATTAAGTTAGATCAAAAAAATCCCTTAAACACTCAGCAAGTTCTCCTCTACCTGAGATCTTGCCCAGTGGCTTGGAGGACCACATTTTAGAAGAGGCTGTTATGGAAAGAATCATTCTGAAAATAAGCAGCAAAACGCAACTTTTCTGGTTATATTTCTTTTAAGGCTACAGCCACAGAACACGAAACAGATCCACTCACCAAAATGCCACTTGCAGTAGAGAAGGAAGAGCAGAAGGAACAAGATGAGACAGCCTCCAACAGTGTAGGCCATTATTGCTTTTAGGTCTTGTACTGCTGTGAAAAGATTCTGTATGAGTGTGGTATAAAGCAATAATTGTCCTGCCTAAAATACCTTTAGTGCACCTGGGGCTGCACCTTTAGTGAAGAATGTAACAGTATGTCCTTGCCATTGAGGACAAGTTTAGTAGGTGACTGTTCAGCCAAAAGTGCTCAGTGTTTATGGGAAGCTTTCAACATGAAAAGCTGGATAGTCAGCACAAGTAGCAGATTGCTCCCATTCTCGGACCAGCCACGCAGCCTCGGCTTCCTGCTCTGTGTACCCTGTGGACATGCCCCTTGGTGTCACCGCAAACCTTGCCAAGAGCTGAAGGCACCCAGCACAGCACAGCGGTGCTCAGACCTCTCCAAGACGTGCTGTGGAGCCTTGCTTGAGCTCTAGGGTACAGCACAGGCCAGGCAAGAGTCCAGACAGTCTGTTGCACCCCTATATGCACAGGCAGGGCAAGGCATGGTCACAGCCCACACTGTCAGAACTGGATATTCCACTGAAGCTTTCCTTGCAAAGAACTCAGTCAAATCAAACCCTGTTCTCACTGGATTGCAGAAAACTAACACCCCCACTACTGAGAACATGTCTTAAGGATCTTCTTACCAGATCTGGAAAGTTTCTGCTGCTCTGAAAAGTCAGCTTTAAGATGTTTTGATTCTGGGGCATGACTGAAATGTTTCTATCCTGTATGCAATATTTGCTTTCATCACAAATGCTAACCTACTTTTTCATAGCACAAAACTTTGAGTGCCAGTGGGAGCTAAATACTTAAGCAGTTAATAGCAATTAACAACGGAAATCAAAGTGGGAAAGGTGTACACTAGCCCTGCTCACAACTCACTGAAGAGGAAAATGTTCTTAGACCTTATCTACATTTGTGTGGTTGCATTGGGCCAAAGATGAAGCAACTTTGATACCCTGCAGTAGTGATTTGGATTGCATCACAGCTTGTACCACTTTGTTTTCCAAAAAGATGGAAGCAGACAGTCAGGAAAAAGACATCTTCTTCAAGCATTAGCATGAACTACCACAGGCATGGAAATATTAGTCATCCTGATAACGAGACCCATAATCCAAGATACAAGGTTAAAATGAGGAGCCTTAATTAGAGGGTAACTACTTGCACATTCACCATTTTCAGAAGCTTGTGTTCATCACAGAGTCTGATGAGCCATGCACAGTCAGAGAAGAGAAGCAATACACAGCGATAGCTACATAAAGAATAGTGCCAAACTAGGGGCAATATAGATACATATTATGGAAACATAAGGTTAATGAGGACAACAAAATGGCTTTTGTGGCATAGACAACTTCTATGTCTAGGGTTTAATCTACAGTAAAGGGTTAGGATTCACCTGCTACAAAAAAGCCTTGTGCAGCAGGGCCACCTCTGAATCATTTGACACTCTGCAGAATAAATAAATATTCACTCTTCCCATTCTTGTTCCTGCTTATATTTGGCCTTGGGGGAGCTCAACCAGTGTCAGAGCTGCAAATATCTTCAGCTTACCACTTACAGGTATTGTCATCTTCAGAGGCGAAACGATGCCTGTACACAGTTAAGGTGATGTGCCTGGTTTGGATCTGCTGTTTGAAGGTGACGCTGTAGACCCCGCTGTCGCTGAGATGCAGGTCCCGGAGCAGCAGGGATGCGTTCTCAGGGAAAAGCACAACACGACCTTGGTATGAGGCGTGTGGGAAATGTTTTGCAGAGCAGTGCTTGGGAGTCCCCTCAGCACTCAGGGAGCAGTTCAGCACCGTGCAGGTGATGAGCGAGTCCGAGTGGTTACTGAACGTCCAGTGAAACGACAGTGGGAAGCGAGAGGAGTTCACAAATTTGTAGGAGACAGGCAGGAGCACGGACTGGCCCACAGTGCCATTGACTGAATCCTGGAGTTCAATGAGGACACCCAGGTTTCCTCCTGTAATGAATGGGAAGGGGCAAATCAGCAATGTACCTTTGTGCAGATGCCCACCAACATTTCATGACTGTTCTCTGTCCCATAAAGCAAATAGTCTGTCTAGTGTTGTATTAAACAGCGCTCACTTCACTAAAATAAGCATTTTTGCTCTGAGTTTGAAATATTTGGGCTGCCCAAAAAATATCTCAAACTAACAGTCCTCTCTCACTGTTTTAGTTTTTGCCAGTAACTGGCCCAAAAGGACACTCTGTCCCAGGGCTTGCTAAGATGGCAAACATTCATTGCCTCACAGTGTACCGAGAGTAGTAGCAGTCCTGGTGAAGGCTAAGAAACAGAGGCCAGTTATTCAGAGATATGCTCTAGGAGAGATTAAAAAGCTCTTAACATGAATTATTCCTTTCCTAATCCAGTTCATTCGCTGTACCTCTTGGGCACTGCTTGGGCACACTTGTGGATTCACTCAGTTCTTCAAGATGGCAAGGTCCTGACACTGAGTGTGGAGGAAGGAACAGCCAAAAATGTCATCTTAGGTAGCAGAAAAGGTCAGAGCTCATTCTGCTGCCCCCCAAAAAACTTCTGATGTGTGGAGGACCCAGCCCTTATCAGATGGTGCCAAGAGACAGCTTGGAAAAGACGCAGCCCCAAGTCACAGTTCCCTTTCCTCCTCCTTTGCCAGAGATGCCAGAACAAGGCAGCCAAGAATGAATCCTTGGCATACCGTGAGTCCAAGCCAGCTGCTGCAACCTCAGACCACACTGATCTGCTCTCTCCAAGCCCAGTCTCCCAGCATATCTTTGCAGAAAAGAAAGTTCATCTGAGATTGTTTAGAGCAGCAGTGATACAGAGAAAAGATCTTTTTCCTGTGCACCACAGTGAATATGTTTCCCCAGAGATAATTAAAATGTCACCGACAGTGGACTCACTGTTTTACAGCCTGTAGTTACATCCAAAAAACCCACCTGGGCACCATCCCTACTCTCTTTCCTTGTACAAAGGGGAAAACATGACTTGAAACGACAGAGTTGAAGTGAGGAGATGTTTCGTGGCAGCTGGTTATACCCTCAAGGAGATTTCAGCTTTGTTCCCTCACCCAGACTCACCGAGCAGTAGTAGGATGCAGCAGAGGGTCCAGCAGCTCCCAGCAAAGCCCATGTCTCCTGGGGGCCTGGGATGTGGCCACAGCGGAGATGGCTCAGCAGAGGAGTCTGTGGTTTCTGAGCTCACCATCCAAGTAAGCAGCTCTGAAATGACGCCCCCAGCCCAGGAAGGAAGTAGCCGATACTTTCAAGGGCTCAAGGTCTTCAAAGGTCTTCATTTACAAACTGAAAGAATTCAGAGTTTGCTTCTCGTCTGAACAGGCTTCTTTAGCTGCTGATCCCCTGAGTAAACGCTGGGGTAACCACTCCTCAAGCATTTCAGCAGTAAGGCTGGGCATCTCTGTAGACGGCTATGACACATATTTTAAGATACCTGAAAGAGCTCAGTTTTGGGGTGGGACAAACTGGAAGGAGTAAACTTCCTCCTCTGGCTTTTAGCTTGGAAATAGCGAACACATTCAAGCTAGGGTGGCACATTTTCCCTTGCTAGGATCATCTAGTTATGGACACAGCAGTCTCCCTCTGGCCAGCGCTCCTTGATGTGCTCTGGGAATAGTGAAACAGTGGGTCACTAGGTTACTTGCCATGCAGCATTTCACTTTTAAATTCCTTAAAAGATTTGCAAGCAGATAACATCCCAACTAACCACATAAGCCTCATTTTATCATCTTCTCTTTCCCTATTGACATTTCAAACTGAGAACGGTCTTTCAGGCAAAAGGTCAAACAGTTTGTTTTGGAACTAATATTATGAACTGAAAGAGTTCAGTCCAAGCACTCCTTCCCTTCCTCAGCCCAAAACCTCATTAAATCCCATAGAAACAGCACTGTGAAAACCTCCTCACCTAATCCTTGTGTAATGAAAAGCAATGCAAAGAATGTATTCAGGCTTTCCCTTTTGGCTTCATCTTCCTTGGTAACTGTTTTCTCAGGGAGATTGCCCTAATCAGATTGCTGCGTTCTGATGAAGTTTGAAGTGTTACTAGCCCAACATGTTATGGCTTTATATGTAATTTGAAGAAGTTCATATTCTTTTTTCTTACTTATTTGGATGCATCATTTACTTGCTGAAGACACTCTTTTCCTTCCAACAGTCTCCTTTATTCTGCTATGTAACATGCTGCATAGTTTGCAAGAAGAGCAAATGTTTGATGGTTGCTGGTACATGTTTATTCTTAGCCTTTAAATTGTCCCAGTGGTATATATGTATATTTAATCCTTTTAGATACTCTTTTAAAGTAGGTTTCTCTTTCAATAATATATTTTCTTTTTTGAAAGAATTGATTATTGGGGAGGATTTCTGTTATAGGTTTCCCCCTACCTGTATGTAGTACACCTGTATTCAGGATAACCTCAGTGTATAGCTGGATTTTGGATCATGAGCTTTTAGAGGTTTTCCTCTTGAGGATACACCTCAGGAAATTGTCCAAGTTAATATTTAGACTAATATCAGCAACATGAACATACTTGGGCAGATTCTTCTACTTTCTGTGCAAAGAATAGGAGAGTGAGGATTTAGACATATATACTCCTTATTAGAAACCAGTCTGTAGGGCTTTTTTTATGAGAGGTCCCACTTCATTACAGCTGCTCTGAAATCAAGCATCAGTTAGTTAGAGGATGCCTCCGTCACATCATTGGAAAAGCAACACTTTTTGCAAGTGGTGTCAGCCTAAGTCTTTGCTTCTGTGCTACTCCCAGGCATAGTAGCAGACACAGGCAAACAAACATTTTTCACTACACAGCTAAATTCAGATAGATGTTGCACTCTTCACAAGCCCTCACGCTTTGTCAGATCACTGCCAAACCTACCTTACTTGCTGTCGCGTGGTCAAACAGATGCTGACAGCATGCTCTCTAATGACAGAAGGATTTCACCAGGATTCACAAGAATCACGTCTCCTCTGACCTGTACTATTTCCTTCTGCAGTTCTGTTGATGTAGAGAGTATTTTGGCTTATTTTTAGACCGAAAAAAGTCTAAAAATTGCTGAACCTTTTCATTTAGTCTCTCCGAAAAAGAAAACCAAAGAGATCAAATGACTTTTGGTCACAGACTACACGTAGAGGGCTTTTAATTTTCCAAAACCATTTCTTTCAAAGCAAGAAACAGGAACTAAGAATAGAAGATTAAGTTGCAGCATCAGATGTTAGCATCCTCCATAAACGCTACACAGCAGTAGGGCAAAAACAGTGAAGACACGTTTCTTAAAACTCCCCTGCCAACAGCATAGTGCATTATTAGCTATTATAGAGCCAAGTCATACATCACAGTCCTTGTACAGTGCTGGGGCAAGTTCTGCTACTGACTTCTTTTAGTGTTTAATGACTGCAGCATCCAAATCAAGGACTATACCTCCTGTCTAGCTGTGCTTATTTCTTAACTCGATGCAAACACAACATCCCCACACCTCCCAAATGCGAGTGCTCCCTGAAGAACAGAATAAGCTCACATCTCACATCCACTATTGAACAATGGCACCCAAACCAGTATTTAATAGCTTTAATCAGAGAGGACACAGCCTTTTGTTAAAGCTTCATATCCATGATCTTTTGGGGTTACATTCAGTAGAGTACACTGATGTAGTTCATTTCATTCAGCACTAGCACTACAAAGCATTTACTGTTTTAGCTACAGGACTCCAATTCTGCAAGAAGATTAGGCATATTCTTCTCTTTGCTTCCTATTAGCAGTCACCACTGCCCCAAGGAATGTGGTTACAGGGTAAAAAAAATAACCTGATTATACAGAACCAGAGGGAGCATGTAAAAGGTAACAGCACGCAGACCATCATATTTTCTCCAGAAAAGAAGACCAGAGGAGTAACAATAACCACAAGAGCATTAAACTAATGCACTCTCCAAAGTTTTCCCCCCAACTTTCTCTCTAGCATGTTAAGCCTTTAGAGCTTAGTTGCTCAAGGTATAGCATAGCCCAGGTTAGAAATCAAGGTACATGTTCGGTCAAATTTAACACTGCATTTGTGAAAGACAGTTCTCAGGTTTTTAGTATCCAGAGAGAAGGAGCAACATGCATTTCCCTGCCTTCCCAGTGTGTCAAGCTCTATGCTTGCACTCAGGATTCAGGGCTTTTCTTCACTACCTGCTCTGTAACAGAGAGCCCAGCTGGTTATCACTGCTCACAGAAACACACATGCTTTTTCTCCTGCATCATTTACTCTCCCCTCCAGTCTGTACACAGAAAGACCACCAACTATCTTCAGCTTCTCTACAAACTGTCTTGGACTCCTTTTATGTACTCCAGTTTATCACAAACTCAGGGGGAGAAGATTGCCCTGTTATTACCTAGTTGCATTCAAACCACCTTCACCTTGAGCCAGGTTAAAGTAAAAGTATTTGCTTAAAATATCCAAAAAGATACCACAGTTACAAAAACTAGTAAAAGATACAGGTAAAGAAATAAAATGAAAACCCAGTGCAAGATCTTTATTATCAAAATTAAATTTGAAAGCCAGAGGAAAGGACATGTGTGCATCCTTTTATCTAGCCACTTTGCTGCAGACTTGCTAACACAGAGCCTTATAAGAGATTGACGTTATCCCCCAGGTTGTTTATGTTAGAGAGCTCTTCCAGGTGGAGCACATTAGCTTTTCCAGATGGGCTAAATCTGAAGTTATCAAGAGTTTGGACACATATAATCCTTTCTTTCAAAATGTACTTGCTTATTCCTTCCCTAAGCTTATTCAGGAAATAGTTTTGTCACTTCTTGTATGTCTTTAAGCACTAAAGCATCACTGTCTGTGAATCTTGTATTTTCTGTTAATATGCACATCAGTAAAATACTTAATACAAACCTCTAAATGGAATGAAAGCATGATGCAGACAGGGAACAGACAGTAATCAACAATTTGTGTGAACCCCCTCAGTATCTTCTTTATGGAGGTATCAGAACAAATGCACTTCTTGACAGATGTTTTTCTCATCAAAATTCAGATTTCTGCATGAACAATGTTTTAACAGAAGGACTTTGATGAACTGTTCATGTAATCTACTCTACACCTCACTCTGAGGGGAGATTTCCATTCATTATCCCTTCAAGTCCAGCAATATCCAAACAGAGCTTTGCAAGAAACACATGGAAACTGTTGTGGTTGTAGAAAATTCAAGATGCAATTGTTATCTCGTTATTTACCTATTGTCATGATATCTGAGTGACAGGAGATGAAATTGTTGTCATTTTTCTGTAAGCATTTGATAATGTGATAAAAAAGGTGTCAAAATGGGGAGATTTCATTTCTGAATAGAAATGCCTGGAATAAATAAATGGATCAAATCCTGTTCCTGTTCCTACTCTTTCCCTGTACTGCACTTCAGGGGGGATATCTCGCTCTGTGAGCTCAGTGAGACTGCAAGCCCTGAGAGATGAATTTGTCTAGACAGTTTTTCAGATCAAACAAAGACTGTAGTTTTCTTGAGCTGAGTAAAATAATGTTACATCTGCCCATTGAAAGGTTTCATTTACCATAACAGCAGAATGAGAACATGATAATATAGAGATTATGCAACACAAGTGCACCCAATATAATGAACAGAAGCTATTTCCTGTGATGAGGTGCAATAGAGGAGATGCAACAGCCCTCGGTAAACATGGTCACGTAGCCCCCTTCTTCAGAGTGACATTAGCCACAGCCCTTCAAGAGCTCAAGCAAAGCCACAGCAAAGATTCTGTTTTAGCTAGTGCAGCCTGAGCTTCCTGCCCTGGTGGCCTTAACACTGAGAAAAAATGGGCTCACTTTTGTGTTTGCTCCAAGATGTGACTCTCTACACATTCAATACGGAGCAGAAAACCTGCTGTCATCTAGCCCAGTCTCTCTCATTTCTACATCTCAGCAGCAAATTCATGCAAGGCACCTGCCCTTCTATGACATTCGTGTGTGGTGCACTGAGACAGGCCAGGCAGAGATGCTTTTTATGAGCTATGATGTTAATCTATGTCATCACTGCAGCAAACAGTTCAGACCCAGATCCTGCTGCTGCATACTCAAGGCAGTGATCTCCCATAGACTTTTAGGGTTCCCCAGCTGTGGAGAGGAAAAAAAATTAGCCTTGAGCTTCCAAATATCCAGAGCAGCCAAACCATGCCTAGCCATCACTGCTGGGATTTGAAATAGCCCCTCTGTGAACTGTGTCTGCATTTGACTTCAGTTTTCTTGGCCACAGTGGCCATAAACTGCAGATCCTCTGACTTTGGCTTCAGGAAAAGTGGACCAGACACATACGTTTTTCCAAAGACAGTGGTAAAAATGCTTATGTGGCATTGACACTCTCTCTTTTATTTTTACTTGTACTTTGAGTTTGAGGTTGCTGATGCTCAAATGCAGCTGTACACCCAGCGGGCACAGCGGAGAATGGGACCCCAGAGACCTTGCATCAGCGTGCAAGATGTTGACATTTGTTTCAGGCAGAAGTGCTCTTCTGAAATGAACTGCGGTTAGTCCACTCACCAGGCTTGGTTTTGCAGACTGGGCTTGCAGCCTGTAAACTGGGTTATTCCTGAATGAAAGTAAGCTAGAAGGAGTTCATATAAGGTGCGTCAACTGCTAATGGATATGCAGTCCAAAGTACCAGACTGGAACTGACCCAAAATACCCCCTCCCAAATGACTACAGCGTGTTTATCCCATCCTCTGCACCATTTCCGTTTACACATCTGCAGTGGGCCACAACGCTGATGGGGCTGCCCTGCTGGGTTGCAGTGCTCAGCTGTGCTCTCTGCACATGCAGATGTAGCCTCCGTGATCTTGTCTGCCCTTCCTGCTCCGTGTTCCTGTGGCTTTCTGTTACTCCTTCATCTGCTTTCTTTCTGATCTGGTCACTACGAGCCCATGCTCTTGAAACGTGTACCTTGTCCCTTTAGATTTTTTTCTAAATAACATCTTTTTCTTACAAGTCAGTAAGATCAGCTGCACATCCACAGCTGCTAGGACAGAGATGATGAGCAGATATCAGCAGGCATTGTGGTGAACTTTGCAAGTACAAGACAAGCTCAGCCCACACATGTACAATACCCAGAACAGCCCGTGCGGTAGAACAGGGACTCTTCTGAGCAGAGACATTGTACATTTGCAGGACATGCGTTCAAGTAGCGAGTTTCCATTTTCTCTTTTAAAATTCAATTTACTCTGCCTTTCCATTTTAAGAAATACATTTGTTAGTTAATTTTAGTATTTTTGAAACAATCTTCTACTGACTACTTGGCAAATTGAAGAACTAATCAAGCATTTAAAAACAAAAACCAAAACTCACATCAATTATCAATGGGATTTCTTTCCTCTTTCAGCTTAATATTTGGGATTATATTAGTAATTTCTTCAAATCTTTGCTTAATTATCTGCAAGTATTTTAGGAATTACCCTGCATAATATACACAACACAAATATATGTCTACCAAAAGTTCTGAAAACACAGCTGCTGCAAGTTTTCTTTCAGATGAAAAAATGTTACTGAAACAACATCTTAAAGCAAATTTTTAGCTAGGCGAACTTCTAATGCAAATGCTTTTGATAAATCTTCAAAGTAGAGGATGAAACAAATTGCTCTGATATCAATAAAGTCTTTGTTAGTTCAAATGAATAGCAAGTAACTAAGATGGCAATAACTAAAGCACTTTATAAATCTATTTTTATAAACATTTTTTATTTCATTTGAGTACAAATAGGCGATGCCTGCTGGCGGAAGGTCAAGCCTGATTGCAGACCTTTCTGAGTGGAAATGGCACTGCCATAAAAAGAAAAGACTCAAACCAGGTCACCAGCAACATCTTTCCCTCCTGCCTCTGCATCACCATGCAGGTTCTTAAAATTTATGCCTGGACTTTTTAAGACAAAATGCTGATAGCAACCCCAGATGGAATAACACCTCTGAGGCAGGGAAAGTTCTTGTACTCAGGGATAAGCTACAGCTTTATTTAAACCAATAAAACATATTGTTTATCCCAGCATATGTTCCTGACTTTTTAGGAAAGCGCACCACCTTCCTGTCCCTTCCACGTCCCTTTAATCTGGGTTCTTTTTTGCACTGCAACAGAGGCAGCTCTGTTTACATGCAAATACCTGGGAAATATCTCATTTTTAATGATACGTGTAACTTAACTGAAGATCAGTGGGCTGCCCAAGGGGTTGAGAAAAGACAAAACACAAAGCTGCGGAGACCCTTCCTGCAGAGGTTGGCAGGCTGAGCTGAAATGCTTTGAGCCTGAGCTGTTGCTGTAGCCCCTGCAGAAGACCCTGCAGTCTTGTAGCCAGTGTGAAAACAGCTTCAGTATTGCAAGGTCTCTCATATCCCCTGGGCACTTCTTAAAACTCCTGCAGTCATGTAAATATTCAAAAAAATCTGTGACAGGAGAGGATGTTTACTTTACCTTTTAAAAATCAGATTTGACAGCTCATGTATGTGAATGGCTCAAGGAAAAAAAAACAAAGAGAAAGAAAACCTCAATTAAAAAATGAAATCACACAGTTTTGGAGGCTTAACTAATACCTCCCAAGTGCTTGAAGTTGACAATATTGCCTTTGTTCCTCAGTTCACACATACAGCCATCTAAGAAAGAGCAGAAGTGAGAAAAGCATACAAGAAAACCATTACAAATTACAAAAACGTTACAAAGAATGAATAGACACTGACATACCAATTTGCTTTTAACCTCAAGTTTTACTGATGCCTCCCTGCCACATTGTAAGCAACAGCAGTATGCTGAGAGGTTAAATTGCAGGCTGCCATTGCTTTTAAAGAAACAAAGTCAGAGCAGGTAAACCAGAGAAACAGGGATGCAGAGATTGCATCCAACAACACTGAGCCACAAGAGTCATTTGGAAGAAATATTAACTTGTTCTATAGAGCAGGTGTTCTATATCAGTGGGGCAATTTACTGCTCATTGGTGCTTTATGATGTTCAAAGAGACCTTGAAATGTGGGTGTGTGGTGCAGGGGTGTGTAGGGCCAGAGGGGTCCTGGGGTTCCACCTGCCTCTCTCGCAAGACCAAAAGTTTGTTTTGGTCTATTGTAGCTGCAGCTCGGGCTGTGCAAGGCTGCAAAATGGGTAGCAGAGCATGCCTGGCCGAGGGCTCACTGGAGATAATAATTTGGGTTTCAAAGCTCAGTTTCAGATACTCTTGTATCTTCCTCCTGGCCAACAGGGAGGTGAGGGGCAATGTGACCTGTATCACCCTTCTGAAGTACCTGTAAAGAGAGGGAAAGATGTTGAATGCTGGTAAGAGAAAGCATCACTATTGCAGACACACAAAAGGAAGAAGGTGTTGGAAGGAGTATGTAAATACAGAGCCACCACGCCATAAAGCACTTTTGCTTCCAGAAAATAACACCTGCCAAATAAACAGGACATTCAGGACATCTTCTGAAAGCCGTTCCCTCAGCTCTTGTCCTGGCAGTTATAGGGGAAAATGTCCCTCGCCAAGGGGACAGAGTATGACAATAACTCCAGGGTGCCCTCTCTTGGGAAGCATTGCTACAACGAGCATGAGAAAAGCTCTACTTCACCTCTTCTAGGGGAGTAAGGAGGAAAAAAAACTTAAAATGATTTGAAATGAAAGTGAAATGCAATTTTCTTATTGTTTTTATCTTTTTAAAGGACATGGTTGAACCCACACCTTGGATCAAAAAGATCCAGGAATAGGAGCTGGGCCCTTTAAAGCCTTTCCCTCCCTAGCCTCTGCCAAAGTTACGCTGAAGTGCAGGAATAGATAAAGCCACATTATGGTGGCCTGACATTGATTGGGTACTTGGAAAAGACCAGGCAGTGGTATTTACATACTGGAACAGGAAGATAAGCCTATTTATAGTGCAAGAAAAGGATCAGAATAAAAAGCTCTCACTCACCAAAGCTGCCCCGCAGTGAAACGGGCATCAGAGCAGACGGAGCTCCAAGCAGATCTGCATCACCTCTGCTCCTCCACTCTGCTACCTCAGGACCTTCCTTTTCGGTCTTTCCGGCAAGTTTTGTTTTAGAGATAAAAAAGCAAATACATTCTTTTAAGATAAGTTTATGGATTCCTTGTGCGCTGATTTACAAACGCTAACTGCTTTAGAGATAGTCAGATGTCACATATGTGTTCTCATTGCTAACCCCAGAACTGTGTCTTCCCAAGAGGTTATCTCAGTTTGTAACACTTAGTACCAAGGCACAGTGTAGCTGGAGCCAAATTGGCTCCAAATGTTACATGTTACCTGCAGTCACCACTCGGTTTTAGAACTGAGCCAAGGCCAAGACTAAGTTATGGCAGAATGTGAGTGAATCATCTGAAGTGATGTATTACTGTTCTCCTTTTCGGTCCTGCTGCCTTTATGTGTCATGCCCCATCACATGGGCACAGGGCGGGGAGGGGGGGGGGGCGGGGAAGGAAGCTGTAGGGGGCTGAGGGAGGAGAGAGCTATAAAGAGGAACCTTCTCTGTTGGCAGTTGGGGGATAGGGATGGATCCTCCCTCTGAAATTGGTCCCCTTCCTTGGCATCCTCCCTGAACAGAGATACAGGCAGAGCTGGAGAAGCGCTCCCTGTCTCCTTGGGCATGACCGAGCTGTGGCCTGTTGGCACTGTCTAATCTGCTCCTTCACGTGGTGTATTTTCCATGTCAGCATGTTTTTAGGGTTTCCCTGTCAGTAGCAGAGCTGCTTGAGTCTCCCACTGCTGCACCTCTGCTGGCTACTCAGAAAAACGAGGCAGAGCAGCAGCTCCTTATGGAGCCTCTTCCCTACATCATGCTCTCTTAGTGCAACAAGTCACAGAAAAAGCTAAAAGCCAGACAAACTTATTCTGGCTTTTTCCATGCAGAACATGCAATGTGGGTGTTCAGCTTCTAAAGGAAGTTAATGCACAGTCTTTTAAAGGCAGTCAAGGGTTTTCCTTAGACCCCTGGCTACAGGCTCTGCCATTTACCCTTGCCTCTCTTATTCTTCACCCTGCCTTCCTGTCACAGTCCCATAACTGTTGGTGCAAAGCAGCTGCCTCATCTACCTGTGCCTTAGGATATCTCTAATTAAACTGCTGTTGATTTACCAACCTATTTACACACATTTCTCCTTGCTGAAGGCTAACAGTACTATTCAATCATGCCATGCTGGCGTGCATGGGTGTTTGCTGCGCTTGGCTCCAGCAGGGTTTGAGCTCAGCCTGCAGTGCTCCCAGGATGCTGTGCCTTCCTCCCTGCAAGCATGGGTGACTGTAGATCCTCGCAAAAAGCCAGTCAGGCTTCTGCAGGGAACGGGAGCCCTATATCTGGTCTGGGTGCAGAGCTGCTGGCAGGAGGATGAACTCTGCGAGAGCAGAACGTGACCTGCTCTCTGAAAGCTCTCCTGTGCAGGCGGAGGGCAGATGCACGAGCTGGGATTGGGCTGATAGAGGGCCCTAATGAGTCCTGAAACAAAGCTATGTGGGCGTGTAAAAAGGAGCAGAAACACCTGCCTGTTCATACTCATAATAGTAAAAGAAGAACGAACTCTTCAAGCCAGCAGTGATTGATGTGCTGCAGAAATGTAAGTTTTTTGCCATTCTTTTTCATCTCTTTTACTTTAGAGAAATTCAGCTGTTTTAAAGCTGCCTTGATACTATCATAAAGGCCTTTTTATGAGACTTGAACTACTCTCCTGCCAGCAGATAGCCACACTTGTTTTGAACTGGTACATTTTATTAGTCCTGAAGAGTTAATGAGTCTTTGAGTTGTTGTAGCAATGCAAGAGCATGGGCTGTGCTTGCCCCAGGAAAGCAGAACCAGCCACTCTGCTGCTTATGGCTCCACTTTGCTGTTTCTCTGCTGCATTTAGAGCAGGACCTGCTGTAGGAAGCATTTTTTCCCAGCGTTTAGGTAGGGATTTTGACTTTAACCACACTCAGTGGGGAGCAGAGCTGCTGGGAAGAATGTGGTTATTTTCATCAAATGCTCTCAAAGCAAACAAGGATTTTATCCTTCATGCCAAAGCCTTGTTCTCCACAGAATGATCTTTGTGTTTCCCTGGACCTTGGGCAGTATGAACCTCTGGAAACTCCCATTCCTTCTTCTGTTTCTTTGCAGGAGCACCAAGCTGGCCAGGACTTCCTCAGGTAAGACAGGCAGCAGATACATGGTAAAACAGCATTGCAAATTGCAAATCTATGTTTCTTAAAAAAAAGAAAAAGAAAACAACAACAAAAACTCAGAAAAGGGCCAACTTACCAAACAATTGAGAGGCAAAGGGGGCTCAAAAAACTAGAGGGAAATAAAAACCTACTCAGTTATTGGCAAATGACTGACTAGACACCTAATTCTCTTTGCAAATATAGTGAAATACAAGAGCAAAATAAACGGCTTTGGTAAACATTTCAGGTCCTGTATCTGGGTATGGTAGGATGGGCACATCTGCAGCTCAGCTGAAGTTCTCCTTTGGCAATGAGGAACCCCTTATTCTGCCTGCAGAAGCCCTGTGGTGGCAGAAAGGGTGGTTGGGTGTTGCTTTTGCTGATCACTGTATTAGGTACTTGAATTCAGGTTTGCAGGATGGAGTTTTAGAGGCGAGGTGCTAAGGGGATGTAGAGAAAGGATTTTGAGCAATTTTGGCTGATACATATTCAGGTTAGCCTGAAGGCTGAAGCCTCAACTGAAAAGAAACCCTTTCCCAGAGAATACCTGGAGTGAGGAGAGGGATTCCAGAAGGAATGAGGGTCTGTTAGTGTGGAGGCATGAGAGCATGAACAGAAAGGGCTCATGGGCAGGCCTGGGACATAGCTGGTTTGCCTGTTGTGCTATAGCTGTGAGGCATTTCTGTTAGGAAGGGGAATCATGCCATGAGGTTTTAATTGTTACAGTGTACAGCAGGACCATCCTGCACTGTTTAAACGTGTCTGTGGGACTGCTTGTCCTCGCTGAACACAACAGCTCAGAGCTATGCAGAGTCTCTTGGAAAGCAGGTGAGAAGGGAGAAGCTGCTCCAGTCTCCCGAGAGCAGAGAAACTGCCTGTTCGAAGATCTGAAACAACAAAAAAAGCTGTTAGCAAAGCAGCTGGAGCTGGTGGACTCACTGCAAGGGCAGAGTGGCGCAGGGCACACTAGCACTAGGCACGGCACGCGTTGTGCGAGAGGAGCAGCACGGCATGCAGCTAGCCCAGGTAGCTCAAGCAGCAGGCACCTGCCCTCCTGGAGGGGAAGAGCACACCTTGGGCCGGGGGGGGGATTCTCTTTAGGAACTAGTGATTGCTCTCCTGGTTGTTTTATTTCGCTCTTTAGTTTCCTTTCTCAATGTTGTTTGCTCAACCTTTTGTTTCAAGTCTGCAGTTGAGGAAAAGGGATCTTTTCCCATTTTTCTGGTGGGGATATCAGATGATGCTTCGGTCACAATCCCCTTAGATCTGCTCTTGCTGTTGCCATTCAAGTCCTGCCGTAAGAATTAAATAAACACACATGGGACTGCTGTTGGTGTGCTAAGAGCAGTCTCAGTGAGGCTGGAGCTTCAGTTCTTCTGTCCCTTAGGCTGTTCTGAAAACCTTGTATTATCAGCTGAAAAGAAAGGGCCTGGCCAGCCTGCTTGGGAATTTAAAAGGTTAAGTGTAGATACAAATGTTATACTGGAGGTACCTGTAAACCAACCCTGTGCGAAGCCAGAAATAGTGTAATGCACAGAGAAAAGGCATACCCATCCACTTAAAGGGGAAAACATAATCCTCCTGGCACACCTACCAGCTTATTGCACAGAAATGGTGGGAGCACAGTCTGGGAAGGACCAGTGAGTGGGACAGGCACTTAACTGGAGGAAAGAGGTGTATATGGATTTGAACAGATCATACCAAGTGTCTGTACTTGTTTGCTTCTTTGCAGTTTTACATGCTTCTGGATGATCCTGATGTTACAGTGAGAGACAGCTTTACAGAATGCAGCATCTGTGCTTGCGTATGTAGAACTCGTCTGTCCCCCCACAAAGTGTATTTCAGACTTTTCCTGGATAAGCATTGATGTAGGCATGCAAATAATCTCATCTGAAGATGAGCTCAACCCCGGACTGCACGAGCAAATGATCCACTTTCAAAGATTAAGCCAGGCCTGGGCAACAGGAGCAGTGGAAGTCTCTCACACTCATGCTCATCAATATATGTGTTGTGGAGCATCATCACTGGCCAAACTGGGGGGTTGGAGGAGCTAGAGATGGTGCCAAATTTCAGAAATCCGGAGCCAGGATGCGATCTGAAGCCCAAAGATCCCTCCCCAAACTCAGCCTTGTAGTACTGAGATGCTTGGCTCTGCGGTGCTTGCGCCAGTCCCAGCCTAGCACTGCTTTCCGCACGGATGGCAAGAGCTGGTTGCTCAGCTAAGGGACTCTTATCCATGCTAGACTGACACCCATATCCCAGCACAGCAAGCTCTCACTCCCTGAGCCCAGGTGCCCAAATGAAGTGCTGTGTAAGACTAAATATCTACCTCTTTGCTCTTTTCAGTGCTGTTACTGATTTTACACCAGGCTCCAAAAGTCACAGGATCCTCAAAACAGCTCTTTGCAGCTACGGGATCTTCAGTGCTGCTCCCCTTCAACAATGTCACAGAGATCATATGGTTCATGCAGTGGGAGTACAAAAAAGGCCCGAAACAGGAAGGAATTGTGGATTACTTCAAGTCAGATTCAAAAATAGTGATCTATGATCACTATGAAGGCAGAGTACAATTCCATACATCCAATGGCTCCCTCGAGCTGAGAAACGCACAAGTGAATGACAGCGGTACTTACATGGTCACGGTCAACTTAAAGAAAAATTTAGTAAGAGAAATATTACTCCTAGTTATAGGTAAGTGAGAAAGCAGAGATTTTATTAAAGCAGACACTTCAAATAGCTGTTAAAAGTAAAAGAAACATAAAACAGATCTCATTCCTGCTCTGGAGAAGCAGCTGGGCTTATTACAAGCTGGCCTTTTTTAGTGACTTTGTATACTAGAAGAGCAGCTAAAACTCTGCTCCAGAAATATTTATATTGATTTACTTTATACAGACCTAAGTAGAAATGAAGACTGATTCTAATGATTCTAATAAATAAAGCACTGAGCATATAGCTAACAAAATATATATTAGTATATTATTTATAACGTATTTCAATGCATAAATATAGACTATAAATATGTATAGCAGACTACAATACAAGAAGATGTCTTTAGCCAATATGTATTTCTGCCAATATACATCAGCAGATCTGGTTCAGTTTAGGTGACAGAGGTTGGTGTCAAGTGCCTAGTCTTGGAACCTGGTCTTTTGAAATATTATGAAAAAAGGTAAATGTATCCAACTGTCTTGTTTCTCCTAGACCCCGTGTCCAAACCTGGCTTACAGACAGATTCAAAACTGGCTGATACACCCATCCAATTATCTTGTGCAGTGGAGCATCTTGCCACAGTAAAAGATGTTGTCTGGAAGAAAAATGGGCAGCTGCTTCGCCCAAATGGTCATTATATGTTTTCTGAAGACTTCAGAGTTTTGCAAATACAGAATGGGCAGAAATCAGACTGTGGCTCCTACTCCTGCAATGTCAGCAATGAAGTAAGCTGGGATGAAGCCTCCCTGGACTTGATCATTGACGGTAAGGGATATAGCAGAAGCTTGAACCACAGAACATCAACAGCCTTTTCCTTAGGTTTATTAGAGTGGAGTCTTCAGACAGGTGAGAAAACTGCTTCTTCTCCCCATTTTCCTGGCAGATTGAGTTAATTCCTGCTGATTTCCTTTCCTATTTTCTTTTTTCTTTTTTTTCTCACAGAAGTTAATTTACAGCAACATGTAATGTGGGATTTCAGTTTTTCTCTTTCACTGAACACCATTTTCCTCCTCTCACCATCTTCTTTTAGCTTCTGGCTGCCATTTCAATTACCCATTTATGAGTTTGCTAGTGAGAGCTTGAATTCTGTCTTTGTTGTAGGTTTGAAACCTTTTCTGAAGCAAGCACAGAAAATCTCTACTGCTGCTAGCTTCTTGGCATGGGCTGCCACACTGGGCCTCCTTCTTCTGTACTATCTATCAGGAAAAAAAAGAGTTGGTATGTTCTCTCATTCCTTTCCCTCCAGTCTTGGAAAACAAGTTTTTAGCAACGATTTCATAATTTGTCTAGTTGCTGCTGTTAAAAAATGGAGGTAGACAAATTTGCAAGTAAGAACAGATGAAGTCAATAAGGTACATTACTCATCTTCTGCCAACAGCTCTGCATGCTCATTTTCATATTATTACATTTCTCTAAGACATGTAAAACAACACTGGGTCAAAACATAAGTCTCTGTTACTTTTGCCAGGCATGCAGTGCTGTGTGGAGCGCTGGAACTGGAGTGTGGGCCCAGTACTCCCACAGAAGTCAAGGTGTGAAAAAGCTACAGACCTTTATGGATGTATAAAAGTTATTTAAATTCCCTGCTTTCAGTTCAAGAGTATATTAAACTGACCACAGAGAAAGAGGCTGCATTCAGCCCTTTGATAAATGCAATGGTCTCGTCTCATGCCAAACAGTTTGCTTTACTGGATAGGTAATACCAGTCTAATGTGTGTTGCTTCCCTAGGCATAATGTCCCGGAGATGGCCTTGTGTAGGCTTTCTTGTGCTGCTGTTTGGCTCCTGTCTTCTTCTGGCCATTGCCAGTGGTCTCTGGATACAAGAGGAAGGTAAAAATCACCATCAGGCTGATTTGGAAAGGTACCAGTATCCAACTACAAGGTAGCAAATGAAATAAAGTGATTATTTCATCTCAGGAAAGTGATACGTATCAGCTCCAAGGGAGCACCTTTGGCAGAGGGAGGAAGAGCACATACTTACCCTTGCTTTTCCTGGCTGTTGCCAACATCGTGTTGGAATGTGGATATGGAGAGTTACCAAAGACACAAGGTTAGAAAGATGGCATTACAAACATCCACGATAAGGGTCACCAAAGGAAAGGTATACAGAAGCTAGGTATAGGTTTATGCATGGGCACACACCTGGGTCCTTTTCTGAAGTGTTAGTTTTCACATCATGCTAACCCCACAGCATCTCTCCTCTACGTGACAGCCAGGCATGCTAATGTGAGGCATTTCTGCTCACAGTTAGACAGATGAGGGTTTTCAACTTTGTTCATCTGTGACACCAATGTTCAAATGTGGTCATTAAAAGAGACATGAAAGCATGAAACAAGATGTTGCTGGTACCCTTGCTGCAGTGCCCATTTCGCTTCCCTCCATGAGGTTTTCTGATCGGTCAGCAGCTACTCGGGTACATGGGGATCTCTGCAGAACAGAGCCCAAAGTCTCTGGTTGGCAATTCCTGTTTTTTCTTGTTTCTTGCAGGCATCTCTCCAGTCTTTCTTCTAATGTTTTTCCTTGCGGTGGGAATCATCATAATGTTATTAGCAGCTGTGATCTTAGCACTTTCCCCAGTCATGGTACAGGGATTTAAAGCAAAACCATGTAAGTATGTGTGAATGTTGCACACCTGTTTATCTGTGATCTCATAGCAAGAACACAGAGGGTAGCAAACTTCGTAACAAGATGACTCTTCCTGCCCCGTGGATTGCTTTCAGCCATCACCCATGTATCACCCATGCTGGAGGGCAATCACGCTTCTCTAGTAAGCAGGGGATTGCTCAGCTTTTGCTGTTTGAACAGTTTTTGTACAAACTCAACACCACACCTCTGGTTTGCGGGTAATATTCCAAGGAGCCAAAAATTTTAGAGGGAATAAAATGTATAAAGGTGTCTTCCCTCTCATGTGAAGAATTACCTCTTATCAGCATTTAATGGCACTAATGAAATATCATAGGACCTGCCATGCTTCTTTTCTTGTTTCTAGGGACCCATATTGTCTTGGATGCCGCTGTTCTGGGAGGAATGGTGCTAAACGTGCTCTTCACCAGCCTGCTGCTGGAGGACATTCAGCATCAGCAAAGTCAGGCTGCCTCTTTCCCATGTCCAAACTTATGCTGCCTGGCTTCCTAAACAGAAAGCTCCATCATAAACTCCCTGAATTATATAAGGATAGTGGTACCTTACAGGCAGTTGCAGTTTCTACCCAGTAGAAAACAGGGATTGCCCATTTCCTGCAAAGCTGAAACTTGGGGCTCCAGTCACAGGGAGCCCAGGTCACCTCCTCTTCTAACACCAGACCTGGCCCCAACTCACCCTTTCCTGCAGGGCTTACATGGTGCTGCTGTGGGTTGTTCTGGAACCACCATGCTTAGGCTTTGCAGCAGAGAATTCAGACTTTGTAGCTGTCAGCTGCAGGGTTTTAACAGCCCCATGTAACTATCAAAGTGGGACCCTAGACTCCTATTTGCTGCAGAAAAACCCTGCAGACCCTTGCAGTTGGCCAGGGTGGAATTAATTCCTGCTTTCTTCTTGACTCCAGGAAAAGGATGCTCGCCTGATTTTGACTGGACAGCAGCAACAGTTATCGTATCTGTTGTTTCTCTCTTTGTGTTTCTAGTCATCTTTGTGTGGTGTAAGTATGAACTGACAGCCGTGATTCTCTTGTTACCACTGGGACAGACTAAAAAGATAACTGCTTTCCCAAATCGTACCTCTGAGTGCGAAACTTGCCTGGCCTCACAGACAGCACATGGGAAAAGGATAAATGGACAAAACACGTGGGCATCATCTGGATTAAATGTACAGAGCAGTCAGCAGCAATCAGACAGTACAGGGAGTGGGGCAGGTATGTAAGGGGAAGGCTGTGAGGACTAGGAGAGGTAGAGTGGAGGAGAGTTAGCATAGGATACCAAGCAGGCTCTCGCTCACTTTACTGCATGCTGAGTTTACCACATCCTTCCACTATCCTGGAAACTCTCTTTTGGTTTAATTGTGAAATATATATCCTCTTCACTGATCAGGAAATTCCCCCCTCTGCAGGGAGCCCCACCACAGATTCCCCTGAGCTCTGAAAACTCCAGGTCCTCCCAGAATTAGAACCTGTTCTCAGACTTTCTATGTAGTCCAGAAAGGCTCCTCCTTCCCAAGCCCATCTCTGCTGTGTCCTGCCTGCCCGCCCTCTCCCTGATTCCAGTGTGGGGGGAAAAGGGATGTGTGAGAGATGCAAGGAGACATCAGCAAACATAGCAGCAGCCACAGTGGATGAGACTAAGGGTCTGTCAATCCCAATACTCTGTCTCTGGGACTTAAAGCAGCTGCCTAAGGAAGACTATTAGAATGGGACAAGCATAAGTGGTATTTCCACCCACTCCAAGAATGACATGTTTTTACGTATTTGTTTACCCTCAGTGGATTACTTTACCATGAAATAGTTCCATTTCACCTTGAATCCATGTAAACATTTAGCATCCTCCATGTCCTGTAGCAAGGAATTGCACAAATACCCAATTCTTTGGCTTCTTCTATATCTGCTCCTACTAGCTTCTTTTAAGTTTGTACTGGAAGATTGAACAACCAGTTGATAGCCAGTCTCTCCAGACTCTTCAGGATTTTATAAACCTCTTTCTTATCTCTGCCTCAGCTGATCTTTTCTGGACTGAAGAGGGCTATTTTTAGTTTTTCCTCATATAGGAGCCATTTCATACTTTTGAGCAGCTTTGTTCATTCTTAGAATTTTTTCCATATTTACTATCACCTTTTTGAGATGGGTATTTAAGATGCAGGAGAGCAATGGGTTTATATGGTAGGGAATGATGTTCCTTGCTCTGTTGCTTGCTTCTTTCTTCATAATTTGTAATGACTGATTGGCTTTTTTTCTGACTGCTGTTGAGCACTGAGCTGCTCAGTGTAACAATCTCTCATAACCCCAGGATCTTTTTCATGAGTGGCAACAGTCAGCTCAGAGCCCATCACCTTACATGTGAAGGCAGGATCATTTTTGTGTCGCTATAGGTGAAGAATGTGGGTGACCTTCTTATATTAAGGACTCCTTGTCCATGCAGTCCTGTTCAGTTTGAAGTGACTTTATAACCAAGTATGGAGATGTCTGTGTTCAGCAAAATAAGTTCTCTACATTCTAGCAAAATGGAATACATTCACTTTTCTAACAAAATGAAATACCTTCTCATAGAACAATGAGGCAATTTTAATGTTGCAAATAAAACAACTACGTTTAACTTTTATTTATTTTAAAAAGTAGTCTTCTCTCTAGCATCACAGCAGAATGCTTTGTAGCTCTTGTATCCCCCTCACTCCAGAAACACCTTGCTGTTCACTCTCTGTAATAGATATTTTCCACCCAATAGACCCCATGCTAAGACAAATCAATCATAGGCCACAATGTATCTGTGTTTTTTCAGATCACCAGGAAATAAAATACCAAGAAGCACCAGAAAAAAAGCTGCAAGTTGAAGGGCATCAGAAATTAACGGTACAGTTTCCCCAGAGTTTTTACCAGAATTTGAAAGTGTCCTCACTGATATTCTGTGATCCCAGCAGTCAGTCAGAACTTGTTTCAGCTTTCAGCACTTCAAAACACATTATAAAGAATGCAAAATATTTCTTTTATAAACTCATTTTATCTATGAAGCTACATACTAGGCTATCGCCCAAGATTTTTGTCTGGTTCTGCCAAGTCGTTTACTTGGGAACACCATTCATGAAGACAACTATACATCTTCAGCTAACTTCAATCTGAAAACATCCAGAAAGTCTCTCTTTGCTTTCCAGATTTATAGGTAAGATCTGGGAAGGGGATATCTTAACAGTCCACAGTCCAACAGCAGACAATTTAGCAGGTAAAATCAAACTGCATAATTGAAAAAAGACTGACTTGTTTTACCTTGCAACTACACTGGTTCTGACAGTCACAAAAAATTCATGCCATAACGAGTTCAAAGGCATGGCTGCAGGGATAAGCATTGTTCTTTTAGAAACAGGTAATCTTAATTAAAATGAAAGATACATCCACTTCTAAAACACTACACAAACTAAAAACCGTAAAGGAGAAAATTATCAAATTGAATGATTCAGCTCCTGGTGTGAGCAATTGTAATAAGCTGTGAAGACATCAGCATGTCCATATGGTGGACATCTGGTCTAGAAGGATGTGAAGAACATCCATGCACGCATACACACAGACGCTGCCATACTATCAAGACTACCATTGGTGCAATATAGCAGGAGTCTGATCCCAACCTGTACGTGGTCAAGACCTGGGAGATTTTTAAGAGTATTTCTACATACTGGAAAACAAGCATTTAAACTGTATTTCTCAGAAAAGCTCCCCTCTGCCCCCCAAATCTCTGGCCACCCCATCAGATGTTCTGCCTTCACTGAATTGCTCTAGGCAATGCTAACAAGTAAAATGCCCAGTGAGTCAGACCAATAGGTTCCAACTCGAGAATCTCTTCCCAGTTCCCAAACACAACTAGCTGAAGCTCTGGAGCATGGCTTTTTAGAGTTATATAGAAATGGGACAAACAAGGGTCTCTTCTCTTACTAAACTCCTTTAGAAACACAAGGATATTGAATATTCAACTATCTCTGTTACTCTGAAGTAGTATGAGAGAGGTTTTCTGAAAGCACAGTATACTAGTATCTGGTTTTAAGAAATGTATAACATTGGGCTATTAAAATAGGACAAGAAAAAGCCTTCCCACCTCAGAGCCATCTCCCATCACTGCATGGGGAAGATCCTTAGGCTGTGATCCCCAAGCAGCAGAAAGGAGTTGAATGGGGTAGGAGTCTGATATGTTTATTAACACACTTGCATGTTTATGGGAAAGCCACAGTATGATTGCAATGCCTGCATGTTATTTAGAGCAGAAAGATGTGCAGTAGCAGTTCATTCACAAGGCACATTTCAAACATTCTCTCACTGGTTTTCTCCTTTTTGAATTCAGAATTTCAAAGATGAAGAACATGAGGTACAGTTTTGATAGACGTGGCCCGCACAGCCCCTGCTTGCACGAGAAATATCGTAAGTTGTCATACTCTCTCCCATCTGTCCACTTTGCTGCCTGCAGCTAAGGTCCTCCCTTCTCTCTTTTAACTCCCTGCTGTTGGCAATCATTAGCACTCACCACTGTTGGCTCAGCTCCAGGAGAGGTAATTCCTCCTTGCGGCCACTGGCTCCTGCCCCCTCGCAGCCACCAACACCAGAATTCATGCACCAGCGACCTGAATAGATCCAACTGAGACTCATCCTGGCCAAAAAAAAATACAACCAAGAATCAGTGACTTACAGTAGAGCCTTTCCATGCTTGTGTTCATCAGCCATCAGTATAAATTCTGCAACCCACACAAAAGAAGAGGCAGGAATGAACGATGTGGGAAAGAAGGAGCTCCTCAGCACAGCTTATGCTGAACTGAAGCAATGAAGACACTAAGAGGAAGCGAGAAATGTTGACCTGTAACATCCTTCTGCCCCTTCCATCACACTGACTCTGGTATTCACGACACTCTAGGCTCAGCTTACTCAGTTCATTAATCCGGGAGAAAACTGCTGCTTCTTTTTTTGCTGGCTCAGTTTTCTGTTAGTTTAGTGAGACGAATCTGCTCTGCTCAAGGAGGAGTCCAGACAGATCCAGAGCAAGATATGGTACAGGAACACACGTCTCCTGCTCCACCCAGCCTGCCCACTGTCACTTTGTCCTCTGGCTTGAAGGGACCAATTTATATGTATATAATCACAAAAGTACTTTGATAACTTGCATCCTACTGATTTTTAGTAATACTTTTTTTTTCTATATTTCATCTTGGTTTTTTTTAAGTGGTATACCTTCCGTCTTTCTTACGTAGCTGCTTTTTTAGTACAACTGGTTTTGTTTGTTTTGATAGGACTTTGGGTTAGCCTTTGTTGTCTGTACCTTGTTCTTAAGCAAGCATTTCAGGAAGGGCTCAAAGCCTGTTTACAGCTGAGGGTCTTTTTGACTGTAAACAAGAATAAGGAAGGTATTGAAGCCTGATGTATTGGGCAAAGCAGCATAAAAGTTAATTATCCCTGCTTCCTGCTCCATCCTTGCAATGGCAGGCCCATTCCTCCAGCCCTGCTCTTTCTCTAGCAGCTTTAACTGTCTGGGTTTCAGCAAACTCCACAGAGCTCCTTGAGATCCTAGGTGAAGTCCAGCTCTTTCCACCATTTCTGAGACCCTTGATTCTGCTGCTCATGCTTCAGGCTCTCTGCTTGAAGCTCCTACTTTCTCTCTGCAAGAGGCTCTGCCAGCTGAGTTTGCTGAATTGTTCTCAAGTTAGTCACAATCTGCCCATCCTGAGGGGTCTGTTTGCCTAAAAGTGCAGTGATTAGGATAGGGAAGCAGCCTCCATCCTCCCTTCTCCTTCAAGGAACCTTACTGATGGCAGACTGACAGCAGACAGAGTGAGCTACCTTTCCCGAACATCAAAGAACTGCTTTGGATGAAAACATCCTTACGCCTTTGTCTGGGGTATATTTTAGGTATATCAGTTTTTCAGTCTGATTTGTTGCTCAGCCACCCAGATGCTAGTTCCTTGGTCTGGGATCCGCTGCTGAAAGGATAGGATCTCCCATTTCAGCAGCCAAGGGGGACTTCAGCTGAGTTAAACTAGCAAAGCTCTTGCTGCAGTGCAACAAGCAATGGAAACCAGTGCTGCTCCAAGAGGTCCTTGCCCAGTGTAAGGGCAGGCTGCTCCATACAGAAAGGCAAGCTGAGGGTGACAGCAAAGCAGGCAGGGGACAGCCCTCACCACCAAGGACCCTGGCCCACAGTACCCAAGCAAGGCAAGCAGAGCAGGTGGTGTGACAACCACCAGGGTTTGCTGAAATTCCAGTTTGCCAGGCAAGACCATAGTTACAAGGCAGGTCAGGACCAGCAAGGCCAGATACAGGCGTACATTCAACATAGCTCCCACGTGCTTGAGCTTAAATGCAACTCCCAAGCTAAGGAAAGAGCCCCCCCCCCCCCCCCCCCCCAATAGACTCACTCTCATACTAAGCTGTTTTCCTTAAAGGAAAGATATTTTTTTCCTGGGCTCTTACTTTTCTCAGAAGATGCGAAGTCAAGGACCTTTGAGCTTCTGTAACTAGTCCAGGTAATTTAATTACTAATTAATAAAGACTTGTCATTTTCAGTTTTTTTAAATACTAAATTCTCCTTTTGTTCCTTTTCTTTCATTTGTATAAGCAACTTTCTTCCCAGATTATAGCTGTTTTCAAGTAGCAGATTCGATGATGCAACCTCAAAACGAGGAAGAAAAGCTAGTTCTGGCCACAAGCTAGATCTGGTGCGGTTTCTCCAGGTATACTCAAAAAAAGGTTAAACCCCTTTTCTTCAAGTCACAATTTCCTGCTCTGCAGTGCCCAGACTCAGCATGTTTAGTAATGTCCTGTCCTTCCATGTCTTCTGATGGAGGTGAATTCCACGTTCATGTCACGACAAATTCGGTTTGTTAGGCAAGATCCCAATTTCCCCCTCGGGGCCATTTCTGGGTGCTTTCCCCACCCCTCACACATCTGCCATGTAGTAAAAGAAACAGCCGACCTGCAGCTCAGTTTACCAGGGCCTCTGTAAAGGGCCTGGGGGTTTTACAGGTTAACATTGGTGCGGTGGCTCTTTGGGGAGGATCGACTCTGGCAGCGTTGAACAGAAAATCTCATGTGGAAAATCCTGTTGCGTTTTAACCACATCCTTTTGCAGCGCCCCGTGGATGCAACCTGACCGGGGCACAGGTGACGTGAAAGCCTTTCAGAACAACAGAAGATGAAGTTGCCGGAAGTTAAAAAGTTGGAGGAAGCTCACAGTTCATGTGCACATAGGGTGTATTTACAGTCAAAGTAACGAAGCAGATGTTGCCAGGAGGGCAGAATACGCTGGTTTCACTGATGTGGATTAGGCACAACCAAACCACTATGAATACTTCACTTTGCCAGAGCAAAGGAAACAGAGTAGCTCCTCCAGCACTATAAAACCTGAACTCTAGCAGAAATTTCACTTGTCTACACTGCAGCGCAGTGGTCTGGCTGTAGCTTGTCTGGGCACACCTAAACTGAGCTGATTTCAAGGATTAAATTGTAAGTGCAGCAGCATGGATTGCAGAATGAAATTGTTCAGGCAGCTACACAGTGGGTCCTGCGTTGCTGTGGCCATGCCACTTTAACCTTGCTACCTGGGGCATGTCTGCATTTCATTGCTGTCCAAACAACAGATGAACCTGCTGTGGATGAGGAAGAGCAATTAATGATCATGACACATTATTGGTTTCTTTTTTTCAAGTCTGGGGATATGGATTCTTTTTTTCTTTTTTTAAGAGTGTAGTAAAAAAGGAGAAAAAAAAAAGAGAAACAGCTTTTTTGCATGTGGTTCATGGCTAGAAACAACCACGCAGCTCATCAGATTGACCTTAAGTGGCAAAAAAGCTGCAGCAGGTCTCTTCCAAAGAGGAATTTCACAGAAATTAAACCACTGTGAACAAAGAACCCATAAATTTTCATCTCTTCAGAGCAAATTTGCTGAGCAGGTGTATTATTACAATAATCACTAGTCCCTGAGCCTCATTTTTCCAAGTTCTGCTGGGTCTGCTGAAGTATGGTGACGTTTCATGATCTGAGCTGGGATTAAGACCAGAGAAAAACTCAGCAATCCAAAGGACTTTCTTTCCTGTCTTCTTTGGGTAAACAAGCAGCAACTGAGATGGCCAGAATGGCAGAAATAAAACCCAGTTTTGCTTCCATCAGGTTGTCTCACAGCCACGTCTTTCTTTGCTCTTAAGAAGCTGAACTTGCTCATGTGTCTGCTTGCTGTGCCATGTGAATCTACCATATGTTTACAAATGCATTATTACATCTAGGCTTTCATTAGTTTTAGAATTAGACTTCTTTATAAAAAAGAATGGCGCAGAATAAAGGGTTAGTTCTCTTCTTCTGTGTTCTAATTACTTGCCCTTGGTTTCTTTCACAGTTGTGCCCTTTTTATACTGATGTGTCAACATTGAACATGCTTTGCTTACATTTCACTGTGATTTATGTGTACACATTTGAACGTGTCCTTAGCCAACTCTGGATGGGGATTGTGTCCTGAATTGGGGCTTGAAAAAGCAAATGTTTTGGTACAATGTACCTTTGAATTTTTTGGAAGTTTTCTCTTTATTTCATATCTTATCTTCTACTTAGTAGCAGCTTTTCACTTCTTGCTGCCTCTTAAAGCTTGTGCTTTCTTCTTTTCCAGTGTTTTCAACTGCAAATTCTTCATCTAAATCTTCTTAATCAGAATTCTCTGCCCCTATTTGTCTGGGGATCAATCCTGTAGGAGGTAAATATAAACAGCGAAACCAAAATTATATCAGGCTTTGCATAACCCAGCACTGCAGAGACAAAAGCAGGATTCCAGACAGGAGTCTCCGAAAACACTGGCCACAAAACTATTTTTGCCTTCAGCATTTTCTGTACACTGATAGAATTACATGCCTGCAAGACGGATTAAGGTTTCACTGTTGTGTGAACAAAAACTGATTGGGGGGCAACCATTTTTAGGGTGAATCCTGGTGGCTATTTTTACATAGAACCCCTTTGTCTCCTTGGGCTGGACCACGGAGGAGCTGGCTACAAGTGCTGTGCAGAGGGGAGAACGCTTTGCTGGGCCAGTCTCCCCAGGGCCAGGGTGTATTTCCAAAGGTTTTAGAGATGCTGCAAGGGATTAATTACCAGCGAGTCCAACTGTATGTATCTGGTAGATGGGTTGGCATGAAATAACAGCAGAAAAATAAACTGTAAGATTCTGATAGAATTCTATAATCAGGGTGTCTTCCGCAAGGATAAGACCCTGGTGAGTTCATTAAAGTTTTCATTTTTTATTAAATCTATTAAAATTGTTGGAGGGGAACAAGCTGATAATTTGCTTGGGTCCCTTATCTAATATATTTATCCCGTATCACACCTGAGGCTCTAAGTATTACAAAACAGTTAATGAACAACAACGAACTGGAAATGGGTATTTTCCACTAGCAGTGTAGCAATATTTCTAAGTGACAGGGAATTTTTATGGTTAATGACTAATGAAGTCTTTGAAGTTCTAAAAGAACCAGGTGAACAGAAAGTAGATGCCTGATAAAACTTGGCAGATACAAAGGGCCATGGGAGAGAGATTACTCGCATGTTCCTCATCTAAATTAACCGTTGGCTCACAAGACAAATATTTGTGTTGCTGTGGGTTATTAAAGAAAAATTTGCTCACAGTGCCTCTGTAGATCTGAAGGTATAAGGATGTGTGAGTAGCATAATTGGTAAAAACCAGAAAATATAGTGCTCTTAGGAAGCACTATGAATGAATCAGTCCAAATGATCTCACCTGGAATAAAACATATCAAAAAAATATTCCATCATTTCGGATGCAGGATGTCAATGTTAAAAGCTTTGGAAAATTCTAAGAAATGGAGCAGACTCTTTATATGAATACCAGAGTTTGGGGATTAAGGTTTATTACTATTAGAGATCAGAATAAGACCTGTTTTAATTGACTTTTTCTTAATTTGCCTATAGTAGTAAATTGGGATCTTTCTCTGAAATGTTTGTGCTGGGCACAGTCACAGACAAAATACTAGACTAGACGGTCACCAGAAACGTTGCAGAGCAGCAGCTCTGAACAATAAGCAGTAAATTTAATGGTAGGAACTAGTCGCGTTCAAGGTCATTTCCTCTTGCCCGCCAATCTGTATTGGCAGGCTATTGCTATAGCCTATCTTTTGCTTTGTAGTGGGAAAAACAGTTTTTTTTTTTTTTGACTTGGCCATTATGTTTCTCATTGCGAGTTGCACTGGGAAAAGACAGCATTATTAAATCGTACAGGCAATAATTGAAATAACCGCCTTTTTCTGCGTGTACTTTCAACAAGGGTCAACTTGGCTACGATAGTATCAGTAAAGCTGTGAAGTTAACGTTTAACTGAGATAAATTGGTACAATATATAATGCTTTATATATAAAGGATAGCTTTAAATATAAAGGATATTTTTTCAAGTGCACAAAGAAGCATTCTCACTTCCAAATATTTTTGCAAATAACTATGAAAATAGCTCTAAGTTTTTAAAGCACGCTGGACAACTGCTTCCCAAAGAAAACCTTAGTCTTTGGATTTCTCATTTCTGTAAGTTGCCAAACGTAACTTTAAATCTGCATCTTTTGTTTTATCAAGTTAACACTTTATAGAAGAAATAAAGGACAGAAAGCATCAGAACAGCTAGCTGAGCAGCTTTCTGCACTGGCAAGACCCTGAATCAATATTTTGTAGCAAAATTAGTCATTCCCCTTGGCATGGATTCTATACCCTTCTTAACAAAACGGTCTCCTTTTTTAACTCCTGATTTCATCAATAGCGTCTTGCCAGACTTCTCCTTCCCAAGACGGGCTGCTACTCTAAGATTTACTGTGTGGTCTGCAAGTTAGTTTTAATATTTCACATTCTATAAACAGCAGTCCACTCTTCCGCTCCAAGGTCAATAGTAAGGAATTTCTCTTGCTTCCTCTTTTTTAGAAAAATGTGACACTTACCAAATATTAACTTGCTTCAGCCTTGTTTATCTGTACATTTGTATTGCTCCATGTCCCTGGCAGTTCTATTCCTGTTTTTGATCCTTTCAGTTTTTGTTTTAGTTTAACTAAATTTGAGTTAGTAAATTTTCAATTTACTTACCTGAGAGGCAAAAACAAGGAACATATTAAAGTGGCTCCTATATTTTCTTGTAACCAACAATGAAAGAAATGAAGAGTAAAGCTAAAAATGTAAATGTTTTTCAGCTTAGCTAAAAAAAAAAATCCAGTATAGCAAATGCAGATTTATTTTTTATATAAAAGGTTTTAGACACTTTATCTAGGTTATAATTGGGGGAAGGAGGGGAAGGATTTTTTTGAAGGGTTGTGAGAACTATATATATCTTTTTTCCCTTTTTCATAGCCTCTCTTTTCCCCAGATTATTATTGAACAGGTTGAAGGCAGCTTATTTTTTATGAAAGTTTTGTGAGGAATGCAATTAATATTTTAACACTATGTGTATCCCCGAACTGATGCACAGACTGAAGAACACCTTGCCTCGGCTTGTATCACAGATGCTCCAACCCTTTAATATCTTATTAGCCCTTCGCTGGACTTGCTCCCGTATGTCCACATCTCTCTTGCAGTGGACACGGCACTCCAGGTGTGGTCTCACCCGTGCTGAGTACAGGGGCAGGGTCACCTCCCTCAACCCGCCGGGGGCTGGCGTGCCTGTGCCCAGCTGGCCTCTCCACCTTCGTCACACCCGCCGGGTGTCCCCTCGCCTTGCTATTCCCCACCAGCGCACCTCTGCTGCGGAAAACACCCAGGCGCCGTGCCACAACCTCGCTGCTGGTGGCTCTGCAGAGGGTACAGGTGGAGTGCAGAAACGTGAGCTTCTGGTCTTCTTCCTGACTTGTGAGAGCAAGAGACAGCGTGAGAGACAGGCCAGCAGGACCAGGCCACTGAGGGGAGGCGGTGAGGTGCGGGATGGCTGGAGGGCAGCAGCTCTGCACTGTCAGCAGCCCTCCAGGAGCCCGGCTGCAGGCCCCAGGACACTGGCCAGGCAACGCAGGCACAGCCTGAGTGGCAACGTCCCTGGTTACCCTTCCTCTGCTTGTGGGAGAAGTCTGGATGCACTGCAGCATTTCCTCCCTCTCTCTCCACAACTCCAGGCAGCTGGAGGCAGAAGAGCCTTGAGCCGATAAAGAAGGAGAGCAAGGACTGCTGGCAGGAGGCAGGGATGATTGAAGAGAGCTGTGCCCTCTGTCCAGCCACAGGCCTGCTCCCACGGACAGAGAGCCCTAGGTCAGGGCCATGAAAGGAGCAACTGATACACAGTCCCCCCGCCCCCCCTGCTTGTCCGGGTTAGCAGGTGCCCAACAGATGGGGTGTGATGCTGGAGCACAGCGAGGTGGGGGAAAGCCCCAAGTGCTCCAGGGTTGTGAACTCGCTCGCAGACAGGCAGGGAAGGTTCCCATGCAGCAGCTGCGCTGCATCTCACAGAGCAGGGGCTGGGTCCCCTCTGCTTCTCTCCCTCCTCAGGTGACAGCATGCCAGGCCTGGCTGTCCAGGGCAACACGTTCGAGTTACCCTACAAGAGCACTCGGATCAGCTTCCTTACCCCTCATGTGCCTTCAGGTCAGCTCCATCCTCTTCTGTGCACCCTCAGACCATCTTCATTGCCCTACTTATGCCATCAGATCAGCTCCATTCCCCTCCATGCACCATCAGATGCTCTCCAACTGCTCTGTGCGCCCTCAGCTCCCCTCTGTTTCCTCACAGGATCCCAATCCCATATCTACTCCCTATTTTTCCACGATTCATATCATGCCCTATGGCTCTTTAGAAATGTTCATAGTGACGTACTGTGCTTTTGAACAGCAATCCCTGATCTCCTTTTCCTCTTCTTTGCGTCGTTCTTTGCGTCTTCTGCCACCGTGTGGCCAATGAAAGAATGAACGACGAGAACCTTGTCTTTAGAACAATTGACTTGTAACATGTAAAGGCACTATTTTACAAATCTTCCAGAATCTAGTGGTATAGGAAGTCAGTGGAGACATGAATTAACACAGACTTATTTTAAAGTTCACAATGGCTTTAAACCTTGTTAATCTGTCCATTTAGATTTTTTAATTTATAGCTTATTTATTGAAAGATATTACCATCTACTTGATTTCCTACCCTACTTTTGGAAATAAGGGTCTCGGGGGGGGGGGGGGGGGCGGGGGGGAAACATGTACTGGATCCCCACACTATAAAGAGGGAGAAGGAACCAGTTCATTTATTGGCTGAAAGAACTGACAAAGCTTGATTACAAAAATGGATCCAAGATCATTGCAGCAAACAACCTGCTCCATAATATGGCACAGTGATCCCTATATCAGGCAGACAGTAACTGCCAACAAGTCTTGTTTCTATAAATAAGCTTTTGACACTCATAAGCTGCTTAGGATTCAGTCCACCTGAGAAGTGGGGAAAGGTGGAACACAAGTTTAAACAAAGCCTTCTCCACTCCACATGTTACTGTTGGGGTGGTTAAAGTAAACTGAGTAACACCTATGAAGAAATGTGCTTCTTATACATTCATGGTGAAGAACTTCCCCAAAACACACTACACAATCACCTTGAGGAGTGTATTGGCTTGGAGTTGGCTCAGAATAGGATTTGGGGGTCTGAAGACTACAGCCCTTGGCAGCTGCATGCCCACTTTGCTCAGTGGTATATAGGGCTAGACCAACCCTGCTGCATGTCAGAAAGGCACCTACGTCACTTCAATCTCTTGCTGATACACTTCGGTTAGGTCTCCCTTGCGCTAGCCAGAGTCTCCATCTCCGAGCAGTGGCAGAATTCTGGCTTGTGGCTGATAGGAGTGAAGATCCCCCGAGCAGAAGGCAGCAAAGCTGGTACCAGTGACTAAGGGTATCAAGTGCTTTCTCCCATTCCCTAGTATCCTGGGGGCATGAGGAGGTGAGAACAACACAGGAACCCTCGACACACTCAAATCTTTGGAAAAAGTTTCCGGGCTCTACTCCCCAGCTTTTTAAGAGACTGATCAAGCTCCTTTGCCCCCTTCTGTGTCAATTATCACAGAAGTTGGTTTCTGTCACCGTCCCCTCCCTTGTTCTTGAGGCCATTTTGTGAGCTCAGGACGGTGGGGCAAAAAAGCACAAGGTGAAACAACTCAAGTGCGTCTGAGCTGAGCTGCATGAGGAACTGCATTTGTAACTGCAGAGTTTTGCTGCTTTAACATGATTAAGGAAGATCCATAAAACTTTTCACATGCATGTTATGTTGGCATAACTGGCATATGAAGAGATGATCAAGAAAATAACAGAAATACTATATTCTGCAGACTGCTTGAGGAATCCATTGGCTCAGCCTAGAGGAAAACTCAAGTTCCTGCTGTGTCTGAGGCTGCCAATACTCCAGCTGCTCCTTGTTCACAGGCCTTGGGAAACATACCTGAGAAGCCAGCTCTGTCCTGCTTGCATTACCTGCTGTCATTGCTACTGTATCACTTCCTTACGTGGCCACTGATTGACAGCTTCACACCAAGCCTTGCCTCAGAAACCCTTTGCAACTCCAGATGATTGCTGCGGTCTCACTGCAGACAGGGTATGCTGCAGAAGACAGTGTCAGGGAGCTTAGTCCACGTGAACAGAAGCTTAAGAGTCTATTACCAGTGGGATCTATACATTCAATATTTAGATTAAATGAAGGTAGCAAGGTTAGCACATATGCATCCATACTGCACTTGCACCTTAGACACAACAGCATCTTGCTTGAACAGAAATGCCAGGAGCGACAGGGACAAGCCCAGTTTTATGGTCCGGTCAGAGCAGAGTGAACATCCCCAAAGATAAAGGAGAATAAAAAATAAACAAGACCTAAAATCCCCTCTTGGTTCTAAAATTCAAAGGTTTCTAGCAAGGATAAAGGATTTCCTTTTGTTCCTTATGCTGTGGCCCTTTGATGTGACACACACTCCAATTCCTCCTTCCTGCTACCTGGAGCTAAGACACCTGTGTGTTCACTACCTATGCATAACCAAATCTGGTGAAAATCCACCTCATCCAGCAGCCAGTGTAAACATACTTTAAAACAAGATCTTTCTTCAGAAAAGGTGAAAGAAGAGGCATGGTGGGAAATCTGTAAGCAAACACTGCAGCAGTTGAGCCTTCACTGTTAATGTGAGCATGGTGCAACAGGCAGAAGGATATTGGACACAAACATGATACTACTCAAAGAAAAACTTGTGAAATACAGTCCTCATTTAACACAGCCATCTCTCCTTCCTGCCATTCAGATCTCACCACTTCCCCTTTTCCTTCCAGTCTGAACCTCTTCAGAGACATCCCAACCATACCAGCTTCTTTAACCAGGCCATCCCTCAAGTACCATGGCTTGTATCAGTGATTGTCACAGGGGTATGCAGTGTGTTTAAGAAGAAAGAAATCATTGAAATACATCAATACTACTCAGTCAGAACAGTAGCATTTTCATCTTTTCAAATAGGGATAATAGATTCTCATTTTGTCTAGAAGGGATAAAGTCCAACCTAGGGTAAGGCAAGACTCCAAAAATATTTGTTCTGTTTTACTATGCCCAACCTGGAAATGCCAGCTGACAAAAAGACTGAACAACAGGGAAAAAAATCCAAAGATTTCAAACCCTGAAGGCACTTGATTAGAGGAGCACTTCACATCAGCAGGTTCTGAGAAGACTTCCCCACAGTGTGATTAACTCTGACTTAGCAAAGCTGAGTCAGACTGGGCCAGGTGGAAAGACCAGGCATGGTGTATGGACAACAAAAGCAGTCCATGCTCTGTCAAAGGCAGAATACAGTCACATAAACTTTCCATAACCTTTGGCTTCCACCTGCTCCCTCTCCTGACTAGGCACAGAGAACTGCTTGGAGAGGGTGGAGGTGTTTGAGGTATGTACGTTTCTGTTGTGGTAATGCACCAGCACAGCAGTGCTGGAAGTCTGACTGCCTCTCCACAGCAGGTAGTTTGGGCTAAGCTTGCAGTCCCAGTAAGCGTGCGGTGTTCAGCACATCATCTCTTGTCAGGTAGCAGCCACAGAGCTGACGATATCCTGTGAACGCTTCCCGTCCATGCAGGACGCGCCAGTTATCTATGAACAGAGCCTGCATGGGAAGAGAAAAGGCTGTCAAAACAGGGACAACCATTGCACTCAGAACGATTTGCCAAGTTTGAGGGGGAGGGCGAAAGCAAACAGACTCTGATACCCGCCTCTGACAAGACGGGTCCTGCAGCTGGAGATCCCCCGAGACTGAAAGAGCAACCAGGGGATACACCACTGCGGGCATGGCCCTCCTTCCTCAACACTTCCAGAGAGCACTGTGCTTTTCTCCTGGAGATGCTGAGTGATAGTTCACCGGCAACAGAAACTGCCCACCATCAGCCTTAAAATGCCACTGTTTCCTTTCTTGAGTTGTGCCATCGTTTCTGCCCCAGGCATTCTTGAGAACAAGGAGCCTGCAGGGGCTCTTTGATGTGATCATCTTCCCTGCTGGGCTTTCATTTTTGGGGCTCTGGGTTCAGACTGAACCAAGACCCTATAGGAATAAAACCCCTTTCAAGCAAGCACAGCTGAAGGAAGAAGCCATGACTGCAGCCCTAGTTCTTCAAGCTCCTCCAAACCTGCATCCAGCACCAGCCTTTCAAATCCAGGGCAGAGTTTTTTTCCTTTCAATCACAAGGATGTGGCTAAGGCACCTGTAACGTTTCTGGGACAGTGAAGGGTGTCTAGGTCTCTTGTGATTCATTGGCAATGTAAGGGTTCAAATACAGCCTCAGAACAGAAATAAATCCACCTTTTATCACAGATGTTTCTGTTACCAAAAAAAAGAAAAGACATCTTTTCTACTTCTGAAAAAAGTCAGAGGCTGAACTTAAGTTCTCCCAGCCTTTTGGCTTCTGAGGGCCTTCATTTCACTGACTGGAAAGATCTTCCTTCTCTCTCTCAGTCTTGGCTAACTTTCCTCTGAGACTGATTTTGAATTAATTATTTCTACCTTGTCTGGAAGCTAACTTCCTTTCATGGCAGTGAGAATACACACAACAGATGCCAGTACTGTAATATGAAGCACCTTAAAACAGCTGTAAAAAAGGGGTACTACAGCACAGGCAACTTGCCTGAAGTATTAGCCTTAGCCCAACCCCAGTCCAGCAGCAACAGCCCTGCACAGCCAATGGAGCACCCTGCCTCCCTCCCCGTACCAAACACACACAGGCCTCCCAACCCCAAGTCCTACCTTGCCTGGCTTTAGCTTGACCCACAGCTCATTTTCCGGCCTTCTGAGTTCGGCAGTGAGTGTGCGATGAGCAGTGTACCAGCGATGCACAACATCATAAGGCACTGTGTTGATGACTGCACGGTCGTAGTTATTGTATCTAGAAGCAAAGGCGAGAAAAGAGACTGCCCACGTGGCTCCACGAGCACAGCACAGCCAAATACTCCTAGAGCAGACCTTGGGAGCCTGTAGCATCAGCCAGTATTTAAGGGAGGCTACAGAGATAACTAGGGAGGTTCTGCTGTGAGTACGAGACTGGAAGGAGATTACACAGCGTTTGAGCAAGGAGAAGTTTACTGTCAAGTATAAAACAATTCTGTTTTTTATGGAAGGATGCCTTGCATTGTCTTTATCAGTGGTGGAGGAAAAAGAAGCAGCAAAACACACACATAGGACATAGTATTGTCAGTGGGCTGGCAAGAGGTATAAATTCTTGGTTTGGGAAACCCCTGCCATTAAGTCTCCTCACTACCTTGCTGTACTGAAAACTTCTCCCCTCAAGAGAAATGGAGCCCACACAATCCCAGCAGCTTGCACTCTGGTTAACCAGTAACCCATTAAGGTGCCAGCAACTTACACTAGCTATTAGTACAGATGCAGCAATGAACATGACTGACCACTGTTCAGAATAAGAGCAGAGTGCTGGACAGCCTCCTGCTCTAAGCCAAGCCAGAGTTTCAGAAAACAGCCCAAGCTTCCTTTGGAGAGGGACCAGTTTGCACTCTCCCAGTTCCTCGTATGCCAGGCTAGTTTCCAGAGAGACTTCTTGAGAAGACAGCTGAATCCTACTGCCTGTCAAATAAAGTGATGTGAACCTTGGAGACTTCAAATGGGGGCAGGATCAGGCCTACATCACACAGTGTTTGCCTAAAGAGGCCCAGATGGCCAGCAGCTAGACAGGCATTTGCTCATACCCAGATCTAAGGGTATCACTATTGCATGAAATGCATGCTGTGTTTTAATTTCTTAGCTTGGACAGATTCAAGCTGTTTTGAACAACTGAGCAGAGAGAGGCTCTAAGAGTCTCTGGAGCTGCCTCCGTAAGCGGAGACCCTCCCAGCTGCCAGCACAGAGGACTCGTGCACAAGAGCGTCTGAGATACAGTGTGCAGCAGAAGGGAGCAGAAGTGGCTGAAACCATCACACAGGACAGCAGCATGACACGGCACACCTTCTTCTAGTCAGCTATACTTTTTTGGATAGAAACTTTGGCCACAGCTTGCAGTAGAGGCAAGATGGCAGAAGTCTAAGCCCCTCTGTTTGGCAGAAAGCAGAAGGGAGGGTGACAGGAGCAAAATCAAAGCTCAGCAGTGACACCTGTTTGTGTTGGTGGCTGTCTCTCCCTCAAGATCAGTAACATACAGCCCAGGAGGAACTGCAGGATGCTTTGGGGTTTCTGCCCCCTCCCTCAGAAGTATGTTGTTTTTTAGTTTAAGATATCTTCTGGAACACCACTACTGTCTGTCACAAGCCTCTCTTCCCCATAAGCAAAAGGCCTCACATCAGCATTACCTGATCAGATAAAGCTCGTTGTTCCAGGGATAGACATTGAGGACTGGCCCAACTCCGATCATGTGGTTGTGACAGCCTCCCACATTCTCAATGTACTCATGCTTCAACGGCACCTTGCTGAGCAGCTCAAATTGATCAGGGGCTTGCTGGAGAACCTGCTCCGCTGCATAGAAACCATCCACCAGCAGTGTCCGCCCACCTGTCCCTTCATGCTTGAGGCAGTGAAACACTTGGATGCTGCGTGGGTGAAAGCACAAGAGAAAACCTGTTGGCTGTCTGTCCCATGGAGAGAATGCAGTACCCACAGGCCATAACAGAGGTAGATGGATGGCTCACTCCTCTCTGCCAGAGGTGACAGACTCTCTTTTGTAGTACCTTTCATTTCACCAAGACCTGCCAGGAAACAGAGACAGCCCAGCAGCAAACGGTTGTACCTGCTGTTTCTTCAGGCCCAGTTACAGGCATTTTGCATAGGGCAGGTCTACACAAACAGATACAGATCCAAATCCTCAGAACATCCTAATACCTGGCCAAAGTTGAACCACCTGCTGGTCTAGAAGCCAGAGAGCACCATCAGCTTGGGTACAGCACTGCATTAGTACACGCTGCCCCTTGGCAGGGCTGGCTAACTCATGGGTTGGGGGGTATGCAGCTTCTCTCACCAAGAGCTGGCCTGGACACAGAACAAGCTAAATTGCTTTACATGCTTACATAACGAGTGGCTGTTAGAGTTAATGCCTAGTGCAAGAAAAACTACTCAATTTTCTTCAGAACAATAGCTTTCCGTAACTCTAAGAGCAAGTAAAATTAATCTTGAAGAGGAACGAGGGGCAGTCAGCCAGGGTTATGACCAGGATCAAGATGGTACAGTACTGAGTTACTGCAGAAATTTGTGCTGGTTGGTTTTTTTTTTTTTTTCTTTTTCTTTTTTTTTTTTTTTTTTGGAAATGGACTAGTTCATACTCTCCCAGGTCCTGATAAGCCTAGCTGTCTTCCAGAAGGGCCTTCAGAAGAGCAAGCTGAATTTTACTGCCTCCCAAATCAAGTGACATGAGTCTTGGAGACTTCAAATAATGGAGGATTGGGCCTGTGTCACAGAAGTCCATCTAGGCAGGACACAGAGGTTCAAAAGCACAAAACTAACCTCCCTAGAACATCTCAGAACAAGAGGACAATTAAAGGAACTCTGGAAGTATAGGGAATGCAAATCTATGGTTTCACTTGAGAAATAGGGGCATTTTCCCTGAAGTCTCCCACCACTGCATTTTAAAAGTCTAATTATAGGCACAAAGCCCTTCCCTTGAGCCAGGCGATACTGATACTAATGAAATCTGCAGCAGCTACAGGCAGAGTCCAGGATAATTGTCATGTAGAAGCACCTATACAATGGTCTCCTCCAGGAAGTCAGAAGAATTCCTCAGAGGTACATGTTAAAGTCTCCTTGGCAAGCCTGGAACAGGAGTACTGGGTGAGAAGCATACAAGGACATCCCTCCCCTTGATACTTAGTGGGAAGCTGTCCAGCACAGCTAAACAGCTTGTGCCCTTCTGTTATGTTCCTGAAGCTCCTCCTCCTTTCCCTTCATCCGAGTGTGTAAGATGTTATAGTATTAGAGACAAATGCCCAGCAGTTGCATTGAGCCACCTACTGCCAGTTCTCACAGCGTAACAATTTCACTCGTCAGATAACCAAATGCTACGCTCTGGGACAGCCTTTATCTCCTGACCTCCTTTAGGGCCTCATAACCCAGTCACACAGCAAATGATGCAGCAGGATCTCCCAGCTCCAGTCTTGCTTGGGCCTGCACTCTCACCTGGGCTTTATCCATCCCTCATACCCACAGCAGGTTCAGAACAACTTTAGCAAGCCAGTCCATGAGCGTCGGAGCAAAGGATGCCCAAGCCTTTGTGGCTCTGTGCCTCAAAGATAATAGCCTCTTCCTGCAGTTTGGGGCCATGAAAAGGCATCTTCTGAAGGAGGATTCTTTGGTGCTTGATAAGTAAGGTAACACTACAGTCTTTCCCATACCTTGGGCAGTTCTAGGGGAGTTTTTTCCTCCACCCTTTGCAGTAATTTAGTTTCTTTGAGACTTGGAAGATTTGGCTGATTTCAGCCAAAGTGACGGGGAAAGAAGACATTCAAATGAACATATCTTGCTCGAAAGCCACTTCATTTCCTTTAGAAGCAGGTCAAATACTGTTTCAAGTATTTCAGAAGCAAGTTTTCTGAAGCTGTCTGGGAAAAGGAGCTTTCTGGAAGAGATGGGGGCTCAGGAAAACCAGAAACTCATGTTCTTCCCACACAAGTACAGTTCTGCAGGACTGCAAGCACTAACAATTAGCCCTGCTAGCTCAGTCCGCATTGCCTTTGCTCGATACACTTGGGCCAGCTGCAGACAAGAATACACCTATCTGAAAGAAGGGGAAACTTCACATGGAAAACAAAGCTAGAAAATAGCTAATGAGCTCTATAGTTCCTGTACTGAGCAGTTTAATCAGAACTTCAACATTCAAACGGGCTTTTATTGCCAATGACTTTATTATTTGGTTTGGGGAATATTTTGTGAGAAGATTCCTAAAGTCAGCCAGCCAAGCAGGTAACACTGCACAGGCCATGAAAGCACATGGAATGTACAAAGAGTGAGCAGTTCACTCACAACAGGGAAGTCAACTAGATCTGAAGTGTGTGGCAGGATCTATGCTTTCTGCTTATACTCCTAGCTTCACAGAGCACACTAAAAAATACCTTGCTCCCGACACCTAGCTGCTTCAGAACAAATGCTAAAGTCTCAAGCTAGGTTGGGCATGGACAACAGTGTTCAGGGTGTCACCTGGATAACATTACCTCTCCTGGTCCTAAGGGCTGCTCTGAAATCCACATGCAGCCAACAGATCTCACCCCCTTAATCCTTCCTCTGCTTTCACAGTTCTGGACCACAGACCCTTCCCATTAAGGCTTTTAGCAATTTAACAGCCTCACTTGGAAAGACCTTATCTTGCCCTAAGGCAGGAGGCATGAACTAGATGACTTCTCTGGTCCTTTGCAGCCCTAATTCCATACAAAAATCACTGTACTTCCATTATTTCCTCCCCAGTGCCATTTCCAGATGTCTCTCCTCTTGGGATCACAGCAGACAAAAAAATATTTAAGCTAGAAATTAAGCCTGGGTCTCCTGCACTTCAGTGTGAACTACCATCAGGCCTGCTGTCTTTCTTCCTCCAACCAGACACAAAACTTGCAGCCTAGAGACTACACTGGAAAAGCAATTTGCAAACTAGCATTTGGGAAACAATGACATAGCTACAACCTTCAAAGTCCACACTTGTCTGTATTTTTAAAGGGCTGGAGTAGCCTGGTTTCTAACTAGCTACAGGGCTGCACCACTGCCAAAAAGCAAATCCCAATCAGTTTGACTGAAGTGGAGTGATTGCACAGAGCATATGTGATAATAACATGTAAGTCAGTACCATTCATAAGGTTTGGGAGGGCAGAAAGACAGTGACTGCAGGGCTGTGCCAACATGAGCTATTCTCTCTCTTTTCCTGGAGGCAACTGCTCAACAGATGGTGCTGAAGCAGATGAAGAGGGCTTCCCCCAAGTCAGAAGGATTAAGTTTAAGCAAACTTCTGCAGCAACTTTGCGTAAATGCCAGCAAGGGGCACTTGGTGCAGGAAGAGCTGTGTTAGAGCTGTGATTGCCATCTGTACCCAAAAACAAATCAACTGCTTATTTCTGTGAAGACCAATGCTGTGCGTCACCTATGAGGTTGAGGAAGGTGATCTCAGAAGAGACTGTCAAATAAACTTTAAAAGGATAGCATAAAAGTGACTACCTAGCTGAGCCTTCTCTGTGGCTATAAAGGCTACTTAAACTGCAGCAGTACAAAGCAGCAGCCAGCTATCTAACAGCCAACTCCTTTTTAGCCTGCATTCTGGAAGAACTAGAAGTTAAAAGCACAGGAAAGAGTGATCTACAGAATACACTGTTCTACAGGAATCAAACAGGATCCAGAATTACTGTGTGACTGGTATGTCTTATCAGCGATGCTGGAGACAATTAAGCTACTGCTGCTAGAAACTGCAGCACTGTTAATCACTCTTGCAAACCAGCAAAAGCACATACCCACAGGGCTCCTGGAAGTAGGTAGTGTCAGTGTGACGATCCAGAGCCAACTTGGTGTAGGCGGTGTCTCCCCGAGAGAAGTCGGAGGTAAAGTACCACATTCTACCGTAAATGGTCTCCCTACAAAAGAGGTGGGCAGTTATCACAAGTTGTTGTAGGGATTATTGTCGTGGTAAAACAGATCCTCTCTTGCATCCGAGGTTATTCCCTTCCATCCTATATAGGATACATACAGAGTAAATTAAAACAGCACAGCACGCCAACTTAAAATTCACATTGTAATGTCAAGAGATGGTGCTTCTAATGCCTCCTCTAGTATCCAATTCATCTCTTTCCTCCGTGTTAAGACTGACGGTAATGAGTCTCCATTCTCCTCAGAAGACACAGATCATCTTTCCACACTGAATATTAGCCCAGTCAAATCAAGGAAACCACTGAGTGACATTAGGAGTTACCAAGTACAGGTTCCCCTTCCTTGTGCCCACCTCTAAGATGCCTAACATTCACCATTCTTGTTCTTAGGATCCTCAGCTTTCACTCATGTCTTCCTACAAGGTACAGGAAAGGAAGCAGATGGAAGACAAGAAACTGTGAGGAATAAGCAGCACTTGGAGGCTATAGGATAAGGGTCAGTATCTGGAGAAAACAGCTGGCTGGACACTCCCTGGAGCCTCTTATTTCTATTTGGAGGGGCGATTCATTAATAAAAATCACTCCTCTTCTAAAGGCCCAAGGCAAGTTAAGCTGTTTCTGTAGCTTGGAGGAAACATGAAACTCAAAACCAGGCCTGCCACACTGTTGGTATGCTTTAAACAATCACAGAAGAAACCAATATTTTTCTTTAGTGCGAGCTACAAATTGTTTTTGATCTCCCTGGCTCCCAGGGCCAGGGCTGCCCTCCTAACCTTTCAAATCATAACAGGAAATGTCTGTCCTTGCAAAGCTCAAGTCTTCCCAGACAGGCCACTTCCTTTAGTCACTCTTTTCTATGCATAGTCCCATTTTACCCACAAATGTCATCCCATGAGGTCCTCCTCCTAAGAGGTCAGATCCCACAGTGCAATACTCCATCTCAGTTCAAATGGACTGGCCAGAGACAGTATAAGATCCAGACCCTCTGTCTGCAAACCAAGCCACACTGCATATTGTATAGGATCTGAGGACAGCATCTTTCTAAACAAGAGCGAAAGTCCACTCTTGACGGCTCTCCTAGAGAGCTGCCAGTGGCCTTTGTGGGGCACCCCTGTTTACCTGATCAAGCTGATCCTCTCTGCTAAGATTTGTGTGTCCTCTTTGGTAGGAGTGACGTTTTCTACAAAAGCAATCCCATATAACAGAAAGTTTCGCAGGAACTCCTTCAGCCCCTCATCTGTCTCCAGGAAACTCCGACAGTCGACGGATGGGATCTGGGCTTGCCGGTAGATTTCTGCATTCCAGAGAATCCGTGGGTGCATGACCTGCTGCTTCTGCCCCTCGTAGCTGTTCTTCACCAGCCACTCCAGCCCATACCGTGTCACATGCCCATCTGGCCCTTTGACAAAGGGAGAAGAGTTTCAGTCACTGGTGTCATACTGAACAGCTTGAGATCATGGCCATTGCAACCATCAGTCTAGGAAAATCCTCATCCTTTTAAGTCTGACAACCTTTTTGCATCTTGCCACACAACATATTGATTTTATCTGGTTAAGGCTGCAAGCCCTAAAAATACTGTCATTGTTACAAGTCCAAATCCAGAGCTAAGTGTTTCAGCTTCGGTGGTAGTGGTTTTGTTTTCTAGTGACAAGACTCCATGGAGAGGTAAAGCACTCAAAGACAAGCCCATAAATAAAGGCAAATTATAAATAAACTACTGAACTTCAAAAGGAGGAAGCATACATTCATTCCTCACAGCAGAGGGAAGAAAGCAGCTGTCAAAGGAGAAAGGACAGATGTGAATTCTGATCAGGGACACCAGTTCAAGAAGGACAGGGTTAAAAGAGACCCAACTATTTCTTGACTGATCTGTTCACTATCTGCATTGCTGCTGTTTTCAAACAAACCAATAAACTACCCAGACATTGAAGATACACATCTCTCTACCCAAAACAGGGCACAGGGGGAAGAAAACAGACAGATATAAGACAGGCATGTTTACGGTAACAGCACTGCTCAGAACAGCGCTGTTTAAGATCTGCTTACAGCTAGGTCTCTTCCCCAAACAGCTACTGATCTAGAGATAAGGCTGCTCTCCCCAGCAAACCTAAGGGTGGGATCCATTAACGAGACTCCCTCCAACCAGGGCTGGTGCTCCACGAAACTCCCAGAGCACAGGCATTTTGCTACTTACACGTGACAAAGAGTGTGGTCTCATCCACTCGGACAGCCTTGGGTTTGATGCCCAGATCCACACTAGCTGTATCCAAGCTGCGCTGGTTCGTTTTGGTGTTGTAGCAGGAAGCTGAACGGCAGTGGTCCCGCAGCCAAACAAAATCAAAGCGCATCAGTGTGTTCGCATACCTGAGCTCTGGCAAAGAATGACAGACTCAAAAGACTCATTGGTCTCAACAGTAAGAAACAACAAGGCAAAGAACTGAAGCCGAGAGCCCACAAGCTACAATCCCACTTACAAGAGATGCAGAGTTTGTTAGACCCCTCTCTGCACAAATTAAGCTCGTTCGTCCTGTTATGAAGACCAGGCCAAGTATCTGAAGAAGTGCGAGGGATTTCGTAGAACGCTTGGCTGTCAGTGGTCTCACTATGGTCTCCCCCGCTACCAAGTTTACAGGCAAGCTCATCCCGCAACAGGAAGGAGGGCAGCCAAAAACCTGCTGGTCACATACCCATGTCTATCTTCTCTCTTCACTAAGTGGTAAATTCAGAGCTGTCTAGCAACTGCTCTGCATAACAAGGTCCTCACCTCCATGTAGTTTTACACCCCAGCACAGGAAGAATCAACCACATAATGTCTGTATAGTTTGGATGTTGGTATGATTACAGGCATCATTTAGACCTTGACACCAAGCTCTGATATCCATTTAGCCGGGCCTCTACTACAGCAAAGTCTCTCCTCTTTCTTCCATCCTGGGACAACTCAGGAAAACCCAAGCCCTTCAGAAGTGTGTCAGAGCCAGCACAGGCAATAGGAGAGCCCTTCCTGCTCTACTTCTGCTCAGAGTTGGGCCCTTGTGTTGGATACAGCACTGAGCAATTCCCTTCAGATATATGCTTATAAGGGACTTCCTTAGGCTACCAATATCTCCTAAGTATTCTCAGTAGCTATTACCCAGGCAGATACTGGATGTGTGCAGGTACCAAACAGGCCATGGTAAAACATGTGCCTCTGTTGTTAACCTTCCTCCAAAAAAGAGAGGACTGAAGTTATCATTAGACAACATTTACAGCTGACTTGCTGGTTTGCTTCACACAAACACTTAACCTCCTTGCTTATTCCTTAAGCAATCTCACAGAGGGGTATGATGTGCACTGAAAAGGCTTCTATGCCCTCTTACCTCCCACTGCTTATGCCATCCAGGTGGGCTGCTTGCACACCTGCTCTGTATTTCAGAGATCAGTGTTTTAAGGAAAGCCTGCACTGGCTTTGGTTTGCTTGAGACACTTGAGTATTTCTGAAGGCACTTCACAACTAGAGCAGGGCAGAGAGCTGGGGACATATCAGGTTAGCCATCCCACTTACGAGTCATGGCCTAGGCACTGCACAGAAAACTGCTGACTGACAGGGCAAGGTACAGACACAATTAGAATTCAGGAATCCCTTGGTTTGATTCTGGTTTAGCATTGCCTCATTTTTCATGAAACATTTACTGTTGGAGAACAAACCTGTTCTGTCCTGCCTATGGGAATTCACAAAGCAAGTGTAAAACACAGACTCTAACATGCATTCCTCCTTTGCACTGGTGGCAAACACAGGTCATTTCACAAGAGAGTCACTACTGGGAAAAAAGGTTGGGAGGAAAAAAAACCCTAAAAAATCCCAAACCATGTATGTGTGCACAACCCCCCCCCCCCCCTTTCTCCTCTCCCCAGACTAGAGCAGACACACACATACACACCTACCTAAGTGATCACCATGTAACTGCCAGGCACAACTCAGAGACTCTGGGGCTGTGTGATGCCAGCGAGCTGCAGCAGCAGCAAAGATCTTCCTGTAACCAGGCAGCCATGCTGAGCGACGGCCAGTGCTTCTACTCAGCCGGCACGGCACGTTGAACAGACTCGTCAGCCTCCAGCACCACATCCTGGGTGTCCAAGACAGGGATAAGAACAAGGTGACTCAGTTGTATTACCGCATCATATCCAGGTCTCGATCCCAACACTCTCTTACATGAGACACTGAAAACACCTATGGGAAAGCTGGTATTGTCCTGCACAATTTGTAATTTACTGGCAAAAGAGGCAAGCGAGAACAAGTCCGTTGAAGAGAAAAGAGAAATGAGCATGACGACAGGCAGTCTGGCCAGAGTAACAAGTCACCTATCTCCCAAGCACCATTTGGGCATGAAAATTATTAAACGCAATGCAGCTTTGGAGAATCTCATATTAGACACCTTTAATGCCACGTCTGAGCAACAGATCTACTTTGACCTCCTCCCAATACGAATGCAATGAGACACGTTGCCAAGATTTTTCCTGTGCCTGGAACCCACGCTGACTATGCAGCCATAGCCACAAAACTGGGTGCTTTACTCTCGTTAAGCTCAGCTGCAGTAGACACTTCTGCAAACAACATCAATAACCAGGACCACCACAAAGTGGCAAGCGAAAATTGGCTGCCCTCAAGAACTGCATGTAATGGAAGTGGCAGGGAATTAACCATCAGAGTTTTTTAAAACAAATAAGCTAATCCAATCCAAGCATGTTAGCTGGAAAAAGGAGGAGAAGAGAGACAAGGGTGTGTTGCTCATTTGTGACTGACAAACCACAGTCAGAAAATGGTCCTGAGTAGAAAAAAAATGAGATCCGAGGATTTATCAGGCAAAGCATTTCCAGAACAGACAACTGTGTATTCAGTGTTATTGTGCAAAATGCTGACAAGACCTTATCTGGCTGCAAGTCTTGTCCCCTCTCTGCCCATCCCAATCTGAATTCACCATTCCTGGACAGTGCTAAAGTGATCAGAGAAAGTAGAGAACAGTGACCTTGGTTAGAGAAATAAAAACTCGAGGAATCCAGTAATTAGGTCAAGTCTAGGAAAAGGATGCAAAACAGTGAGAGGGAGGAAGATCTCTTCTTATGCATGAAGGGCATGAAGGCATGGAAGAGAAATTAGCCATGGTTAATCTTTAATTAGACATTAGAAGGCAATTTCTCAGAGTGAGATTTGTAACGATTCCTCAGTACAAAGAGGAAGGGCAAAACCCCTACAAGTTTTAAGATATGAAGCCACACTTTAAATGCCCTGTCATATGTTTATTAAGTTCTGAAGGTCAGGTCTAAACCCAGCAGGATTTTAACCGTACTTTGTTCCGACATACACAGAAAACCAGTATCACTGAATGAGATGCAGGCAAACAAAGAATTTCTTATTCTAGTTCTGTGAACTTCATTTTTTATCTGAAGGTTATGGACACTAGCATCTTGTCTGTCCCACCTGCCTCTCTACTTCATAGTCTACTTAGTGCAGAGATCCCAAATGCTGGTAAGAATAATAAAGTCAGCACAGAGATGGCAGTCTGCTAAGTGGAAAGAAAAATACAGACTGACAGCTGCTAGCCCTAAGAAAAAAAAAAAATGGAAAAACTTTTATAAAGAGAATGTGGTTCTAGATTAAGATGCAGGTACATCAGCAGTATAGTTCTGCAAGGTGCTAAGCCACACACCATGTACGAGTCCTTTATAGTTTTAGGGCCACAGAAGAATTTCAAGTCAGAAGGCTCCAGTTTCTGTGGTTGCTAAAAACGCAGTAATTTCTCCGCAGCAGGCTGGAGGATCAGGCTGTTCTGCAAATCTGCTGGTTCAGATCAGAAGCTGATGTTTAACTCCTCATACCAGGAATGGGGGCACTGGGAGCTCCTTGCTCACTGCCTAGCACCTGCAGTAACCGAGATCTCTACTGACACGACTGACTTCACACTTCAAATACTGCAATGAAGCCTGTAAAAATCTTTATAGATGCTGACTGAGCTGCTGACATCCTGAAAGACTACAGCATTCTCACTACAGGCAGAGAAACTGGGTCACTGAAGAACTTACGTAGCCTTAGCCAAAATTACAGTGAATCTGAAGACAGATAGAAAAATCCACTTTTCTCTTTGGTGGTCTCCAGCCAGCAGGAACATCAGTTTTTGCAGAAATAATTTAGGATTTAGTTGTGCCAATGCTAAGCTCTGGGAGAATGCTTCCAAAACTCCCAGAGCACTGAAAACTTACAGGTATAGTACAGGAAAAAAGAATTAGCCAAATTTGATATGGAAGCTGAATAAAAACTGTGAAGCAAGTCTGCAAGAACACCTGCAGAAAACCATGAGCTGACTATTACGGGTTTACAAAGCCAGCCTGTGGAATATGGTTATATTAGTAACTATTAGTTATATAGTTATATTAGTAATATAGTTAAATCATTCATATATAGCATTTTTAGCAACCAGATATATATGAATGATTTAAGTCACTGAATGAGTGTTATCACTCACAAAGCTTAAGACTATCTAGAACCATTTAGAAATACTGCTCCTTAGCCTTGTTTTTATACAAGACTGGATTACCAGACAGATGCAGAATTCACTCGTTTTGGATAAGATGATTCTGTCAACAAGATGTACTTCCATAATAAATATCAGTTCTTATGTGTTACACAAGAGTAAAACCATCACTCTAAGAGAGCTAAAACACCTACAGATTTGCTAAGTAAATATATAGATATGTATGTCTACATATATACACACATATATATGCATATCCCTGCTCTGCTTGACATGCTTTTTTAGAGAAGAAACATAGCTTCATTTTATTTTGCTGTTAAATACATGTGGCCTGACAAAAAGCTGGGCTCTGGTTAACGTCTTTCCTGAAGTCAAGCCACAGATGGTCAGAAAAGCCCACATATGGGTTCTGGTCTATCACTAGGCCTTTTGCATATTCATGCTAACCCCTTTGTTCATAAAAACACTTGATTTGCAAAATAGAGATGAATGAAGAATCAGTCCATTTTGGCTTTTGGATCTCTTAAGGATACCATAAACTCATCAGAAAGAGATTGGGGCGCGGGGGAAAGAGAGAGAGAGTGTGAAGCAAGCTTGTTTGCGTACATGTCTGATATCTACACACACACGACCGTACATGACACAAAACTGATAGGAAAAGCTCATCTACAAACCCATTTAGAGAGTGGCCACTGCCTTGGGCAGCTCTAGCAGTAGTTATCTCTTTCTGCACATGTTCCTTTTATCTCTCTCCTCTTCCAATGTCAAAATTTGCCAGAGAATAAACGCAGGTAATGTAAGTGACCTGGACATTTAATCTAATCAGGGAGAACTCTTGCTTTTCTGCTGTTCTTCCTGGAGACAGGCATCACAATAAACAGTTCACAGTGAACCCTTAAACTACATCTTTCCAAGAGATACTAAAACTAAAAGGAGCTGAAAACAAAAATCTATATACTTAGGGCGGATTTACACTTCGCCCTTGTTCTTGAATAACCTAGGCTAACTGCTCTCTCCTGGCTAGAATTAGTTATTTGAAGTTACCTCTTCCTCCCACTCCTCATATCTACCTCAACTTTACACTCTGACACAGCTTACCTAGGTGGCAATGAAATGCAGCAGCTGCGAGGTTCCAAGACAAAAATCTCCCTTGAAATTGAAGAGGAGAAGGCGAGAAGATGATGACACTAAACCACCCTTCAGGTAAACTCAAGTGGACTTGCATAGGAGAGAGCTTCAATCATCAATCTTGCCCCTCTGTTGAGGCAAGACTAAATCTCATGCAGATATAATACAAGAACATATCTTACACGTGGCTCATCTCACCCAGTCGTCCACAATATGGCGAGTGAAAAACAGGAGCACCTACAGAACCCATGACAGAGGTGACAGGGTGAACAGGAGAAACACAGCAGCAGGTGGGAAATGGAGAAAATTCAAATATACTGTGATTTTAAGAATACCATAAGAGAGAATAAAGAAAAGCAATGTGCTGTGAAAGGAAGAGGAAGGAAGAGTGGGCCTCATGAAGGGCTTGTCTGTCCAGAGGACTTCCCCCTCACCCTTCAGCAGCTTGTCTCACTGATGATACAAGATGCATTTGCAGTAAACAACACTATTTAAGCTCTTTATGATAAATAGCCACAATTCCCACTTTGAGCCAAAAAAACCCTGAGCTGAAAAAACTAGTATCCACACATTTTAATCAGTAAAAGTATATACAGAAAGAAAAACTACAAAAATCTGTGGTCTTTAATCCATCTCCAAGCAAGACCTTCCAAGAACATGCAAATACTGGTCTGCCAGTATTAGGAAAGCTGCTCTGAGGCTGTAACTGTTAATGCTGTGGACATGTCTCGCCACTCAGAGAGCACATCCAGCCTGTTTTTCAGGCTTTTTTATTATTTGCCCATTGAAAAATACAAGTATTTTTCATTAAGCATTTCAAAGCATCAGCTGGCTTACGCTCATTCATCCTTTTTCTTTGCTATAAGCATCCAGCTAAAACAAAAGTTTCCAATCCATGACCTACAAAGATAAGAAACAAAGATTTCAGTAGCGCAGCAAGCCTTAAACATGAGCTACTCCTCCACCCAAAAAAAAAAAAAAAGGGAAAAAAAAGAATGAAAGGGAGAGGGAGAGAGAGAAAAAGAGAAACTGTTCTTCAAGGCAGCTTCAGAAGTACCCTGTCTGCATATCTCAGATAGGGACACACTTCATGCTGTCTTCTGACTACAGCTTATTGTTAATCTGACACTGGTATCAGCTTTAGAAAACATACCTGAATATCAAGCAGTGCCACTGTTTGAGGGAAGATAACCTTTATGAAGGGAACACTGATAAAAAGAGGATTGCTGCAAAGGCTGAGAAGGAGCTGCTGCCTTGAGAGGGCTGCACCGGTATTAGATGAGAGAACTAAAGTAACCCAGATGACAAAACCCCAGTGGCAGGCCAAGAGCCCCTCAGTCCTCTGGGATGACAGGCATCTCAAATACATGAATGCTTGTTTTTCAGTGGAGCTTAGGGTTTAAAGGCCCAAGTTCACATGACTTACCTATTAATTGCAAAAGAAACGAGTGGCAGATTGGCTGTCCCCTGCTGAGAGGTTCCAGCCTCCACCAGACTGCACTGCTACAGCAGACAATTATGTTAGATCTCACCCATCAGATATCCCTTCCAGCCCTTCCCAGCAACAGAGGTTTCAGTTAAATTAAGTAGCTAATAAAGACATTGCAGACACTGCCAGCTTCACAGCTATTCCATTTTCCTAGAAGTGAAGGTAATTATCTGCTCACCCAATGTTTAACATGAACCACCTGACTCCAGACCCCCCTTCCCATAACCTTACTCACATCTTCCTCATTTTCCTCCAGCCTCCTCTTTACAGGCTGCACAGCTGTTTAGAATTAGGCACAGTCCATCTTCTAATTCCTTGTTCCAGCAAAAAAGCCAACCCCCTTGGTATGACCGCTGCATGGATACTCACTGCGGTAAGCTCCTCTTACTATATCAGCCTCCTTTCACTTCATTCGCCTTGCTCTCAGTCCTGCCCAGGCTGAGCGGGGCCAGCTGGCTCTCCAGGGAAGGGAGGGATGGCTGTCTACCAGGGAGGGAGAGAGAACAACTCTGCCCATGAACTACCCTTGAGACACAAATTGCTGCAAACCTTGATCCACAGGTTAAAGGCATCTGACATCTTCATCCCTCTCTGAACTCTGGGTCAACTAACATTGCCCGAGAATGTGCTAGCGTAGGTCTAAGGTGAGGGAAAGACAGAGCTAAACTTCAAACAGTTCCAGGGCACTCCAAAATTACAAACCATCGTGGCTTCATGAGTTCATAGTTCTTGCCTGGTTCATCTTCCTATCACCTGCATCTACAAGACCAAAAACACTGCTTGAAACTGCTGCACATACTTCAGGAAGTTGATGCTACCTAAGGAATTGAAGGCTTTTATTAAGGGTCTTGCGCATCTTTTAAATACAAAGAAACATTTTTTATCTCATACTCTGTTCTTAGTTTCTGGTACAGTTCCCTTATCAGAAAGGACCCAAGAGATGTTCAATCGAGGTACCGCATGCCAGCAGCCCTGGCTGGCTCCAGGAAGGGCATGCATGCTGAAACATGGCTTGTTCAGGATTACAAGCTCCCTTTTCCTAGACAAGGTTGCTCTTCTCAGATGCTGCCACGTTCAATCTCAGGGTGTGCTCAGCATTACTTAACGCTGCCCTGCACAGGTGAAAGACGGCACAAGCAGGGAGGAACAGCTCTTTTCCCACTGTGCCAACAGAGACTACTTCCACTGCAGCTTTGTAACAAGAAGTGCAGCCACTGGAGTCAGTCACACCGAGAAGGACACCATAAGAGAGCATTTGTCTCTCACCAGCTCAGTCCCCTGAGGTGCTGGCAGCTCCCAGCTCTTCACCTTCACCCACAGCAGTCACTGCGCACCCACCCCAGCATCCCTCCTTGGCAATGGTACAACTTGCTCCAGAGAGGGGAGGAGGAAACAGTTAAGTTGTCCACTTCCCATGTCTCTCTCCACCACACTTGTCCTACACAGAGAACTGTCCACAAGTCCTGATCACATCTGCAGGAATGGTGTTCTCCACGTTTGAAAAATAACTTTATTTCTGATTTAACCAGTGTGGGATCAGACTAGAGAAGCTGTGTTAGATCTTCACTACATCTCCACAGCAATCGCTTGGCTGGAATTATCCGGAGAAAACTGCCCAGTTAATTAAAAGCCATATAAGGCAGATACGCAGCAACAACTGCTTGTCCAGCCAAGCCATTTTACATACCAGCTGTTATCTATTAGCTCAGAAAGTGGCCTTGCCTGCATTCACCCAACTCTTCGGAAAGCTCCAAGTCCAAAGCTCACCCCCAAAACCCAGGCTGGCAAATAAGGTCCAGAGCAACAGGCAAGCATGGCCATACCTAGTTTGACGGCAATACTGTGTTAAAACCACCCCACAGAGCTGAGGGAGATAAGGAGCGACCTCTCCCGTTCCTCCAGTCCTTCTGCTAACATGCAGAACAACCCGGACAAGAACTCCAGCAGCTCCCGCGCGTCTCCCCACCAAGCAGCGCTCCTCCAGCTCCAACTCCAGGAGACCAGCAGAGCAGCCGAGACACCACCCACACTCACAGCTTCTGCACGAGCAGCTTTTCCGTGCTCCAAACCCAGGAGACCGGGGCTGCCATTTTCTCGGAAGAGGCTTTGCAAGGGGCTTTAGGGACCATCGTTTTGGGGCTAGGGGAAGGCTGCACGCTGCGTGCAGGCCCGCACCGACAGCGGAGCGGAGCAGAGCGCCGGGCAAGTGGCTGCAGCAGCCGTGCGGGACAGAGCAGCAAACGCCAAACGCGAAGAGCCGCGTCGCGCCCGTCCCGGGGCCGGGCCGCCTCCCGGGCGCTCCAGGGGCTCCCCGGGCCCCTCCTGCACCCGCCCGGCCGGGCCCCAGCCCCGGAGCGGCTCCAGCGCGGCCCCGGGGTCCCCGGCAGCCGCTGCGGGCCGGCTCCCGCCGCGGCCCCGCCACCGCCCCGAAGGCCCGGCCGGGCCCAGGGCCGAGGCGGGCTCCCGCCGCGGGCCCGGGCCCTCATGCCGCGCCGAGAGAGGGCTCCGCGGGGCGCTGCGGCGGGCCGGCACCGAGGGAGGGGAGGGAGGGACCCACCTGGCAGCCGCCGGCGCCGGGACACCGCGGCGAGCGGCTCCGCGCCCCGACGGCGCGGCGGCCCGCCCCGAGGCGGGGCCGGACCATAGAGAGAGGGCGGCACTCTGCCCGCCGCCATAGAGCGCTCCCTGCGTGAGGCTCTCGTCTATTGTGCCGGGGCCGTGGGCGGGGCGCCGCGCAGCGGGAGCGTGCGGAGGGGCAGCGCGCTCCCCACCGTAGGCGGCTGAAGAGTGCGCTGCCCAACCCAGGCCGCCATAAAGAACTGGGAGGCTGTCGTACAGAGCGCCGCGCATCATAGAGGGATGATGGCGGCGGGCAGAGCGCCGCACACCATAGAGCTGGGGCTTAGCCAGGCAGGGCGCCTGAAAGCATAGAGCGGCCAAAAGAAAAGTCCATAGAGAGGAGGAAACGCTCTATAGAGAGCGGCTCCTACCATAGAGTAGACGGAACTTGCAAAGAGTGCCGCGGGTGGGAGCGGAAGGAGGCTCTTTCGTTTTTACCATAGAGAGGCCGCACGGAGCGGGCTCGTGGGGGGAAAGGCCGGCCTCCTAACCATAGAGAGCAGCGCTGTAGCACAGAGGGTCTCGGGGGGTGACGGCTGCGCACTGCGGCCCTGTGTCACAGCGGCGGGGGGCGCCGTGACTCGCGCGGCCCCGGCAGGGCAGAGCCGAGCCGAGCGGGGCCGGGCCGGGCCGGGCCGGGCTGCGCCCTGAGCGGGGCCGGCGGCCGGGCCTGGCCTGCGGGTGCCGCCGGTCCCTGCGGCGGGGGCGGCCCCGCGCACCGTCTGTTAGGGCTTGTCGTGACGAGCGGTGGCGGCTGCCGTGGGGCGCTGGGGGCTCCCGGCGGGCCGCAGCTCCGGTCCCCGGTGCTTCGTGTTTTTCCGGCCCGAAGCATCTGCAGCGGAGGGCAGCATGGTGGCACCCGCTTGCCTTTGGGTCTGTCGGTGGCTCTGGTGCGCAGGACCTGGCAGCTGGAGCGCGTGGCAGCGCTGATGGCTCAGGGGTGCGGGAGGTGGGGCCCTGCGCGTCTCCCCCTGCGGCAGGTGAAGGCTGGATGGTGGCACGGGGGCTCTAGGAGGTGTCGTTTCCCATCGGAACGGCTGTAACCCATCAGTGACGTGCTGTAGCGGGATGCTGTAAGGTGGCCGGTAGCCCTCCCCCTGTACCTCCCCACCGCCTTCCAGTCAGGAGCTGTGCATGTCTCCGGCGTGGTCCGGTAGTGGGTGAGTGGCGCTGAGCAGAAACCCACCCTTTCTGCTCTGCTGGTGGTCTCAGGTTCTTCCCAAACACGTGAGGAACAGTCACTCCGTCAGCTTGGGACTAACACTAACATCCAGTGGGGACAGCAGAACCTCCCCAAAGCGGACTGATTGATGGCCCTGCAATCACCTGGCCGTCTCTGACATCGGATTGCTCAGAAGCAGAAATGTGCCATGTCCACGGCAGTGCTGAGCACCGTGACCTCGGAAGTGCTCCATGTCTGCTCACAGGGTCATTCTAGGATGTTAGCCATATTCCTGGACAGCGGAAAACAGCAGCCCTGTCTCATGCTGGAGATGAAATGTGATGACATCTCAGCTGTGCCTCTCTCCTACCTGCCTGTATTGCCTGTGTAGACAAACCAGGTGTTTGCTAGTTTTCCCAGCCATGTGTAAACACTTGTTTACACTTGCCCCGTTTTCCCAGCACAGTACGTGCATTGTGCATGTATGTGCTGTAATTCCCATGCATGATTTTCCAAAATTCAGGCCTTTGAGTCCTTCCTGCTTTCCTGCCATTACGGAGCAGTCGAACTATCTGGAATGCTAATCTGACAGGATGCAGGAAAGAGAGGCAGCAGTTTGCCATGATTGGCTTTGCAGAGGGGATACAGTGGTGTGTCATTTTAGCTTTCTGTTTTTCAAGAGTGTTTTTCAGGAAGGGGGTGGGGGGAGGTGCCTGGAACCAGCAGAGGAGCTGACAGAGATCTGTTGCTTCCCAAAAACTTGGTGCAGCTCCCAGAGGAGATAAACAAGTTAGTCACTCAGTGAGCTCATGGCAGAGGCATCTCATCCTTCATGAGAATTTGTTGCAGGCCTTTCCTGGGATGCCGGAGCACGTGTGTGTTCGGATGCTGATTCCCTGGAGGAGGCAGTGACTGCACTGTCTGCGGACGATGACCAGCTCTGTGTTCCTCGCGCCTGGGCACTGCCCGTCATCTGTCCCAAACACCTGCTCCTTCTACGCACCATGGTCCTGGCAGGAAGCCCCGGCCTCTCTCCCACCCTGCCTTGGCGCTTGGCAGCTCTGAGGCAGCCGCTGAGCTGAACAGGGACTTGCCCAGGAGTCTGCAGCATCCAGGCATGTTCCCGACATGAACGATGGATGCAAGGAAATACAAGTAAATAATAAATGAGCTGTAGAGTTATCATCCAGGTATCTCAGAGAGACTGGGGGCTCTAGGGAGGGAAGGTACCTCTCTTACGGTGTCTTTGTTGGCTACGTTTGGGATGGGCAGTGCAGCAGCATCAGGATGTCTCACGGTACGTGGCTTGTAGGATTATTTTTCAGGCCAGCCACCTCTCAGGGAGTGGAGCATGGTCTCTGGGGTTGTTGTCCCCCTTGTATCGCCGTGCCCAGCAGAGCTAAGCCTGTGTTGCATGTCCACAGCGTGGTGCGTGGTCTTTTCCCTGCTGTGCGTCTGTGCACTGGAGGCAGCTGGTATGTGTCTGCTGCAGCCCCTCCCGCACTTGTGTCCACTGTGCAGACTTGCAGGGCAGGGACAGGCTGTGCTGCAGCTGCAAGGGGGTCCTGGCCACCATCAGAGGTATGTTGGCTGGCTGCTGTCTCCCGTGGGTGCCTGGTGCTCTGGACATGCACCTGCTGTGTGGCCTGGGGTGTAGGATCTTGTGTTCTGGGAAAGCAAATGCCTGGGAGCTTTCTGGGGATTTCCCAGTGAGAGTTGGGACCTGGGAATTTTCTGTCTCTCCTCCCCTCCTTCCTCCAGCAATGGCTTTCATTCACATTCTGGTCCTTGGGTCACAAACAGTTTTAAAAAAAGCAACAGCCCACACAATACCCTTTCCTTCTCTGCCGGGTGCTGGTGAGGAGATACCACATCCGGCCTCGAGGATACAGAATTAGCCCTCTGCCTGGGAAAGGCTCCGGCAGTCCCTGCCTGCAGCTCCAGCACAACTGATTTCTGAGGTCAGCAGCACATCGTCATGACTCCACATCCTACAGATGTATCCTCATTTTGGCTCAACCCCATTCTGATAACTTGGCATGCAAGAAATCAGTATTTCTTCTCTGGTCACTGGATTTCTTGGAGGTTGCATTGCCAGTCCTGATGGCAAATGGCATGGCACTTACTGTGATGTGCAGCGCATGGGGCATCCTTGCTCCATCCTTAGCACTGGCTTTCTTGGCAGTGATGGAGCTCTTCACCCGAGCCTGACACTACTAGCAGGCTGGAAGTGCTGTACAGTGGGTACAGTGGGGCCTGAGGCATTCCTGGAATCCCAGATTTCCTGAAGGATGTTGGGGAAACAGTAGGTTTCTCTCGGCATGTGGCTTCTGCGCTAGCAAAATTTGGGGATGTTTCCGCAGGTTGGAACAGGGAATTTGTTGTATACAGGAAATGCCGCAGTTTCCACAAGAGCAGCAAGAACAAAGCATGGCAAAGCAGACAGGAAGTATTCCTGGAAGTGTTTTGCAGAACAAAAATTCTGAAAAAGTTCAGCGTGGGTATAGGAACTATTTTGGTGTACAACCAGCCAACCTGAACGTCACAATCCAGCCCAACTCAACTCAGCCTGCTGCACCCCAGCCCAATTCAACCCAACATGATGTGAATGACACAACCTGACACAACTCAGCCTGAATGAGCGATGGAACCCAGCCCAAGCCAACACAACACAAAATGAATGACACAACCCAACCTGAATGATGCAACCTAGCACGACTCAACACAACCCATCATGAATGGCACAACACAGCACAGCAAGAGTGGAGGAATATCAAGAAAACCCTTTAGAAAGGTCAAGGAGAGAAGGGTCCATGGACTGGAGCTCATCTTGTTGGCTGGCCCTAACCTACCCCCGCTGCAAGGCTGTTGTAACAAAGTAGCTGAAAAAGCAAAACAACCTCTACCCACTTCGATTTCCCCTCTAAATAGGCTATGAACAGTAGAACCAGTGAAATGTGGCTATGTGTTTGGAAGTTGAGACCAGATGGATTTCCTGGTATCTAATAAGGTGTAGAGCCACCCTTGCTCTTCCTAACTCTCTCTTTTCATGCTACTTATTAGGATTAAACTCACCTTTAAATGTCTGTCTCGTGCAAGTGATATTATTCAGTGGATTTCAAAGTGATTGGGGGAGCAGAGCCCACCAGCAAACACAGAGCACACAGCCTTGTTAAGAAAGCAGCCTAAAAACCAAAGCAAAATTCCTGATGTAGCAGTGTTCCTGACTGCAAGCAATGTGCAGCTGCTTGCACAGCACTTGATCCAAGAGCTATCGAAGTCAAGGGAAAGACACCCAGTCCCTCTGGGGGGTTGCGGACCAGGCTCAGAGGTGGTCTGTCTGCAGCGCTGACTGCAGGCTCTCAGGGCTTCTCTCCCAGAATGGGGCTTTGCTACTCTGGAGTTACTTCTCCCCGAGGCCAAACTCCCACTCCCAAGAATGCATTGCATCCCCATGGAAACACAAATGCTTATTTATTTTTCATGTTTCTTTTTTTAAAAAAATTTAATTTAATTCCCCTCCCCCCTTTTTTGGGTTATTCGAAGGAAGGAAGGAAGCCCAAACTCGGATGTTTATTTGTTCTGTCCTGGCTGATGTTCCCTTGGTCTCACTCCAGTGGCTGATAAACTGGCAGGGAACTGGAGCGTGGAGCACGGCAGAGCCTGGGAAAGGCCAGGACCCTGCTTCCTCTGGCCTTACGTCACCATTTCTCTGTGATAGGCTTGGCCTGGGGGCTGCATGCTGCCAGCTGCCTTCACTCTTCTGCTCCCCCCTCGGACAGTCAGCACCTGACTGCCGGGGTGTTTGTCGCCAGCGCCTCCCCCATTCCTGGGAAGTGAATGGGAAGCATAGGAAGGAGGTGGAAATGTCGTTCTGGCAGAAGGGGTATTATAGCAGAGGCCCTCAGGCGTCTCTCAGTGGCTAGGGAGCCCAGCGGTTAGTGCGGGGCTTCACCGGCAGGACTCTTCTTGGCTTGCAGGAGTCACCAGGGCCTGAGCTGGGTTGGTGACTAGGCAGAAAGCGCAGGGATCCCCCAAGCTATAAGCTATGTCTGGTCAGTGGGCCTTTCCCAGAGGAAAATGAGCTGATGTCTGCAAGGAGAGCATATCCCCGCAATCTGGGAGACCCCCCAGCCCCAGTTCCCCCATCCTTCACTGGTGTCTTCTTGAAGCTGTGAAGCTTTGCAATGTCAGGGCATGTGACCTGAGGATGTGTTGATGAGGCAGGCTGGGCGACACGGGGACACATCTGGCGTGGCAGGCTCTGTCATGCAGGGATGTATCTGGTGTGTCTGGCTGCGTGGCACAGGGACACACCTGGCCTTGTGAGCAGTTGGTGAGCGAGAAGGTGGGGCTCTCTCACAAGGCTTTCCCAGTGTATTCCCTTCCAGGACCCATTTTGCCAGAGTCCCTGACCCATAGGTCAGGCTGGCCAAGTTGCCTCTGGCTTGTGGGACCAAGGAGGAGGAGGGCCCATGGAGGATCCCGGCTGGGGGTATGCAGGAGCCCTGTGCACCGGCAGTGTGGTGGCAAGGAGACCCTTTTCCAGCTCAGTGCTGATGTGGCAAGATGGGATCTATTTTTCTGGTGAACCCATCTTATCTGGAAGGGAGTAGAGGAGCCAGCTGTGACTGTAACTCCCTTTCTAGCAAGAATTTCCCTCTGGGGAAAATCCCTAGCAGAGATGCAAATTAATGCAAGTTTTGAGGTGGACAGGGTTTGAGGTGTGCCCTTCTAACAGACCTTCCTCCTCTTCCTCTTCCTCCTCAGCCCTGCTGAGCGAGGGCAGCGGGAGTGCGGAGCAGCGCAGCCCGTGGTGTGCGCTGGCAGCCGGCCGCTCTCGCAGGCCCCGCGGTGCCGGCTCAGCGGATGGAGGTGCGCTTTGTCTGACTCAGCCTCCGTCCAGGCTGCGTGGCCAGCAGGTCCCGCTGGGGTTGCTCAGCCGGGTGTCCAGGTGATGTCCTGGATTCAAACGTGCCAGGATCATTACAAACCCCAGACAGAGGAGGAGAGGGTGTTCACGGGTCTGAGCAATCCGTCAGGAACTCATCCCACAGCTCTCAATACAAGCCATTAGGTTATGAAGTCTCACTTTCCTCTGAGCTGGAATATCCATTTGACACAGCCTATAATAGGCAGTATTTATGTGCTATTGAATATGTGCCACAGCTGAGTGATTGGGGGGGGGGGGAGGGGGATAGCCCGCCTGGCAGAGCTGGAAGGCCTGGCTTTGTGTTCCCCTCACTCCCTGCACCCCGTCAAGGGCAGAGACTTGGTTCCAAGAAAAGGGAAAAGTGCAACACGGGCACGTTCAGCTCATGAAGTGCCTGCCCCGAAGCTCCCTTAGGAAAAGCATCTGGCCAGGCACGTTGGGCTGGCTCTGGGGGAGGCGAGTCCCTGCCTCTCGTCCCAGTCTCTCTGGCATGGGAGGCACATTTGGTAGAGCTGGGAAGATAATTCTCTGTGAAGCTGCTTTGGGACCCTTGGAGGGAAAACACTGGAGGTACTGCCTGTCACTGGAGTGACAGGCAAGGTGGAAAATGCTGGGGCAAGAATGCAACCTGGAGGTTTCTTTAGTTGGGACACAAAATTTGCTCCCAAGAATCTTTTCTTTGCAGCAGTAGAGGGGCCCTGAAGACTCCCAGGTGCTGTAGTGTCCTGTCCTTGGGGGAGGGTGGTAGGAAATGTGGGTGTCCCCTGTCCCCCAATCCTGCTGATGTCTTTGTGGAAGAGAGGGGGGCCTGCACTTCTCCCTCCCAGCAAAGGCAAAGCAAGTAGTTCCCAAAACTCCCCTGGGCCCCACATCCTGGCCGCTCTTGGGGCTTTTACTCTTCTGCCACTGAGATTTTCCCTGGGCTCCCAGCAAATTTCACTCATTTTCCTTATCTCTACCATAGGAGCTCTCAGTGCCCAGGAAACCAGGAGGGCATCGCCCAAACAGGAACACCACCATAAGAACCTGGGTCCAGCAAGGAGAATATGAGGGGCTGAAAAGGCAGGAACAGTCTGCTTGTCCTTCAGCATGAAGTCACTTGCCTTTTCCATGATCCCAGTAGCCACGAGGCAGGAGTTTCCTCGACTCTGGCTCCCTCCTCAAGACCCTGTGTGTTTGGCAAGGTGGCCTACCTGAGCCACAGCAGCCTCTTGCTGTGAAGGAGGAGGCAGAAGGGTGGTGGGCATGGGTGTCTTTCCTGGGGACTGAGTGGGGATGCTCTGAGGGTCCCTGGGCTCTGTGCAAGGCCAGGTCACCCCTGGTAGGTTGAGGAGCAGCAGCTACCATGCTGGCTTGCTGCCTGCTGGCCCAGGCACTCGTTCCAGAGGATAATATATAGCTTTGATGCTGCTAATTGGAGCTCTTTCCCTACACTTCCTCCTTTCAATCTTCCTCTGCCCTTGGCTCTGCAGGGTCAATAAGTGATTCGCATTAAAGCAGAGTCTGTCGGTTCCCATGTGTCTAAGGCAGCCTCATCTCTGCCAGGGAGTGTGAGGAGGAGGGGGCAGCATCAAGAGGGTGAATCCTCCAGACCCTCTGGGAATGGGAGAAAAATCTCGATAGGTCTCCCCTGTCCGAGTCTTCTCCTGGCACGTGGCTGCTGCTGTATCTCTCCCTGAGCCCAGTGAGTCCCCCTGCCCTGGGCTGCTATGCTCCTCTGTTTCCACCCGTGCCTCAGCCCCTGCTCCTCCTCCATCTCATCCCCCATGTTCTGTCCATCAGCAGACAGCCACTATTGATTTTCCTGGTTCAGCAAAACCCAGGCACGCGGTGAGGCTGTGAGGAGAGTGAGAGACAGGGCCAGGCAGTGGGACACATGCAATGGCAGTACTACCAGGCTACAAGCTGGGCATGAGGGTGATGCGGGAGCTGCGCAGCGGAGAGCTGTTGGGGCCCCTGAGGTCTCCATCAGTGCTGCATCCAGCTTCCTGAGCCTGCCAGGACACCTGAGCAGTTCTGGGAAAATCCTCCCTTCCCCATGCCCCGAGTGCCCCTGGTTAATGAGCGACAGTGGAGGGGAAGTGCAGGTGGATGCACCCTCTCCATGGGGCACTTCTGGAACCCTTCAGAGGAGAAGGAGGAAACCTGCATCCCTCCCTGGCGTAGGGGCAAACTAGTCCTGTGCTGTCTTCAGATGGACCCAAATTGATCCAGAAATGCTTTCTCCAGGGAGCCCATAAATTCCTCAAGCCCTTTCCCAGCTGAAATCCCACATGTCTCTCTGAGTTGCCCAGGGAGACTTGGGGTGGGGGAGAAGCTACATCCGACATGAGATCCCCAACAAGGAGAGAGCTGCAGCCAGTCTCCTCCTGCACCCATGCCCTGGGGTTCTCCCACATCTCACAGCAAATTGATCAGCATGAGAGAAGGAAGGATCCTTCCCTAACTGCTGCAGACCAAGAGCAAGCCAACATACTTATGGGAAGGTGTAAACAGGGTCACACAGTCTAGCTGGGAATTTGTTTGGGACTTCCATGACCCTACTTAATTTCCTGAGTGCTGTGAACATGTGCATGGTGCTGTGCACCAGAAAGGAAGGAATGGCTGGCCCTGACTAGCACAGGCAAAGACAAATCATTTCCTTGAATGTAAAACTTACACCTGCTTGCAAGAATGGGTTCCGGTATCACTTGTGTATCTGACAGTGCACTATTTAAGGCAGAAACTTCCTGTTATCTCCCCAGATTTCAGCTAGCCTGGGGACTCCCTGATCCCACAGAGCCTGGCAGTGTGGCTGCACACTGTGTTTGAAGGTACTTGGGGGTCCCCAGAAGCCTGGGCAACAGAGAGCTGAGCTGCAATGGGATGCCAGCACAGCAACAGGGCATGTGAGCACCCCGAACTGTGAAGCAGCAGATCGTTTTCCAGGCTGCTGTCACAGCCTCTTCTCATGGAAAAGGCTGCAAGGCTATCCAGGCCTGGGGATGAAGATGGCCAGGCAGAGCCGAGGGCTTTGATCACAAAGCATGGAATAGATGTTTAATTTGAAGAGGCCCAGTGAAATACTCTACCAGTTCCTACTAACCTGATCAGTGCAGAGGAGAGAATCCATCCTGACCTACCTCTGATGACCCACCTAAACCGAAGGTTTTAAGCCAGACACAGCAGCTGGGACTGCTAAGGAAAGATGGATAGGAAGGAGATTGTAAAGACCCTGAAATAAAACTCTGAGCCTCACATGGGACCTCTGGGGAAAGGTGCTGTCTTTCTCAAGAGGGAATACCAATGCTGCAGGGATGGGACAGCATCTGAGGCTTCTTGTTTCTCCCCATGGAAAGGATAGGGGAAAAGGTGAGCATTTATAAAGCAAAAATAGCCCCAGCTGGCTGCTCCACGTGCTGTGGGTAGATGCTCCTCCTGCCCTTTCAGAGCAGGTATTTGGAGAAGGGCAAGGGAAGGGGAGATTAGCAGCTCAGCCTCCTGCAGGGGCGACTGAGGGAAGGTGGGGTGAGTCAGGCAGAATCTGTGCAGAGGCTGAACACATAGCCAGCATCTCAGGGACTCTATCTGTCCTGGGCTCTTTGCTCCCGCCTGGCTGGCCAAGCTGAGGCTCAGATCCCCTTTAGGACCTGTACCTTATGTCCTTGTGGAAAGTAGATGACCCAGGGCTCCTGCACGGGATGCAGCGGCACCCCACTACCAACAGCCAGGCCCAGGTCCCTTGTGCTGGGGGCTCTCCAGCTCAACTGGGACCCCAGAGCAGCACAGCCATTGGGAGAGGACACACTCAAGTAGTGGGGCTCCTCTGCTCAAAACCACCCAACTGAACGGTATGGTCTCCCCTTGCAAGGTGGCCAGCTCTGCCAGATGTGTCCCTACACTGGGTCCTGCGATGGTCTGGTACTGGTGGAGGAGAAGATGGTATTGGGGAGATCTGCTCTGGGCAACCCAGTGGGGCTGGCTGAAGGCTGCCCCTGCAGGGCAAAAAGCTCCTGCTGCTGTCCCAAGCGTGGGACATCCTGATGCCCTCCACCTCTGACACCAGGGACTGGCAAGGGATGAATGGGGCGGTGTGTTGGCAGGCTGGGGAGGCTGCCCAGCCCGATCTTCCCTTGCACTTGGTTGTGCTATTCCAAGGCAGGGGTTTCTCAGCCTGTGCTGAAAGGAATATGAGTCCAAAAAGTTTGCCTGCTAGCCCCCTTGCTCAGTCCCCCTCTGGGTGCCCCTGGGTTCACTCCTCTGCCTCATCCTCCACTGTCCAGAGATGCCCTTGGCTCTGGGGTTGCTGCTTGCTAGCATGAGAGAAGTTAATGCCACCTCCTGGCACCAGACCCTGCCCCAAGAAAAGCTTCAAATTCATCCAGGCCAGGAGAAGGACTTGTTCCTGCTTTGTGCATGGCCACATGCAGGGCAGCACCTCGCATCCTCAGGGCATGACAAGGGCCATCTCCATGGGCTGCATCCACCTGCCCAATACTGGGTGAATTTCCCTCCTGCTGGAGGGAGAAACCTGTTTTCACCTGCAAGCAGAGCTGCGCTTGGCCCCGGGAGCCTGGCTTGTGAAATGGCTCTGGGCAACTGGGGCATGTCTCTGGGTAGGGTCTGTGCCCTCTCCCCCCAGCATCGTCCAGATGCCAAAGGCTGTGGGGTGCCGCAGTTGCCCTGCTCACCTGGAGGGTTTTAAGAACACATTGAACAAACATCTGCCCGGAGGAGCTCATGCAGACGCTTTGGTACAGAGTGATGGACTGGGTGAGCCAGTCGTGGTGAGTCCTGCCAGCGTTGTCCTGGGACTGCAGACAGTCACCAGCGCTCTCCAGCCCTGTCACCCACAGTCCAGGTCCTGGCACAACCAAGAAGCAGAATGTGTTGGGGAGCAGGCAGAGGACAGGGGTGTCAGGGGGGCATGGCCGTGGGGTAGAGCCTCTCTGTTTCAACAGAGAATGGAAAGAAAGTGAGGGAAGGTCAGCAAAGTTTTTGCCTGGCCCGGAAGCGCTTAGGCAGGAGAGTCCAAGCCTCCAGATAACCACTGTTATTTAATTTATTTTTTCTAAATAAAAAAAAGGAAGGAAGTTAATAAATAATGTAAAATGGAGAATGCATTAATGAAAGAGAGAGTGAGGGAGAGAGAGGAAAAGAGAGGAAGGGACAGGGCAGAGTGAGAGCACAGGAGGGGGGAGAGATATTCCTGCCTTTATCGATTGGATATGATTACATTAGACCTATCAAATATTCATACTACATTCCACAAGAGGTCATTGTGTGTGTTTTTCCAATTTAGCTCTGTCTTTGCGCAGGGAGAAGGCTCCGAGTGGTAAAAGGGCTGCGCATATGTCTTCAGCTCCCTGGCCCCAGGGCTCCAGGCTCCCCTCCGGCACAGGGGCTGCTCGTGGGCTGGGGATGAGGAGGCAGGACACGGCTGCCTGGGACAGATGCTTCCCAGCAGCAAAGCTGCTCAGATGCCCTCAGCCCAGCTGCAAGGTGGATGCCCTGGGTAGGCGACAGCATGCACGGCTGGTCCAGAAGTTTTGGTGGGCTGGATCTGTTTGGGCCTAGGTGAATGGGGACAATGTCGGGAGGGATCTTGAAAGGGATGCTGAGCCTGCTGCTGGCCCCTGTGGATCCTTTCCAAACCCTGCCCCATGAAGGCTATGGATTCTGCTTGTTGGCACAACTCTCAATTGATTTGGGAAAATCTATAAAAAGTCATGAAGATAGACATTGCCCCCATCCTCTGCTGCCAGAGGATGCCATCTGCCCTTGTCAAGTGGTCATGTACCCATGCCTGGGCATTTGGCACAGCTGGGACACAGACCTCTGCTATGGGAGGCAGCAAAGAGCATCTGGGTTCTTGAACAAACCAACTGCTGCCAAAATACAGACTTGAGGACATGCACATCCCAGCTCTTGTGCCTTCCTCCTGCCCTCCTCCCTAGCAGATTTCTGCTTCCTCAGCTGTGCTGACTGGCAAACTCTGCATTTGTGTGGCCATGAATGGAGAGAAGGAGGAGAGGCATCAAGAAGCTTCTCCAGTGATAAAATGATGCCCATAACTAGGAGTCTATTTAACAGCCCTCTTCTCACCAGCTGGTTTCATCGCCTGTCTCTTCCGGGGACGGAGAGACCATGGCCTCCCATCCCTATGGCAGCATGGCCCTCTCTGCCCTTTCCCAGCACACCTTCATCTGTCGATGGCAGAGGGAACTGGACGTCCAAAATCCTCCATGGCACTGGGCAGTCTCAGCAAAGGTGTGGAGCAGCTGCACTCTGAACCTGCCCTAGAGCAGGGAACTTGTGCTGTGGTATCTCCTGTTATCATAGAGGAGGGCTGTGGTTGTCCATCCTGGTGTTTAACACCTATTGGCCCATCTCACATGGTGCTGGGCCGACTTGGAAACCTCATGCTAGGGATGCTCTCTAGGCAATGTCAAAGGATTTAGTGCTCGGTGCAGGCTGTTCCTTACCTGGGAGCATTGCACCTTAAAGTTAATGGGGGTTTTTACTGGGATGACCCTTCCCCAACTGGGCAGGAGTCACTCCAGACCATAAGTGGAGGCATGAGGTAGATTAAATGCCGTATTGAGGGCAAGCAGGGAATCTGTGGCAGGTCTCCCACTGATCTGTCCATCTGCTAGGGCACGCCAGCTCGTCTCACCTTGCCTCAGTCCCCTGCACACTGCGTTTGCTGGCTGAGATCCTTGTGGCTGCGGATGCCTTGGGGAGCTACGTTCCAGGCACGTAGCTCATCGCACCATGAAACTTGCTGCTACACTGGGGGAAGGGGCACGCTGGAGTCAGACCACCACCACCGGCTGTCCCTCGCAGAGATTCAGGGTGCCCTTGGCCTGTGCTAGGTACAGCTGTGGACGGCAGATCCCAGGGCTGACTGTGCGGGGAGGCCAGGCACGAGGAAAACCATGGCAGAGCACTGCTTTGAGCACGCTATGTGAGTGTGATGCTGGGGCTGAGAGCAGGGCAGGAGAGGGAGGATGCCCCAAAAAAGAGTCTCCTGCTTGGTGAGTCGGTCTTGACCGATCTGTCAAGCAGTGACTGTACATGGGTTTGTCTCAGGTGGCTTTCAAGGACACAGTTCTCTGGCAGCTGGAGAGGGCCATCAAGGTGGGGTCAGGACTGCTGAGCAAAATCCACCTGTGGCTGTCCTTTGCCTTGGGGGACCACCGGGGGACTACATCCCACTTTTACCTCCAGAGGAGGTACTTCCATTGATTGTGCCTCAGTTTCCTTATGAGTGATGCCTGGCTTTGCAAATCCTGTAGCTGCAAAGCTCTAACTGCAAGATTTTCTTTCTTCACTTGAACAGGAGCTGGGGAATCCTGTGTGCTGCAGCCTGGCAAGCACAGCCAGGCTTGAGCAGCAAGGCAAGGGAGAAATTATTGATGCTGAAAGCCCTATCCACCTTCCCCACATAGGATGGCGCACGATTAGCAAAACTGGACAAAAGCCATGGGGAGAAAGTATAAAAACAAGTGCCCTTGATCCCATGCTTGCCAGAGGGGACACCCAGCTGTCCAGCTGCCGAGATGGGCAGGGAGTTGGCAGGTGACTGTGGACAGCAGTGAAACACTGCTGGGGAAGCATCCCTGGGGTCCCAAGGGTGAGCAGCCAGGACACATCCTGCAGCCCGGTGAGGGAGCGTGATGAGCTGCCTGGGAGAGGCTGGGAGGGGGCAGCCCAGAGCCATCTCTGTCCCGAGACCCATGGGTCCAACAGTTGGTGCGCCCTGCCTGTGCTTCCCTCTGCCTTGAGGCTGTGGGTGGCAGAAAAAGGCATTGCTGAGACAGGCTGGGCCTGATGTTCCTGCAAGGTTGTGAAGCCAGAGCTGGACCAAAGGCTGAATTTCAGAGTAATCCCAGCCCAGCCTCTGTTTCCCTCTGGCACGTGCCCCCAGAGGGTCTCTGGCCTGAGAGATGTGGGCCTAGCATCCAGACCTGAGGTGCACTGCTTCGCCTCGCTGCTGGCACTAAAGGTGCTGCTACACATGGAAAAAAGTGGGCTGGGGTTTCTTATGGGTCTTCCTTACCCTGCTTCTAGGACCCCCTGCTCCCCTCTGCTAGCATGAGGCACACACATCCCCTCTGCCTCCTGCTAGCACACAGGCCCTGATGCTGCAGGATGGAGACGCAGCCCTGTCGCCTCCGCCAAAGCGGCTCTGCCAGCAGAAGCCCTGACCTCCACCTGCGCCAGCCCTTCCTGTGCCGCCAGGGCATCGCTGCTGCTCCGTGCTCCCTGTGTCCCCCCCATCACTCACCCTCCCCTCCGCCCTGGCAGCCCCGCACAGCCCCGTGCAACGCAAGCCAGCGATGCATTCTCTCCTTACATTAATAAAAATTTTACAGCACGGTGGCAGGAAATGCATTTTCAGTTCATCTGCTGCAGCTATTAGATTACCAGGAAATGGCTGTCTGGCAGGCGGCCAGGGCCTCTTAAAGGCCAGCACACACCCAGCACAAGGCAGAGGGAGAAGGTGAGCGCAGCGAGCTGTTCCCTCTAATGGGCGCAGTGCTGAGCCACCGTAAAGCCCCTGCGCCAGGAGGGGAGCTGAGCAGCCGGGAGGTGCGGGCAAAGGGCAGCCCCGTGCAGCCCTGCATGGGGAGGCGAGGCAGAGCCAGGCCCTGAGCAGTAGGAGGAAGATGCTTTGGGTTGCTCCATTAACAGATTTGGGGATTCAGCTGATATTTATGACCGCGGCTGGATCTGAGGGCTGCCTAAGTGGGGAGGCAGCCTGCGAACTTCCTCTGCCCTCAGCCTTGCACCTGCTCAGAGCCTGCCCCACTCACCATGGGGCTCACCAGGAGCGCCAGCCCCATGTGCCTGCCCTGCTGCCTGTCATTCCCTTCAGCATGCCAGCGAGGCCCTGACTTGGCTCTGCCAGTGCTTCTCCAGTCCAGACCTGCTCAGTGCTCAGCCCTGCCTTCACTGGTACAAGGCTGCCTTGGGATGTGGTGCCCAAATGCAAGGGATGTTCAGGGCTGGCAGGGATGGATCCATTCCTTGCACGGTGGGTGGCTCTTCTGTGCGGTTGGGGAGAGCCCAGCAGGCTCTCTGGTTATGTTCAGCTGGTTATGGGTTTACCCAGTAATCCCCACTAAATCAGTGAAGTCCTCCAGTACAGTCACACAGGGATTTCAGTACTTGCATGCCAGATGACAGCAATTTTAAAGGGATCCAAATCCAACGAACATCTCACCCCCCGCCCCCTTGAGTACTTCCATGTCCAGGTTTTCTGCTGCTGGTGTGTTTGCTGACAAGTTCCATGTGCAGCCCAAAGCATGCCCGCGGCATGGCAGTGATAGTGTCCAGCCCTTCCAGTCCTCCTCAGCTGGGACAGGCAGCTGTTAACTAACCCGCTGCTGCATCACAGGAGTGATGGAGCCCAGACTGGCTGTATCCTCTGCTGAGGGCCAGAGAGAGGCAGAAGATTTGAGAACGAGCCAGGGAAGGCATATGCACCAAATGGGGGAAGGCTCTGCAGTTTGGTTATCCCCAGCTTGGACTTCAGCAGTAAGGATCTGAACTGCTGGGCTGGACTGGAGTTATGAGGAAGAACATTGGAAGGAGTTAAATTTGTATTGTCTTTAAAAAAGACTGGAGGTAGCTATAGGCTTGCTTGCTATAAATACCTCCAAGGTAGCAGTACTAATGAAGGTAGGGAATTATGAACAGTTCCCAGAGAGATAAGGGCCAGCAGCAGTGACTTCAAGGGCCTTGGGGAGGGACGAGTTTTTTAGGCTAGGTGTTGTTTTTAGGAGTCCTCTTAGAGGTGACCGGCTAAATGCTGCCTCCAGTCTCTATGAGTGGGCAAACTTCCTGCTGTTAACCTTCAGAGACAGGCCCAGCCGGGTGCCCTTGGCTCCCTGAGCACCGATAAGGCTGCGGTCGGATCAGTGGGCTGTTTGCTATCGTTCGCCAACTCCCCAGTGTCTATGGCCAGGTTCTCTCAACACCAAACGCCTGCTGCAGGGCCTGGGCCCCTGCCTCCCGCACCCTGCCAATGCCCCCGGCACACACGTGCATCCCACTTGGTGCAGCCAGCTTTGCATCTCGGATCAGGACACCCAACTTGGAGCTGGAAACGCCGTAGACCAAAGCAAAGGCCCTGCCTGCAGCTTCTGTCCTCATGTGGTGGCAAAGACTTGCTCTGCGGGGTGCAGCATGGCAGGACTGCGTGGTGGGGAAGCGGGCCAGGCTGGCTCTGCCCTGGGCTCCAACCATGCTCTTGCATCCTCCTGTGGAGCTGCAGCTGGTGCCTCCTTTCGGGGTGCTTGGGCAAACTTCTGGGAGCAGTGCCAGGCTGCCCGGTTCCTGGAAGGAGGCTCGAGGCTCCTTGCTTTTGCCTGAGAGCAGATCAGTTGGGGACAGTAGTCCCAGGTTGTACTGGGGATAACACAGGCAGCGCAAACCAGGTCTGAAGTCCTCGCTGTCCACCGTGCCTCCCGAAGTCCTCATCTCTCCCTCTCTGCTCATAAGACATTACTTTTGAGCAGGATGTGAGACTAGCAGCTGCCTTTGCTGCTTCGCTTGGCTGCCAGCCCTGGAAGGTGCTGAGTCCCAGGGCCAGGAGGGCCAGGGACCCTCTCCCGGACTTGGCAGGTTGTTGGCCAACACCACTTGGAGCAGTTGTCAGGAGCGCGGTGCAGGGCACGCAGCCTGGGCGTCCCCCTGCTGCCAGCCCTGCCAGAGCCCTCTTCTCCTCCCAGACCTGCAGCACGGTATCTCCCCTCTGTTCCCTGGGAGCTGGCAGAGGTGACCAGGAGAGAGGGCTGAGGGATGGGAGGAAAATGGAGAGAAAACCTGGGCAGAGGGAAATGAGGTATGGCAAAGGGGGAAAGAAATGGATGAAAGAAGAGCGAAGTGAGCAAGGGAGCAAAGTGTGGGGAGAAAGCAAGGTCTGAGCATTGCTGAGGTTTATTAAAGTTTAACAGAAAAGAAACCCTGGTTTGTATGGAGGGGACCAGCTATTTTTAGCAGTGGGTAGGATGTCAGCTCTGAAAATAGCTTGCTACCAGATCCTCATGAAATCCTCTCTTTGGCTCTCACCCGGAGCGAGTTTGGAGGGGGAGGATCGTTGTCACACCCGCAGCTGAGGAGCTCCTGACATTCACAATGACTCGCCTTTTTTTTTTTTTTCCCCTCCGGTTTCTCCTATTCTTCACCGGCTCTGCTTTACGCCGAGCAGAGGAGTCACCAGCCAAAAAAGTGAATGCGGGGGCGGTGCTGCTTAGCTACGGCCAAATCTCAGGCAACATGTGACCAGATTGGCAATTTAATACCAAGCCTTTCTCCCCTGCACACACACGCACTCAAGTTAAAGTGACATTGAAACTGGAACTCAAAGTGCTGAAAGCAAAGAAATTGGGGAAAACTGCCTCCCCCCCACTGCAACTGGGGAATGAATCTTGCTCAACTGGGCAAGAGAAGGCTTGATTTGGAGTGGGAAGCCTAGTAACCAGGCAAGGAGCAGAGGCTCAATCAGGTACCTGGGAAGCTCGGTGCTGCTCTGGGCTTGGTGAGGAGCAAGAAGTGGAAGATCTGCTGATGGGCGTATGGACCAGCTCCATGTCATGTGTGCAGAGAGCCAAGCACATCTGGCTGTGCCTGTGCATCTGCAAGAGGGTTGCCTGATACATGCAGTGGCTCTCTGAAAACTCCTCAAATGGCAGGTGTTGACTGCTCCTGGAAAAGGTCAGGATGGTGGAGAGGCATCACAGGGAGTGTGGGGCTTAGGAGCCAGGAAAAGAGCTATCAGTATGGGCACAGACACGCAGGCACAGGAAGGAGACTGTCATGGGAGCATCATGTCCCAGGGAGCTGGGGTTTGAACATGCCCCACAGAGACAGGTTAAATGTCCTAAGGATGCTAGGTCAGGCCTGGCAAGAGGAATCAGAGTTGCCTGGGCTTGCAGGAGGTGTTTAGGGACAGGAGAACACATGAGGGACCTGGGAATCAGTGGAGGCTGTGAGGAGATGGATCAGAGGGGAAGTCCTTGTGTACTTCATTCCGCAGTGGGTCTGGTAATGGGTGTTGGGTGGGTAAGTACACATCGCTGATGTGTTGGGTGTTAGCAGGGAGCAGAGTGCCCAGCAGGGCTGGCACAGAGGAGTCACCTCGCTGGGGAACTGGGTGTCCTGGCGAGCTACAGTGGTGTAAAGTGGCTGGGTGGTGGGTGTCAGCATGAGGGGTGCCCACCTATGGCATTCTACATAGACCTCAAGCCAGCTTGATGCGAGGAGCGTGGCTCACCAAGGAGAGCCTCTTTCTAGAGTAGGAAACAGTCCTGGGTCCCTCATCCTGGCTGTCCTGCTTTTCTCATCCAGGACAGCTGTGGCTGCTCATCTTTCCTAGCAGACTAATGTCCACGAGGCTTCTGGATTGGTGGCCCAGAAGCTCTGGGGAGGAATGAGCAAATCTCTTCGCTCACTGCCAGCAGTTGAGTCCCTGCAGCAGGCGTGAGGCCTCTCGGCATGGCGGGGTGGAGGAGTCTGCCTGCTGCTGGCTAACTTCAATTCTGCATTCTTCGTCTGCTGAAAGGAGGGCCCCACATAGCCGGCAAGCTGATACGGTGCGATGACTTCAGCTCCCGAGCTGGCTGCCGCACTTTGGGCAGAATGCATGCCCAGGCGTATGCCAGTCCTGGCTGCGGTGCCAGGGAACTGGAAGATGGAATTAATTTCTGAGCAGGAAACACTTGTATATACAGGTCTCTCAATATCTCTAGCCATATAAACATCTCACCTTCTGGCTTTACCCAACCCCACGGTACTTGCCTGCAAGCTGGAGTCCTGGCCGATTAGGTGTTTGAGGTGCCTGGGATGAGGGTCTCTGCATTGCACATTTGGCTCGGCATTTGCTGTTCAAGTCATGCCTTTGCTCTGCACCTTGATTTCTCTTCTGGGAGGGCAATGTGAATTTAGGTAGGGGACCCTGGAGCACCAACCACATTTTCTGTAGAAGAGCAGCCCCCCCAGAACCATGTGGAGCCTGTCGATGTTTGCACTCTGGAGAGCACCAAGAGAGCACCAGGACACCCTTGAGCTTCGGGCAAAGCTTTGGGCCAGGTGCTCAATATACCCAACTGGGCACAGGGTAAATATAGCTGCTTTTGCCTTCAGCCCCTGTCTGTGTTTACATGCAAGAGGGACCCAGCTGAGCCCCGCGCGGGTGCTGCCAGGGCTCCTCCGTCTGCTTCGCTCAGCCCCTGCGCTAGCTGCTCTCCCCTGAGACAGCACCTCCTGCCTCGCCGCCATCCGCGTGGGGATGGAGCCATCTGCATCAGTGAGTCAGCAGGACCCACTTAACACTTTTCCAGCAGGATCTACTCCTCCTAACAGAATGGGCAGCTTCTGGCAAACTCCATCAGTGTGTTACAATCTCAGCTCATTAAAGGGACACATCCTGAGCTCCTTATTGATGTTTTATGCTGCCTGGCTCCATCTTCAGAGAAAAACTCACATTGCAGTCAATGACTACACCTTCATGTTGCAGGCTGAATAAGGAGCTCAGGATCTGGCTCTCACGGCCAGTCAGGTTCAGCTCCAACTGCCATGAAACTGCATCAATGCAAACGATGTTAGCAGAGTGGGGTTTTACAGTAAAGCAGCCAAGAGACGTCTTTGGGCCAGAATGCTTGCACAGTGCTCTCTTTCCAGGGATGCTAGGGAAGATTCAAAAGGAAAACACACAAAAAAGGGCTTCTTTTTTTCTGATTGCTTGTCCCCGTTTGCAAGGCAAAGGAACTGCATGATATAAATGGGAAATTATGTCTTTTTTTTCCCCCAGAGCTGCTGTCTGTTCAGCTTGTGCCCAATGGGGTAGATGTACCTGGCCTGCTCTTTACCAAAGCGTGTGTGTGTGGGAGCTGGCCACACTTCCCTTCCACCCTAGGAGAATCACAGTCTTTTAATAACTTCCCCAGCGCTTGCTGTTGCTTCTAAAAAGCTAGTGGCACTGTCTGGCTTCAAGTGGCTTTTACATAATACAGACTGTCAGGCTAGATGAACATCATGGTCCCTTCTGGCCCTAAAATCTGTGAATCTAAAAATTAGAAGGCACCAGCACCTCATTGATTCTGGCTGATTTAATCAGGAGAATCATATGTTCTCTTTATCCCCCTTTTTTCTCCTGCATCATCTTTAACTAAAGACGAATTTTCCCTCCCCCTGTGCTCAAGCTTGGCTAATAGCATCAGAAAAGATCAGACATCTTCAGCCTTGCTCTGGGATATACTCCTCTCCACTGCCTGCTTCCGGACTGATTCACAGTGGTTAATTGTTAGACTGTCTGCAAAGGCAGAATCGGAGATGGTTAGACCTGGAGGTGGATGGACAGCATGTCTAGAAAAGAGCGCCAGGCTAGCCTTGTTATTTTAAAAAGGAAATTTGTAACTAAGTACTTCAGGCTCCAGATAGAGCTATTTCGTTTGTGTTAACGTTTGTGTGTGTGTTTGTATGCATCTATGAAAACACTTTTTTGAGGAGGGGAAGGAAGACAATTAACTCCCCACCCTTTTGTGATGTTGGGGATCTGCAGAAGAAGTAGAAAGGGAAAAAAATGAGAAATTACAAGTCATTTGCTGAGACCAATAGGGATGAGGGTTCCCCCAAGGTGGATATCTGCAACAGGTGACTAAGACTCTCAGAGCATGTTCAGTTGGTGTTAGCGACACAGAAAAGTGCTTCTCACAGGAATGTGTCCGGTTGTCCAGATCCTTGGCGGTATCAGCTGTCATGGGAGGGGACGTGCTGAAAGCCTCTAAAATCAGAGTGGAGAATGGGACTCGTGGGAGCTGCTTCCGTTCCCGTGTCTTAGGACAGGACCCTAAGGATGTTCCAGGGATTAAAAGGTGGCAGATTCAAACTGAGAGGAGGAGTAAAAACAATCCAAAACGCCAATTAACAGGAGCTGTGATCAGACTTGAGCTGGTTGTCACAGGTAGCAGCTGAGGACTAACAGAAACGGCAGCAACAGTGGGGACAGCGTGAGCTGTCAGGACAGCACTGCGGGAGGGATGTCAAACCCCATGTTCCAGGGCAGCCGCTCTCTGCCAGAAGCCACATATGGGGAGAGAAGGGAGGGATTATCTTAGATCCAAAGGAATCTCACACCATCCTCTGGTATGGCTCACACTGATGTCTGTGCAGGGTCAGGGGACCAGATCCATGTCCCTGTAGCAAAAAAATGGTCATAAAAACTGCTGGAGGCTCTGTCCCAGACCCTTCCTTTGACAGTGTCTTTAAACTTCTCTGCTTTGCAAATTCATTCAGGTTCCCAGCCTTCCTCTTCAGAGATGCTGCGGTCAATAACTCACCAGGAGGTTGCTATTCTCCCTTCCCTTCCCACCCTCCCACTCGTCTCAGTACCTCTGCATTCATGCCTTTTGGCCCTCCCTCATCAGAGCGTGAGGAATAAAGCAGCATTAGCTGAGCACAAAGCAGGCTGCAACAGGGATGCTGTGAACCAGCGGAGGGAAGTCTGAATCACTGGTACCTCAAGGTGGGAGTGATAGATTTTGGCTGAGAGAAAGGGAAGACTCACATGTGCTGTCAGGAGTCAGGTGCTCACAGCCAGCTGGCAGTAGCTAGGAACTGGGCAACTAATTCCTTTCTGTGCCTTTAAAAAACCCAGCTCAAAGCGATGTGCATTTTGGTGGGGAAGAGGAGGGGCTGATCAGAGCACAGAGAGGTGCTGAGTTAAGGCTGGATGGCTCTGAGCTGTATCCCAAGCTGAGGGATGCTATCAGGAGCTAGTTCCTCTGGAAGAAGACCCTTTTGGGCGGTGGCATAGAGGGGTGTCTCTGGAGGGTTCCCTTGAAGATGTTGAAATACCTAAAAATGAGCTTAGAAAGGCTCAGCTGGGCAAAGCTGGCTGTACCCTGCCAGAAGGGAATAGGGTCACTGGTCACTGCTGGAGAGGACTCCAGATCTGCTGATGGCGTGAACTGGAAGGGAGCCACTGAGGTCAGTGGGATCATACTGGTTAATGCCTATCAGCAAGGATGGCAAGCAGGAGAGCTGGTTTCATCGCCCTTATCCAGGCTCATTCTATTCTCTTTTCTGCCATCGCCTGCTCTCACGCACCCAGACCCCCATGCTCCACGCTGCCCTGGCGCGTTATGTCCTCACGACATCGGCAGCGAATGACAGGAATGCGAACGCCCACGCGAAGCCTGGACATCGGACAGCAACCTGCCCCGGGGGAGCGCCTGGAGAAAGGGGAAATCAGAATGGGGTCTGTTTAAGAGGGAACGGGCGGCTCAGCAGATTGGCAAGGCTCCGTGGAGCTTTTCTGTAGCATGTTTCAAATCCAGCCTGGGGAGAAAGTGGCTGCAAGCTGCTCCCATGTGGATAGCTGCTTGGCTGGGATGTTTGAGGGCTTGATGGCTTCAGTCGAACTTATCAGAGACTTGTTCTCAACCTCCCCCTGCCATTCCCAACTGAGAATGTTGCTTTGCTCATCCAGCAAACGCTACAGGAAAGAACGGGTGACTAACTGGAGGGATTGAGAGGAGTGAGGTGAGGGTGGGAGCTCCCACAGAGTCCACAGCACACACCCCGTGTCAGTACAGAGAGGTCTTTTGTCTTTGGGGTTATTAATCCAGGTTCCGCTTTATTTAAAATGAAGCTGAGGGGGTATCACAAGGGTCCTCAGCGCTCCGAAGCAGATCCGTTGCTGCCTAGGGAAAGCAGCACAAGGAGGGAGCGCACAGCAGTTCCAGCATTGCACGGGACATGGGAAGTTTTACGGATGGATGGTCTAGGTCCTGTTCCAGCCTTGAGCCTGAGTTCTTGTTTTCTGGGGAAATGCGGAGTGTGTGGATTAGTTCTGTGTGTGTATTGCCGGTCTGGCGACCTCGATACAGAAAAGAACCAAGCCCCTTTCCAGCATCTCTGCTCCAAGCATCTGCCATAGGAGCCCCAGCGTTTCAGATATTAGTTTGGACTTTTTGGTATTATAAAAAGCAGATGACATCCAGGCTCCCATAAACACTTCCTAATATCCCCCAGGAAGAGCCAAGCTGGACAGAGGTGTGAGATGGCAGGAGGTGACTATGCCCATTTTACAGCAGGGAGATTGATTAGCCCAAGGTGACAGAGCAGGTTGATAGTCGATACCAGACCCAGACTTTGCAGCCAAATCCGATGCTCTTCTGACACAGCTTGCACATGGTGACAGACTGAACCGAACCCATCTGCACCGATGGGATCAGATTATACCTGTGGGGCCAGCGGTGTGGAAGCAGCGCAGGCCCCGCACCTGGGGCTGGCAGCAGGCAGCGTGACCAGGCACGACGGATGTCCCCCAGGGGCGAGGGCCAGGGACGGCGGGCGGTGGGGTCCCAGGGCGGGCTGTCACGGTGGGTGCGGGGGGAGCAGAGCCCGAGGCAGACGGAAATGTTTAAATAGTGCCTCCCGCATCCCGCAGCCTCGGCGCTGCTCTCGGCTCTGTTGCAGTCATTATCTGGGGAGCGGATGCACAGGCTCTATGGGGACTGCTAATGGGCCGATTCAATTTCAGCTGGATGACGCCACTTAGGTAAGCATTAAGAGCTACAGCTCCGGGAAGGCAGCGGCAGAGAGAGGGAGAGAGAGATGCTAACGGGCAGCAATAAATCCCTCCCTCCCTCCCATCCTCCACGCTGCCCCCATTCACAAGGAGCGCCGGGGACGAGCCTGCATTCACAAACCGGAGCCGGGCAGCCCTCCCGGGCTCCCGCTCGCTGCCCCCGCGGGCGGCGCGCCGCGGCCGCGGCCCCCGGGCCCCGGGCCCGGCCGAGGGGCAGGGCGGGCGGGCGGCGCCGCGCACCCATGCCCGCCGCCGGCCCCTAGGCAGCCCCCGCCCGGGGCCGCGCCGGCGCCCGGCGCTCGCCCCGCGCCCGCCGCGTCCTGCTGGCCGCGGGCGGATGGACCGGCGGCGGCGGCGGCGCGGTGAGTCCGCCCGGCGCGGCGGGGCTGCGGGCCGGGGCGGGAGCGCGGGCACCCCGGGGAGGCGGCGGGGCGCCGCGGCCGGAGGGGGCCGCCTGGGGCGGGTGGTGCTGGACGCGCGCGTGCGGCGGCGCCCGGGGACCTGGACGCGCGTGGGACGTGTGCGCCGCGGGGCCGGGGGTCCTGGACGTGCCCGGGCTGCGCGTGCGGCGGGACTGGGGCGTCCTGCACACGCGTGGGCTGCGTGCGTGGTCGGAGCGGCGGCTTTTGGACGTGTGCGAGCCGTCTGCGCTGCAGCACCGGCGGATGGCGGACACGCCTGGACTGTGAACGCGGAGGGGCTGGGAAGTGCCGGACACGCGTGGGCTGTGTGCTCGGAGGGGCTGGGGGCTGCGGGCCGGATCCAGGCTCCACGTGGGCTGTGTGCACAGCACGGCTGTGGGCCGGATCCGAGACACGCGTGTGCTGTTTGCAGTGGCGCTGGAGGGTCCCGGACACGAACGGGCTGGGTGCACGGCAGGGCTTGGGGCCGAATCCTGGCCATATGAGGGCTGTGTGCGCAGTGGGGCTGAGGATCCTGGGTTGTGTGAACTGCAGGGTTGGGGGCTGCCGAGGCCGGACCCGGACATGGGTGGGCTGCGTGCACGGATGGCTGGGAGATCAGGACCGCGCGTGGGCTGCATGCACAGCGAGGCTGGAGGACCAGGCTCCCCCCGCGGCTCCATCCCGCAGTGCCCTCCTGCCCGCACCCCGGGGACGCCCGTCCTCCGCGACCGGCGGTGCAGCCGGCGAGGGGCTGGGACTGCTCCGGCCACCGGCGGCCGGGAGAGCGGGGCAGGGCGGGGGGTCTCTCCGAAGGGATCGCATGGGAAAAGCCCTTTTCTCCCACCTGGGCACTCTGAAGACTGCTCCCGTCTCGCAGCCGCCTCCAGCACTGAGCGCGCCTGTAAATCATTTGCTTTTACGATCCCTCCTCTGGCCCATTATCACACGAACTTTATATGTTTGAGGCTGCCGGTGGCCATAAAGCTCACCCAGTTTCCGGGGCCAGCATGCCTGCCTTGCTGGGAGGGTGTGAGGAGGAGGAGGAGGTTGGGGACACACTGCCCGGTCCCCCCGGAAGGGTCCCAGCGGTGTCTCGGCCAGGTAGGCGGGGAGGGAGCAGCCGGGCGGCGTGGGCGGCGCAGCCACCCGCGTCTTGAGGATGGATGGACGGATGGATGGACCGCTGGAGGGCGGCCGGGGAAGGGACCGGCGGCAGCCCCGGGGCCGGGCTCGCTCGTGCTGGGGGGGCAGGGAGCCGGGGGAAGGCACGGGTGCAGCGATGAGCGTTGGCAGAGCCAGCCCAGTCCTGGCCGCAGCCCCTGGCTCCTGCTCACTGGGCCCTTACCTACGCTTGCCGCCGGCTCTTCCATGCATTTCTGCCCATGGACGGCTCCGGTCATTCACTTCTCCCCCATCCTGCTGGACTGGCTGTGTCCCAGTGCTCCCGGTGCTTGGCAGATCCTCTGGCTCCTGGTGACCACACCAGCCAACATCCCCTCAGGTCCCAGAAGGGCATCTTTGCCCCCTGCCCAGTGAGTCTGGGTTGGAGTCTGGGCCCTACGTCTGGGAATTGTGGGTTCAGGAGCACACAGGCCCTTGTTTAGTCTGGGATCCACTGGAATGGGCTTTCTTGCCCGTGATGGTGGGTCCAAACCTAGGTCTCAAATTCTAAGTGCGCATATTGCAACACACTGCATGGCCTGATTCCAGCTCCTCTATCTGCCTGCTGTCCCTAGGACCTCATTCATGCTTCCAGTGCCCCAGGTCCCATTCTTACTGCCTAAGCATGGCCTGATCTCACAGGTCTCCCTGTGTCTCCTGAGCTCCTTGTCCTAGTCTTGCACAGAGTGGTGGGTATAGCTGTAGGGGGTCTGCCCTTTGGATGCTCTTAACCTCCAAATTCCACCAACTCCATTGCAGTGGTACCGTCTGCTGTCCAGGTCTCTCCCTTTGGGTTGTAACTGTGTTCAAGCCCTGCATGGGAACTTTTCCAGAGCCCCAAGTCTTGTTGGCTGAGTCCAAATATCTGTGCACTGCCAACTCCCAAAGCACAGGTTAGAGGGGCAGACACCCAGATGTGAGGAGTTCCTACCACAGTGGGTGTAAATCAGCATCATCCCCTAGAACTGACAGATAGGATGTGGGTCCTATGAGACATGGGAACCCACTGAGTTTGCTTGCTGGCTTTTTGTCCTAGCTGCAGGTATATGTTATATCTTTTCAGGGGTCCAGAGAGCTCTATTTCACCAGTCTGTACTTTAGAAAGAGCTTTCTGTACGTGGTGTTCAGTGCCTGCAGATAACTGCTGACAAGAGGGTGTCTTGCCTCTGTGGCCCATTCCCATCCTGGCAATGTTCTCACAAAAGCTTGCCTTGGGCTCCTGTGCCTTCCTAGTTCACCTTGATTTCTCTGTTAAATAAAATGGTTCCCAAGCCAGTCATGGGCACACTGGGAGAGCAACTTATTCATTGCCTCTGTCTTCTTGCATAGGGTAAGCATCTCTCTTGTGATCACCTGGAGGGGGAGGCAGGTGGGTCCCATGCAAAGAAAAAGTCAAATACAATCAGATCAGTTGCCTTTTCTCTCTAGAGAGGGGGATGGACAGGTCGGATCTTGCTTTAACAGTCAAAATAAGTTGCCTTTGCTTTACCCTGCTCTTCAAGGTCAGCCTAGCTAATGAAAATCAATCTTCCCTCTGCCTCTCTCTGCTGCATGAGCAAATTCTACCTGTGGCCCCTCACCTACTTGAAAGCCTCTGCCGCTGCTGGCCACCTGGCCTGCTGACCATGTGTAACGCTAGTGTGGAGCTTCCGATTGAAACAGATTCTTCCTGTGGGCCTGGGCACTGTGACAATAGCTGCATCACTTATGGATCCCACAGCTGATCTGCTGGAGGAGAATGGCTTTGTCCTGGGAAAGCTGGCTGTCCACAAAAAGCATGTACCTAGTACTGAAATCAGGGCTTGAAATGCTGGGGGAAAACTCTTCCCAGCTACATTGCTGGTGTCTGGCATGAAACTAATGGCTTCCGTTTTCTGTGTGCTTCTGTGCTGCTATTCGTAGCTTCATTTTGCATGTAGCTGAACCGGGAAGTTTCTCTCTCCTCTTCCCCCATAAGGACTAAGATCTGGATCCGCTGTGGAGAGGCAGACAGATCCAGTCCTGTGATCCTCACTCCTCAGACTCCAGTGGCAAGGTCTGAAGGCCTGAGGTTTTGGCAATGTTGCTGGCACTGTGAGGTTAAGCCTGCTGGTGGTCATCTGCCAAACGAGTGGCTGGACACAGGGGCTCCTCCCTGCACTAGCCCACGGCCCTCCAGGGGTGCTAACCTCCCCTCCTGAAAAAGTGGTCACTGTTCCCAGCGCTGCAGACTCAGGAAATCCCATTTCCTGAAAACAACAAAAGCAAACATCATGGCAACCTCTGTGCAAGAAGCAATACAGGGCCTGCCTGCTGCTAAATCTGCTTTCCCTGCTTCACCATGTATTTATGTTGGGGTTAAAAAGAAACCTGCCTTTCTCGGAGTGTTTGTGAAGGGGGGTAAATTGGCTCCTGGGCTGTCGCTAGGTTGCAAGTGGGAAAACTCTGGGTACTGCAGTGGAAATTGCCAGGACTCAGAGATGGACATCTGTGGGCTTGGCCTGTCCCTGGCCAAACACACGTCTTATTAGCTGCAGTTTGTTACTGATGCTGCTTGAAATTAAATGTGTGTTCAGTTCACCTCCTTCCCTGTGCCCCTGAAATTCAGCCCCTGGCAAATATAGTGTATGGCACTAGGGACCTGTACGGGGTGTGCTGGGAAGCCCCAGAATGGACTCTCCTGCTCTGGGCGGGGGGAGATGCTGTTCCTGGCTCTGTCACTGGAATCTGGATAAGTCACAGCTTCAAGTTTCCCTTCCTCTAGAGAGGGCTGGCACTGCCTGCAAGGAAGGAGAGGTCCCATCAGTGCTTGAAAGAAGATAGGAAAGCCTCCTATGGAGGGACGTGGAAAGCTCAACAGGACAGGGAGATGCTGTGTCCACCTGTTTCAAGGGACAGATCTTATGAACCTTGTCTTTTGGAAATGTCCAGCCTAAGTCTTCTCAGGCTCCGAAGTACCTTGACTATGGCTACTGGAAATAACTAACCTTGTTACCTGCTTGGAGTAGCTCTCCAGTCAGCCTTCACTTCCTGGTTTGTATGGATGGATCAAATAGTAACACAAATGCTTTCTCTGTCTTCCTGCCCTGTCCTTTAGGATTTTTAGATGTGCCCTGATGCCACAGAGTCTCCTTACTCCTGGAAATGCAGCTCTCTTCCAGTGCGGCTGAGCTCAGTTGCGACGAGACAATGGACCCGCCTGCCGAGGACTTCCAACAGGTCCTGTCCATCGACCAAATCCGCTCCATCCGTGCCAGCAACAACTACGTGGAGAGACCGGCTGTTTGCTTCCAGCAAGCTCACTCCAATCCATCCCTCTCACAGCCACCATACAAGCAAGAGTGGTCTCAGGACCGCCTGCTGTCTTCCACCTTGCAGGATCTGCACCGCAGCCACAGCCAACAGCACCAGATGCCGCCTTTGCAGCAACACATGAGCCATTCCAGCACGGCCAGCTCCGTGTCCCAAAGCACCACGGCCTCGGAGCAGCGGCTCCTGAGCAGCCTCACGCCTTCCCACTCTGGACACTCCCTCATCCGGACGCAGCCCAGAGCCGGTGAGCTGAAGCCAGAGGAATCGCCGCTGAAGGGGGTGGTGGAGAAGCCAGCCCTCCACACAGGGCACCTCTTCATTTGTGAGGAGTGTGGGAGGTGCAAATGTGCCCGCTGCACAGCTGCCCGCAGCTTACCTTCCTGCTGGCTTTGCAACCAGCGCTGCCTCTGCTCCCCAGAGAGCCTTCTCGACTATGGGACTTGCCTGTGCTGCGTCAAGGGTCTCTTCTACCACTGCTCCACTGATGATGAGGATACCTGTGCTGACGACCCCTGCTCCTGTGGGCCGGGATCCTGCTGTGCCCGCTGGGCTGCCATGAGCTTCCTCTCTCTCCTCATGCCCTGCCTCTGCTGCTACTTTCCTACCCTGGGGTGCCTCAAACTTTGCCAGCGGGGTTATGACGGCCTGAAACGACCCGGCTGCCGCTGCCAGAACCACACCAACACGGTCTGCAGAAAAATCTCCTCCTCCAGCGGCACACCCTTCCCCAAGACGCTGGATAAGCCGGTATGACCTTCCCGGGGAGGAGAAGCAGGCTTTACTTCTCTTCCCCCTCCTCCTTTCCCTTCTTTTCCCCTCCTCCTTTGGCTCCCTCTGCTCCGCAACTCTCCCCACTGCCGACCACCTCCTGGGAATGAGACAAGTGAACTATGGTCCCTCGGCTTCCAGGGAGCATGAAAGCTACTCGGAGGCAAGGAGAGCTCACTGCTGTGACCGAGCTGATGTCACGCGGGAGATGGTGTTTTTGCACATGCTGACAAGGGACTGTGACAGGCAGAGCGAGCTGTGGATGCATTCTCCAGTCGTGGCTGTGTGGGGAAGGGCGCTCTGGAGGGAGGAGGGGAGACCTCAGGACTCTGACCTCAGAAGGCCTTAGAATCTGTCACTGTCCTCGGTATGATCCGGGACCTTCTGGAAGGGGGAAGAGTCGGGTTCATGCATCCCCACATGAGAGTCCTCCAGGAACTGGAATGTGGTTTTTCTCTTTTTCTCTGGCACTTTTCATGGATGGCCTCTCTGAGAGTCTCCTCTCCCACTGTAGTAGGTTTGCAAAGGGGTTGGGATGCTTCAGGGTCCTGCTGAATGGCAGGTGGCAGTCACTGGGAGAAGCAAGTAGGCTTCAAAATGAAGTGGCTTTTTATTTTTCTGTCTCAGAGAGAAAGGGAAGGTGCGGAAAGCTTTTGAAACCTGGCACAGGAAGGGGGAGGTATTGGAGGCAGCCTGGCCCACTCTCTCTTCTGCCCAGCTGCAGCAAGGGAAAGGTCCCCTCTGGGGACTGGCTGAGAACAAGAATCTGCTTTGAAACTGCCATTCAATTCCTAATGCCTCGAGGTGCAGTGCTCGAGGGCTGTGTCCGAGGAGCTGTCATTGCACACTCAGCAGGCTGTGAGTGAGGGGCAGTGCTGCTGCCTGGCTGCATCACGCCAAGCCGGGAGGCTCCATTCCATGACTGAGCGGATGCTGCAGGCACCAGTGCCCACCCTGGCAGCTCCGTGCTCCAGCCCCAGGAGCAGAGCAGGCTGTGATGCTTGTCTTCCCTTCTTCCTTTGCAGGCTTCTCCTTCCAGGATAGGGTGAGGTACACTGAGGGGACGGGAATAGGGCTTAGTTTGCCACTCTGTTCCCTAAATCTGTAAAGACCTTCTGATGATCTGGTACCTTCCACCAGCATTGAATTTGCTTTAAATAATCCAAACTGAACTATCAGCAGCTGACCACTCACACTGCTCTCCGTGTCATTTAACAGTGATCCTGGGGGATTCCCCAGAAGGGACTTCTGGTGCTCCTGCTTTGGGCTGGGGGAAACAGAGCAGAGGGGGGGTGTCTAACAGATGTGAGCCTGACCTTCCCTCCCCACAGAGGCTGTCTCTGAGTCCTCACCTAGTTTTGGCCCATTGGCATGTCACACCAACACCAGTGTCACACCAGCCAGCAAACTTGCTGGCATTGCTGAGGGTATTCTGCAAGGGCGGCCACCTGCTGCAAAGTGGAGATGGGTCTGAACCAACCCCTCAGGCTGGGCCATCTGCAGACCAGAGGGAAACCTGTATCTGGGTCAGTGCTTCATGGTTTACTTGCTGTGACTATAATAAACCAAACCTAGTTCCTGTAGTTGGGAGGCAGTTGGAGGGAGCTCCTCTTGGAGCTGGACTCAGCCCCATCTTTGCTTGCAGACATGTGATGCCAACTCTCAGCTGTGACCCCCGCTGACATCAGCCAATTGGCCTGGGGAATTTAGAGCCAGGCTGATTTTCTAGTGGTTGGCCCTGCCTGCCTGGCCTTCCTCTGAGATGTTTGAGTGCAGGCATGTGCGCAGAGGGAAGCGAATGATTCCCCTGGAGAAATATATGCAACATGTCCCTTGGCTTCTTCCAAGTCCCTGCCATCCAAGGCTTGTCCATTGCATTCACTCAGCCACCTCTTTATGTAGAATTCTGTGGATCTATTTTTGTATATATAAATATAAGTTAGGATGGCTAGGACTATTACTAATAATATTCGTGATACTGCTGTGAATGGTGCCAGATGAAAGGTTCGGCTTCCTGGTACACTTGCACATTCTGGATGATGATTTCCCAGTCTGTTTATTGCTAATCCTAGACCTTTAGTTCCTAGGTAGTTGGAAGAAGGGGAAAGGGAAGTTTTATAGAGTGTCCTAGTGGGGGTTTGCTTTGCAGAGAGTGGGTAGGATTCAGCACTGGCTCTGGAGTGGGGCAGGAGTTAGACTCTCATGCTGAGATTCCTCTTTCTTAACATTTGCTATCCAGAAATCAGGGGCGATCTAAGCTCCCTCACTTGCAGAGAAAGGTGGTTCCAGAGTGTGGTATATCCTATCTGAAAGTACAGGGGATAAATTATCCTCTGGTGATGCCTGTCTCCCTGGACTGTAAGGGACCCAAATGTTGAACTCTTAGTTCCCTGAGGAAGGGGAGATGAATCCCATCCCTGGTGCAAAGCTTGTGTCTGGTGTGTGTCACCCACATGACTCAAGTCCTGACACCGGTTTCACCTAGGGCCTGAGGGAGGCTGTTGAAAGATACTTTCTCCGACCAAAGACAGAGCACCCATTTCCACAAGCTGTGGAGAATTCAGAGTGATGCTCTGGGTTATAGCGAATACCTCCTGGCATTAAGGAGGGAGAGGCCCGTGCCTGTGAAGGCTGTAGGTCCTCTGAGGCTACTCCTGGACTCTGAAATCATTTGGGTTTTAAGGCAATCACCTCCTCAGAGCATTCCCTGTAGGTATAAATGTGTGTACCCCCGTGAGATCTGCCCATGTCTCTGTGGCATCAGTTATAAAATATACTGCAAACATATTAACCCATATGCCAATAATTGCTTGGCTTCCTATTTCCAAGTGATGGGGGGAGAGACTTCCATCAAGAGGCATCCTTCCTTTTCAACACTCAGTTCACTTTTCTATTGGTGCTAATTAAACTCCTTCTTCCGAATGTAATTTTTTTTTAGGGGAAATAGTCCCTTTTTCATTGACGATTTGAGGAACTAGTTTATTTCAATGAGAATGTGAAATGGATCATTGAAACTTTTTAAAAAAAACTAATGAACAGAATTTTCCAACTTGTTCTACTTTGATTTTTTTTCTCCTTTCTAAATGAATCCTACTTGTAAATTTAGTTACCACCTCTGTATCTTTGCAATTCATTGCTTCCTCTCCTGATGGTGGAATGACTCAACATATGAAGCTTCATCATTTTCACGGCCTCCTAAGTCATGCACATACAGGGTGACCTCCCCCAAGTGCTGGAGCTGTAGGATGGGAACATCACTGTCCACATACCAGATCGTTAGAGCAAGTTCTGCTTGGCACTAGCATGGTGAAGTGTCGTCCTGCACTACTATTGCAAAATATTTGCCTTCAGTAACTGGTAGGAGGCCAGGATGCCTGCCAATAGCCTTCCATCCAAAACACTTTTTCTGGGTCAGTGCAGAAGTCCCATTTCTGATGGCAAATCATGCCGTAGCCTACGTGCAGGGCTGAGGAGTCTGGCCAGGTCTCTTGAATGTCTCATCTCAAAGAAGTGACCCACCTATGTGATATGTTTTGTAAAATATGTGACATGTAGAAGGAAACTGGGGCAGGAGAGAGCCCCTGATCAGCATGGAGGAGTTCAGTGCAGGGCTTTGGTTTGACTGTGTTGAGGGTAAAATGCACAGCTGTGCCCAGGCTTTGTCGTTGCACGGGCTAGAGCAGTTTAGAGCTGTCTGGCCCCGACACTGTTCACAGTGGCAGGTGGCTTCATGTAGCATTATTGCCTCCCACTCCTGGAGGGGCCTCAGCCGGCTCCCATTATTTAGGCTCAGCAGAAAAGACAGATTGGAATTTGCCAAAAGCTTTCCAGAGGAGGCCAGCTCTAGTTCCCTGTGCTCGTTTGGTGTCAGGCAGGCCACGGGCAGCCTCTGATCAGGTGCTCTCTGTGCCCTCCCCAGTGTCTTCAGACCAGATCAGTCCTGCTCTTTCCTGCCCCAGTCCTTCCTGCTCCCTCCCCATCTCTGGCTGCCAGATAGTTTGTCTCCCCTTTAGATAGGACTCCAATTTTGTTTGGGGTTATAAGCCCCTTTCCTGCCCCACCCTGCAATGAGTCAGATGACATTTGCTCCAGATGTTTGTTTGCAGCTGCTTGTCCCGGCAGTTTGGGTTTATCTTTGTCCCAACGTGTCTTTTTTGGTTTTGTTTTTGGAGAGTCGCATGCTGAGTTCTCTGTTTTCTGTGTGCCCCTGTGATTTGACTAGGACAGACCCACTCTGCAAGAGAACACGTATCTGTGGTGTGTGCCGGTGCTGGGCATGGGCTCCTTTGCCAGAAAGCATGAGGGGCTTTAGGGCAAACTTAGGAAAAGAGAGACTCACGTGCCAAAGGAGGAGGAAACAGGGCAGGAGCTACAGAGCAGGTCCTGAATTCCCCTTGCTCTGCTCCTCGTGCAGGAGCCTGCTCTTTTCTTCCCAGCAAGTCTCTAAGGGAGACCTGGAGGGCAAGATAAGTAAGAGGTGTGCAGCCCTATCCACACAAGAGCTCCTGCTGGCTCCTGCTTTGTGTCAGGGCTTCCCTTGGCACCAGTTCTCTCCTTCCCTATGGGCAAGTGTGTGACCAGTAAGAGCACTGGCTAAGAGCGAGCGCTGGGGACTGAGCTGGAGTATCCCCCCATCCCAACACCCCCAGCATTCCCAGTGGAAAGGCAGAAGCTGTGCTCTGTGCCCTTGAGTTGCTGCTCAGGCTGCCACCCCTCCGTGAGAATCCTCGGTGCCTTGCATCGAAGCACCCGATTCCAGCCAAGTACCTCAGAGAGTAGTTCGTTGGTTGGTTTTTGTTGTTGTTGTTGTTGTTTTGGGGGGGAGAAGGGGAAGGTCCTTGGGATTTTACTCTTAGATTCCTATAAAATCCCATTGAGTTGGCTCTTGCCCATCTCTACATGTGAACTCAAAGACCTGAGGGGAATTATCATTGGCCAAAATATGCCAAAGCACAAAATAACAGTTTGTGAAGAGCTGCTTTAGTGCAATAGAGAGGGATGAGTAGAGGGGTGAGAGGAACCACGGCAGGGTTTACATGAGTGGAAGGAACAAAGGATGAGCACACTATGCCCCAAACCTGACGTTGTCAGCACCCGCTTTTTGCGTTCATTCTCCATCTCTGGCCCTTGGGTGTTTCCTGGCTGGCTAACCCTGGGAAGACTGGGAGGTCTGCAGATATTGGAAGGTCTAACTTTTCTCGGTCAGCAGGTGAAGAAAGTTGAGAAGGGGTGTACCCACACCCCATCTTGAAGTTTGTTCTCAGTCTTCAATTGCATCCAGTTCAGGCTTGCCTCCTTCAAGGAGCACATGGAGCCCATTCCTGCTGGATACTCACATGCAGTTGGAGGACGTTAGTTGGGATCTGTTCCATGTGGGCAGAATCAGAGCTGTAATCTCCGTCTGGCTCAGTCTGCTTTGGGATATTTCTCAGTAAACATTGAGATCTCTTGCAAACTGCTTCTCCTTTTAGTAACTGCTCTTTGCTCCCAAACTGCAGGTTTAGAGCTTGCCCAGGTGAGATTTTTTGTCCTACTTCGGGTAAAAGTCACGGAAGAATCCACTCAGGGCATTAGCCAGAGAGGCTGAAAGGTTCCCTTGCAAACGAACTGTAGACAGGATGGATGTTGGATGGAAGGAAAGATAACAATGCCTCTTTGTGGCACATGTGAAATCAGTAAATGTATGAATGCCAAGCAAAGGGAAGCAGAATCGGTGTGCAGAAGCCCAGGGTGTGAGGACAGAGGCCTGGGTCTCTCTCCCGCTGTATCTTGTTGCAACACCCTCAATGGCTTCTGTGGGAGCAGGACCAAACCTCTCCCTGGTGAGTGGGCCTGCCCATTGGGAGAGGAGGTTTCTCGCATCTCTGCCTGTCCCAACTGTGGCAACAGCCGAGAGGTGTGTGATCATTCCTGGACCTGGCACAGCCAGCCCACTCCTTTCCCATGCTGCTGCTCTGCTCTGGAGGAGCCCCTTTCCCCCTTCCCCCATCTTTTGTCTGTGCCCTTCCTTTGCTCAGTGGTTCCCTCAGGCCTTTGCGATACTCTGGACAGGCAGTGGCTGCTGCAGCCTCCTGCCTCCCCAGGTGTCCTTAGCACAAAGTTCTCCTTAGAAGATGGATCCCCTTGGCTTCAAAGGAGAGTCTCGTACCAAGAACCGAAGCATCTAATTCTCCATTTAATTGGTACAAAGGCATTCTGTACAGTGTATAAAGAGATCCCTCCCCCGGCTGTCTTTATTTGGGTTCCTTTCTATGAGGTATAATACATGTTTATAACCTGATGGCTGTTTTTTGACAATACTCTTGTAACTTTTAAGGGGAAAAAACCAAAAAAAAAAAAAAAGAAAAAAACAAAGTATTTATTTGAAAAGTTTATTTTAAAGATAAGAAAAAAAATAACCTATTTATTTTAGTGCACCCTCTTCTGTTTGGTTTTCTTCTCTTGCAAAGCTAATAACTGTTACTGAACCACTGCTGAAATGAAAGAAGTAATTCTATGAGTGGCTTCACAAGCCCACTTAGAGCAACTATTCAATAAAAATATATATTAATTTTGAATGGTCTCATTCTTGTCTTCATGGAGAGCTGCAGCCAGGTGATGGCCAGCCCAGCGCATGACTCAGACTCTTGCTTTGGCAGGGCTTTTACAGGCTGCCGTGGTCCTGGCACTGAAGGGACACTGCTGGATGGCTGGACTTACACTGGCATTGACTGAGCGTTGGGGAGGTTGTTTTTTAACTCTTTGAGATCTCTGCTGGTAGCCCTGTGCTCATGCTTAAGGAAAACCTGAAAAATGCCACTGAGTGTTTTCATGCTGCAGCTGTCCCAAATTCTTGAAGCAGGATATGCTTCCGTAGCAATGGACAGACTAAAAATAGGGTGATACTGAGGTTAGAAGTCCCTGTGATTTGGGGGTTTCTGTCGCTCCACAGATCTTCCTGCACCTACCTGGGGCCCCTTTTGCTCCTGGTAGAGATGGGGTGATGCCACAAGGCAACTGATACCTTCTGCAGGGGGAGCTGCCGTTTGGACATGGCTGTCTCTGTCCACCAGCTGCAGAAGATACCTCAGCGACCTGTTTAACATCAGAGGGATGAATCTGGGCCATAGAACCAGAAGCTGCCAGGTTAGTCGGGTACCTGGTTTGCTCTCCTTGCTTGTTACAGGCCAAAGTTGCCCTCACTTCTGCATATACAAAGCCCATTTATTTCTTCTTGGCTCTAGAGTATCTTTTGTTTGGCTAAAGGTGCTCTCTCACAAAGATGGTGGATCTTGACTCAAGCACTTCCAGAGCAAGAAGTCCCTTTGCATAGATCTGGTGACTACTGAATTCCATGGTTAATGGCACTTGCCTTATTCCCATTTGAACTCCCTGACTCTGTCTGAACCTCTTTCCTCTAGCTGGAAGAGTCCTTTCATAGGACAGTTTTGCTGAGGTAGACCTGTGCTCAAGACCCCTCTCAACCTTTGTAATAGGCTCAATGCAAGCATTCTTCATGTATCTCACCAAAAAGCCTTTTGTCAGCTGTTGCATTGGTTTTGGAGCCCTCTTTTCACCCTCTCTGGCCTTGGAGCATCCTTTCCAAAATACCTGCCCATGCCTCAGCCACAGCATTCAGGATCTGTCTCATAGTTGCGGAGTACATATGTGAATCCAGTCCCTGCTGTGACTCACTATCTCTCACTTTTAAAACAAAGGATGGTTTTAGACCATTTGTCACCCATTGGGTCTTTTCAGTGCTGAAGCTCCTCTTTCCCAGATGCACAGCTCTCTTTTAATCATGTTAGAACTCTTTTTATTTATATAATGCCGCCTTCCCAAGCCTGCCCTGTCATCCTCAGTTCGTGCCACCAATCCTACTGGCACCTACGGATCTTTTATCAGCTGTGATCCTATAGATGAAGGCTGAAGAAAAGCTCAGGAGCTGAACTGTAACATGTGAGATAAGCAGGTAAGCACTGGTGGGTATCCTACTGATGTTAGACTAGGAATTGGTGGTACAGGAAGGATGGGCCAAGCTACCTAGAGAGCAGTCACCTGGACTTTGGGGGGATGCAAAAAGTGGTAATTTGAAAAGGACAGTAATCACTTGCTGGATACCCTCCTGCTTTTGTGTAGAGAAAGTCAGTATAGTCCCTGGAATCGCAAAAAGTCCCAGTCATTGGGCTTTCTCTTAAGGATGGGGTGTTTTTTTAAACTGCACAGTCTTTGGTGTTTTGCATCCTTGTGAAGAACTAGTAGAGACTCCAAGGGCTCATGCATACCATGACACACACACTGCCATGCACAGAGCCCCAGTGAACTGGTAGGCCTGTGTGGGTAGCACTGGGTCACAGTCACATGGACAGTCAGTTCAGTCTTGCTGGTTTAGCCTAGAATAACAAGCCACTCTTTCTTGACTGACACAGCCAAATGATGTTCAGATCTGAAATGTGTCATGTGCAGCCAACGCAGGTGTTCATACCAGACCTGGCCTGGGCACAACAAGTTCAGCTCCCTGTGCCCCCTGCACAGGAAACTCTCAGTTAGAGGCCGAGCTGATTTTCCAGGAGTGGATTCCAACACTGTTCTTGTTGAAATCTTCCCTTGCCTTCAGTGAAGGCAAAGTTAGGTGAAGCTCAAATCCCCCCTAGGATATTAAGTTCTGACACAACTCTCTGCCTGCTCCTGAAACCCAGAAGAAGGGAGCAGCCCTCACCACGCTAGGGAAGGTGCCTGCCGTGCTCCAGGAACAAGGGTAGGTGTTTGCAGTCGAGAGGTTGGCTGTCTAGACAGCGGAAAGAAACAAGCCCTCTTAAGGACTCATTCATCTCTTCCTAAGATGGCTAAATAGGTCAGATGACTCATGCCCTGAAAGTGCCTATTTCTCTTCACTGACTTCAAAGGGGGGAAGGAGCTCTCAGCAGCCCTCTGCATTGAAGACATCTGAAGTTAGCAGATCTGAACCTCATTGCTATGGTGGTTTCAGCTGGTCAGCAGGGGAAATCAGCCTAACCTGCAGATTCAAAGCACTGCTGGTGACCTCATGAGTGATGGTGATGATGAGACTAAGGAATATTTAAAAGACAACTGATCTTTAACCTGTAGTGAAAGTGATAAGTACATAGGAACCTGGGAATACAGAGCTGGATAGGAACAGGTGGAAGATCACATCTAGTTCCCTGCCATCACCAGGGACCGTAGGGACTATGGAGCAGGAGTTTAGCCTGGTTCACAGAATGCCTTCTCCTCAAGTACAGACACTTCATAGCTCCACTGTAGCCAGCCTCCACATAGGGTTTAGGGCAGCTTGTTGCTTCGCAGACCTCTGACCACTGCTCTGGCAAGGAGAAGCTAATGCTGCTCTGGTCTAAAGAGATAGGATAGCACACACTGAAGTTACTCCTGACATCTGCTTTGCTTAGCACTATTCAGAGCTGATCAGACAAGCTTGGGAATCAGAGCTCTGGAGGAATCACAGGTATGGGATTCACCTGGGCTATAAGGGAGCAGGTGTGAGGGCAGGGGGGAACTGTGGAGAAACAAATCTTTGAAATAGCTCAGAACAGAAATAGCAGCAACAAAAGGTTCCTCTGTGCTGTGACTGCATCCCATGGGATGCAGGAAGGGCTTGCTCCTTATAGGCAAGTAGCAAGAGGCTGTCTGTGACTTCTGATGATGACAACGTGTTGTGATCCTTTTTCAGTGTGGACAGTTTGTCTGAAAACATCCAGAGAGCCCTGCAGTTCATGACACTGTCCTAATATTACAAACCTATGCTTTGGCCCTACAAAATATCATGAGATATTTTAAAAGTCAAGATGCAGCTCACAGCAGATTCCTGTTGTTCTGTTGCTGCTTTTGGCAGCTGCCTGAGTCATGCTCACAAGCCTCTTTTGCCAGACACCGGGGCTAGCAGCTTCACTGAAATAATTAAATGAGCACTGAGATTTTCATGTGAGCCCAGGAGCAGGAGGTTTAAACTGCCCCAGACGTCACAGCCTGGAGATCAGAAGTGACAGTGGATACCCCAGGACGTATTTCAAAGAGTCCAGAAACCGCAGTGTCCAGAAAGGGACATAAACTGGGGCCAAAGCACAAAGAGCCGTCTCCTCACTGGCCCCCGTGGATCGTACAACTGACAGTGTTGTCCAATGGGCAGCGCAATAAGCTGCATTTCGGAGGTCTGTCTTCCAATTTTAGTTCAGTCAGTGATGTGCTCTTTCCCTTGGACACCTCACTCGTTTCTCATCCCTTGTCCTTGACAGCTACTGACTGTGAATGAGCTGATGCACCTAGTTCCAAGGGCTGCTAATCTTCCTGAGGCTACTACTATGCTATTACAAGCACAGCCAGCAGCATCTCAGCCTCTGTCTCTGTGGCCAATTGTATTTTAAAGTTCTCCACGGGTGTCTGAAAAAGTGACACATTCTCCTGACAGGTGAACTTCTCACCTGAAGCACTCCTGTGGCCACCTCTCTCTCCATATTTCTGATGCTGAGGAAGTGGCCAAGGTTGAGCATATTTCTTCCAGGCATGTTCAGAGCAAAATTGCTATTCTGACATAAAACACAAACTCCAAATTCTCCTGGGCAGCTTCTAAAGGATATATTTCTTGCACCCACTCCCCCTGTGTCTTGTTATTCTTAAGGACATTTGCATGACACAGTAGGATCTCTGTCTTTTGATGTGTAATTATCATCTGCAGAAATGACTAATCAATTAAGGACAGTCACTACCAGGATTTCTATTTATTTCTTTCTCACTGAAACCAGAGCAAATTTGCCCTTTTCACAGGGAAATGCTGATTTTTTTCAGCCATTGCTGCCGAAAACTCCCCAGCAGATCTGAAAATTACATCCTGACCTTCTTGGCCTCTGCTGTTGTCACCATCAGCATGTAGCTGGTCATGCTGCTGACAATGAGCAGGCAGATAAGCAACCCATGTCACTCTCTCCTAGGTCTGCCAGCTCAACAGTGCCAGCAGGAGCTGGAACTTGCCAGAAACAGCCCAGATCATACTTGGACAGCAGCTCAGTCAGGAAGAAAGGTGTCCAGTACTGTAAGAAAGCATAAAAGTACTTCATCCTTTAGGATGGTTCACCATAATAGGGTTCAGCTATATAGACTAGATCTAAAATAGAGGACTTGGCCCACCTTTAGTCACAAAGCACTGGGTCAGAAAGCGGGAGGAATCTTTAGCTAGAGGGAGGGGAGCTGGATTGCCTCTTCTAGACACATCCAGCGCCATTCAAGTCTCCTCCTGTCAGGAATGTCCCCACCTCTTTGCATGGTGCTATGTTCCAGCACTTGTCCTCTTACTGTTGCAAGGAGCTGGACATGGCGGACATGGATGGATGGGCAAAGAGCCAGCAAGAAGCTCTGGCTGCGGTGCTGTGGCTGGAGAGGAAACAGTGGCTGGGCAGCAGGAATGAGCCGCTGGGGTGGCAGAAGGTGCTCTTGGCATCAGTGGGAAGGAGAAAAGTGATAAAAGGAGAATCAGCACAGGGAACGAGATGAGAGCTGAGATTCCCAGGATAAACTTCCTTACCCTGATGCCTGTCAAGACATTGCCTGGCTGCTGTGCTCTGATGCCTTTGGGATGTTGCTGGCATACGCAAACCGTCTCACTTCCAAGAGGACAATGCTAAACCCAGATGAAAACGTAATGGTGGGTCTTGGCCTGGAAGAAGGGGTTCTGCTCTGAGGAGACTGAGGCAGCTCTGTGTGTGTGTGCACAATGTAGAGAAACTGAAACGACAGTTCAGGTAGTTCAGGCTCCCTTTCCCCCCCCGCCCCCCCCCCCGCCCCCATCTTGTCCTGACTGCTCTGGCTGAGAGAATTGCCTAAAAAAAGGAAGAAAACAACCCTCCCAGCTAGATCAGCTCACTGATGCTGTTCACTGTGTCCACACAAACTGCTGATCTGGCCCAATGTTCAGCAGCTAAGGGGGGCAAATGAGCATCAGAAGGGACAGAGGAGGTCCAGGGGCCTTGTGCTTGCTAGCATATAGGTAACAACAGCCTGATGTACTTGGTAAGGAGGTTTGCAAAAAGTCTTTGATGCTGAACATCCTGGACATTGGTGTCACGCATGCTCACTGCTAATTTGAGCATCCTGAAGAGCAGAGGGAGAGGCTCCCACTCCAAAGCCTGGACTTCTTGCCTGGACAAAGCTTTTCGCTTCTGTCTGTTCACATCATCGCTGCTCCCAGAAACTGTGTGGCCCTGACAAGGGGCACGAAGTTTGGACTGGCCCGGAAGACAAGAACAAGATGAGGCGGAAAGAGAAGCAGAGCTGTTTTGTAACAGTCTCCCCTCTGGGGAGAGATCACACCACACTGGAGAAGTGCCTCTGGAGAGGTGCAGCAGGCTCGGAGGTGACCAAATGAATTGACACCAGGCAGTTCTCACTGGAGCTAATGAGACAAAGTAATTGAAAATAAATGAAGGAACATGACACCTGGCTGGTGGATCAGTTATCTATAGCGTACCTTTCCTGAAATAACTGCCTCCTGAACATCATACGCTGAGGCAAAACCAAGGAGATGCACATAAAGTAGGCCACTCCAGCAGGGACCAGAAGGCCCCTTTATTTTTAACTGAAGCTGTCAGAAGGGTTAATTAGATGGGGCACAGCAGTGCCCTCTGTCTCGGGTATCTGCTCCCCTTCCCACCAATGGGTATTGTGCACTAAATCAAAAGCATAAAATGCCCCATAGTCCTTGTCCTTGGGCAAACACCCTGGTTGGAGTCCAGTGCAAGCAGAGGCTTCTCTGACTCTCAGCTTCGTCACATTGCCAGCCTTACAACAAAGCCCCAGACACCTCTTGGAGCACCAGGATGTGTCACACACACACCGCGGGGTTTTGGGTGAGCAGTTCTCAACTCGTCTGAACTTAAAATCCCTCACAAAGTCCTGCAGTTCCACTAAGAGGCCCATTTATATATACAAGCCACTAACCCCAAAACAAGAGGGTTGGTCTGAAGTACTTTTACTCCTAATGGGACAAAATGTTCACCCTTTAGTGCTGTCCCTACCTCTGCTGAGAGGTGGAAGCAAAGGCATGGAGAAGGAAAGGTCTGAATGTGACTGGTTTGGACAGACATACTAATACCAGGAATTAAACACTCATCTTATAGACAGCAGGCCAAAATCACACCAGATCATCACACTGGACTCTTCTAAATGTTGTTATTGCTTATCAAGGGCAGGGGTCAATCACATCCTCCTCCTGCTGACACCCGGGAAACTGGAGTTGTTCAGTTCTGGGGAAACCAGGAGGTTTAACAGGATTTGGTTGCTGACTTCACAGCCCAGTAACCGAGGCACTTCATGGCTTACACAGAGGTGGCTGATGGCATGGCCATGCTCTACCCTGAACTCCTTGGAGGTCTAGCCCTTCTCTTTGGGAATAGCTTTTTCCAGACTATATGGATTTGGCACTGGATGTGACCTCTGCCCAGGCTCAGCAGGGTGAGATCTGGGGCTTGGTTTTATCCTCCCAAAGGAGACAGTGCACTGGGCTGCTGAGATTGAGGCAATAGTCTTGTCATCCTGGCCCTGCCACGTGGTCCCCTGGCAGCCTTGCTCTGCCAGAACTCGGCACAGACTACCTTGGGGAAGGGACCCACAGCATCAAATGGAGAAAACTCCTTGCCAGAGGAGAATTTCTGCTTCTCTATACCATATTCCTTGGTCATTGGCTATTCCTGGGTGAACAATTTTTTTCCTGAGCTGCCTGGCTTAGACTTAACTGTTGCATTTTCCTCCCTGATGAAGTGAAGCTGGGTTAAATGTCCCTTTGGAAACAGCACCATCAAAGCTCTGCTGTCCCATGGAGAGTCTACAAGCCTTTTTTCTTTTCACCTGTTCTTTCCCTTGTTCTAAAAATGAAAGCAACCATGGCAGAAAGCAGGCATCTGTACTTTTTGCATGAAGAAGAGGGGAAAAAATGGCCAAGAGATAGGTCAGTGACTTGAAAAGGCGTGCCTTTTAAATACAGTAGCCCTTGACTAGTGTGCCCTGAGAAGGCACGGTTCACACAGCCCCTTGCAGGGGTGGGCTGAGGGCATGCCAAGAGATCCTCCGCAGCTGCTGTTCCCTCCCGGCCTGCTGCACCGTGTCTGCAAAGCTGAGTGGCAGGGCAGGAAGGGGCACCCCAGCTGCCAATCCCCAGCACCTTCCTAGAGACTCTCTCCAGGCCACAGAGGCTTGGCCGTGTAAGTCGTTGAGATTTTGGGGAGAGAAAAAAAGGTGCCTCCATTCGCAAAGCAGGAACTTTGCTGCCAGGGCTCTTCTGTGCAGACTTGAGCAATTTTTAATGGTCCTTCCACTACAAGGCAGACCAAAACTTTGCAGCCGCTAACCATGCTGGCTGTCTGAGAGGGACAGACTTTAACAACTTCCTTCTGCACAGAGATGTGCCGCTTATCTTTTTATTTTACTTTTTCAGGCATCTCAATTTTTAATGGTTCTTTTGCTCACTTTCATTAAATGAGGCAGAGGAGTCAACAGGCAGCCAGGAGCTCTGGCATCCCAGCTGGAGTAAATTTCATGAAAAGAAAGCAAGAAAGAAAGCAAGAAAGAAAGACACTCCCTCCCCCTCCACCAAATGCAGCTGAAATCTCATAATGAAAACATGGCCGACATTCTGCTCTGCCCTCTGCCCTTTACGGTGCAGGTTGCAAGGTCACAGAGACATGGTCCCCCAGTATTGATCAGGACTCTTTTGGGCTGGCATATGGCACCAGGTTTCAAAGACTGAGCAGCTAGAAAAGAATTAAGTGGGGGCAAAGAGTGGAACATACCAGATTGAACTCCTGACATGCAGGGGTCAAAGATCACTGGAGATAAAGCGGGTCTTGGAATGGCCTGTGCAATGTCAAAAATAAATAAGTAAGCATTAAAAACCAAACACCCTCCCCCCCCCCCCCCCATGCCCAGGCTAAAAGCCCACCATGTTTAGGAGGAAAAGAAATGGGCTGGATGAGTCTGACATGCCAGAGAATAACTGACTGGAAAACTGCTCTTGTTTGTACCTAAGAATGAGTGCAATGGTGCCATACCTGGGCCTAGAAGTGCCTTGGGCAGGGGTATCTATGCACTCCATCACCTGGTATTTTGTGGTTTTTTTCCCTTTCATTTCTTGAATGTTTCTTATCTCCTCAGGGACAGAAAGACCAACTTCAGAAAGACAGGGAGGGAGAGACAGAAAATAAACAGAGCATCCAACACTTCAGGCTGTGCAAGAGCGTCACTTCTTTACTGGCAAGGTGACTGAGATGAGAAGCAAGCAACAGTTTCAGCAGTCCATGCTCCAGAGCAGGAACAGATGGGAGAGGTGGAAGAAGCCAAAGACGACTGGAAATTCAAGCTTGTATCAGAGCTTTTATCCTCAACCATGAGTCACTGCAGCCAAAAGGACAAGCTGACAGGCAGAGCATACAGCAAATGGCATGTAAAGAAGGTGGAGAGAGAACCAGATTCTGCCTCCCTTCCATTAATGGATCTTTCTTGCATTAGAGGACACCAGGCATGAAAGATGGTGCAAAAGTGACCCTTAGGGTGAATAACCCAACAACATCAATTATAAAGATTGCACACTGTCTCTGGGTTAAGTCCTAGGGAAGGTTATTCCATTGGTACCACTTTGAAGGTCTCTTGTCCTAGAATCAGCAGATTACTTTTGCTGTCGCCTTACCTTGCATTGCAAATGGCATCACCCGTGCTACCTTCCAGGTGGAAAACTCCAGTCTGGCTCTGCCTCTGGGTGCATGAAGAGGGACAGACTCTTGAGGAGAAGGAGAGGTCATCTCTCCCAGACAGCTGGGTTTTACATCATAGTGCATTTCTGGTTTTTCACACACTTGTTTCTGCTAACTCCTTTGTAGTGTTTGATAGGACGTGGGTCCTCAGCTCCAGACACAGGCTACATGAATCGCCAGTACAGACTGACTTGTTTGGCGTCAGAGGAATGGAAGACTGTCAGGAATCAAGAAAAGAACTAGAGACTTTATTTATCATTTCTGTGCTTCTTTCCCAGAGTGTTTCAGACCTTGCATAGAAGCAGAGGGACTTGGTAGAAGCTGCCATCTCTTTCAGTAACTCCAGGAGCAGCATAAACCCCATGCAAGATATCTCACCAATATGTAGCTGCATGACTCATGAGCATGCAGGATGAATCTCCTCTCTGGAGCAATGACTTTACCAGTAAAGGACCAAACGAAGAAAGGATGGGTGAGCTTATAGGACTTTCAGTGGTGTCCAGTTGTAACAGGACCTTGACCAGGCACATCAATACTGCCTGTTTAGCTTGAGGCCACTCTTGTCTTCCAGAGTGGATTCACTATAACCTTTGCAGCAGCCCTCAGCCCATGGGAGGAGGGATATAGTCTGAGCATGTTCAGTGTATTAGCAGCAAGCCAAGCCCCCATTCATGCAGTCTGGACGGGCTGTGAGTAGGCAGGGCTGGGAAGGCATCAGATGGCCTAGTCAGGGAGCATATAATTCAAGTTTTGTCTTCCTGAGTGCTTTGTGGATGTTTTAAATCTGAGTTACAGCAGGTTGAGGATCTTAACTTGATTTTCAAGCTCCCTGTTCATCTTCCAGCATATTGCCACCTCTGTAGCCTCCAGAGTTGTACTGAAAGTGAAAGGGCTATGGCCTGGATGAAAAAGGTGTGAAAAGGAAGAAGCTTCTCTCTGGACTTACCCAGGACATTCTGTGGTCATTACAGTTCTTCCCTGCATTGTGATACTGCACAGGAAGCCACACAGCAATGATGGATCTCTGTCCCTCTCTCATGTCTGGGCCACATAACAGATTAGTGAATCACATGATGCCCTTATGTCTACCACCTAATCCTTTACTAAAGCCCACAAAACCTCTAGTGCTCAGTGCTGAGAGTCTGTGGCTCCTCAAATGAGTCAGTGAGCTTGTTTCCCCTACTAATTTTTGTTGCCTCCTTCTCTTCTTTTGTTCTCCTGAAGCCTTTCATACCCAGCCACGGTGCTCCATCTTCTTCTGCAGCTCTGCCTGCAGGGACATGCTCTGCTCTGCTGTTTAACGTTCTCTGCTTGTTTCCTGATAAAATTAATTGCTTGGTCTGGTATGCAGCAGGTTTGGGTGCATTTCCAAACACAGACAGTGCATCCGGAGTCTTGCCACCATGCAGTTTCATCTTGGGATGCCAAAACACTTCCATCACTGGATGCCAAAGCACCCAGCCAAAGTAGAGCATGAATATCCTGTCACTGATACTCTTTGCCCTCAAGTAATGCCCTGCAGGTAGATGTAATTGTTCTCATTGCATAATTGGCAGAGTCTGGAGATCAGAGGGGAAAAGGAAGATGAGATTGAAGGTCCAGTTTCCAAACAGCGATTTCTCAAAGCTTCCTTTCTGAGCATTTCTAGTTGGGTACTGAGGCTAAAGATCTCCAATAATGCTGATCACACAACAAATATTTCCACTTCCCTGGTTGACAGGATTAAAAACCTTCAAAATTCCAGTGGGCTAAAAGCTAGCTCAGCATCCAAAGAGAAAAGCTGTATACTTGGAGGAACAGGAAAGCATATAGCAGTTAAGCACAGTGATGTATCCAGAAGGTTAAGCTGTGTCTACTCCCTCCCCTGACTTCTCAGGGGTACCAGAAAGGACAGGTAGAATGCGATTTTGTGCCTTCATATTTTTATTTTTCATCTGTGTTGGTGGAATACTGTGGCTGGAATATTATCCCTTTCACTCTGCACTTCCCTTTGGATTTGTACTTCTCAGGAATGTTAGAAAATGTGTTCTAGAGCTGCTATACAATGAGAAGTCAATGCTTAAAAATGCTCATTTCTTTTTTCTACTTTTCTTGGTGAATTTAGTACCAGATGGCAGACTTACAGCCCTGAGAATGAAGTGCTCTGTTATTGACAGAATAACATACTAGCAGCAGTGAAATCTTCCCTCTCTTTCACCACTGAGACTCCAATGGTGCAGAGTGAATAATTTAGCATCCATCTCTCATTCAGCAAACATTGCCGGTGAGCTGTGTGAAGATGATTTTTATTAACTGGATGCCTGGATTCAATTTTCCAGCAAACCCAGTGTGTAAACAAATTGTAAATGACTGCTGTGTAAGTGCCAGTGCTTATGAGTCTGTACTGGTACAGAGAGATTAGATGCCCACATCCCGTTACACCATCTTCTCTACTCATAAACTATTTCCCAAAACCAAAAGTAACCTTGCTAGTGAACAATCATGGTTTTATATTGGAGGCAGTGTTTTCAGCAAGACACACATTCATGATGTTTTTTGCTCCCTGGACACACTCCATCATGCTGCTCAGCCTGTTCTGTAAATACCATTGCGGATGTTGTTGGTTGGGCTCACGAGATCTGACCAAGAAATGCATGTATGAAGCCTTTTGGTTTCATTCCATTTGTCCATTTCTGCCGTTGTTCAGCATCAGGATGACCATGTTAGGAGGTGAGAGTGGCATCCAGTCTCATTGGGCCTGCCAGTTGTCGTCTGCCACTGATAGGACAAGTTGTGGCCCTTTGGAGGCTATTGGAGCTGCAGTGGAGGTGAAAGCTGGACCGATGCTACCAACCAGGTAACAAGATGCTTTGATTGCAGGTGAATTGCTGGCTTTGACTGCTGCTCACAGACTAACTGCTGCTGGCAACCCACTGCAGATTCTTTTTGGTGATTGCCATATAGGGATGGAAGGTACTGCTAGTAGCTCTCTCCAATAGTGATGGATATTGTGATAACTATTTTGAAGCCTTCCAGAGCTTTGGAGTTCTTTCAATGGCACATTTAGATGTTTGGTGGGAAGTGCCACAGATATGAATCCTGAAGTGGGCAGGTAAGAAAATTTTGAATTTCTTAGGTAGGTGTCTGGAACATTAAGCTGTTATTGGAAATGTGAGGCTTTCATGGTAAGTAATTATAATGTTATTGGGCATTTTCTTTAAATATTCTGCCACACTCTCATATGCAAGCAGCTGATGCTGAGGGGTGTGTGTGTGCAAATACAAAAAAGAAAGTGAAATGCTTTTGTTCAGATGAGATATAAAATGGAGATCCTGGGCAGCCATGATGATGTAAAGCTCTCTGGCTCCTTTCCTGAGCAGAGGGGTTTGCATCCTTGCTGTCCTGGACCCCTTCCAGCTTGGATAATTCTCTTCCAACTCTTTAAAACTTCCTGTGTGCTCTCAGATGAATATGGTATTCTTCTTCCTTTCCTGTCCTCAGTCAGAGTAGGGAAGCACTTCAAGGGCTTCAGAAGATAGTGTTCTTTTAGACAGTGGATGTATATTGCAGGTGGAGACCATCTTTAGCAGGACTGGAAAATGCTACAGCATACTTCAGGTCTGGGACAGGCCAGACCTTATCTTCATGGCAGCCTGGCACAGCTCCACAAAGCCTGCACTTGTGAAGCCTTTTTGGCATTCAGAAATCACCAGTGCCTGGCCATTGCTGGCAGCTTTGTAAATACAGAGTATTATAGGGGATGCAAGACCCCTGCTCTCTCAAGCTCTGAAATGCTTTCAGTCACTTTGTTGTACCCAATGTTGGCTGAAATGTATCTTCCATAGAGAGAAAACAAAAACAAAAACAAAAACCCTGAACCACTCCAGAAATACAAGCAAGAGTCCCAATTCACCTCTCCTTTTCCATGAAGCAATGTAATCCCCAAAGACCCAAAATTATTTTCAGTGTCTCTAAGTCTGATGGTCACAATGGAAAGACAAATCTCTAATCTGAAATCCCTGTTGTTTTTTCCCTATGTCCTGGCCTGACTTCACTGCCAGCTGGCCAAACACTGGAGACCAGCTCTTCTGCATGCTCTCTGCCCACCTCCACCGTGACGGTGGGTCAGAGCTCATCTGTGGTTAGACACAGCAGCTGAGGGGTGGTAACTCATTTAGCCACAATTAGGGCTGTAGATATCTTTGGGAAAGGTCAGCACAGACACATGCTGGAGGGCATGTAAAAAGTGACCCTTTTGGTTCTTCCTGATGCAGCACTGGCAAATATTTCCCCAAGCCCACATCAGGAGAAGCTATTTTGCAGCTGGGAACTGGATACAGGCAGTCTGAGAGGCCTGCTCCACTGTACATTATGGAGGGGAATGGCAACACCCAGATCAGAACAGGCAGGGCTTTGAGATCAGAATCAATGTTGTGCAAACATATTTGTCTGCTCCCTGCCCCCTGACCACCTGAGGGAGACTAAGAGCATCCCCAGAGCCAGAACCAGCCAGAACTGCTAAGACAACTAGGCCACCCTCACTTGAAATAGCCCATGGGGCAGAATTAGTATCGTTCCCCCAGAGGACCATTCCAAGTGTTAAGAGATCTCTGTGACAAACTTTGCTTTCTTTCTCATATCCAGCCTAAAGAAGTGTTTCTTAATTCTTTGCCACTCTACCTTTCTGGATCTGTCTCATATACAGGACTAAGCAGTACCCCCGTCCCATCTCAGGCTCGTGACTGGTCCTGGCAGTGAGCGATTACTCACAGGCAATGAGCCATTTCCATGTGTTTGTTACCACACAGTTGTCCCTGAAAGCCAGGCTGCCAATATCTAACAGCTATAAATAGCCCAGTGCCTGTAGGAGGCAGGAAAACACCTTTGAACTCCACTGAAACGTGATGGAACTGGAGACCTGCAAAGGGATAAACCAAAAATACTTGACTAAAAATATACCTGAGCTATCTCTGCTAGGTGGGATGGGTGGAAGAGGTTGGAGACAGCATGAGCTAGCAGAGTGGGCAAGTAGCAATTGGGACTCATTGGTACCACTAAAAGTTCAGCTGCTGACTTCCTCTGTGATCACTGACAAGTTATTTAACCTATGCATGCTTTCATGTGTTTTTGTCTTTTTAGCTGCCCCATGGCATTTCCGTGAAGGTGTTATGTCCGACAGACTGAAAATCACCAGGAAATTCTCCAGGTCCTTACAGGGAGGCTGAATAAATAAGACAGGGAAAAGAAAGACCTTAATGGCATATTGACCACCACAGATGGCAGCAAGGATGGGCTGCAGAGCTGAGTCTTTGTAAAGTTTTTCCTAGGCGGTGTTATGTCACAAGTGCCACTTTGCTCACTCACCTGGATGACAGTGGAGATAAAAGCCTATAAAGTCTAATGCTTATTGGGGTTTGGGAAACGATTGCCTTGGGCAAACCATGCAACCTGCTCCCTGAGGTAGGGCTTCTTCCCATCTCCATGGGGTGTTTTTATTTCACCACACCTGTGTGTGCTTGGAAACTCCTAAATGTTATGGTGATAGGTTTCAGAGTTGTTGAGAGTCTTGTGCTCCCAGCTCCAAGGGTCAGAAGGGTGTTGGTGAAAGGTATTGGTTTGATTTGACACCGACAGATGTGAACAGAATTCAACTGAATTCAATGTGAGACTGCAGCTGGATTGGGCCCATTGGTGCCTCGGCTAGGTGGTCTGTACAGCTGCCTTAGAGACCTCAGCCCTCTCTCTCATCCAGCACTGAGCATGGGATTTGCTGCAATTCAGAGCTCAGCTTCCAGCAGGAGGGTATATTAAAAAACAAACAAGGAAGCAAATGCAGCCCAAATCCACTTTTCAGGATTCGCTTTTATCAAGCAGTGGTTTCTGTGTTGTCAAAACTTTCTCTTCGTCTCCCACCTTCCTCCCCATCTGCCCACCCTGCTCCCGTCGTCCTGGAAACCAGAGGCCACGTTGCCTTGGCCCGAGTGACAGCCCTGCAACAAAGGCAGCTTTCATGGTCCAGATGGGATTGAACTGTCCCCAGCGCCCCTTCCTCCCCACTCCCAGCACACAATGTGAGGGGAGCCAGTGCTGGGGGTGGCCTGCCATCCGTGGGGATGCCGAATGCCGGCCAACCTTCACGGGTCCTGACTTTCTCCCCCTCACTGCCTCCTCTCTTTTGCGTTTCATAGGTCAGGGGACAAGGTTCACGGACTCCCAGTTACGAAGCTGAGGTGGATTAAGGAGGGGGTAAGGGCCCATTCTTGTCGCTATTGCAGGATGGAGACCAGGTCAGCTGTCCTCAAAGCCCCTCACACACTCTGTTGGTTCCACAACTGTCATTCAGTGTGAAGGAAGTTGTCCATCAAAGCTGGAAGGATTGTGGGAATACCTGCAGGCAGTTTGCAGGCCTGGAGATAGGGACTTTCTCAGAGAGCTGAGCAAAGGGATAGCAAAGTAAACTTCTGATCCTGCTACTTTTCCCTTTTCCCTCTTCTCTTGCAAGGAACCAGCAGTTTTCTGGGTGCAGCTAACCTCAGGAACTCACTGGTGCAGGCCTGTAAACAATTTCCCTGGAAAGACTTAGGACTTTGTATTAGCTTGGGCAAAACCTGGGGACCAGGAAACTATTTCAGAGAAGAATCCGATCTCCACATAAAGGCTGGCCTACTGGGTTACCGATGTGTGCTGTTGGGGGTAGCATTCTGGAAACATTAGTTGCTAGTTACAAGCCACAGTCCAAGATATGCTGCTGAGTTTGGAGGACTGTTCTACTGATGTGTCGTGGAGGCAGCTCAGAAAGATTTGGTGAGAAATCCCAGGATCCTTATGTAAACTGTTTTCTTACCTAAAACCGAAGTAGATCTACCTTGAAGTCCCATATCAGATTAAATCTTTCAACAGAAGTGTCAAATACGCAGCAAGGGCAGGCACATAATATTGGCAACAGGGGGACCAATGAGGCAAATAGTCTTTTTCAAAAATAGGAAGCAAGAAATAAGAAACCCATCTCAAATACACGTGAAAGGTATCGGACACATGTTGCTGCATGGGTGGATGCAGAATTCTTTAGGAAATGCACCCTAGCAGGTTTGTCCCTAATTATTATATCTGCTTTATCTGCATACAAACTGATGAAGGAATTTGTGGCATCCATTTTTTGGAAGAAAGGAGGCTGAGGCTCTGCCATACCTCTTCCTGCTGCCATTCTGGGCTATCCTAGAGGCACCATCTGGCCAGTATAAGCTGCATGGGCATGCAAGTGATACCCTGAGATCAGACAGTCGTTTCATTTCTGAGTTTGCCTTACCACCTTACAGCTTCAAGAAAGTTTTTTTTTTTCTTTTTCCTCTTGTATGTCATGTTACTCAGGTGAACAAGCTGACAGCTGTCCTACAACATCATACAGATGCCACATAGGCATCAGCAGGGCAGAAAACTTTCAATCCTGCCACTTGAACTAGCAGAGGACCTGGCAGCACGGGTTAGCAGCCCTTGCCAAGCACCTCTGTTTCTGGGAAGTCTGTGATGTGTGAAAGAGGAAGGAGCCATGGTGACTGCAGGCAGGGAGGGCTCCTTGTATCCACCCTCCAGCTCCTTCCTGCCTTGTTAAGCCCTACTTTCCTGAAGCTGAGTCCAAGCTCTACTCAGCCCGTGCCTCCTGCCTTTGGAGCCTAAAAATAACTTCCTTATGCAGGTTCTAGAGAGGAACTTCTGGGCTGGAGTTCAGCCCTTGAGAAAAAAAAAAAAAGCAGTTAGTGCTCGACCCTGGGACAGACTGGCACATGCTGTGCCAGGACCTGGGGCTGCTGAACTGCATTGCTCCAGTTTCTGAGGACAAACATTACCTTCTCAGACAGGGAAAGGGAGGCCCCAGGGCTTCAGCTGCCCCCCAGCAGATGCTGGCCTCGCTCAGTGCTCAGCTTCCCGCACACAGAGCAGGCGATGTGGAGTGGGGAGATCGCATCCGCTTGAGCTGCACAGCTCGCAGTTGGCCAGGGCTCAGTCACTTACAGATCACAGCTAGACACAGCACAGGGTGATCTTCAGACTGGGAGCAAGGATCCACAGCTGCAAGAAAGTTCTTGGGGCTATTGGGCTCCCATGGGCTGTAAGAGTGACGCTTCCATGCTGGGTCACCTCCTCAGCCTTGGCTGCCTGATCTCGGTCCTGCCTTTGCTCTGCTTTGAGTACCCATGTGATCCATCAGGGTATCGGCATGTGGATGGTGAGTGGCTTCAGGGAGGAGATCTACTTCAAAGCTAGCAGAGTGGGAAAAAAGTCATGACTTTTTTCTGGATCAGCTATCTGCACTAGCTCACAGCACACGGTGCCATGCAGGTAATGGGCCAGGTGTGCCTGTTCCCCCCACAGGAATGGATGGGGGAGAGAGCCATCCTGCAGGAACTGAAGGTGTCATGTTACCCACACTCCTTGCATCCTGGTTGCCAGCCTCATGGCTGCTGCCTCAGCTTCCTAATAGTTGCTTTTTCCTTCCTTTCTTCCTTCCTTCCTTCCCTCCCTCCCTCCTTCCCTCTCTTTCTCTCTTTCCCTAGGAACCCCATGCCTTCCAGGAAATGGGACACTTAGTGGTGTTAATGAACATCTCTGGTAGAGGTTTTAACAAATGGCTCTTCCCTAGCCTACTGGATAGGAATTGATCATTTCAAAGGAGGGGAAGGCAAGGGGGTGGAGGGGGGGCTGCCTGCACGTCAGGCTGATGAACTGGTGCAAGGAAACCTGCTTCCTCTGCGTATTGATCAGCTGTCAGGCCAGCGGAGAGATGAGCTCCTTTGTGCCTACTCAGAAGCATTAATTCCCTGATGACATCCCCATTCTGGGATTGGGAGGGACACTGTCCTGGCAAGGGTAAAACCAGCTGGCCCTGCCAAGCTGGATGTACAAAAGGAGAGCAGGTGTATGACTGCTGGACAGGTTTATTCTCCTGAACCTTGCTGCATTGCTCTTTATGCACATTCTGCATCCCAACTGGCTGGTGAGAAGTGGAGGGGACTCAGAGCTTTTCTGGGGAGGGATGCACACAAACAAGAGGCTGTTTCAGACCTTGGGTGAATGTTCATGGGATATCATTGCAGGGTGGGCAGCAGTTTGAGCTGCGCTATACCTCCCAGGACACAAGCTGGTGCTAGGTGATCCCTGAGACACTGGGCTCACTGGAAGAGGGAAGATTGCAAAACTTTGTGGCAGATGCTGACCAGCTCAAGAGGACAGTCTGTGCCAAGGAAAGCTGACACGAGACACCAGGAATGTGTCTCCAACTGCACCCACTCAGCACTGACAGATGTTTTGAGTGTGGGGTTATATACCTTGCATCTGTGCCCCAAGTATGCCAGTTTCTGTCCTGCTTCTGTATTGGCTCTGCAGAGGCCTCTATGGGGAAAACAGAACAAAACCAGGATTTCATTGCTCCTCCTGTTCTGCTGGGTTAAAAAGCAGCCCATTTTCAATGTTTCACAAAAATATTCAGGGTATTACTTTTACCAAAACCCAGGGCTGTGGAACCAAATGCAATGGGCCACATGGGTGTGAGACCTGTGCAACTACACAGTGGAGACTGTGTGTTCACAGGGTTGCCCCTCCTTCCCTGGGCTTCATGAGGCTGACGTCCTGGGGCCAGGCAGCATCCCAGCCCTGCCTGAGTCTGGCAGGAGAAGGGATGTGAGGAAAAGGAGCCAACTGCCCTATCTGCTTGGGAGCATAAGAAACCAACCAAGTCCTCAAGGCCTTGTATGCAGCCCTGGGAACTTTGGGGGTTAGTTTTGCAAGGGTGGGACTGGTGGAAGAGTAGAAGGGTGTGGAAAAGGTGTTTATGTGGGGAGGTGCTGCTCTGGGTCCATGCAATGGTCTTGGATCTGTACAGGACCCAGGGAGGCTGCTGTGGTGGTGGCTGGTTGGGAAAGCCCAACAACTGATGGGCTGACGTGGCCATATCAAACACAGCAGAAATCAAGACGTGCAATTCTATTCCAGCTTGCTCCAAAGAGGAGCATCATGTGCTAGGCTGAGCATGGTGGCGCATGAAAGATTTCCTAGGGCTTGCCATGAGAGACTGGACAGGATCTATGACCTGTGGATGTGTCAGGTGTGCCATGGAGGCAAATTCACAAAGTGCCCCTGAGATGTTCCTGAATGTTCCATGGCTGGGAGTGCAGATGGTATCTCACAGCCTCCGTAGGCAAGAGGGTGGACAGCCAAACAGTGTGATAAAACTGTTCATGTGAGACCCAGACCCTGAGTAGGGGGTGGGAAAGGGGCACAAGTGGTTCAGATGGCCATATCCCCTATTATTACTGCTAAAGGTCTCAGTTGAGGTTGCTGTTAATAATTTCACCCAAATCTGATTTGCAGCAGACAATTCACAATGTCTGTCTTACAGATCGGCCAAGTAGAGGAGAGAAATCGGGCTACAACTACTTGCTGTCATTATTCTGCTCCCGATACCACTGCTGTCCAGCCAAGGGGACTGAGAGCATTTCTGTTTGGGGAGCACCACAGCTGCTTTACCTGATCTCAGTTGCTCTTGCTCCTTCTGAGGCAGATGTCCTATGATCAGGCTTGGCCATGGTGCCAAGAATGAGGAACAGCTGGTGAGAGGAGGCAGCACCAGCTGTGTGTGGACCAGCCCCACCAGCTTTTCCCCTACTCTCCCTACTAAGGAGCCCATGCAGGGATGGAGCAGACGGGATGGGGCAGTTCTGTTCCTTGGGACCACAAGGCAACTCTTCTGCAGCTGCTCTGGCCACTCTGCTTCAGCTCCTTCCCACACTGCCTTGGCTCCTTCCCTTGCCTCCCACTGCTCTGTCCCTCAAGCTGCCTATGCTGTCAGGATGCCCCATGTCTGGTGCTGTGGAGTGGGAGGAAATTTTCCCTTCACTCTGCACCATCACCCCAAAGGATATCCTCTCCCCACTGTGTAAGGCTGGGGAGCGGGATGGGGGGGAGGGGGGGTGGCGGCAGTGAGGATATGAAGTTAAGGGTTTTCCCTAGGAGTAAAATCTGGGTCCTGTTGGAGTGGCATGATCTTGCCAGTGACATTGGGGTGCTGAGGTTCTAGGAAACCTCTATTGCCCCCAAAATTTGCTACAAGGATTGTTGACTGCTGAGCTATGGCTTGCCCTGCAATCATGCTCTTCCTCCCACTGTATGAGCCAGGAGGCTCTGTCTGCTGTTTCATAAAAAAGAAAATGTTTAAGGGCTCTTCCATTCACGAACACCCCCAGCAACAGGGCCTTCATTGCACTGGGCCACTCTGCCACTTCATCTTGCTGTGGACAAGGAGGCAAGCAGGCATCTTTCTGCTGGCTGGCATACATCAGCAGCGTGGTCCTTTGAAAGGAGGTTGGGTCAGGTTGTGTAGCATCAGGGCTGCCCTGCTCTGTGCAGGCTGGCCCAGGCAACGTGCACGTCTCCAGCCAGCTAGCAGCCCAGCTGGACGTTGCAGGGCCCTGGCACGTCCCAAGTCCTGCCCCTCCACCTCCTGACGCAGTCCCTATCTTTATATAGCTGGGGCTTCCTGTTTGGTGGGGAGTGTGGGGAGAGTTGTCTCTCCCTTGCTCTCTTTTTTCCCTGTTGGCTGAGAGCAGGAGAGAGCCAGTGTCCTGGGAAAAGTAAAACTTGAAAGCAGAGCTGGACTTCTCATTGTCAGGAGGCTTTTTTTGATGTGTTTCCTCTGGGTTGTTTCCTTTTCATTCGAATGTGGGTTAAAAATATGCTTCCGCTGACATCACCCGCTGTCCCTTTTCGGAAAACTCTCATGCTGGCCTCTGTGAAAACCCCAGGGCTTTGAATTCCTCCGATGGCCATGAGAAACATGCCTGGAATGAGCAGCCAGGCCAGCCTGGGGGCAGCTGACAGGGAAGAGGGAAGAGCCCAGCCAGGGAAATGGGATTTTTTGACTTTTTTTTTTCTTGGGGCGGGGGGCAGGGGCGAGGATGTTAATGGCGTTTGTTGGCATTGCTGTTTGCACTGCCTTGCAATGGAGAAATCTGGCCTGGTTTTCCACCCACTAGTTGAGGGCAACTTGGGAAAATTCAGCTTATCTCTCATCCCAAGCAGGGGGTATCACGGAGAAAAAGGGTGAGAGAGAGACTGTTTGTGAAAAAAGGTTGCTGCTTGTGACTATTATCTGAGCTCTTCTGGTCTCTGCTGGGGAAGTCCATTGCTGCTTGAACCCAGTCAATTCCACACAAATGCCATGAGGACAAGCAGATTCTGAGAAGTACTTCTCATGGTATGTCCCCTCCAGCCCCATTCCAGCCGCATCAGCCATTGGCACAGGCCCCAGCCGGGCTGGGACCAAGGAATTTGGCCCACAAATGGTGGTAGGGTCAAGTGAGCTGCTGAAGTCATCACAGTCTGTCTTCCAGAGCTGTCTAATCCTGCAGGGATGGTCAACAGCCTGGGAGGCAGAGCATCCCCAATCTTCCATACTTTCATGACTGGTAGATCAGGAGCACTTTTTTTCCCTTGATGCTCTGGGCTGGCAGCAATGCAATTCGGGAGGTGCTTTGTGGGTGCTGTGGGCAGTGATATCCCATAGGCCAGGGCAAGGGGGGAGCATGAACATCTGACTTCAACACATCCCTGCATGTCAATAAACTTTGTGTCTTTCCTGGCCATGTTACTGTAAGGATTTTCAGCTTGGCAGAGTATATGCACCCTCCACAATATGATCCCTGAGTTACTTTGGGTCCTGTTTCTTGTCTGACACTTGATAAGCAATGAGTCACTTTGGGCAAACTGCTCCCTCTCTGTCTGGTTCCCAGCTGTGCCTCTTTAGCCTGTGAGGCCTTTGGGGCCAGCCCCTCAGCCTGTGTGACTAGCACCTTGGCTATTTCACATGCACCAGGCCAAGGGCCTCCTTCCCAACTCGCCACCTTTCCAGAGCATCCCCCTGCACCTTCTTCACCTGTGTATCCTGTGTCATAGGACCTGAATATTGTTCCTCATGGAAAGACCAGAGCTGTTTGCAGGAGGTGGACGGTTTGGGGATGCATGGAGGGATGAACACAAAGGTTGCTTGAAAAACTAAGACCTTTGCTGCAGGCCCAGCTGCAACTCTATGGGAGAGGAGATGGAGCCGTTCCCTCTTTAGAGCCTACAGGGGATGGAAGTGAGGCTAAAGCACTTCTTTCTTGGTTGCCACACACATGCTGAGAGGTCTCAGGTATCTCGGAGGAAGGGTTATGGTCAGCACTCCCAGATATTTATACAGCTGTGGCTTTGTGCTGTTAGCTTTGTGCTGGGTGGCCTTGAACTTCCATGCAGTATTCGACGGGGCAAAGGGTTCATGCAGGCATGCCTTGTTGGCCTGGACAAGGAGTAAGGAAAGTAGCTGGCCTGGTATCTGATGGATGAAGCTGCTGAGAAAGGATTTCTCCCTGAGCATGAGCTTCAGAAGTTTTTCCATCCTGAACTGCATGAACATTTTCAGAAAGTGAGAGACCAAATGACTGTTATGGAACTGCCTGTTCCAAACAGGCCACTTTTGTGTCAATCAACTTCAGAGCTAGTTTCAGGAGGAAAAACTGTCCTAAAAAAAATGGGTGTTTTGACAAATGGAACATTTCAACTACTTCCAAGCATGTTTTTATTGCGAAGTATTTAGAGGAATGGAATAGCTCCAGTTCAAATGAATCTTTGTTTTCTGATGAAAATCCTTTGCTTGGGACACTTCTGGCCAGCATGAGTTGCAGTCACTCTCTAGGAGAAGCCCTGCTAAACCTCTTTTTCATGGCCAGATAAATGATGCAACATCTCCCTGGCACACTCTGCAATCTCACTGCTCCACCCTCTCAAGATGTGTCACATTGGCTAAAAAAGGGAGATCTTGCCTGGGTTTCTTTGCTTCACCAGACACCGCCTCCATGAGACCAAATTCCACTGGAGGCTGATGAGCAAGGCAGGAATGAAGACATGGTCTCTGTGTGGGCCAGGCAATGACAGCAGGGAGGGTTTTTTCGAAGAAAGCATGGCAAATTGGCTCGTATGAGCCTGGAGAGCCGGGAGTGGAGGTAGGGAAAGCAGCATGCCCTTCCCAGCATTTTATCTCCTTAGCCATTCCAACCCCTAGACCAGCCAGACTGCCAGTGAGAGGATTTGTGAGCCAGACAGACCCCCACTGCTGTGCTCATCCCCTGGGAAGGTGTAGGGGGTACCTGGAGCAGATGGAGATGGCTCTGCAGATGTTCAACAGCATGAAGTCCAGCCAAGCTGCCATGGTGGAGTCCCAGGTGTGGCACTATCAGCTCTTGGTACTGTGGGCATTTCATTACCTGCCTCCTTCTTTGCTCTGCCACCTCCACCTTTCCCATGGGGCAGATGCAGTGGAGCTGCCATCTTCACATACGCCTCCCTGGCTATTTTCTTCCCTCTCATCTTTTGACTCAGGCTCCCTGTCTCCTCCATGCTGTGGTGCTTGCAGGCCGTCCATCAAGCAGTTCTTAGCTATGGGGCAGCTCTTCATCTTCCCAAATGTTTCTGGAGAATTATGAGATGCAGCCACACCCCAAAATATAGGACTGTGAGCTGTGTGATTCCCAAGTTTTGTATCCCAGCTAGGATCTCAGGTACCCTTGGAAGCTTGAAGGCGCTTGGACATGAAGATATGAGCCAGTCCGAGTACTTAGGTCCATTAAGCACACAGGCATGTTCATCTGTGATAGCTTTAGATCAGAAAGCTGGAGATAGAGACATTTCTGGGTACTGCTCTGAGGCAGCATCTGCCTCCTGGGGGCTTCCTGTGGAAAAGAAAGCTGGGAGGAAAAGGAGGTGGTGCCAGGTTACAAGGCAGCATGGTGCCAGGCAAGAGCTTGAAGGTGGGGTGTAAGGAGGGCACAGCTCAGGTGACAGGGGCAGAGGTGTGAGGAGTGGGAGAGGGGGATCCTGTCCATGCTGCAGTCAGCTCCCTAGCCGGGCACTGGGCTCCATCCCTGGGTGGGACCTGGCCGTGTTGCTCTCTGCCTCTCCCAGGTTTGGAGGGCCATGTGCACCTGTAGAGCTGTTTCTGGTATACTCTTGCTGGGAGCGAGGTACTATGAGAACCCAGAGGTGCCCACAGACTGCAGGACAGAGGTGGGATGCAGGCACAGAAAAGCAGCTGGTGTGGATGGTCCTAAAAGGCCTTTCCCTGCAGAGCACTGGACATGCTTGCTTATGCAGGGGAGGTGGAGCCACAGGCTGAACTTGAGCAGCAGATTTGTTCATATGTGGGTATCCACTGGGACAGTGGCCCAGGCAAAAAGAAATCCACAGATCCAGGCTTCAAGAAACCCCTGCTGCTCCCTGAAGATAGAGCCTGAGGACAGCACTGTGGTTTCCAGCCGTGGCTCAGCATGACGAACAGAGCAATTGCTCCCTCTTGTGACCCAGTCTGCAAATGCAACAGAACTGTCAGAAATGGTAACAGGCACTAATGTTGAGGCTGCTCCCAGGACGGCCTTTCCTTCACAAAGTCCCTCAGAGTGCTCCTTGTCCCAGGAAATCCTTCAGACTTTGCCATATGAGTTTTTCTGTCTGTTTCTGATAAAGCTCTGTGAAGGTGTCCTAATGAAAACTATTGCTTTTCCTTGAAAACTTTGCCTTGACCTTCATCTGAATAGCATCACCTCTAAGCAGCTATGGACACCGCTCAGGCAATGAGATGGTGAAGGGGCATGATCCAGCAGCAAACTGTATTTTTGTTTAGTCAGGTCTTATCTGGGTCCAGTTCCTGATCCATCTCACAATATGATAGAAACCACTGAAAAATCTTGGTAGAATAGGACCTCTGGAAGTCTGAAGGCCACCCTCCAGCTTTCCCTTATTCAGTTGGAGCTTCCCTCATTACAGCTTATGCTCACTGTCCTTTTGCAGTGTACCTCTAGGAGTCTGGCTCTATCTTCTCTATAATGCCTCATTGGGTAGTTGAAGACAGCAATTAGATCTCCCCCCAATTAAATTTTCTTCTACAGAGTAACAAAGCCTGTTTCTTCAACATCTCCTTGTATGTCATGTGTTCCATCCCCATGACCTTCTTGATGGCCCTCCAAATTGAGTAGCCTCAGAATGTAGTGAGAAGGGAGGAAAGGATGAGGAGCCAGGGGCAAATGATCTTTCTGGAAGAAGTTTGGGCATGTGTTGGGATAAAGTGACATTTGACTAGAGCCCAGTGTGAGGTCAATTGCCCAAGCATGCCCTGTGCTAGCTGGTGTGCTGGCAGGAAGCTCGAATGCCCTGATGCAGGCCAGCAAGTAAGGACATGAGTAGCGGAAGTGCAGAGCATTGAGAGACGTGGAGGTTGAATACAGCACAGGAAAGTGCAAGGCTCTTTGGTCCTACTCCAGAGGCCCACAGCTGAACATCTTACTACTGGAGATGAGGTGAATGATTTTTGGCAAGGGATGAGGTGGGTTTTTCCCCACCAGACACCTGTATCCCCTCTAGAGTGTTCCTCCAGAGGAGGTGGTCCTGTTCATCACGCCAACTTTTGGTATGGCTATATTCTTGGGGAGGTCAGATAGCAGCAGTTGTTGCAAGGTTTTGCAGCCTCTACTTCTCTATGCATGCCATCTCCATGGTGTTAATGGAGAGGAGGCTGCTTTTCTCACCCCTCCCCTGCTCTGCTTAGCACTGGGACCTTGCACTGCTCAGTGCAGTGGGTGGGATAGTGTCACGCAGGCAGCAGAGGCAGCTAAGCCTGTGGGAATGGCAGAGGCACTGTTGGGGGACATGGGCTGGGGATCTGGGAGCAAGGGCAGCCCTGACTCCTGCCAGCGATGCCTCGTCATGTGGAACATGGAAGGCTTGTCATGGTGTGTGATGCTGTTTCAGGATGCGTGTAGGAGGGCAACGAGGGTCCATAGCAAAGGCTGGAAGCTGATTTTTATATTCTCTGAGAGTTGATTCTCATCTGAAACAGCTGCAGCTCTTGGATCCAGATGTGAGGACTTTGGAACCACATGTGTGTGGGGGGTACATCTTACCTGAGTTCTGGATATGCTCCTTGGACAAGAAAATAATGCTCCCAGAAAGAAGTGCTGAAGGAGGAAGTTTCCAAAACTGCACAGAGGAATAACACATCTGCCTCACACTGTCTGGCTGAACAGCCCAGGATTGTCTGCACTCTCCTGAGTGCACTGGAGGGAGGGAGGGCAGGATGGTATTGTCCCTAACCATTCATCTCATTTGCAAGGGACAGCAAATAGGGCAGAAATGCAGGAGGTGGAGGGAACCCCAGCTGGATCAAAAATACCTCAGCCAACACAAATTTCTGCTCCAAATTCTAGCTATCTTTTGTTTCCCAACTTTCTGCTTCCCTTCAGATAGTAAAAGGGCTATCTCCCTTGTCATGTACAAATCAGTATTGGATTCAGATAATCTATAAGCTGTAGTCTTATATGTGATGCTCAGTCCTTTGTCCTCAGGCAAGTTACTTGTTTCTCTACCCCTGAGCTACCCAGGGGAAAATAGAAGGAAGCAGCTTTAAGCAGGATCTCTGGTCCAGGTTTCTTCAGGGGGGTTGATCTTGAGGAATGCTAGGCAGGACTCGGCAGCCACAGAGTGACACAGACACAATCAGCAAAGCTTATTGCTTAACTCACAGGTTTGGCAGCCTCGGAGATCGTGTGTGTGCTGCTCTGCAAGAGATCACACATCTGCTACCTCCTAGCAGCTGCATTCCAGGCTTCCCTGGTTTGATGGCACAGTTTGGGCAGTGTCTGTGGTGTTTGGGCTGGTAACAGTGCATTGTGTTTAATGACCTCAGCTTTCATCTCTGAACATTCATTGGAGCCCCAGAAGTTTATTGAAGTACACAAGCCAGGGGCTTGCTTCTAAGGCGGGTCTTTGCACTGAAAGGCAGTTGGGGGATAGATCCTCAAACTAGTGCTGCTCTCAACCTATCAATCTGTTCAGACCGTGTAAGACCCAGCCTTGGTAGAGTTACATCAAACTAGAGCCGTGTGGTTAGACTGTACCCAGACCCCTGTGGGCTCATGACCAGCCAGCTAGCGTGTCTCTGATCCATATCCCTTGTCAGTCTGGTTCTGCTTCCAGCACAGGCAGGGTGAATCAGTCGTCTGTCTGTACTAGACGATTTGGGATGATTTTTCTCTGTCAGTGTCCTGGAAGAGTGCAGAAGCCATGGCACTGCACTGTGGCTGCAAATACACTAAATACCATGCTCAAAGGAGCCCTGCTACCAGACCCCAACAGTCCCCTTCCCACTTGCAGCCTTGCAAGCCTTCCATCCTCAGAAAGAGGATCCCTGGGCATGGGAATGCCCAGAAAGAAAGCTGATCTCAGATCCTTCTTGCCAGGTTACAAGAACTCTTGCTGAGAGCAATACTCCCAATTCAGCTCATTTCCTTGTCAAAGAAGTATACAATACAACAGTCTCTGCTCAAAATCTGCATGTCCATCTCTGCAGGTTGTTGGCCGTGTGTGCCTGAGTGCAAAGCACATATGCACGGAGGGACTGAGCCAGGAGGAAGTGTCAGAGACCAGCAGTCCCAATAAACCAGGGATGCCCCAGCTGGCGCAGCAGCATCTCCCTTTAAGACTTCACTACCTCCTTCTTCCTGCCAGTGAGAAATGATGACATGGAAGAGGCAATTATTGGGCACCGACTGCATCTGTCTGTCTCCGTCTTGGACCTGGGAATGATCTTGACCGACAATGAGCCTCCTTGGTTTTGCTTTAGGGCTGCCCATTAATGGGAAAGCAGAAAAAAAAAAAAAAAGGCTGAGAGATGCCCAAGAGCTCTGTGGGAGAACCAGCAGCAATCTGTTGTGCTATAGATCTCGCAGTTCCCTCTCCGAACATAAAAACAAAAATTAAAACCATTTACGAGAAAAGTAACTTCCTGGTAATTTATAGCCCTTGGCTCTGGAGCAGCTGGGCAGAGGAGTTCAGGCCTGCAGCACAGCGGGAATGTTTCTCCCTCCACCTTTTCTCCCTCCTGTAGTATTTTAATTTGAGAAGGGTGTTGCCATTCAGATCAACCCCCAAATTCCCATACCTCACACTTTTCAGGGGAAGCACTTTCCCCACCCCTCCCCCATGGCTGTATACGCAAGAGTTTTTTAACTCACTTGTATCTGTATGGTTCCACTTTGGTGCAAGGACTCCGCTTGCTTTGACAGCCTGGAAAGTCTTGAGTTAAACCTTGATATTGATTCCTCTGAATGGCATGTGAATCTCATTTCGTGCTGCCCAGATTCTCCTTTGGTGGCTCAGGTTACATGACTTACAGAGAGAGAAAGAGACTGTTCCTGATTTACTGGTGGATCTCAAACCTGGGCTCATGAAGATGGGGAAACCTGTAATAGTAAAGCAAAAGTTACAGAGAACAGCTCTACTCTGACCCTCTCTCAGAGTCCAGGACTCTTGTGCTGCCACTCAAGAAGTCTTATTGAAAACTTGACTGTCTTTCAACGCCATTTGGATAATTTGCCCAGTGCATGGGTGGGGAAGAGGAGCAGAATATCATAGGGGCCTTCTGGGTGTTGAGACATAAGAGAATATTTCTCTTAGTTTCATGGATAAAGTACTGGTCTGGGGTTTGGGACATCTGATCTCAGGCATGTAGCTGTCCCCAAATCCTTTCATGACACTAGTCAGGCTTCCTGGCCCTGAGACCTCAGTGCCACAGCCACACCACCCTTTGTGAGGACTGCTCTGTGCTTCAGGGTAGCTGCAGCCATGATAATTCTCCCTTCTCTCCCAGATCATTTTTGGGGATGGGGAGCACTGGTGGCTACAGAGTCAGTCTCTGTGCACCTTCCTGAATGGATGCAGATGCCAGATACTGAGCACCCTGTCTAGAAATCAGTGATTCAAACTTCACAGCCTCACAGTGGGAGAAATCAAAGTGCTCAGAGTTGCAGATGACCATGTGTGGTTGTGCTTTGGGTGCAGCTTCACTGCACATGGGGAGGCTCAGGCTGGTTGCAGCCGAGGCAAGACAGTTTGCACTCCGGTTTGATCTAGCACCCTATGACCTGTACTTGACAGACAGAGCTGAACTTAGCACCCACACTGCTCTGTCTCTAGTAGGCCAGTAGCCTATCCTGTGTTCATCAACCTGAGTTAGAGAAGGAGCAGCTTTGAAAGTTCAACATCAGCCAATGGCACTTCAAACTTGTCTGCATTTTTTTTTAAGGAAAGTCCAAATAATGCATTTTTTTCTAGGAATTATTGCTGCCTGCTGGCCTGAGTGCAAAAGCCATCACCCCCAGCAGTGATGAGTATCTCATGGGAGAGTGCTGCGGAGAGGCAGCAAAGCAGAAAACCCAGAGATGTCACGGTGCAGAGGAACATGGCATGCCTCATGTATCACAGTCCAAGATGTCACTACTCTCATTGAGATAAATGGGGAGGCTGCCCCAGGAGAACCTGGGAGTCACTTCCACTTATCAGCTTGCAGGAATGGGCCTGAGACAGGTTTGTAGGAGACAGATCAGCTCCAAGGTGGTAGTGGCTCAGCTCCTCCTGGGAGGATGAACTTGTTCCGTGCTGTAACCTGGCAATGCAGGCAGGGAAGGGACTCAGGCTGTCCTTGCAGGCTGACACATCGATCCAAATAGCCCAGGCCCTGACCTGGCTGAGTTTAAGTCAGCACTGCTCTGTGTAGCCAGGTTAGCATGATGCTATGCTGGAGAGGCAGAGAATGTGCTTGGGGACAGTGCCATGTGTCACAAGAGTGAGAGCACAGAGGTATTGTGAACAGGAGGTCACATGTGTGTGTACTGTGACATACGGTGACACAGCTGGCCAGTAGGATGTGTCTGGAGGGGGCTGTTAAGGGCATGGCAGATAGAGAGGATGGCTTGGCTCTGTTCAGCTCCGGGAAGACCCTCCTGATAAACCCTCCAGATGCTTCATGGAGCTCCCAGGCTCTAAGGTGTGGGAAGTGTCTAAAGTTTTAATGGAGCTGAGTGACAATTAGGTAGACCAGGAAAAAATCATGGATGAGGTAAAAGGGCCAGATGTGTGGTGCTCAGAATGGATGACACAGGGAATTGCTCCTTTGTTTTGCTGTCAAGTAAAATGTATATACAGGGAAGGAAAGGATATGTCAAGGCATAAAGGGAACGCAACAAAGAAGAATAGGGCTTTTCATTTAAAATGAAATGCCTGGGGAAATGTCTTGACAGAGAGATGTGTCAGGCCACGGAACATTTCCCAAGGAAGTGCTGGAGATCCTGAGGAGGGGGAGTGTGCAAAAGTAGATTAGAGGAAATACTCTGGTCATAGCGAGCCATCCAGCACTGCTGGTGGAGCAGAGGTGAATTGAATGAGAGAGTCTGTTTGGCCCCTTCCAGTCTCAGTTCCTACTCATTGCCTCCAGCTGCAGATGTGATTTCTATTCTTGCAGTTTTATCACTCTTTTAGGTTGTAAAAGACCAGCCTCTTTCATCTTCAAATCGAGCTCAGAGATTCTCCACTACACATAGAAAACTCTTGAACTTAAGAACTGCCTGTCCCCAAGGAGGTGGTTTCTTGAACATGAAGGAGATAAAGTCCAGCCTGGTAGAGGATCCCCAGGGGAAGGGAGATGTCACTTCCCCAGGCCCCCAGGGAACGGATCCATCCAGATCCTGCCAATGCATGGACCTGAGCTGCGTTTAAGACCTGCATTTCTATGTGCCTCCTTTGATTCCACTAATTGGCCAGTGAGCTGCAGGGAGACCCAAGTGCCGTGTTAAAAGGATGAGATGAAATAAGAGTACAGAATAAATCATGAGCCAATTTCCAGCATTTTCTTGGCTGAAATGGAATGGCTAATCATTTTGATGGCAGAATTAACATAATTACTCTACCCACTGGCCCAGGCCAGGCTGAACAGTGAGAAAAACAGGCTGATGTTTCAAAGGGAGATGTTTATGAAAGTGATTGAGTGAGTCATGGGACTTAAATCTGGGAAGAGATTGGCTTGGTCATGTGGAGCCAAGATTGCTGTGTTGAACCTGAGCATCCCGTTTGCTCTGTGCAGCTGTTGCTTCTTAGACAAGCCTGATTTCCCATGCAATATTTCTGCTTTTCATACACAAGATTCAGTGAGTGATGGCTGAAACCGGAACGAATTTGAAATACTGTAATAGAAGAAAGTTGGCAGTGTTGTAATACATGGTTTACCGCAGCAGGACCTAATAAGCCCCAAATGCTTACACCCTGAATAGCCAGGGAAATTAATCTCAGAAAACTTTCTTAAGGGACCCCGTCCTACAGGATAATTTGCACCTACAGCTCCCATTTTCAGTAATGTTAACCTGATTTTATGGCAAGCAGGCACTGTCTCTGTTTTCCTCTCTCTTCTAGTATCAATGCTCCTGTTTTTCTGTACTTTTATACAAAATCATTGTAGGCTCCATACATACAATATTGTAATTATAATGACTTTTGGAAAAGGTGGTGCTTTTAGGACTTTGACTTCTCTGAACAGAGAAGGTTAATCTTGCATTAGACTTTTGTCTTTATCTAAGTTCCATCTTGAGACCAGTGGCTAAAAATTGGAAGCAATAAATCTCACACTCCTTCTCATCCAGATATTTTTTGTTGTATCCTTTACAGTGAAATCTTATTCCGGATCTTGTATATTCCCAAGTCCCCCATTTGTGCTTCTGCCTCCTGCTAATGGTCAAATTGGGTAAGAGGTTTGCAGAGCTGTACACCACTTTAGCTCAAAGAGTAGAGGACCTTGATGCAGAGACTCCTGCTTTCATCTTCCTTGCCAAGCAGAGGTGTCAGGACATTTTTCATGATGGTTTCAATCACTTTTGCTGCTTGTTTCCTTACTACACTAAGGCTATCTGAGGCAGTGAAGCTATAGGCAGCTTCGCCTCCTGAGTCTATAGCCCTGGTGTCATTATAGTGGTATGGCTGCAAATACTTCTGTCCCCTTACAAGTGCTTGGGGATTATATGACAGCTCCTGTGATGCCAGGAATAGGCCTGGTTAAGCCATGAGGTCCTGTGCAGTTCTGTGTTTCTCCAATCTTTTTGTAATGTTTGCAAGAAATTCTCATTCTGCTTAGGAAGAAAATCTGATTAACAAAGCAGAAACCTTTTAATGACAATCTGAGATAATGTAGTAACAGAGCCTCCAGCCACCCGAGTTTCCTATGAGGTTATTGATTGTAGAACAACATTTGTATATTGTGTTAACATCGTTCATAAGGAGGACAATCCTTGTTTACTTGTTTTGTTAACATTGGAAGACTCCAGGGCCTTCCCACACACATTCATTTGCATGTTTCTTCCAATGAAAAGTAATAAAATATTAATATCATTAAAGGAAGGGGGGAAAGGAAGAGGCCTTGGACTATTCCTCTGATTGAATGAGCCGTTGAGCTGACTGTTCTTCAGCAGAAGAGCAAGGGATAACAGAGGGTAGAGAGCACACACCTATTTTAACCTGATCACCTGGCCCTCCTAAGTGATTTCATTGAAGTCCTGCATAGCATCCCATCAGAGTCTCACCCAGTGAGCCGTGTAGCTGTGCTCCAGCAGGTCTGGTTACATTAGGATGACGTTTTGGAAGGTTTCACCTCCCCTGAGTCTCACGCCAAGACTGTGGCTGGCAGAGGTGTGTCTCCAAAGGAAGAAAACACCTGAAAGCTGACCTTTGGGCCTCTTTGTTCCCTGCTGGTTTCTCGTCCTTCTCTTTCATTCTGTTTCTTGCCCAGGTTGGCCCCATTTTGCACCCTGCAGCAAAGTGGCAGCTCGCATCTGCGCTCAGTGTGCTGTACTTGTCGCCAGGGATGTCAGGAGGGTTTCCACCGGCTCCTGCGCTCTCCGTGCCAATGCTCAGGGGCCTGGATGGCCACACTGGCTGCTGGGATAGACCGTCTGCTTGTATTTCCTTGGTGAAGGGCAGAAACACCCTGGACTACGGGAGCTGAAGTCATGGGCTAATCAGGATGTATAGCCAGCCACTGAGGCCATGTATATTTAATGAGCCCTGTTAAAGGATTTTTAGAAGTGTTCTCCCCATGGACAAGACGATGACTTCTTTGTTTATAATTTTTTTTCCCTTTCCTGTTGCCACTAATCACTAACTCTCTGCTCCTTAATGGCACCTTTGGGGAGCTCTGGGGATGACTTATTTATTTATTTATTTATTTGCTCCAGACTGGGGAAAAGCCCCCTCCCTCCCTGCCATCGGCATGGGCAGTCAGTCTCAGGGCCTGTCTATACTGCTGCCAGGGCTGAGCCGTTCTCAGGTGTGCAGTTCTGTGCAGACACAGCCCAGCTGCAGGAGCTGGCTGCAGGGGCTGAGCAGTGCAGGCCTGTACTTTGGATCTGGCTCTGAGTGGGTGAAGACCTGCACAGCCTAGCACCAGCATGACAGAGGTGATCCCCGCTCAGCTCCCTCTAGATGTGTTCCCCGTCTCAAGGCGTATGGCCAGCCCAGTGCTCACAGGTGATGGGCTGGGGCTGAGCCCTGGTGGTGGCAGGGCACTGACTCCAGGTTATGGTGGGCTAACAGGGGGACGACCTGGATCCAGTGCCTCCCTGGCTGACAGCTGAGGAGGTCTGAAGTGGTGAATGGGGATGAGGAAGAGGGGAGAGGCCACTTCACTGGGAGATGCCTGTGGGGAGGTGGACACCTTTCTCTTTGGCACCTGGGCTGGGGAGACGAGCACTATTAAAAGAGCTGCCTGGAAGCCCAGACAACGGTCCTGTAATCCAGGGTAGATGTCTGAGGTTTGTATATGGTGTCTGTAATGTAGCCCTGTAGATACTAAGCACTGCCTGTGCAGTACAGTTGGCCCATCAGCCTCCTCTCTTTGCCTGCATCCATCCCACCAGTCTGCAGCCGTCCGTCTGAGGCATGCATTGACTGCCTGTCCCAAGGGAGTGTGTCCCTGCCAGACCCCAATCACTTGGGTGTCAGGAACCCTCCTCTTCTCCCTCTTCCCTCCAGGACTCTGGGACCAGCTCCTTGCTCCTCATGTCTCCCAGCTGGGAAAGCTGAGGGCACCAGAGCCCCGTCTCCTCTCCTAGGCAGCTGGCTTCAACTCCAGGAAATCCCTGCTCTGTGCGTATCACAAGGGCCAGACTCTCTGCAGCTCTTCCCAAGGCCTTTTCTTCATCTTCTTCGTGGTTTTGCTTGTGAAAGGAAGGAGCAGCTAAGCCCACAGGGACTCCAGGGGGAGGAGCGAGCAACTCATAATGTTAATGTTAATGTAGCACATCAGAGCGTCCCATTTCACTCAGCCAGCCTCTTGTTGATGTGACCTACTTTACAGAGGATATACTCATGCACTTAATGTTGTGTGCATGTGAGTGTGTTAGATCATGTCCTGTTTGACCACATCCTTCTCTCTTACTAAGTTACCTTCGAGCCCAGGAAACTACACTCTCCCCATCACTTTGGTGCAGTCCTCCAGTAAGGATTTGGGTTACACAGTGATGTACTGTGCTGGAGTATAATTTAAAATTAAAGATATAAGTACATCATGGGGGCCCTCGGCCTCATGCCTCTCTGCTCATAGGAAGCTGCTGTCTGTATCCTAGCACTGAGATCACTCACTCTATCATCTCAGCTGGGAACTCCATTAGTGCCACTCCTGGATGGCTGAAAGACTCAACCACTGGATATCCTAAAGCTTCTCCTCTAATTTACATGTCCCAGAAAGAGTTTTCCTAAATCCTTGACCTGAAACTTTGGGAAAAGTTGAAATTCCAAGACTTCAGGTAAGGTTTTGCTTTAGCCCAGAACAGTCTTGGAAGGGGAAGCTGGGAACATTCAACATTGTGCAGCACTTGGGGAGTGCTGGTTATCTTGATAATATCTTGAATATATCTTAACTGATATAGGTGAGTACCTTGTGTTGTCTAAACTCATCTACAGGCAGCAGTGGGGAAAAGGGAGGCACTCTAGCTCCTGAGATTGATCAATTTTGAGCCAGCCCTGAATAATTCCCTTGCTCTGTGGCCTTGGGACTCACTTGGCTCCTATTTATTTGCTACAGTTACCAGGGCTAAAGACCAGGGGTCTAAGGACCAGATGCAGGGCCTGGATCCTACACAGGGTGGGCGAGACAGAGTGTAACTCAATTTTTGGTCCAAAGACCTAGCTGACAGCTGTGATGTCCTTGTGATCCTAAATGGATACCTGTTTTGGAGAATTTAGCTTCCTAACCTTGTTTTGAAGTCTCTGTAAGTATCTTCCATCTCACACAGCCTTGAACATTGCCAGTGGGTCTTGGAAATCGCTTCCAGGAGGAAAACGGCCATTTTTCCTTTTAGAATGATTTTTGGGGACTAGAAGACAGAGAGTGCCTAAAACCCTGCTGTGAGAGGCATCACGAGGCAACCAACTACCATTCCCAAAAATCCTACTCTTTCCTGGTATGCTGCACCTTGACAGGAAGCTGCGATCAACTCAATAGAAAATGGGACATAGTGGCTATGAAGTCCTGCCTTTCTCCACATGTCATTGTAACATGGTGACATGCTCCCCTTTCCAGCCTGGTTGCAGCTTCAGTGTAGCCCAGCAAGGACAGCAGCTAAAGAAGCCATCTCAGATCTAACATAGAAGCAATGTCATAAGGGGATGAGCTGTCTGGTAGTCTGAGCTCTGTTATCATTGGCTGAGCAAGTTCTTTTTAGTATTCCTGAAGTTATAGCAAACATTCATGTCTGCCTCCCCAAACTTTTGCCTGGTCAGGGAGAGCTGCCCACAGAAGCTGGGAGCTATTGGTGCATGGACCTGCCACACACCCAGCCCTCAAGGCCTACAGGGAGCCAGGGAGCTTACCCATGTCTGTGGATCCTTGGCTTAGGAGCTGCCCTTCTCCCCCAAAGACAAGATAGTTCCCCACCCATGCTCCGCTTGTTTAGGAGCTTGCCTGTGCCTTCTGTGCTCTCCCCCAGACCTTGCCTCAGCGAGTTCAGACGCTCCCGCTGTCAGGACGTGAAGTATATAAGAGATTCTTGGTGTACTAGGATCAAGAGCAAGCACATGGTGGTAAATGTCACAACATAGCTTGGGTCTAGTGCATTCAAATCCCACTCTGCCTCCAAGTAATGTTCTGCATGACCTCCATTGTCCAGCCTGATTTCTGTGCAGTTGGTGGCTGAGCCATATGTCAGACTGTCTCAGGGTGAGAAGCCATGTCTTGCTCCAGATGTGACCCTACTGGCACCAAAGCAGAGGATTTTGGATAACTCTGTCCTCTTTCTCTGCTCCCAAACTATTGTATCCTGCAGAGACTAAATACAGGAAGCATCCAAATGCTGGCCAACTTTTCTGTGTGTGTTTCACCCTGCAGACTGCATTCCCAATCCAAGGAGGCTGGAGAAATGACTGCACCTGAGCTCTGGCTCCCAAGGCCCTGTCTGCTGCTGAGTATGTTTGTGTGCGTGTGTCTGTGTGCACGCGCCATGCACGAAAGTTCTGCAGCGGTGCTAATGGCATGGAGAAAAGCCATTAAAGGAGGAAGAGTTGAGGTTACAATATTGTGCTGAAAAGTTTATTGCTGCCTGTAGAGACATCAGGTCTGTACTTCCAGGATTACTCAGTGCTTAATGCCGAGCGCCTGCACATTAGTTTTGCCGGGAAGCCCATTTGGGGTTCTTCCAAAACGGAAAAATTAAAGGGCTTCCCTAATAATTGTTCTCTCCAAAAGAAAAAAAAAAAAATCCAAACCCAACTTGAGAACCCAAATTGAAGCAGCCAGTGTGGGAGAAAGGCAGCACTCTGGAGCCTGTGAGGGGCAGTCCTGGTGTCTGAGCTGTGGATGGAACAGTGTTTGTGGCTGGCAGTTGTGGGAAGTGACATTCATATCTGTTCCCTTCCTCTCTTACGGTCTCCAGGGACTCATCTGCAGAAAGAAAAGATGGAAATTTACACAGTAATTTCAGTGCATTGCACGTAAACTTGCTTGGCAAATCCTTCTCCAAACTTTACCGACAGAAGGAAACTCGTCTCCGGAGAGGTTAGGTGACTTGCTCACACCCTTGTTTTCCATCTCTTCTTGGTACACAAGAAAGAAAATGAGAAGCCAGGTTTTTGAGCCCCAATATTACACCCAGACTGTTGGACAATTCTTTTCCCGGCATTGAGTTTACATCTGGGAACACAATTAGTGCCTAAAATAGATGGAGACTGGATGGTGGAGGAGCAATGATTTAGGGAAGCTGTAGTATTTCAGCCATTTCGACTCAGTTCTTGCTCCTGTTCTGGCACCTAGCTCCTATTTGAAATCAATGAGAGTAAGGTGCCAAGATGCAAGCTGGACTCTGTGTCTCTTTGCAGCTAGTAGATATTATAACTTCACATGGGCACTGCCTGGAAACTGAGTTGAGTGTGGACTGGCAGTTCTGTTCTCTTCTCGGTAGATCCTTAAACAGCCCATGTGAACAGAAAAGACTTGATTCTTCACCCTGCATAAGTCAGGGATAGTTTATCTGCTCTTGCCTTCCTCAAGAGTGATAGGAGTGCAGAGTGGTCTGGAGGGGGGGTCTTTTTTAGGCAGCGGGTTGGTTTGGTTGGCCTGGTCTGTGGGTGTTGCTGAATGGCACCATGGTTCAGCTTGTCTTGGGAGTCAGAGATGGGCTGCAACAAATCTTTGTTCCCAGGGAGTTTATTCAGCAGCGTCAAATCTTTCACTGAGAAATGTCTCCTTCACAAAGGAGTTTTCTTTTCATTGTGTCTTAAGAATAGTATTAACAGCTGTGCTCGCATGGCGATCCCCTGACTGGGGCACAGGGTGAATCATCTTGTGACTGAGACCTGACCTGACTGATCAGTAGGACCTGTTGGGTGCTGGTGTGTAGTGCCTTTAGCTGCAGGGCTGGGAAGCCCGCTGTACCCCAGCTAGGCACTGCATTGCAGCTGTTGTTGGCCCTGGTTACATAGCGCTTATGCTCAAACTTAAGAAAGAAGCTCAAGGCTGTTCTCGTTTTACAGACAGGTCATGAGATATCCAGAGAATTCTGTCACTTGATTTCCGTTCCATTTTAACATATTCTTTTCTCTTCCAAATAAACCCACTTGTCCTTGTTACCAGTTCAACCTCTCATTAGCAAGTCAATGCCAAGAACAGGATTTGCACATATGCCGTTGCCCACTGTTACCAACCTACCTTTTCAGTGCTCTAGAGAGCTATCAGAATATTGCTCGTGTCTCTATACTTGAGAAAAAGTGAGCACTGTGATGCAGACTTATTGCCTGAGAGTGCTTTGGCCACCCAAGCACAGCACAAGAGCCCATGGACTCAGTGAGATCCCTCAAATTTGTTATACTCATTGGGTTTCTCTGGAGGAAGGTGTGTATGGTGCTTTCATTTCACGTCTCCCTTCCAAACTCTACACTGAGAAGACAGTGTGGTGATTCATAGGGGATGGATTTTTGGCAGTGAACTCACTGTTTCACTAAAGAATTTGGCAATGTTTTGATGAGATCATGCTAAGTGGCCTGTCCTTCAACTAGGCCAAGATGATGAGGCCAAAAGCCCCAGTGCTGTCTCCCCTCCTTGCCCTCCTTTCTTATCAGACAGATGCTCTTAGTAGGGATGGTACATGAGGCTGAGATCAGGCAGGCATTACAGCCTGCTCATGGCGTTCAGCAAGACACTTGGGAAACGTATTGCCACTTTCTAGCCCTTCTAGAAGCTCTGTCTTCTCCCACTTCCTACCATCTCTCCTCCAAGGCTTACTGTTTTTCAGCCATTGCTCTTCCAAACAAAAGGCTTTTAGGGAGGCTGTAGACCTGCTTGGCAATCCCTTAAGGCTGCTTGTTCCAGACTTCTCCATTCATCTCCACTACTAGATGCAAGCAGAAATTGAGTTAGTGAACTGTAGAGGCTGAAAGCACCTTTAAACTGTCTGAGATCATGCACCCCCTAAGCTACATCCCTCAACTTGTTGTCCAGAGCACCTGGCAGCCTCACACATTTACTGGAGATTACATATACCCTGAAAGGTTTTGTGGTCTCCTAAGGGGACCAAGATCTCTGCCCTGCTTTCTCATAGACATCTGAGCATTCCTGAGGTGAGATCCTCATCTGATAGCTGGAGAGCCCCAGGTGTCTGTAGCAATTGGGGATTCAGGTTTGGGCATACCTACTGTGCCAGGGAAATTGCCTGCAGTAGAACTGAAAAGGTTATGTATGTAATAGATAGTCAAGTGTGAGGATATTTTAGTAAGAATACGGGAAAGCAAAGGTAGAAGAAAGAGAGGAGAACACAGAAGAAAGGTAACGACACAGAAAGTCCAACGTCCAGCACCAAGGCAGTCAGCGCTATCCATTGTTATAGTGCAGAGAGGTGGGAAGGCTGTTGTTGATTTGCATCACTGGGGTCTGCTCCACTTCTTGGGGATGACTTAGACTGCTGCTTGCAGTTTCATGCCTGAGACTGTGCAGAATGTCCCAGCCCCTCTCAGGAGGCCTGAGGGGAGTGCAGGCAGAGCCTCAGTGCTTCCAATTACCTGCACAGCAGCCCCTGAGTCTCCTGCTCCAGCTGCAGAGGGGTTCTCAGCTATCGGTCCTGTCCAGTTCTGCCTTTGAAAGACAAGGGTTCAAAACTTCTCCTGTCATCTGCTCCCTTGCCTTATCTCTCCTCCACCCTGTCTCAATAAACAAGGCACCTGTGAAGGGCTGACCTGAAGTAGCTCCAGAGATCTTCTGAAAGGACCCAGCCAAGTAAGCTGCATCCAGCTGAACCTCCTTCGGATTGGGAAAAGCTCAGATTCAAATCAAAGCCAGACTTGAAAGGGTGAATGCTCACCTGAAGCTGGGTCTAAACTGTCTCCTGAGTTGTATCCAGCATTGTTGTGGGCATTCATGTGAGAGAAACCTTTGGGTCCCAAAGCTGATAGGAAAAAGGTAAAGGTGGAAGATGGGTGGGTAGCACTGCAGGCTTTGGGGAAATGATGGAGCTTGGGGATGGGAGAGTAGAGTGTTTTAACCCCAGAGTGCTGTAAGTTTCCCTGTAAAGACAGAGCATTTTGGAAAGGCAGTATGTCCAAGTTTCACTCTTCCAGTATCTGGGTGCTCTGCATGCTGAGGGATCTCAAAGCCCATCTACCCCTCCCTCTTTATTGCCTAAAGTTGTGTTATTCTCCATTTACAAATCCTGCTTGGGAGAGCTGGAAGAACAGACACTACGGACTCCACCAGGTGGAAGCTTGGCACACAAATTCCTTTGCATAAAGGGAATGCCAACATTTCTCCTCGCCACAAATCCTGCTTCTGCTTTCCCAGGAGATCAGCTCAGTTCACTCTCTGAGCCACTTGGGCAGTAGGTTCATTAGTGTACGTTAGACAGGCCTGGTCCAATGCTCACAGAGTGAGACAAGGAGTTGTGAACTCCAGGGAACATGCCTTAGTTTCTCCACCCTCTCTTTCTCTACAGTTCCTTCCCCAGGCCTCAGTTTCCCCATTTGTGCAAAAAGGAAACTGCTCAGAGTTGGCAGTTGTCCCTGCAGAGCCTTGTAAAGTGGGAAGGGGCGTTGCCTTCCGAGAGGAGCCAGGGACTAAGCGATAGAGAATCATGGCCTGAAGGATCCCAGCTAGACATTCAACCCAGCCGCCTAAGGCAAGACCACTAAACCACTGCAGGTGGATGTGTGCACAACCTGTTCTTCCAAACATGGTGATGCCACCTCTACCCAGAAATCTGTCCCGGTGTTCCATACCTCACTGTCAGCCAAGATTTTCATACTGTCTAACCTCATGCTCCCGGCTGCTGTTTAAATCCATGACTTCTTGTCCAATCCACCAAGGACTGTTGCCTCTTTGCTTGCAAGAACACCTTGCATATTTAAGCATATTAATGCGCCTCCTCTCCAGTATTTTCTTTCTGGCCTTTGCCATTTTTTCTAGACATCTTATCATTGACTCTAGATTTTTTCCAGTTGATCTCTCTTGCTAGAGACAATCCTTTTTCTACATCCTGGTGTGGTGGTTGGTCAAGCCCGATTACAGCTAAATGATGGTTGTAGATAAAGATAGACAGCAAGAAGGGATGAAAGATCATTATCCTAGTTTATTAGGCTGTCTAGTGCCTAGGGAGGGTTATCATGGTGGATATCGCTGTGACTGGTATGAGGAGTTATTGTAGTCAAACTTATGGGTCAGGAGATGGAGCTAAATTTAACCACGAGAAATGGGAAAGAGAATAGGGACCTGAAAGAGAAGCTCTGGAAGAGGTTACAGTACCAGTCAGTCTTGAGTGTGAAGACAGACAGTGAATTTAAGGTGTGGGACATGTACCCCATCTCCTCCTTACCATCCGGGGAAACCTTTTGAGAATTAGTGCTGAGTGAAATTGCTGAACTGATACCACCAACCTCGAATTTTTCCTGTACTAGCTGAAGGGCAAGCTATGACTTCACATTCCTGGTGGAGCCAAGGAGCACTAAAACATATTGTGGATCTGGATCCACTCCAGTTCCCAGTGAATGTGTGTGGCTCTGCCAGATTTACCGAGATGCAGATCTGACTGGTGACCAAGGCACATGATCTTTACAAGGCAGAGAAATACTCTGGACAGGTAACAGCCAGTTCACTCAAGAACATAAAGGACTTTATGGGACAACTCCCACCTATTGCAATAACCCAAATAAACTTCTAGCATCTTTCTTCAATTTATGAAGTCAGGCAGGCACCTCCTGATGGACTGCTGAAGTACATTACCTGAGGATTTGAAAGGAGGTGGAGATGTATCAGGGGTGTGGAGTTTTATGTACTTACCATGCTTGGCTCAGGTGGGTCAAGACAACACCTGTGTGTGGAGGCAGCCCTGAATTTTTCTTTCCTGTCTTATGTTCCCTGTGCTGCTCCAGACAGGTCTGTAGTGCAACCAGAGGCATGAATGTAACTCGCATAGGTTTGTTGGCTGTAGCTCTGAGCTCCAAGAACTGTGACTGTGACAGTGCCCAAGTATCTGAACACTTTTTCCACTTCTTGGGCAGGCGTTATGGCCTGTTAGTACCTGAGGAGGCTAGTCAGAGCTAGTTCAGATACAACAACCTGTCTCAGCTGAAGAGGTGCTCTGCATCATTTTCCACTGTGCTCCGCTCCCCATCCTGCTTTCTGGATTAGCTTTCCCTGCTCCTTCCGCAACCAAATCCTCCACAGGGAAAGCAGCAAGGTTCAACTTCCAGGTGAGCTCAAGCACAGAGCAGGTGGGTGAAGCAGAAGAATTCCTTTCTGTTCGAAGTGTCAACTCCATCCTTGTTCACTCCTGCTTCTTAGCTGGTGACCCTGGAATAGAGTTGTTTGCAGCTCACAGCCCTCAGGAACTCTTATGTTGTGTGTTATAAAATCCACAGGGGAAGACAATGTTGTCTTTCACAACTTATGCTTCAGCTTTGCCTTTTTCATAAGAGCTTTTAGTGTTGTTAACACAGTGCTTTTGAGCTGTACCACTTACTGGCCCAATGATAGCTAAAATACTGCCCTGGGAAAATAAAGCAGGGCTCGGTCCTTGCCTCTGCTAGTGTTTCTCCACCATTTTTGCTCAGAGGACTCTCTTATCTCTGGGGAAAAAAATCCATTGCTCCTCTATTGCCTTCCAGAGATCTTTTCTGTGTCCCATCCTGCAACCTGGGTCCTGCTCTGCTGATCACTGCAGAGGGTCTGCAGGCTGCCAAGGCTGAATAACACTGACCTATTCACACACAGCTGTTTCCAGTATTTTTTATTTGGGGCTGCTGTGAGGCAAGTTCCTGGTTCATTCACAGAGGCAGGCTTCTCGAAAACTGCCCTTTTCATCTCTAAAGCAAGGGCCCTGTGATACAGAAGTCATCTGCAATGGGGAAAAATATGAGGAGCATCCATTCTTTTACCATTGCTTTCCTAACCAGAACTGCACTTTAAAACCAGGCATTTCCTTTCTTGAGTCAAACACCTGTTTCTGTTAAAAAGCCACCCACCACTGGTCAAAGGAAGATGCTCTTACTTGAGAGGCTAGTATTTTATTTAGGACTGATCCATTTTTCTTTTAATTCAGATCAATGCAGGTTAATTGAGAGCAGCTTATTTTTACTTCTGCTGGTATCTGGCTGCCAAGATCAATACCAGTCATTTCCACTTAAACCATTGTACCTTTACTGGAACTACCAGAGCACCCAGCTGTCCACGCAGCGTATTACAGACCAGCCTCATGCATGTGGTTCCTCATGTTATAATTGAAACCAGTCTATCGTCAGTCTGGCTGCAGTGGCATCTTCGTAATGTTGGAAGGAAATGGAGACATGCTCAGCCTCAACCGGGGAATATATATTACAGTATGAAACATTTGCACACTAAAAATACTCAGCGAGGGGCAACCATTCATTGATTTCTTCTGCATTAATGGGGCCGCAGAGATCCCTCTAGCCACCCTTTGCCACTAGATGGGGCGATGCAGCAGCAGCTGCAACCCCAGAGCCGAGGCCTGAGAGGTGGCTTCCCTTTCCCTGTCCCAAAGACACCAAAGTGATGGCTTTGCTCAGCTGAGGAGAATAAGGAGCTCTGTGTTCTTAGACCCATGTCCTCTACATGCAGGGCTCATCAGGGCTGTCTGGCAAAGTGCAAAAGTCCCTGCAGAGTACCTGGAGAGTGTTAGTGTGTAGGAGTGAGCAGATAGCTAGCTGCTGCTTGCTGCTGGGGCTGGAGATAACTTCTTTTCTCCCCCAGGGCACAGGTGCTCTGTTGCTGCTCATGTTTCTGTATCTCTGGCCCCATGTCAGTGTTTCTATAGGAGGAAAAAACTTCTCAGAGGGGCTGATGGGCTGTGGGTTCAGGAGTGCTCCGTTGCATCCTAGATGTGCTTGGCTGAAGAAGTCAGACATCACTGGGGAAGGCACAGCTTTCTTGGAAAAGCGAAGGGCTGTGGCCAGGATGGTAAATGCTGAGTTGTGCAATAGGGGAGTGACAATCCTGTCCCCCCAGGCTCCTCTTCCCACCTGTGCAGCTGTGTCCAGCCATGAGGTGGAGGTTGTTTTCTGATCCAGAGTAGCACAGAGCAATGTGGACCAGACAGGCAAGCCTGTCATTCCGAGCTTGGAAGCCCATTGCAGATATTCACGATGGAGGTGTTTTGCTGTGGAAGTAGCTGCTTCTCTTCAGCCATTTGAACAAAGCTGTTGAATGAATGCTGAGAGCAAGAGGTACCTTCCGAGGCCAGGGAGGAGCTAGTGAAACCCTGGGGAATATTCCACCTCAGTCAGAGATCAGAGATGGCTGCAGGGAGAGGAGAGGATTTATGGCCAGGTGTTTCTGGAAGACTACCAGTGACAGCCCAGGCAGGAGGACCCACTGTCACATGTTATTGGCCCAGACCAGGGGTGTGAAATGTTCTGCATCTTGTCATCTTTGCAAACCTGGACAGATCTGGTGGCAGCATTGGTGGTAAGGAGTGTGACAGCAGGGCTGGCCTTGTGGCTCCTGTCAACCCAGGAACAGTGGCAGCAGCATGCGTGGCCGCAGCTGGGCGTGGTGAGGTGGACTGGACCCAGAGTGAGACTGGGCTTGACCTTGGCTGAATCTTACACAGGGTTGAAAGGGACTCAGAAAAAGCATTAGAGGGAGAAAATGAAAAAAAGCAGTTCAGTCAGGACCTCTGAAAACAGTTCAGCTGTTCGGGGCTCCGAGAAAGTGCTCCCAGAGTGGATCCCCAGGGCCAGGCCAAACCACTTTTACCTCCTCTGTAACATGATGGTGTCTCCATTCCCACCCCATACACAGGGTTGCAGAGAATTGCAGACAGGTTCATTACATCCTGTTATCCTCAGAACGGTGGATGCAGGGAGGGTTGCCAGCTGATGGTGGGAAAGGAGTGCACCTTGTCCAGTGTGAGCCAAACGTGGGCGCGTGGGCAGGCTGCAGCCCTGCAGGGGACAGCTTTACGCTAACCTCAGTCCTCTCTGTGAGCAATGCCATCCTGCCTGGTGGTCAGGAGCTCTTGTGCCAAGGACAGAAGACGGGCTGAGGCCCTGAGAAGCTGCTGTTGGCCATGCTGTGGTGTGTAGCTGCACCCCCCTTTCAGACTGAGAGGTGTGTGTCAAAGGAGGCCCTGATGTTTCAAGAAAAGGATGTGAAAGTATCCTCTCTGAAAAGGAACAGTGCAAATTAAACATGCTTTTTCTGAGTTACTTTTTCTGTCACAAGGCTGACGTGATTTTGTGGCATACAAAGTACATATTTAGGACAAGCTGTGTGACTTACAGATTGCCTCAAACCCTATGGGCAGCATGGTGGTCCGCACACATGCTAATGAAATACCTGTCCCATTGTCAGAGCTGCAATCTCTCCTTTCTGCTGACACTATCCACCTCATCTGTTTGTTCCCACGTTTCTTCTTGTGCCTGCCTAGCTGCAATCCCTACATTATCCAGCTCGCTGCTCCCTCTCTGCTTTTACGGAGGCTGAGCACTTGGTCCTATTGCATCAGCTCCTTTGGATGGGTTCACGGGAACTTTTTAAGAATTATTTTTGATGTTTCACTAGCTGATGTATTAATGGAGAGCAAATAAGGTTGTTGCAGGGGAGGCAGAAGATCCTCTGTGATGCATCAGTTCAGTATTTCAAGGACCCTTTCCTCACAATTTGGTTATTGGATAAAGCTTCTCTCTGCCAGTGCTTTTCTAGATTAGCTTTCTGTTCACATGGTGGTCTATCAGTCTGTAAAGACAAGGGACAGCTCTGGAGACTGATGGGTCTCATCCACATGGGATGGATGCAAGTGTAGCAAAGGAGAAAGAAACATCAAAGAGATGGGAGAATCATTGCCTTCCTTTCCTTTCTTCACAGTAGTCCCTGCAGTCTGCTGCTCTAAACGGGGCTTTCCAGATCAAGTGGGCTGAGATCTCCCACTACAGCTGGGGTGGCTGATGTTTGGAAAATAAGAGAATCATCAGTTTCTTGATGGGCCAAATCAGAGAGCTTACAAAAAAGGTATGGGTAGAGTTAGAGCAGTCTGAGAGTCTTGCTCATAAATGTCAGAGGATAATGGCTTTGGCCCATAGCCCTCAAGCAGAACTGATTTAAAGGGTCAGTAAAAACTGTTGGTGTCCATAGGGTGGGAAACAGGGGCTCCAGCCCAGGTCTTTATTCCCTCTGGCTGTATCAGTCAAGGCGATGGACTTCAAAAAGCCATATGTCAGCTGAATGTGTCTCTAATTGATTTGTGGATCTAGATGGAGTGTAAACATTTTACCAGTCAGAGAGCAGCTGATCAGGAGAGAAAAGATGATGGTGGGAGGGGAAAGGAAAGGAGACAGTCTAGTGTGAATCACTGGGAGAGCCTTGAAAAATGACTTCTGGATGGAACTGTAAAAATCCTGTTTATTCCTGCCCCTCCACAGGGTTCCACAGTAATGGAGTCACTCCCAGGGAGAAAGTAAACTCCAATTAGGCCATCTGAAGGGACAGTTTTCAATCACATGTCTGCCCAAAGAAGCCGTGTCAGCTCACGTTATGGAGATGGGCTGGTGGCAGGCAGGGGAGCAGATGGGAGCAGCTTGTGGACAACAAAGGGTGTCCTGGGAATCTTCCCGTGCAGAGATGCATGCTGGACACCCCACCCCCCCCCCCCCCCACCCAGCAGTGGATGACTGGCCTCAGACTTGCTTGCACTTAGCTCGTCACTGCCTCACCTTCAGAGAGCAGCTCCTGGCCTCTGTGACAGCAGGTGCTCAAGGCACACACTGTGCCATGCCTGTCCTCAGTACCTATGTGCATTCACCACAGAAACACCCTCCAAAAGGGCATGACCCATCTCCCTACCAAATTATACGAATTTAGTACAACTTTATGTTCTCAGTCTGGTAGACTTCCCATAAACTGTCTATATTTACTCATCCCTCTGCATATCGCCTCTTTTCTCTTATTCCTTCGTCCCATGCCTCATCCACCCGTTCCTCCATCTCTTCCTGCCCAGCCACCTCTGGATGCCTGCTGTCCACTTCTTTTTGTTTTAGTTCCGGATGAACACCACTTTCCAACCCCATGTGTGACCAGCCATCACTGCTCCAAAGGCATCAGCTGCAATAAAGCAGTAAAATGCCTATCCACCTCCTATTCTGGTGACACTGGATGAAGCCTGACAGGACTGTTGTCACTACCAGCACTGGTGGCAGTCATCACTGAGGCCTTTGAAGAGGTAGACCTGGGCAAAAAGATGTCCCACGGAGCTGCTGGACAAGAACCAGAGAATAGGTACAGGCAGTCAAGAGCAGCATGTAGAAAAGCAGAGGTGAGCATGGAAACGGTATTAATGTGCTGGGTCACTGGGGTTTTTGTGGAGTGATGGGAATGAGGACAGGAGGTCCAGAGCCATCGTGCAACCCCATGTTGGAGCCTGAGTGGCCTCTGAGATCTCCTTGGAAAATATCCCTCTGACAGCACCAACACTGCCAGGATGGTCCCCAGGATATCACTCTGTGCTTTAGGCTGCTGCAGCCCTGCCAGCCACATCTTCCATTTTCACCTGCCCCCTCTGTACATCTGATTCTGTTCAGGGATGGGGATCCTTAACACTTGCAGGCATTGCTTTCGTGCCTGGGTGGCAGACTGTAGTTATTTCCTCTTCCCATCTTTCATGCTTTCTCACCTCTGTTCTTAGCTGACTGAGAATGGGCCATTCAGATGCTACCTTTCATCCAAGACCACAAGCATCACTCATTCACATTTCCAAATCTGCACATTCAGGAATCAGACTTCACCCAGAATCATGAGGTTTAAGTGGGAAAACCAGAAATCTTTATCTTTTGGCTGTCCTTGGACTCACCTTTCAAGATTTTACTCCTGAGCCACAAAGGCAGGATAGTTTCAGGGTTGTATTTTTCTGAGCATGAAAAGTAAGACCCATAAGAAATCTCCTACTCCCATCAGAGAGGCTTCAAGAAATAGTCAGCTCTGATGAGCCTTTTGATAAAACTGCAAAACCTAAAAGACCTACTTCTCTTACAGAATACTGTGAAACTTTCTGTTGGAATGAAATACAATGGATCATGCTCCAGAAAATGTATTTATTTATTTTTTCTCTCTAAGGCTGTGTTATGTAAAGCTGGATGAATAGAACTGAAACCCATTTGTGAAACACAAGTCAAGTTTAATAAGAAGCTCTGATTATAAAAAAATGGGAAAATTATTTAAAAATGTTAAAAAGCTTTTAATTTGGGTGATAAAGGTTTGTTTTTTCATCTAAAAACAGTGATTTGCTGCTAAAAATGTCCTAAATTGGGAAATGACAAGCCAAAACCAGGTAAAAAAAGAAGTCTAAACAAGCACAAAAAAAAAATAAAATGTTTTGGTCAGAAGTAAGATAAGCCATCTTTGTCATTTGAATACTTTTTTTTCCTCAGGTGGGGTAAATATTCAACCTTCCTACATGTCCAAAATGAATTTTTACTGATGTGATTCGGTGTGTTTTGTTACGCCTCTGAGCGTAACAGAGGCTGGCGTGACGGCTGCTTTGTCGGGACCCGCACAGCCTGGGTGCTGCGTGCTTGAAAAGGCAGCTCGCGCAAGGCTGGGCTGGAGCTATGATTTAACTCCCCAGTTTCCCCACCCTGTTTCATCACCCTTCTCCCCGGCTTCTGAATTTGCCCTCTGGCCGTGAAAAGCAAGAGCAGGTAATTGCAGGGCTGGGCGGCTCTGCCTGACAGCTGACGCTGGCTCCGGTGACCCCACGGGCCGCACCACCGCCGCACCACCGCCGCGGCCCCGGAGCCGCTTCCCGCCCTGCGTCTGGTGTCGGAGCCACCGTTGCCCTGGAGCCTGGGCCGAGACGAGCCTGTGTGTGGGTGTCTGTGTGTCTGTGTGTCTGTGTGTGTGTGCGCGTGCACTGGGAGGAGAGCCTGCGATCGCCTGCAGCAAACCTGGCCCGGGAAGGCTTTTCATGTCCGGGCCGAGGCGAGGCGTGCAGGCTGCCTGCTGTCAGGCTTGGGGATGTGGAGAATAGCTGCACACGGTAATTACCGACAGCTAACGCACCCCAGAGTTGGAGGGGACAGGCTGGAAATTGCCGGCAATATGGTGAGCATGGCAGGGCGCAGGTACGGATGAGAGCCCCGAGCAAGGCAGCAGATGGAAATATGAGCTCCGTGTCATTGAAGTGGGCGAAAGTGTAACCGTCTCGTGGCAGCTTCCAGCATTTGTGTTGGGTCCAGCACGTGTCCTGGCTTCTCCTGCTCTTGGCTTGTTCAGAGGAAAGGGGTTTGCAACAGGCTCCTCAGTTTAACTGCTGGGGAGCGATGGTCTGGGGATACGTCAGGATTTAGCAAAAAAAATGCAGATGAGAGCAGTGACCGCTGTCATTGAACCCCCCTTCCAGGCCCTCCCCCTCCTCTCCCAGGGGAGACGACCCCTCTCTTCCCCTCTCAGCCACACGGGCTGATTCTTATTCTAATCTCACCGAACCTCCCTCCCTCAGGATCTGGAGGTGATCATCTCTTGCTTCAGGAGCCTCTTTCTCAACTGCTGCTGGCTGTGACCAGCATACAGTGTGAGAGACGGACGTGTGCGGCCACCCACAGACCCATCGTACCACTGCCCACAGACAAGGCCACCTCTGCATCTCTGCTGGGATGGTGTCCTCCCCTTGGCAGGCTGTGGCATTGGCAGGCCGGACATGTCTGTCTGTCCCTTGCTGTACTGATACAGCTCCCAGCACTGTCAAGTTTGGGAGCATCACAGTCTTGTATGGACTCTTGAAAGTGCCCTGATTCATTTTGCAGAGGGAGAGACGATGCCCAGAGCCCACCTACAGTTATACCAGGAGCATGCGGTGGTGGCACAGAACTGCAGGAGAAACAAGACGTTTGCAGCAAAGGACAGGACAAATGAGGAAGCTGAGAGTACCAGGAGGTCTCTTTGCATGAGAGGCAGGAGTCCCAGAAGAATGGATACTTCAAGCCTTTTTTGCCCTCTGGTATCTGAAGCCTGGCAGAGTCCTCTATGGATTTTGCAGGGGTATTCCTGAGAGCACTTTCTCTGCCCAGTGCACAGCTAGCTGGACATGGACAGGCTGTGGTGCAATGGGGAGGGAGACATTCCACCTGGGGGCCTGAGGTGCTCGTAGGTAGCAGGCACCAGGAGGGCTGGACAACCTGCCCCTTCCCCTGGAAAGTCAGATCACCTGTTTCATGGTCTAACGGGATAGCTTGGATATTTGGCTTGCTGAGGATCCAGATGTTTCTCTGCTTTTCCCAGGTGGCTGCACCCTTTAGGGGTGCCCGGTGAGTTGGCCAAGCACGTAGGGACTGGGACAGGAACCTTCTGCAATTGCAGTTCTAGGGAACAAGCCTTTTCTGTGCTATTTGAAACTTACCATCCTGCAGGTACAGAAAGCAGCAGAAATGAAAGCCAAAAGGGGAACTAAACCTCATCCTGAATCTCTCATTCATCCTCCTGGGGCAGGATAAGCCCTTGTACTCCACGACACAAACATGTGAGAGAAACATTGCAGCATCCAGGGGGCAGGTTCACGGTAGCATGAGGAGTGCTGTCCCACACATTTGAATAACTTCATCTATCTGTGGGGAATAAAAGGAAGAAATAATTACTTGGGAGTGGAGGTCTACTGAAGGAGGGAAGCATCATCACTGAATTCCTTGCTTCAAAAGAGCTGGCTGCATGGGTGCAGCTCCTTAGGAGCTGCGTCTGGCTTTATCAGCCAGTGCAGAGCCTAAAGGACATAGCTGGCTTTCTGTAGTCTTTGGAAAGGGGCTAGTCGTTTGTAATGGGCCCATACATGCACGTTTCTTGGAAGAGACTGGATACAGAAATGCCTAATAGGTGAGGGCTGATGCAGCACTTCAGTGGGAACAAAAAGGGGAGAAGGACTAGATGGTCATTCTGGACTCAGTCACAGCTCTTCCACACTGGGTGTGGCATGTAGCTTCCCAGAAGGATGCTGAGGACAGCAGGACGTGCCCTGTCACAGTGAGGAGGCCCAGTGACTTCCAGCTGGAGTGCTTTGGGACCTTGGCTGGGAGGGGCAGGGGAAGGACAGGGTGCGAGCAGGATCACAGCTGCAGCATGTGACTGTTGCTAACTGCACTTCGGAGTTGGCTGGGGGAGGTGAGCGTCAGCCGGTCTCTAAGAAACTGGGTTCTCATTTCCTCCCCAGTAGATGTCTATTGGCTGGGCACCAGATCGTGCTCAAGGGATGGCCTTGCAAGCGTATCGGGTGGCCGTGGCTCACATTATTGGGCGGCTTCCCTGCTCCGTTTCTATGCCTGAGTCCCTAAGACAGGGATCAGGTTACCGGGCCTTCACAATGCACCAGCCATCTATTATTCAGCTGGCTGCGCTCTGCCGTATATGTTGGTGTACAGAGCTCAGCCGATCCGCGCCAGACCCAGCCTCTCCCTCACTTGGGAAAGGTGGACCTCAGTAAGTGCTGACATCTTAGCTAGAGAGGCAGGAGGAGAACTGCCTGAGCTGAGTGAGGATGATACTGTAAATCACCCACGGTGAATTATTAGGATCTGAGCAGAAGGCTGGCGGAAACCACTCAGAGGTACCTGAGCTCCAGTAATGCTTTATGTAGTGAGAGTGAAACCCATCACATGAATTCCTGTCAGAGGGATCGGTGGAATGAAACCAGCGCTCTTCCTGTGTGCTCAGCTAAAATGCAGCGAGCTGCATGGGGAACCTCTTACCATATGAAATGATGAGATATGGGTCTGAACTTCCAGACCGCCAGATAGACAAGGGGTAATAGAAGCCAATAAGTGGAAAAAACCTCTGTGTCAGGAGGCTCTGGAGAGGGCAGTGTCCTGGAGTGCCAGGAGGAGGCGAGGAGGGAGCAATGAATGGCCCTTTCGCCAGGGCTCTTTGTTTAGCTCTTCATTCACGTCTTCTAGCTGTCAGTGCCAAGGGCAAGGAGCCATTTAGTGAATGGGAAACACTCAGGACAGAGTACACCATGGTGAAAATTTTCCATTTGAATGTGTCTTTTACTGATACATGTTATTTTGCTGAAACTGAAACAGAACTGGAGAGGTCAGGGAAATACATCAATGTTGATGAAATTTCATTTTGGAAAAAAAAGGTACAAACAAAAGTGAACTGAGTGTGCTGTGAATGGCAGTGATGTTCTGTTTTATTATACTTAGAATAGAAGATTTCCAAATAAACTTCTTTTAATCCATTAAACCTATTTTGCTTTTAAATTTTTTCTTCCTTTTCTCTTAAGGCTCAATGAAAAGATACGCATTATGATTTTATCAAATTGGAATGTCACATTCAGCACAAAATTCAGCCCAGTCTCCCCCTCTCCCTCCTTTTTTTACAAATACTGTCTTTTACAGGAAAACTTAGCGTTTTCCATCAAACAGAAATTCAGGTTCCTGCATGCCTCTATTTTTCTCATGAAGGCACCTGTAGAATTAGCTGTCCCAAATATCAAAAATATAAGGAAGGATCAAGTCTTTGCATGAATAACAAGTGGAGATTTTTCAGATGAGCAAAAGGCTATTCTAAGTTTGCGTCCTGCAGGATATATACCCATCCAAAATCCATGACTCTGATCATAAGGATAAAACACAGACCCCTGAGTTCATTGCTGGATGATCCAGAGAAGAAACCAGCTCTAAGTGTTGAGCGATAAGAAGAAACGTACCAAGTGGCAGGCATTTCCATAGTCTCTTGCTGCATGATGCCGTGTGCTGTCCTCTGCAGCATCCAGTCTCACCCAGTAGTGGAGGGACAGCCAATAACAAGGCAGGTAATGGCAGTAATCCATTGGCGGATTGGAGACCTTGCTCTCCACTCGCTGGCATCCCTCAGAGATAGCTACTTTTTCTAGCTCAAACTGATGTCCATGGCTTGTGTATAATGATTTCTCCCACTTTGCCTGCATGTGGCTGGAGCTGTTTTGCATCCCCGGGTCCTAGATGAGAAGAAGCTGTCTCATGTAGTGGGTAGCAGGACTCTGCTCCAGGCAGGAGGGGGTCTCCCTCAGCCCCACTGATGGAATAAATTGTCATTGCTTTCTGAAATCCACAGGGCTTCTTCAGTTTACCTGGATATAATTTCTAGCGTTGCGGTTCTTCTAGATGGCTGGAGAGAAAGGTTGGATGTGGGGACTGGAAGATGAGAGGTGTTAGTTTAAGACAAGCTGTTGCAGAGGAAGAATAGATCCAGAACCCCACAGTGAAAGCATAGCCACACACCCTCCTGCCTCCAGTTCACCTTGTCCTTTGCACACGTTTATCACAAAGATGTGGGATTTACAGCTGGTTTGTGTTGAAATCAGTGCCATTACTGCCAGTTTACACCAGCCAGGCTTTGGGCCTGATCAGTGTGTCTTCCAGTTTGTGTTTTCTTACTCTTTCTGTCCTTCTGTAGAAGGCTGGGGCACAGAGTGGCTTTATGAGACCTGTAACTCTGCTGGAGATCTGAAATCCTGGGGCTCCCTAGCTCTTCAAGTCCTCATCCCACTTAAAGTTTTCAGCCCATGTGGTAATACCCATTTTTAATCAATGGTGGCTCCCAAGGATTTAGCAAAGATATAGCTCTTCTCTCCCTGCCTTCCATGAGTGGCTGGTGGGGCTCGCAGGTGCTGTCACTGCCAGCCTACCTCTCCCACCCTCCAACTCTGGCTCCAGGGCTCGCTTTCCATGGGGGCCATGCTTGTGAAAGGACTGAGCTGTCCACTGCAAACTGTGCTGTTCAGTTTCCCTACTCAAGTCTCACTTGCCCTGCATTTTATTTCTCAATGGACAAGCTTAACAGAGATGTCTTGGGTTTTTAAAAATAGTTAATATTTAAATATTAATTGAGCCATTAATTACATCTGAGCCCCAGAACAAAACAGTTGTGAATAATTAATGAGAGGGCCTATGGTAAATGTCTCTAATAATTCACAAAGCAACAGAACCAGGTATTTTCAGAGCATTCAATGAGAGGAGAGAGGAGAAGCAGGGGAGAGGGGAAGCAAGCAAATGTAAGAATGACGAGCGAAGGGGCTAAAAAGAGAGGGGACACATTATCAACTGTTTGGCACTGTTCTTCCAAGGATTTTGCAGGCGTACCCATCTCCATAACATCCAGCTGCTAGGAAGGGGACTTCATCTGTGATTTGTAATCAGGAAACCAAATTACAAGGAGACTGAGTCTCACGCAAAAGCAAACTTAGGAAGAGAACTATGTCCCCCGGCACCCTTTCCCTGTGCCCCAGGTGTTTTGGACTGTAGCTTTCTAACAGAGTCTCTGGCACATGCTTTTTCTTGCAGCGCTACTATCTGAGTGAGCGACACTGCAGAAGAAACTGGTCCGTTCATTCTAGTACATTTAGGCACTAACATTATAAGATAGGAATCCCACTCTGACTTTGTACAAAAGGAAGCTATAGCACAACTTTTTGTTACCCGTTGCTCTCTCAGTTACAATGCATAATAATTGCATTACTGGCAGAGACCCACTACCAGCCAAGTCAGGAGTTGTGCAGCACAACTCACATGGACACCTTCCTGGCTTCTCCACAGCAGTGGGGTTTCTCTCAAGTGATCAGGGTGGGCTTTGCCTGGCCTGTTCACAGTGGGGATCAATATTAACATTTTGCAGAGCCTGCTGCTCTGCAAATAACTTCCCAATGCACATTTTGCCATCAGTAGAGTCTTTTAATTGACTCTAGTGTGCTTCAGACCAAGCCTTTGAGAGATTCAGAGCAGAGCTTTATGTATCTTTTACTATTCCATTTTCCAGTACTCTCGGTCTCTGCTGTTGTGTAATAGCTCTGTCCTCACTCTGTAGTTGATTGACAGCCATTAAATGAGTATGGGTTACCATCCTCCTTGACAGACCAATAGATACATGACACACACCCCACTGTTACCAAAGCAGCTTCTCTTTGCAATAGATGAAAATGATACAACTCACCATGTGCTTGAAAACTGTGACCCTCTCAACCATATTAACAACCGTGTAATCAGCAAGCATCAGGGCCTTTCTAATGAAGTGGTGCCATTCTCCCCAAGCCATTTAAAGTGTTCACTAAATGTGTCTTTGTTCCTTTTAACAGATGAAAAATTCAATCCTCTTCCTTAGCTTATTGACCCCCTACAAATACAGGAGAGAAAGAAATTGGTCCCTATCTAGCTCTAATAGCATCATATCCACACCTTAAGAGTTATATAGAGAATAACAAAATGGTTGGAGTAATCATTATCAACATTTACTTCTGTATCTATGTAGATGTAACATTTATAAATTAACCAAAATGCTTGCAAATCTGCATAACCAGTTACCCATGTTCATAATGCTTTCAATTTATCCTAATAGACATTTAATGAATACTTTATAAAGCCTTAGATGGGGTATTTTAAAATCAATGGTGCTATTTTATTGCTGTTCGTATTATCTTTATTTGGATGGTGTCTTAGTACTCTGATCCCCATTGATTTCAGACCTTGATCAATGAAACAAAGTTTCATTGTAAATACATGGAGACTCACAGGAAAAACTAGATCTAGAGGTAAAGGGTAAGAGGTGCGCCTCAGCTCTTTCACGGGTGAGGCATGGCTGAATGTAGCACTCAGAATAAGGGTAGCACAAGGTAACCCTAGATATTGTCCTTACCTGACTCTCCTCTTACTTTATGGCTTCGACAGTTTCTGATGGGCAATAGGAATAAATTGTCTTCGAAGCAGCTATGCTGTGCAGTGGGCCTGCCAGAAGAACCATGCCCCTTCTTTCGCTCGTGCTGATTATGTCCCAGGTTGCTAATGGTACTTGGATGTTTTGTCCTCATTCAGATCATGGGCTCCTAAACACCTTTGCAAGCCTAGTTCTAATGCGCTTACATGTTGTGGCAGCTGTGCCCGGAACAATGCATAGATATGCAGCTTGACAAATCCTCCATCAGTTTCAGCTCATTCAGTTCCATGTCCCTCAATGTTCCTTTTCTGTCCCTAGTCCACTCCAGCCTGGCCCAATGTGGGTGAAACTGGCTATGAAACAGATGAGGTCCATAGTAAAGGCAGTGCTTTTTGGCTAGTTTTGGCGGAAGAGCTGTTCAAGCTAGGAGAAATCATGGGGACTTTTCCTAGGGTTTGAAATCAAAAACAAATTACAGGGCAGCTTGGATTTTTTCCCCCGTCTGCGAGAACTTTCCTCCATCTGCATGAGTTCCCCTCATGCAAGAGTTGTGAGGAAACCTAGGAGGTGCCCTGAATGGTTTTTAAGCATCCTTTTTCCAGCAGCAGACATTTGACTTACAGGTTGGTAATCAGGTCTCAACAGTAAAATCAGATCGCATGTTGATCCTGTAGGATTCTCTTTGGCTAATTTGGAACTATAGGATCACAGTGTAAGGTAGATATCATAAACCATAACTTAGGTCTGGACATCAGTAGGATCTAGATGTTTGCTTTTGCTTCCACTGTGGCAGGGAGGATGTGTTTCCCTGAGGATATGTGATATATCCCTCCCCTCCTTGCACATGCCCTAGGGGCTTCTGGTGCCAGTTGGTACACTTGTAATTTGTTTCTAATTTATTCCATCAGCAGCATTCCCCTGTTTGGTCCACAGGAGCCACTGGACTGTGGGTTAATGACCACAGGTGATGCCTGCTACAGCAAACTGGGCAAGGGGCTTATGTTGGCACCAGGGTCCACCAAGTAGAAATGGTAGTGGAAAGGCTCATTTTGAGCCAGAAAGGTCTGAAGGACCCTGCCAGAACCTGGCATACCCACAGACCCAGCATTGTGCACTGAAGTAATGCTGACCATGAGGCCGAGTTCACGTCTGGGAACCCGCTGCCCATTCCACTGGGAGGACATGAACATGTTCCACTTGAACACAAGAGAACACTTCTTCATTGTGAGGGAGGTTGAACAGGTTTCCCAGAGAGACTGTGGAGTCTCCATCCTTGAAGATATTCAAAACCCATCTGTACATGGTCCTAGGCAACCTGCTCTAGCTGACTGTGCTTGAGCAGGAGGGTTGGACCAGTTAATCTCCAGAGGTCCCTTCCAACCTCAACACTTTTGTAATTCTGTGGTTATGTAACATGGCCTTTCTCCAGGTTGTGAGACCTGACCAGCAAGTGTCTTGTGTGCACAAGCTGTTGGCCAGACACTCCCAACAGGCACTGGAAGATCCTGCTAATGTCTGATCTTCGTGGTTACCTCATCTCAAGCATGTCTTCAAGGAAAACTGGGAATGCCAGTGCGTGCCAGAAGCAGCTTTCAGCTTCCCCACAAACCCACTAAGAAGTGAGAAAAACCTCAGGTACTTCCCTAGGTCTGGCTACAATCAGAAGAAGCTGGAGAGATTATTCCCCATGCTACGTGGCAGCCCTGTCTGTGAGTTTGAGCCGATGGTACTGGACAGTGTCAGCTGAGGAAAAAGGAAAGATATTAGCTCTTTTGGGAGACAATAACACCAGACTGAAAAGAAAGAGGTGATTCCCTTCCAACTCTGGGACAGGTAAAATTCTCACTCAATGAACAGAGGCTGAAAATTCAATTTTCATTGCTCCCTGCTGGGATCTGAATCCAAGTCACCTTGCATTGCACAGTGATGCATTCTCCTGGGAAAAGTGGTTCATTTTGCATCAATTACTTAAAAATTCACAAGAACAAGGACTGAAGCTGAAGTGACTTAACCACTCAACTCAGTGGCTACTGAAATGTTCCCAGCCAAGTGGAAGAGGCTTCACAGAAGCTGAGAGCTCTGAGTCCCAGAAATGTCTGAGGTCAGGATTCAGCTCTAACATGAGTGACCTGAATTTAAGCCCCCTTCAGGAAGCAATGGAAATCATACCAGAGCCTTCCCCTGGGATATCGCTGCTTTCCTGGATGAAAAGGGAAACTTTTCTCATTGTTTCTCTCATGAACAGCATGTACCTAAATTCTATCATCCATACTCATACCTTTGCTTTTGGTGAAACCCATCTATTTTGCTTGGCTGTGCTGTTTTGCTTGACTCAGGTGGTTTTTCAGGTTTCTTCAAGAAAACCCTAAATCACAGCACTTCTGAATTCTCCCTTTGGCTCTTTCTTCCTGATTTCTCACTTCAGCCAAACAGTCACTATCTACAGAGGCCTTCTATCACGTCAAGGCTGTGGCTCAGCTGCACCCCTCTTCCTAATGCATTGCTGAGGGCACTAATTAGGGCTTCCAGGAACTAATGCACAGCGGGTTAAGCCCATCGCATGTCTGCTGTGCGAGCCCATGGCTCACACAGGACTCCCACCTACCTCAGCCTGCTCCTAAGCTTCTCACTGGCTGCCTGGATTGCGCAGCTCTATATTTATCTGGAAGATGAAGCCCATTCCTGGACAGGTCCTGCTGCTGAATGGAGAAGAGTCTTCTTCACCTCCTCATGGGGACCTTTCTATTCTCTCAAGATGCTGATGAACTCTGGGAACACACTAACTCCAAGGGCTGAATCCCTCTCCCTCAAAGAAGATAACTGGCATACCTGTTAATATTCTCTCCAGTCCCTGAGCCTCTTCCCCCCTCCAGCCCTCTGGACCTATACTCCCTCTAGCCCTTTTCTGCCGCCTGTACGGACATCCAAGCATTTTGGAATTCAAAGATCAGCCTCTCTCTCCTCTGCCCTTCATCTCCAAAGTGCCTGCAGGGCATAGACTAGGTTAATCTGCTGGCTGCTAATCTCCCCAGTGACAGGGGATAAGAAAAGGGACAATACGGGGAAGGTCTGTGGGTCAGGCCATGGCCTAGAGGGCTCTTAACCCTTTCCTCCCTGGAGTCCCCCAGGTCCTGCCTGGAAGAATTCTGTCCGTCAGAAAGGACAATGGAGATTTATGCACAAAGGTCAAATTAACCATCTCACTCAGATATTTTCCCCATCATGTCCCACCCCTTCTCTGAAGAATACCCTGTAGGGCTTACTAGACATCCTCTTCTACAAATGCAAAAGATCTCAGGGGATCAGAGCCCCAAAGGCATTTAGACAAGTAATTCCCCTTGCCATTTCAGTGGGAAGTTAGAAACCTCAGTGTCATGTGTGTGTCCAGGCCTAAGTGCCAAATGCTGCAGTGGAGATGTCGAGGGACACTTGGCTGAAACTAATTTTTCATGGGGTGGGTGGGAGACTTCTGGTTACTGTCTTGTGGTTGCTGAATGGGACAGTTCAGAAGTAATTTGCATGTTAGGTATGAGGTTTGAGTCCATTTCAGATGATTTTATTACACTCTGTGTGTTGCTTTTCAGCAAAGCAAGCTGTCCTCATATGGTGTTCAAATTCCTCCAGGTGAACCCAGGAGAGAGATACTCCTGTTTCAGACTGTAGGCCATCCTGGGGAGTCATCTTTGGGTTGTTCACCTGCCCATTATGAGGGTGACGCTACATGGGGAAGAAAAGCACTGAACATCACGCTCTGAACAGCCAAATCACTAGAGAGTGTGGGAAGTACTAGTGTGATCTAGGAACAGAAACATGGGGTTAAAAATGGTGGGCAAGTGCAGTGGTCTCCCTGGGGAGTACTACCTGAGACACAGCGCTGCTTTGATCTCATTCCCCAGGAGATGTGGATAAACAGGCACTGTGAAGTAAAAGCAGCTTTGTCTCTGCTGAAAGGAAAGAAATCTGCTGAAGGGATAAACTTTCTCCACTTTAGAAGTTCCCCCTCTCATTCGCTCATGCCCTGTCCCTGCTTTCCCTGGAGGAGCCAGGACAAAGATGCGCTCCTGTCACCAGATAGCATTGTAAAGATCCCCCGGCTGCCCAGCACAAGCAACCTGCCGGGCCTCATCTCATGTGGGGAGAGGCACTGAGGAGGGTTTGTTTGCATACTGACATTCATCACCTGGAAAGCCCGGCTGAACTCTTGCCTAAGTCACAGAAGTATAGTTTCATCTCAACTCTCCTTTGTCCCCAGAACAAAACCAGCCTGCACTGTACAGCTGCTGCTGAGCACTTACAGGCCATTGTCATCCGCGGAGGGTCACAGGGAAGGCTCTGTGCTGAAATTGCTTGATGTTTCCTAGCCACTGATGTAGGCACTGACTCTGCACCTCCGGCAGAGCCTGCTGGGACTGCTCTGCCAGACGGCAGGGCTTGCAGAGCGTTCAGCTGGTCATTTCCTCCACCGTTATCTCTCTGGTGGTGTGAGAGGAGGAGGGGGATATGGACCAAGGGGTGCTGGGCGGAGAGGCCAATGGTGGAGAGAGCTGGCTGGGATGGTGAGGCAATATATGGGTGAGTCGTGGAAGTTTCGGGAAGCAACACTCATTTATTCGGCCAAGCTTTTCTGCCTGCAGGTCTCCCAGCAGCAAAGCAATTTCCTCAAGTGGGTTTGACACTTGAAATAACTCCCTGATTAGCTTTTACTAATTTCCCTTCCACTCTCCAGGAGGGTCAGGATCTGAAATGCTTGTTTGGTTTTGTGGGGCCATCCCAGGCCAGCAGCAGCCCCTGCTCCCAGCCCAGCCCAGCCCAGCCCAGTGTATCTTCTCTAGACCTCATCGTGATGAGTCCCAGTGGTATCAGAGGATTTTGGCTTCAGCCTTTGCTGGAGCTCCAGCTAACCATGCTCACTGGAGGCATCATGTGAGTCACAGCCCGTGCTGGCCAGGTGACTGCAAAAATGGCCCAGCTCAGGCAAAAAAGGCATTCCTGTTCCAGGTAATGTCTCGGTGATGACGGGGATTGGTTTGGCCTTGGTCAGCAGCTGCCAGCTATGAATGAGGGACCAGGGCTATAGCGCAGGAGAAGCAAGCTGGGGAAGAAGTGCAGTGACACAGAACTTTGCACTCAAAGCTGCAGGGAAATGGGTATATATACCTGCAGAATTACCCAAGAAAAGCCTGTACAGGATCTGGTTGCCTTTAGTTAACTCCACTTTAACTAGACAGGCTCTTTCCCTGCAAAGTTTACTTCTCATGAAAGTCCAGGCACAGGAGAGAAAGCTGGCTGCGTAGAAAGGGGGGTATTGTGCCTGGATCTTGCCTGAATCCAGGAGTATCTGCTAGGGTTATCCACGTAGAAGTGTCCCAGAATCACAGCAAGGGCTGCTCTCCCAGCTGGGCATAAATGATGCAGTAAAATCAAAACAAGTATAAACAGACCCCAGTCCTGGTTTGAGTTTTTTCTGGATAGCACAGTTTGATACATTTTTTTGATTTTACAATGAATGTTTGAAATTTAACTTGTTCTTTCTAGTCATAAAAATATTTGCAGTAATTTCAAAAAGTCAAAATTAAGCTGGTAAGTTTTCAAATTATCAGATGAGCTTTGTATTGATCCCAAATTATTTATTTTTAAGACTTCTTTAATGAACTTTCTTATATTCGGCCTAGAAACTGAAAAGAAATCACAAGTTTTCCTAAGAAACAGAAAATGCGATTCCTGTCCAGAGGAACACAAATGTTTTTGTGTGTGTATATGTGTGTGTGTAAGACAGATTTTTTTTTTTCATGAATAGGGACAGGGTGGCATGTCTAGTCAGCATCACAGCAATGAGTATTGCTGATGTAAAGGTTTTTCCACTGATCTGATTCCAAGGTGTAGTGAATAACCTTACATTAGCATTACTCAAAAAAACATTTATTTTCCCATGAATAATCTTTACTTTCATCAAATAACGAAACATGAACATTCTTGAATCATTAAAAAGAAAGCACAAGCAATTTCAGAAGAAAGCTGAATGGAGGTGAGAAAATAAAAGGTGTTGGTTAAAGATGTGAAAAAAATACTTGTTTTTAGGTTCTTGGTTTTCCAAGAAAGGAATTTTTTTAAGGAACCCAAGACTTCCCACAAACACATTTATTTAGTCAAAAAAGAGTTTTCTATGGAAAAAAAAAAAGCAGTGGAAAATTTTGACTTCCCACTTACACAATTTTTCAGAGGGTTCAGTTTGGAAATAATCAGATTTCTACAGGGATGACTGGAAAATAACTATTGCTTCCATTCTGGCTTTCCTTACAGCTGGGGATATATCCTTAAGGTCAAGACTCAGGAGCCAGAAGCCAGACCTCAAGTCTGGAGTAGAAGGTTTCTGAACCAGCCCCAACCCAAAGGGGTGCAGGGAGGAATCCCCACCTTGGTGTCTTTCCCAGTCTCTGTGGGGTGGTTCAGCCCAGCCTGGAGCTGGTCTCGGCAGAAAGCAGCTGGGGTTGCTCTTGTTGGCAGGTCTCTCTCGACAGAAAGCAAAGATGCCCTGCTAATGTCTGCGTGTGGCCAGCGCCAGGGGTGCGTGGGGTGGGGGTCCCATGCGGGCCGGAGGAGAGATGCTCTGATTTAAACCAGTCAGCCCTCCAGCCATGCTCCCGTTTTGGGTGTGTTGCTGGGGCCGAGGGCCGTTCCTGGGGGAGGCTGCAGAGGGGGTCTCCCCTCCTCTCTGCCGGCTTTGCCTCCCTTCCCCCATGGCCCCCTCCTCCCCCTCCCAAGAGCCATGCAAAGCCCGGATCCTCTGAGGGGTAATTGAAGCAGCACGTAGAGCATATGGCCAAGCAGGGATCCCTGCTGGTGCACCAGCTGTGAACTGGGTGCTGGAAGAGAGCAGGCGGTAAAAGGCTCCGTCTCCCTGTCTGGCTCTTTCCCCCTGCCCAAGCAGTTATTCAAATGACATTTCTTAAAGAGGTCTGCGTTTAGGGGTCTCACTAGCTGTCTGGGTGCCCTGGGGGGAAAATGGTTCATGACGGATGTCCCTACTGTGCTCTCTTCCCTTCCCACTTCTGTTTGCCTTGTCAGTGTAGCCCCCTACCCTCCGCAGCCTCGCTGCTCTCCCCCCCCGCCCCCCCCCGCCTCCCGCAATGTATCAGCTCTGCTATGGGATTCAGGGGCTGCGGCTGATGCTGTGGGGCAGCTTGTGGGTCTGAAAAGGCAGCTGCCAACAGACATCCAGGAGTGGGTCCCCCTTCACTTTTCATGAGCTGCTTCCCGTCAGAGGAGACTGACCTTACACACGAACCCACTCCAGCTGCTGCAGACCCCTGCCTTGCCAAGGGGCTCTACCCTCACAGCCAGACCTCAGCCTCCCCCCTGCCTGGTGACTGGGCCCTTTGCCCTGCTGGGAATTCCTGAGCCTCTGCATGGTACAGGGTGTCTCAGGACAGGAACTGGGGGGCACTGCACTGTGGTGGAACATATGTCCCTCTGGGGATGGTCCTGCTGCTGCAGGTGAGGCCATTCCCTTCCTGTCCAGTAAGTTGAGGTGGTGGCCCTCCATGAAGCTCTTTCACGTTCCAGGGAAGAAGAGGCCATGTGAGATGTCCAAAGCCCTCTAATACCCTTTCATTTCTTTTTACTCTTGTGAGTCCGCCCTGGGGACTACCATGGCTGGGTCAGTTTTCAGCCCCTTCTGTGCATTTCCTGGGTGGCTACCATCTTGTAACTTGACAGCTCTGAGCCTCAGAGACCAACTTAAGTGCAGACACAGTGACCTGTCCTTGCTCCACGTCACCAATCGGACTAGAAGAATTTGGTGGGACGGCCTCTCGCTATGTATGGTGTACCATCACACAGAGTAGGTGCAGCCTGGCAGTGGGGTTCACATAGGTCCAACAGCTGCTATAGTGCTTTCCCTTTCACAGCTCAGTTTTGGGATGAGTCAGACCCTTTGTACTGTGAAAACCTCCTACTTCCTTATCCACAGACTGAAATGGATGTTTACCAGACAGCTGGAAGGGATTTGGGCACAGACACACTCTCATCTTGCTCTTCCCCAGGTGAATTTCCATCACTTTCTAACCTGCTGCAGGGCTGATTTGGAGCATCCTTCTCCTATCCAGAGCATTTTCCATTGGCGATGTGTACCACAAGACAGATAGATACATACCATGAGTCACACTGTATCATGTATCCTAACTCGCGTGTCTCTCTGAAGGTTCCTTATGGTAAAGAGTGAAGGAGAAATCCCTGCACTCCCAACCTCCTCCATGAACACTTCTCTACTCTCTACACTGTGTAACACTGCAGCCAGCTCTCTGTGATCTGTGAGTATGAGGGAGACGTAGATATTACAAGTTCTCCAGGACATGGTGTCATCATGTAGAGACATCCAAATGGAGTCACCTTAGATCCAGCAAAATCTGTTACCTTGGGATCAGTTTTGGCAATACAAGAGATTTTGTGGAGACCATGGGTGTTTTGTGGTCAAGTTTTTGCATTCTGGGAGGTCTGATTAATTTGGGTGCTGTCTGTACTCGTGAAGCCAACCCAAAGCAGAGCGCTTGGGAGAACAATGCACAAACACTTGCTGATCCACACCAGATGCAGGCAGTGTATTATTGCCCGTGCTCCACACTGCATGAGCAGCTCTCCTTCCCTGCTCTGTGGATCTGGTAGTAGAAGCAATATGAGCACTCCAGTGAGAAAAATGACCCTTGTTAGCCCTGAGACAGGTTTGCCTGGCATCTGTGTGGTGCTCCTGGGCATCTATAGCACTATTCTGGGCACAGTGAGGTGGAAGGAGCCCTGGCCAGCCTCCATTGTCCTGTCCTCTAAACAGGTATGTTGGAGCAAGAAATGGTTACACCCAGTGCTGAGTGTTTCTGGCTGTGTCTCAGCCTGAACTGTACCATCTCTCACACCATGGCTTCTCACACATCCTCAGTGTGTGTAAGCTGGCACAGCGTGTGCTCTGTTCCTGAAGCAAGCTACAGAATGGGGTCCCATCCAGACCCTTTCTGCCACTCAGCCATGGCTCCAGCTCCAGCAGGAAGAAAGCAGTTCTCAGCTTTTGGACAGTAGCTGATAACTCAGCCCATGGTCTTCTTTCCCATTGCTCCTCTCCTTGTCCCCATGAAGAAGAGTCAAGCAATGCTGGAGGACCAGCTTGCTTCTCTTCTTCATTTTCTGAGCAAAGAGTCACTGCCCCGTGTGACTGGATGTATTCAGTGACATGCCAGGCACCAGGACTCTCTGCAGCTCACTGGGAGAACCTGTTGTTTCCAGAAACTTAACTGTAGCTCAGGCCTGCATGTATCCACAGGACCAATACAGCTCAGATGCGGCTGAAGTGGTGGAGGTGAGAGGTCAGTGCTGAAGACTCTGTCCTCCAAGGACTTCCAGGCCCAGCACATGGGATGTATCTTTCCAGTGGTGATTTATGCCTAGTCTTTGAGTTTCCTTTTTTTTTTCTTCTTTTTTTTTTCCTTGCCAAGCTTAGAACTTTTTTTGCTGGGAAGTGGGAGAAAGGAAAACCTCCAAGCTGAATATTGATGGTGCTCAGTAGCATGGTTCATTTAACAAGCAGTTCTTCTTGCAAAAAAGATCCTGTCCTTTTTTTGTGCAATCTTTCTCTCTCCCTCTGTTCTTTTGGCCTTTTTCAATCCTCTGTTACACTGGAAAGCCAGCATGGAGTTTATGTGATCAGAGGTCCCGAGGGAGTCAATGAAAGCAGAGAAAATGGCAGTAATAATCCTTCTGTTACCCCCTGGGGGAAGAGGGGCTCTTGTCTTCAGGAGTGTGACAAGGGACACTTTATTTTAGGAGACAGAGCAAGTTGGGGGAAAGTGGAGGGAGATATGAGTGGGAAATCTGTGGGATATCTGTGGGGGGAGAATAAAGTAACACAAACAAAAGCCGTGGGGTGTCACGGAAAATCAGGGTAACAGGACAGAAATATCTGTAACCTCCTATTAGCTCAACTGTGCACTTGACTGCATGAAAATAAATAGAAAAGAAAGAGGGCTGTTACTTGACTATTGGGGTTTTTTTGCTAATACAGGTGTGATAAAGCCAGACCTTTTGGATGGCTATACTTTAGGAAAGTATTCTCAGGAGCTGGGGAGTTGCTGCTACCCCTAACACTGTAGCTGGTCTGTGCAGCCAAGGCCTGGCCTGGTCCTGGATTTCCCTGCATTTGAGCCTGCCCAGCCATTTGTGGTTCCGCTTTTTGACTCTGCTACCCAGAGAGAGGAGGACACAGCCCTTGCCTCTAGCAGCTCCCTGCATGGAGAGATCCGAGCTGAACTCCATGCCCCAGACACTCTCATGCCATGTCCAGTCAGCCCCTCTTTTCCAGCAAGCCTTTGCTAGAGCCCGCTGCCCCCAAGAGGTGTGAGAAATGAGCCATCTCTCCTTCCTTAGATGACAAATACTCCAGAGGGTCTTCAGGGAAGTTATCCAGTCTCATCAGCTTGCCTTTCTACCACAAGAAAAGATACTTTCCCCAGGTCTTGAAAAGAAGGAAGGCAGACAGATGTGTTTCATCCAAAAGATGCTGGAGCAGAGATTCATTTCAGAAGCGCAGCTAGGCCTCTTAGTGATGACTTCTGACCATGTTTGTCGCTCCCCACTGTAGGCTCTGTTTCAGCTTCATGCCCACCAGGCACCATGGCTTGAGGACTTGGATATTATGGCCACAGCTTGGTGTGGCCAAAAGGAACCACCAGTGGAAGGAAAGCAGACAACAGCAAGTCCCCAGGCATGTGCACAGCCCCTCCTGACCCTCCAGGTAAAATACTGCAAGGTAAACAGGAAACATGCTGATGCCCTTTGCTAGTGAGCAAGCAAGGACTTCACTGTCCTCTGCAGACCTTTGGCTAGAAGGGCGGCAAGGTTGTCTTATGACGACTGTTGTGTTGAGTGGTGGCGAGGGACCAAGCCTGGCTGTGTAAGGGGCTGTGTGCACACATGGCAAGGGCGGCAGCATTCCTCAGTGGCTCAGCTGTTCCCTGGGAGTGGAGGCGGTGCACTGAGACCTCTGTGCCCATGGAGGTCAGAAGGACAATGGCGCTCACTGATTTCAGTGGGCGTGCAATTAGGACAGGTGGGAGCAAGGACCCCTGCCCTCCCTTCCTGCCTGGAAATGAGGCCAGGGGGATTGTGCTGTCCCTACAGGGACCAGTGGCTTTCTTAGGTCCCCATTCTACTGTGACTGTGACATAGGGGAGGGAACAGCCACTCAGTGCCACGTCTCTGTCTAGATTCAGTCATTCAGCTGTGAAAAGCCACAGCAGTTGCCTGTAGTTGGAGCTTCACCACTTGAGTATGAGATGGTTGGAGTAATCACGGGGAAGTTGGGAAGTGTGGTGAAACCATGGACCCACATGCCTCTGGCCTGCCAGCACAGGCTCCCCTCCATCCCTGTACCCCTGGGCACACCTAGCTGGAGAGGATCTCTGGGGACAGAGCAGTTCAGGGAGAATCAGACTTCCTTCTAGCCCAAAGAGACAGGTCCTGACCTCACCAACTTACCTTCAGACTGTGATGGTACAGTGGGATGGTCCCATGGATGTGGAGTTGGGACTGCTGTCTGTTCCCCTTGTGGTGAATCTGACTTTGAAATTTGGGATGCTTATCGGTGGCTGGGCAGTGTTAGGATGCCCCTGGCTCCCTCCTGTTTGCTTCCCATGGTGCTTGTGGCACCCTCCCTGACACACACGCCCATGTACCATTGCATCCTGCTGCTCCCTGCCCACTCACTTTATTCCTCCGAAGTTTATGAATTGCACTGTTCCCTGGCCAAGGACTCTGCTGGGCACTGACACCTTACCTCCCATCCCTGGCTCCGAAGAGGCAGCAAATGCTACAAAGCCCTGAGCACTCGTCTGTCCCACTCCTGTGACAAGGAGTGAAAAGTCCATAAGGCCTCTCGGGGTGACACAGAGGTCCCTATTCACAGTTGTCATGTCTGCTTTGTACTGTTATAGCCAATGCTATTTAGCCATTTAGTGCTTATCAGCCATGCCTGATCTGGGGAGTATATTCAGCATGGGTGCCACCACCTCAGTTCCCCTCCATCACTGCCTGCAAAAGCTCCATGAAGAGGAGGGTCTGCATGACAGCTGGAATAGGAGGGGATAAGTTACATCTGAGACTTTCCCAGCTCTTCCCTGAATCCTGAAAAGCACCCGTACTTGAATCATGCAGGATAAGGGAGACCATATCTCTGCCTGCTCATTGCCCTGGCACCAGATTTATCTCTGGTACCCGATCTTATCCTACACTGGATGTGGTTCCGACAGTACCATCATGGCAGGACTCTCCATTCCTCCTGTTCCGCAGGATTTGGATCAGGTCAGGCATGTTTTCTGCAGTTTGCCATTTTGCCATTCCTATGCGCAGACATTCTTCTTCTCCCCACTTGACTTAGAGCCTTCCCTTAGCCAAGGTGTCAGATGTGAGTCTGAGGCAATGAAATACAAGGGGGAAAAGATGGTGATTTTCATCTCTGAAACTTGCAAATGCTTGCAAAGAATGTAAATTAAAAGTCTCTAAAGAAAATCAAAGGCATCTCCCTACCCACCCAACTCTGCTTCTGACTCATCTCACCCAGTTCCTAGCCCTTCATCTCCTAGATTTGGAACAGAGCTACCCACAGCTTCCCAGCTAGGCACAGGTAACAGACTCTCCTTTCTAGGGAAGAGGACAGAGTCTGGGTTCTTCCAGGCAGAGCAGGTGTCCTTCCTCCAGCTCCTGTCTCTCCTGTCTCTTCCTGCCCCAGAGGACCACAGGACCAGGGAGATTGTACCTTCTCCTCCCTTATTGTACAAATGGCTGAATCAAGGATGTGTCAGCTGGTGTTTCATCACCTCCATCCTCTCCACCACTGTCCAGGCAGCAAGGAACCCCTATAGCTGAATATCTGTGATATACACTTAAACCCACTAGGTAGTGCTGCCATGGCCACATGGCCTATGAGATGGAGGTGAGGAGTCCAAGACATCCGGGCACCAATCCTGGACCACCCTGGCCTACAGCATGATTGGGATTTCCTCCAAGATGGAAGTGTTTGGGATGGGACATCTCTCTAGTTTTCAGGGTCAGGGGTCTGTGTCCTGACAAAGGCTGGAGAAGTGAAAAAAAGGCTACAGTCCTTCCAGCACCTTCCAGGTCCATCTTCTAGAATAAGTAGACAGCCTCTCTCTGGGTGTAAGGACAACTTCCTAACCACCCATGCTGAGTTCTCAGCTATGTCCACATGCTACAGCTGGTTACTCATCTGGGTGGGGGGGGGGGCAGGGGGAGAGTCTTTATTGAAAGGAAAGGGGCTTCATTTGGACCAATTATTCTCAAACTGAGGTGGAGGAAGCCGTCATTTTGGCGTTTCCTTTTTTTTTTCCCCCCTCCTTTTACATTTGTTGTGTGTGTTTTTTTAACACACTGGTAATGGCTGAATATCACACAAGTGCCCTGTCAAGAGATATATTCTATAAACACTTGACACCCAAGCTCAGGAATACATGGCCCGTGGCAAACATGAATTATTCAAATGGAAATCAAGATAATTTTGCTTCTAACTCAGAAAACCAAGACTCTTTCTTTCCTTCCTTATTTTTCCTGTTTTCCTCTCCTCATTCTCTTCCTGTTTTCCTTATCTCTCTTTTCTTTCTTTCTTTCTTTCTTTCTGTCTTTCTTTCTTTCTCTCTTTCTCTCTCTTTCTCTCTCTCTCTTATCATTTCTTTCTTACTCTTTCTTTTTCTCTTTCTCTCTTGCTGGAAATTCTAACTGCATTAATTCTAGGGAACTCCCTTCACTGAATAAACCAGAGTGAGGCCCAAAAGGAATATCCTTAGGACAAGGAAATGGTTAGCAGGTTTGTCCCCTTTGGCTGCTGTATCCCTTTGGCTGGGTATCATGAGAAGTGGGATCCCTGTGGCCAGGTGCTGAGGGGGCCTTGCAGCTAGACATTGGCTCACCCAGCCAAAAACCCTCCTCTTGGTCAAAAGTGGCGTGTCTGGAAGAGGCAAGTTGTCACAGCTGACCTTTGGGGTATCTTTGGGATATTCTTACAGCCTCTGACATGGACATGGTCATGACATAGGCTAGGGGAACCGTTGTGATAACCACAGACACCCAGGCAGAATGACTGGGCCTTTCATCTTCTCAACTGTTTCCTGACAGCAGTGGAAGTTGGTCAGGATAGGATGTGTTTGTGGAATGAGGGGCCTGGGATGTTGAGGATGCATGTACAGAGCTGTCTGGGGATCCCTGCTCTAAAAGGGCCTGGGGACATGGGCCTAAGGATTAGCAGTAGGACATTTTTTCCAGAGAAGCTGACCGAGCTCAGGAACTGTAAGAAGATGGAAGATCTGGTTCACAATATGGAAATGGAAAAGATGCTCAAGGCTAGAGAAAGGCAAAGGACCTGTATTCCTACCTCTACTCATGATCTTCCTTCCTCTTTCCCTTGCTCTCCCTCTCTGATTTTTTACAGATGTGGTCTCTGTCCTTTTGCTGATCAGAACCAGGTGGTACCAAAGATGTTGGTTCATGACAGCTCTTCCCTAGCCTGGGACTAAATGGGACACTGAAGCCCTGTTTACTGAGCAGATCCAGAAATGTCCTGTGGCAAAGCTGTAAAAATAAGACATTCTGACCAGGGTCAGTCAGAGCAATGGCCAGCTGAGAGAGTATTGTCCTGTTTCCTCCCACCATTTGGAAGGCCTCTTTCCAACCAAACATTCATGGATACCTTTCCCATAGACTGATTGAGCTGTGGCTGCTCTGCTGACTAATAACTTTGTGCTTGGCAACACCTCCTGCTTAGATATGGGGCTAGATCCTTCACTGTATCACCACACAAGAAAGCATTTGTAGAGTTTGCCATTGCATTGAAACAAGCTGACTTTTGGCACAGTGCTGTGGCTTCTAAAGTAATACATCACTCTTGAGCTCTCCAGACACAAAAGAGACTGTTCAAAATGGTACTTCTGGGCTATTACAGAGTTTTGGGCTAGAAGATGAGGGGTGTGCAGACAGCTATAGCAATGCTGTTACTCTCACTAACTGCATTGCTTTAGGGGCTGTGGGGCTACTAGATGTGCCAAAGAAGCTATCCCAAGCTATATCCTCAAGCTATGTCCATGGGGTCTCAGCCCCCAGGTCCTGGTGCTTCCCTCATGTCCAATGGCAGGTTGGGCAGTGAAGATGCTTTTCACAGCTTCCATGGATGATTTCATCTGGTCAAGGTTGTTAATTATTTTATGGCTCCCTTCCTCTCTCCTCTGGTAATGTCCTCCCAGGTGGGAGTAGGCACCATCCACCTCTGTCCTTCCTTCCTCTTCCTTCCCTCCAGCTCTGCTGGCAGTGCAGGAGTTTCCCCTCCTGTGGTGAATGACCGTGTACAGCCTGCCGTGGTTACTTGTGAGGTTGGGACTGGCTGTCAGCCAATCACAGCCCAGCAGCAGGGATCTAATAGCCTCGGCGCCAGTCATTTAAGAGGAAGGAGAATATAGGTCATCAGTGACATCATCTCTCGGAAAGGTGGGGGGGGGAGTGGAGAGGGGGAAGCAATCGTTTAAATTTGGAGAGGAGCTAACTGGAAATTTGGGCCATCAGGAGAATAATGGGCCGAGAGGAAGAGATGGGGATATTAATAGAGCTGGTTTCTGTAAGAGCTGGAGTGAGCAGAAAGAGATGGAGAGCAACAGAAAGCCTCAGTGCTGGCAGACGTGTATGTGCTGGAGCAGGCTGAGGGAGCCCTGAGGGGACCAGGAGCATCAGCCCAGATTCCTGCAGGGCCAAGCAGTGTGAAGTCTTCCTCTCTGGATCCTGAGAGCTCAGCTGATCTCTCCTCCTGCTCCCACTGTTTGCCATTCAGCATGAAGCTGCCCATCTCTCTTGCTGCCATCCAAAGGCATAGCTTTCCCTCTTGCATCTTGGCCTCATCAGATAGTCTTCCAACCCCCACCCCTTCACCCTATCTTGACCAACTACTCCTGCCTCCCAGCCATGGCCAACCATGACTCTGAGAAACCTTCTGGGAATCTGTGGGTACATGGGGGCTGGTGTAGAGTCTGGTGTGGGTCTCCCATGCTTCTATCTACCCAGAGCACCGGTTTCAGATGAGCCTGATTCCTCTCATGTGCAGCCCCACAATGTTTGCATGCTAAATCAGGCAGATGCAACACCCCCAGGCAAGGTCTGGTAACATTTGTAGTTTAAGTTCCTTGACAGTCTCTCTTCATGCTCACTCAAACACTAGAACAGGAGCCCAGAGAGACTGTATCTCTATCCTTGGAGACTTTCGAATCTCAACTAGACAAGATCCTGAGCAACCTGCTCTAACTGGCCCTGCTTCAAGTAGGGTATTTGACTAGGGACCTCTAGGCATCCCTTCCCACCTAAATTACTCTGTGACTCTATACCTTCTCCAAAGGACAGAGGACCTAGAGATAGCGCCTCTCTTGGGACATGACTTAGTTGCCATGATGAGGCTGTCATTTCCAGAGGACAATGCAGATGCACCTTGCCTTAACTCCCTTGCTTGATGGATGTCTGCATGATCTCAGAGGTGGGCTGTGTGTCCAGCTATGTCGGTAAGTTAAAGAAGGCTGGGGAACACCCTGGGTGCTGGAACTGTCTCATCAGCACAGTGTATCATCAGTGCTCTCTCTGGTGTGTTCTCACCTGAACCAAATGGTACACTGCCACAGCAAACTGCAGATGCAGTCTAGGGCTCAGTGTAAGTCTGGGACCATTCCCAGAAGACAATTTGCCCAAGCAAGGCTATCTAACAGTGGGAACACTGGTTTTTTTCCACATTGTTCTACCTCTGGGCCAGAAACCAGTCATGGGTATGTTTAATGCTCTTCACTGCTACCAGACTCTCAATGTGACTTGTCTGTGGCTACCTCAATCTTTCGTTAAGGGGTAGAGTCTTCCCCAGTGTCTATGAGTTTCCATATCTTTTGCTTCTCTGCCCTGGCAGTGTGATGGAGGGTAGCCAGGAGAAGGAAACAGAGAGGGGCAGTGATGCCAGCTACAAGAGATACAGTAGCTGAATATCTGAATGTATGAAGAGAGGAGAGAGAAAGGAAGGGGTGTTCCCCTCGTTAAATATTTACCATCCCAGGCTGGTGGTTTGATATTTCCTGCCCTCTAGGAATTCCGAGGGAATGGCAAGGTTGACCACAGAGGAACGGGGACTGGGACTTTCCCCTAGCTCTTACAGCCTTACCTGAGCTACAGAACCTTGTCCCTACACCAGAGATATTTGAGGTCTTGGGCTCAGCGCTGTCCCTCGAAGGTATAACCTTTCAGTTAGGGTTTGGAGGGTAGCTAATCCTTTGCTTCTCAGGGCATGTGCCCGATGCTGGGGCAGGCTTGGACAGACTCCAGTAGAGCTGGCCAAAGCAGGGGCTTGGGATTTCCACCCCAGGCAGGTGGGAGAGGAAGAAAACCTTCCACACAGGGCACTGCATCAGCCGAGGTCTCTGGGCAACACTGACCCACCAGACATGATTGTCTTGCACTGACTGCATCTTCTGATGGATGTCCAAATCCTGACTTCTAGCTTCAGTGAAATGTCACAGTCACTGCTGGCCACTTCCTCCCCCAATCAACAAGGGGATAAATCCTGCCACACATATCTCAGTCTGACAGATAAGTCCTGAAGCCTCTAGTTCCTAGTTCTACTGTCCCAGGAAAGGCAATAATATGTTCTGCACCTGCTGACCATGGAGGTTACCAGGCTTTGTAGCCTTGCCATCTGCTTTTGTTTCACTTGCCCTAGCCTCTTCTGTCCACCAGTCCAACTCCCACTACAAGGCACAGCAGCCTTTAACCTTGGTGGTCACACACATCATCTCAGTCAGCCCACGAAGAGACGATAGCAAAGGAACAGCCCAAAATGGTGCTGCTTCTAACAGACCAACAGACTACAACATCAGCAACCCCACATAAAATCAGGGATGCAGGGCAGGGCCAAGTCAAGAGCTCAGACAGCTGACCAAAGACAGTCATTTCCTTTTCTTCATCAGCATCTTCCAGTTATCATCAAAATTTGTGTACTAGTCTCTGCCCTTTGTTCCTTTACCTGGGTAGAGCAAGTGTTACAGATGAACCTGTCCAGACTATTTTGTTAGGTGGTATGTGAATCACTTACTGTGTCTATGCGAGTAAAGTACTATTAGCATATGCCTTTTAGGAAGGCAACACTGTCTATTGTATTTTTCAGTTGTCTCAGAACCTGGGTCAGTTGCTGTGGGTCTCAATAGCTTTTTTTTGGCCTAAATGCCATGTAACTGTAGTCACAGGGAGTTCCAAATAGGCAATGCTGAGTTCTCCAAAGAACACGATCACAGGGAGGGTCCAGTTGGCAGACTCAGGAGGTGTCAAGAAATGCCGCAGTCAGTGCCTCGTTTTGGTAGCAGAGCACCAGGGCATTGCCTGGACTGTGATATCCAGGAGGTCAGACTGGCCACAAAAAGCTGGAGAGGCTTCTCAAGATGAACAGAAATGCTCATTGCCTCTTTGCTGCTAAAGGTCTCTTCCGTTTTACTACATTAGGCTTGTCCCATGTTTGGTGGCATGTTCTTGGTCCTTACATCTGTTTCCAGCTTCTTATTTCATGATGACTCCTGGAGGTAATGTATTGGGGTCTTTGCTGCTATCCCTCCGCAGCGAGTCCAGGAAGGGGGACTGCACGTTAGGTATCCTGGATGGCCTACCGGGCTGTTGAACTGCTTTCTGACTGTAATGGAAGGAGGATGCTTGCTTAGAAAACAGAAGGGAGACTGAGAACCAGGTTTCCCAGCTGTCTGGTGCTCCAGCCCTTTGCAATGCAGGTGTCACTAAACCAGTTCCCTGCTGGATAAGGGAGGAGGCCATGCATATCTCATTCAACCCCTGGATTTTGCCAGTGGTGCAGGTGTTTTTTGCATGCCGTGTTCTTGCATGTCCATGCCAGCTACCCAAGAGAATGGCATCCTGCGGAGGACGAGGTGCTCTGGAAGCCTTTTCCAGACAGTCTGCCAAATTAGTTGTGCTACCAATATAAATGGAAAAAGGAAAAGGATGTGAATATCCCTGGAACCAAAAGGGTCCTGAAAGAATATCTCATGAAGTGTCATTTTCCCCTCCTTCAGCATTTCACCAAGCAGCAGGAGTCATCTCCGGTTGCAATGGTACCCCTTAAAAGATCAGACGCCTTAGGGAAGCTTTGCCCATGTTTCACCTTAGTCTTTCAGCCAAACTGAGCAGCTGAACTCTGCAAAGGGAGCAATGTGAATTGGTGATTCTGGGACAGATTCCCAAGTCAGGAAACAGGCTCTGTAATCAGCTGGGCTACCAGGCTTTTCCCAACAGCACATTTGTCAGTCACTTTGCTTTTTTCCTCTTTGCTTGGGCAAAGGGACAGTTGTCTTCTTGGGTACAGAATTGCTGATGGCAAAAGCTGGAGTGGGAAAAGCCAGGAGCTGTGCAGCGTCCACCACTGATTTTCCAATTAATTTTCAGGCCAGAGTGCACTGCTGCACATAGCGACCAGGCTTGAATGTGGCCATGATGGAGAGTGGGGGCACAGTATGTCCTTCTCATGGAGGCCCATCAAGGGAATGTGTGTATGGGGCAAGGGGAAGACCAAGGGAGCTAGAGCCTCTTGTGCATTTTTCCTCACACTCCTCAGTCATACCCAAATCACCCTGCATTTGTCTATCTTACACACTGATAGTAAAACGCTGTAAGAGGCTGGTTTGAGGCTGGGCTGCACAAGCTGCCTTGGACCCTTAGATTTTTTGCAGTCCATCTCTGCCACTGGTATTGACACGCTCCTCTGCAGCTCTCCCCATATCCCATGTCCCCCTAACCCTCACAACCCTGGCAATCATGATTCTGCAGCCAAGGCCTGAGCTCCCATGATCTTGCAAGGGCCAGACCATCCTGAGACTGAAGGGCACCTTTGCACAGACACCCTGATCTAACTGCGGCAGGGAGCTGCCCAGGGGTCGGGCTACCAACACCTCCAAGCCATGGGCACAGTCCTTGCAATGACAAAGGCTGTTGTCCCTTCTGGGTGGCTGGGGAAAAAGAGAGAAACTTGAGCTTCTAATGCAGAAAAAAACCTGTTAGTACTAGGGAAGAGCCCCTATTTTCTTGTGGAAGGTGCAGGTTCCCACAGAACCCAAGCACACCCTAAAAGTGGGCTAAAGCATGCCCTTTGCAGTCTGTGTGGGCTTGCAATGAGGGCACTTAGCACCAGTTACACAATAGAAAGGGCTCAGGTACTCTCTGGCTGCAAATACATTTGATATACTGAAAGGGTTGCGGGAGCGTATCAGACGAAGTTCCTTACTTTGCTCAGGCAGCCTATCAAATATTTAACGGCCTGCCATAGGCAATTACATTAGAGAAGATAGTTAAACACCCCCTACCCTAGGGCACCCCCCTGCAATGTAAATCAAACAAATTGGACTCTTTTCACAATTGACACACACGATTTTACTTACTGTAAATAATTTAGTATTAAAAAGTCGAGCTATACTTTGCCCCATCTGGATTTTCTTTTCTCTTGCTCTCTCTCCTACTCCACTGAGCTGAGCAGCATGGACTCCAGGCTCCTAATGCAATAGATGGAGTGGAGGAATTTTGCTGCCTGGGTGAGCTGTTAAAGGTTCCCATTTCTTAATGGAAGAAACCACACTCAGGAAACTTGTGAAGTTGCCCATTTAAAACAGTCAGAGATGTTCCCTGCCAGCTAAGAACAAGGGATGGGAAAAATCCCTCCCTCCGGAAGGAGCTTAGTCTATTGCTGGTTGGCATCTCCCGGGGTCATAGCAATCTCCCTATAAAACTTGGCTAAATGGTTGCACTTTTTAATTAAAAGCTATCTTTCACGATTAGACTCAGTGGGGTTTTAATAAGGATTTTTACAAGCTGGCTTTCAGCATTGGTCTGCATAGATATTCTTTCCTCTTACACCTGAAGTGCTAGATCTGTGCATTAAAATACACTGTGCTATTCAGACTAAGAAACAGATCTTGTCTTCAGGAGCTCTTTTTGTACCGCTCTTCCAGCCTCCAGATCATTTTGAAAGCATGATTTTTGGACTAGGGCTTGATTTTTTTTCTATTTCCAGCTCTGCATGGTGAAATGCACAGAATCCAGCCACTGTTCCATCTTCTGTAATGTCAGTGTTTGCCAGAGAGTTGCATGGGAGATCACTTTAGCCTGTCCTGGTCCTGCTCCTGATCTCACACTAATTTTAAACTGGAATAAATACATCGTGCAGTAGAAATGTTCTCCTTAATGCCATGGGTCTGTCTCAGAAGTACAACAGCTTGTAGAGTTTAGTGCATCTGTTAAAAAATGCTTGGGGCTTGATCTTCCCTTCCTACTCACAGGCAGGCAATTTAAACCATCACTCTGCTCACAGTGTGCAGTCCAATGGCAGGTAACGCATCTTACACATTTTCTGACAAAATCAATTTTCATCAGAAAATGTAAATTCCAACGAGATTGAAACATTTAATCCTGAAACATCTCAGTTTTGATAGATGGATCCTCCCCAGGGTTTCCGTAGACAGTGGTGAGTTATGTTGGAGCTGCCAAGTGGCCCAGTAGGATCGAGGAGCTGTGCTTTCGGGAGGCATGGCCCTGGGACAGCAAGGACGCTGCCAGAGGCCAGGTGCATCAAAAGGCTCAGTGCTAAGCACAGCTGCAAGCTGGGACTGAGGTGGCTGCTGGTAATGAGAAAGTCACTGTACGTCCATGGCTGGAGATCCCTGGGGATACATGTTCTCTTCCCAGACTGCCTCTTTCCTTCTTCTATGGTGAGTTTCTTATCAAGGTTGGTTTGTGGGTTATTAAAAATAAATAAATAAAAAGGTTTTATTTAGTTCATTTTGAGCTGAAAATAAGTGCAAAACTAAAATTTCCAGTGCACTAGAATTTCTTCTTTTGGGTTAATTCCGCCATCCTGTGCCTGCTCAGGCTCTGGAAAGGACTGTGAGGAAGAAAGCACAGATTGGAGAACAGGGACTGCTTACAAGTTCCACTGATTAGATGAGAGAAGAACCAATGAGTGGACACTCATTGATTTCCTGATCTCTGCATCATTCCCCAGAGTGTTTTCCAGGAGCCATGTTCCTGCTCCTGACTTTTTCCCTTATTGGCGTGACAAAGCACTGGGCCCTGGACTTGCTGGCATCAAAAGCTTATCCTGACAGGTGAATTAGGAGGCAAATAGCTGTCTCCTAATGGCTGTACCCATACCAAATGGAAGTGACTCCCCTGTCGGCTGTGCACCAGAAGCACAACCACCTTTACCGGCCACTGCCGTAAAACATGTACAAGGCTCTCACAAAGTGCACTTGGTCAGTTCATCTGCACCTCCACAGATGAGAGGAAAATGCCAACAGTCATCTGGGGATAAAGCCATTTCCAACCAGCACAGCTGTTTGCATGGTTAGGGCCTCTGCTGTCCCTGTGCTCTATCATTTTGCGGGAAGCAATGTGTGCGCCACTTCGAATAGATCTTTTCATGGAGGCCTGGAAAGCTGTATCCCCTCTGCTGTATGTCAATATTATTCTGGAAGCTGATAATCACTGCCAGCAGGTAGCTAGAACACATAGACCCCATTAAAGCTCATGAGGGTGCCAAGGGCTCTCGTTCAGGCACGAATGAAGGAGCAATCAAACCTACTTAGGTAATAAAAACAGCTGGAGTCTGGAGGCAACTGCCTGGGGCACCAAACCACATGGAAGGCAGGGATATCCCCTAAAAGGTCTGCATTGAGGTGTTTTGTGATTGCAAACATGGAGACTAGGAGGAATGTTGCAAGTGTTTTTGGTTAGAGGCAGAAAGCCAGAAGGAGAAACTGTGGGTCAGAAATAGAGCTTCTTGGGCACAAACCTTGCTGGAGAGAACGTCTCTGGGGTTAGTTTCCAGTGGCATCTGATGCATTGACTGTAGATAGTGTCTGCTTGGAAAAGAGAAGGTTTGTGAGAGGGAGTTAATGAAGGCCTGTTAAACCCTGATGGGCATGGAAATGATGTGGAGGAAATGCTGTTTACTTGATCTGTTTCTTATCTACCTTTCCTAGACAAACACTCAGGATCCAGGGCTAGATGAATCTTTGGATTGGCTTGGGACAGCTGTTCTGCTGCTCCAGCAGTCATTTCAGTGGTTACAGGTGTGAGAAATGAGACCGGAACTGGCTGCATGTGCTGGAAAAGGAATTTTTGTGCTCCTTACTGAGCTTGCTAGCCATGCACTGTCCTTGGGCTCTGAGTTCAGATCTTGAGCTTCCTGAAGGTGTGGAAAACTACCTGCTGAGCCCCTCAAAGAGGAGAGTCTTGTCTGATTTTCCCCAGGTGCCTCTCTGCATGGTGTGCAGAAGCAGAGCATGCCAAGATCTAATCTCCAGGGTCCCCAACCTCTGGGACATGTTCTGAGGCAGAGTCTGGAGGCAATTCATTGCTGCAAAAAAACAGCCTGCCACAATGTTAGCTCCCTCAGGAACAACTAATTCCAGAGCTAGGGATTGAACTGATCTCTCCAACTTTCCTTCTTTGATCTACTGGAATGTAGTGAATGAGCAGAAATAAAAAGAGGTGGGGTGGTCACCAGGAAGAGCCCAGCAGAAGAAAAGAAAGATGAAGTCACCTAACAAAAGCTTCTGGCAGGCATGAGAGAGTTAGTGAGTCCATGGGCTGTTATCTGAAGAGGAGAGGAAGTGGCTGGGCACATGGCAGACTACCCAGGAGGAACAATTCCCCTTTGCAATCATTCTGCCTGAGCCTCAAGTGTAAAGAAAGCTCCCAGTGAACCTCTCTGGCAGCAGCTCTTCTCTGCCCATCACCTAATGCTGCAATCTCTGGAATCTCAGCAGAGGGGAGACCATGACTCAGAGAGCTGTTCTGATCGAAAGCAGAAGGCGAAAAGACTTCACAGTTCCTGCCTGTTCATAACTATGGATAATCAGACAGCATCACTCTGTTGGCAGGCTACACTACTGGGATCAGAGGTCCCTGGTGTGTGTATAGGATGCTTTGCTGAGCAGGAAGGCCTGCATGGACTGTTGCATGCAGGGATCACGTATGGACCCTCTCCCATCTATCAGGTCTTCAGAGATATAGCTTTCCTGGCAGCACCACAAGGCTGATGTGGTTCTTCCACCAAGGAGACTCCAGAGTCAGGATCCAGACCAGGGGGGCCTCTCCTTCACCCTTGTGCATGAGCCAATGATGTGCTACACCCCATCTAGTTTAGCAACCTTCTCCCTGCACATGCACTACTGTCTGATGGTCTGTGCGTGAATCTGGGCAGAAACATGCATGGTGACAGCTGCTTTCAAAGTCTCCTATCGCTGGACCTGTCCTTTGTTTGCACATGCCCAGACCTGAATTAGCGTCTTGTTTGGGGCATTTCAGCCTCTCTGTTAAGATTGAGATTAGATTAGATTTTCCTTTTCCTTTTGACACTTGGCCCTGTCAGACCCAAGGTGCCCAGCAGAATCCCTGTGGGAAGGGATGTCACAGAGGAGACTATATGCAGGATCTGTAGAGCTAGAGGGTGAGTGGGACAGGGGCCAGGAAAATTGTGTGACACTGCCCTGTCTCCGCTTCCACACCTTTAGGCACACTGCTAGGGCTGGGTTTTCTGGACTGCATAAACACCCACTGTTCCCTTGAGAGGTCACTTGACTCTGAGCAAAACCAAGCACCCTCCTATCCTCCATCCCTCTCACAGCTGCCATCCCCTCTCCAGCAAGCACCAGAGACCCCCTTCCACCACTTCCCTTGCTTCTGCTCTGGGCTGACAGTGTTGCTGCATGTCAGACCTCTCATCTGCCTTCAGGTAGGGCTAAGAGCTGCCAGAGCACGGTGCAACCACCAGACTTCACCTCCACACACAACACTTGGACAGCAACTGGATCCAGGTATAGGGGGAGGGAGGGAGAAGGAGGGAGTGAATACCGAGAGAGAGAGGATAATGCCATAGGCAGAGGGAGTGCATGGAGACAAACACAAATGGGTAGATGTCGAGAAAGAAAGGCTGTACTGCTGAGGCACAGGCAGGCAGCACTGGGCTGCAGAGGGGAGGCTGGATGGGGCTGCAGACAGACAGACAGTCGGATATGGAGTCCATGAGACTACACTGGCAGGAGGATTTGTGTGATCAAGCCAGGTAGGTTCATCAAAGAGGGGGAAAAAAGTTGATGAAACTTCTCATTATTTCATTATCATGGTGAATTTTAAGCCCAGGAACTTCTTCCTTTGGAAAGCCCTGTGAGGGAGATTTGGGGAGGCTCCTCTTCACAGCTAGCCTCGAGTCTGCTTTGTTTCCCAAATCCACCCTGGGACAAACCAGCTGCAAGCTGCTGGCAGGTGCCCATCTGTCTGCGCCAGGCAGGGGCCGGGCAGGGGCTGTACGGGGCGGACAGGAGCTGGGGAGGGGTCGGACAGGAGACGGACAGGGTCAGGCGGTGGCCGGACAGGCCCGGGCAGTGGCCGGGCAGAGGGGAGCTCGGCACAGGCAGGAGGCTGCTGGACCGGGCCGGGATGGGCCGGGATGGGAGAAGCGGCTCCGCCGCGCTGCGGGGCTGCTCGGCGGCCGCGGCCCGGGGCAGGAGCGGGGCTTGGCGGCTGCCGCTCCAGCGCGGTGCCGCTCGCCTTCGCCCCGCTGCCCGTGCGGGCAGGAGGGGGCCGGAGCGCGCCCCGCCGCCACCGCAGGGCCGGGGGGGCCGGGACACCGGGGCCCGACGGGGAGTCCCGGGACCACGCAGGGGCGGGGGGGGCGAGCCCCGTTTTGGGGGGGACCCGGCGGGGGGGGGGGGGTGAGATCACTGCCCGGGGGCGGGGCGGGGGCGGGGCCTCCCGCATGCCGTCCAATGAGCGCCCGGGGGGGCGGGGGGGCCGGGCTATAATGCCATCGATGCCGGGCGGCGGAGGCAGACAATACCGCGCCCCCGGAGCCGGGCTGCCCGGAGCGCCCCTGCCCTGCCCCGCTCCTCTCCCACCATGATGTCCATGAACAGCAAGCAGCCTTTCAGCATGCACCCCATCCTGCACGAGCCCAAGTACCCCCACCTGCACACCAGCTCGGAAGCCATCCGCAGAGCCTGCCTGCCCGCCCCCCAGGTAAGCCGCCTCCGGCCGCACTCCGCGCTCCCGGCCCGGGGGGGCAGGCGCCGGCGGGCTGCGGGGGGTCCCCGGGCGGGCTCCGCCCCGGCGGACCGGGCTCCGCTGCGCCCGACCCTGCCCCGGCCCCGAACTTACTTCGTGAGCCGCGGTGCGGGCGCGGGGTCCGCTCGGGTTTGGATTTCGTTCGCGTCCCCCCTACGGCAGGTCCTGATGGGGCTGTCGCCCGCCTCCCAGGCAGCGCTCGGGGCGGACAGAGAAGGCTCAGGAAACAGCGGGGAGGGCTGGCAGATCTGTCCCGGGGTGGGAGAGAAATGCCGTCTTGCCCAACTCGGCTGTGCGATCCGATAGAGCAGAGTCTCTGCCAGGCTCGCGGTCGGCTCTGCGCTCCCTTTGCATCTCCCCTCTTTTGGGGAGAGATCTCCCCGAAGGGAAGGGTGGGGTGCCCGGGGCCCGACACCCCCTTCCTGGCCCTTTTCCTGGGGGACGGCTGAACTTGTTTCAGCTTTCCTGGCTCAGGCACTGTGGAAGGACAGAGTGGGATCTCTGCAGCACTGCATTTATTTTAATCTCCCGGTCTTCTGGTTTGTTTTTGTTCCTCCTTCCCCTCGAACCCCCTCCAGATCCAAGGTAACATTTTTGCGGGCTTTGATGAGACCTTGCTGCGAGGTGCTGAGGCTCTGGCCGCTGTGGATATAGTATCACAGAAAACCCACCCTTTCAAGCCGGATGCCACCTACCACACCATGAGCAGCGTGTCCTGCACTCCTACCTCATCCTCCGTGCACCTGCACCACCCGTCTGTGCTCACCACACACCATCCCCACCACCACCACCACCACCAGCCCTCCCAGGGCCTGGATGGCGAGCTCCTGGACCACCTCAATTCTGCCATCCCGCTCGGAGGAGTGCCCGGCCCAGACGTGGGCTCCACACCTTCGCACCCTCACTCCCACATGTCGGCTATCAACCACATGGCCCACCACTCCCAGCCTATGAACATGTCCCACCCCCATGGCCTCACTTCCCACGCTGTCATCTCCGGCCCCGAGACGGAGACGGACCCGCGGGAGCTGGAGTCCTTTGCCGAGCGGTTCAAGCAGCGGAGGATCAAGCTGGGGGTGACCCAGGCTGATGTGGGCTCTGCACTGGCCAACCTGAAGATCCCGGGTGTGGGCTGCCTTAGCCAAAGCACAATCTGCAGGTTTGAGTCTCTCACCTTGTCCCACAATAACATGGTGGCCCTAAAGCCCATCCTGGAAGCATGGCTGGAGGAGGCAGAGCGGGCCCAGAGAGAGAAAATGACCAAACCTGAGATCTACACGGGGGGTGACAAGAAACGCAAGCGCACCTCCATCGCTGCCCCTGAAAAGCGGTCGCTGGAGGCCTACTTTGCTGTGCAGCCACGGCCCTCCTCAGAGAAAATCGCTGCCATCGCCGAGAAGTTAGACTTGAAGAAGAATGTGGTGCGGGTCTGGTTTTGCAATCAGAGACAGAAGCAGAAAAGGATGAAATTTTCTGCCACCTACTGAAGAAGGGGCTCGGAGGCCAGTGGGGGGAGCGCCTGGCCCCCCAGCCAGCCCAGCATGGCCCTGGCCCCAGCCCCTCCAAAACGGGCAGTGTTTTTCGTTTGTTTGTTTTTTAAAAAAATGGAATAATAAACCTGAAAAGGAAACCTGCCCAAAGCGAAGTGAACAGCCTGGTGTCTGCTCCTCACCCCCGGGCGAACTGGCCGCGCTGTTATGACTGGTACAGACTGCTTTTGTAGACAAAACTGAAAAAAAAAAGAGGAAAAAAAAGAAAAGATAAAACGAAAGGCCCGAGGGGGATTTACGGGGGGTGTCCGGAGTCAGGGCAGCGGCGGCGAGAGCCCGGGCGGGTCTTTGTTCCAGCTCCCCCGTCCCTTCCCGGCTCCGCGGCCGGGCCGGCGGGGGCAGGGGACACTGATCTCTCCTCGGTGCCCCGTCCCCTTCTTTAAAAAAAAAAAAGAAAGAAAGAAAGAAAAGAAAAAAAAAAAAGAGAAAGAAAACGATCTCGAAGCCGCCCTGGACGGCTGTAAATACGGAGGCGCCGGCCCTGCTCACCCGCGCTCGCTGCCGAGGGTCCCCGCGCACACTTCCACACACGCACACACACGCACCTGCATGGTTTTGTTCGCTATCCCCCGCTCCCAGCAAATCCATCGCGTTTTTGCAATAACGTTTCTGTTTCTACCTCATCGGCTAAATTAAAGAAAAAAAGGAAAAAACAATTTAAAAAAAGAAAGGAAAAAAATTAGCACGTCCCTGGAGTCATGGTTTGTTCGGGGAAAATGGAGATTTATTTTGCTTTGGTTTCGCTTAAACTGTCCGTATGATTTCACTGTAAAAAAACCTACGCTTCGACAATCAAGTCATTCGGGCTCACAGGAGCGGCGCCTCCACGGCAGCGGCGCGGCCGCTGCGGGACCGGCCAAGCCGGGCTGCCCGGGGCAGCGGGGGTGCCGGAGCGGCTGGGGTGCCCGGCCCCGGGCCCGCCGCGGGGGCGGCCGCCTTTGCAAATAGTGAACTCTGCACTTTCTAAGGCAAGAATACTTTTTTTTTTTTTTTTTGCTTTGCATATTTAATAGAGGAATTTGCCTCCGTTTCCTTTTTTTAAAACGAGATTTCGTTTCGCTGTGTGTGTGCTGAATGAAATTTGGTGTCTGTGTACGCTGCAGCATTTCAAATAAATCATGCACGTTTTACCTCACTCTCCTGCCTCGTGGAGTTACTGCGGCTCCCGGGAGCTGCCCGGGCCCCGAGGAGCACATGGCCGGTGCGACACGGCTGCGGGGCCCGGTGCGGCTCGGCCCGGCTCCGCGTGTCCGGTCCCGCTCGCTGAGCTGAGTTTCCCGACGGGACCCGGCGGCGGGGCTCGGCCTTTCCCTCCTCCAAGGGGACAGAAATAAAACGAAACGAAACGAAACGAAATGCAGCTGCCTGCCTGCCAGTGCTCCCCGCCCCCGGGACCGCGGCCACCTCACGGCTCCCGAATGGGCTCGATAAGCCTGGGATGGGGCCGGCGAGGACGAAAAATCGGCTCGGGGGCTCGTCCAAAGCCAGCTCCGCCGGCCCCGCCGCCGGCCCCGGAGCCGCGGCCCGGGAGGGTGCAGCCGCCCCCGCCGCGGGGCCGTGACTGCGGGCCGGGCTGGCCGGGAGAGCCAGTCCCCAGCGCCGCTGTCCCTCCTCGGGCCACCTCCGCGGCCAAGCCCGTGCGGCCCGACCCCCCGCTTGTATTTCAGCATCCTCTTGTATATCTGCGCAGGCCATCAGTGACTGAAGCAGGATTTGGGGGCGAGGGGAAAAGAGTCACTTCCCTGCCCGCGACCAGCCTAAGTTGCACGTATTTAAAAATGCCACATGTTGCTCCCCGGGTGTGTTTTATTTTGAGGCCCGGATAATGCTCCTTTGGGCTAAATTCGTTTGCGCAGGGTCGAGCAGAAGCTAAGCGGCGGACGGCAGAGAGGGGGCTCTGTCTCTCGCCCTTAAACGAATGCGAGGACGGGATGTTTCTCTCGGGAGGGGGGTCCTTTCAGGCAGGCCCTGCCATCCCCCCTGCCCTGATCCAGGGACGAAGAAGCATCTTGAGCAGACTGGAGAAGGGGCATTTCATCTGCCATGTCCTCGCTATTTACATGCCTTGAGTTTCGTCTCTAGCAGCCACTGATCTCAGCCTCTTGCATCGAATTCACTTCCAAAACAAGATAAAACCACTTAGAAATTGGGCCATGACCGCCGGGGGTGAATGTCTCCCTGTGTGAATGTCCTCTCTGTGGCGGGATGAGCGTGCCTGCCCGTATTTTGTTCTCTCTGTCACTCAGCTTCGTGCTTTTGTTTTACAACTTCTTCGGCAACACAAACCACCAAGCCCAGCTCCGCCCGCCCCGGCGTGACGGGGGCAGCCGGGGCTGCGGGGTGTGCAGTCCCCCAAGGGAGCGGAGGGCGGGCTGGCAGGAGGCCTGGCTCCCCGGGGCTGCCCACGGGCCGCAGCGCCGGTGCCGAGCACGGCTGGCCGCCCCGGCCGCGCCGTCGGCAGCCCGGGCCAGCCGGCACAGCTCTGGGGTGGGACGGAGCACGACGTTCGCTCTCGAATTCATAGCTTTACCCGGGAAAATTATGAAGAGCGGCGGGGCAGACGGGGGAACCAAGTGCCCAAAATAGCCAAAATAGCAAGGAAAGCAAGGCGAAGAGCCGCCTGACCTAACTTGAGCGGGGCAGGCTCGCTGTCGGCTGCCGGGGCAGGCAGCACTCCGAGAGCCGCTCTGCCTGCGCTGCCGGCGGAGAGGAGCCGGAGCCGGGGCACGCAGCCTCCCCACGCGGCGCGGACCGGGGCACGCAGCCTCCCCACGCGGCGCGGACCGGGGCACGGCAGCCTCCCCACGCGGCGCGGACCGGGGCACGGCAGCCTTTCCAGGCGGCGCGGACCCGGGGCACGCAGCCTCCCCACGCGGCGCGGACCGGGGCACGGCAGCCTCCCCACGCGGCGCGGACCCGGGGCGCGGCAGCCTCCCCACGCGGCCCGCGGGTCCAGCACCTCGGACAGCGCCGCGCGGCCCCTCCCGCCGGGGCAGCGCCCGCGGCCGCGCAGGGGGCTGCGGCGGCTCCGCGGCCGCGGGCGGCTCCCGCGGGCGGCCGCGCCGGCCGTGCCCGGCCCCGAGCGGCAGGGGCGTCCCCGCGCCCCGCGCGGCTGCGGCCGCCCAGCTCTATTCCTGGGCGCTTCGCAAACCCCTTCCCCGCCTTTGTTCTTTCGCTTCATTCCTGTTTTTTCCATGAAGCGAAAAGCGCATTTTCATAAATAGACCTTGGCCAAGTGCTGGCCATGAAATTTTAATGAAGGCTGGATGCTGAGTGCTGCCCGGGGGGGCCTTGGAGAATCAGCTCCGTGCAGCATTAGCAGGGCCCTGTTCGCTCTCCCCACCTCCCCGGCTCTCCCTCGCAGACATAACACACTCCAGTCTGCTGCTACTCCTGCCTCGAAGCGTCTCCCTCGGCAGGCCCCCCCCTCAAAAGGCGAGAGCCCGAGTCCTGCCCGGACTGCGGCGAAGGCGCGGGGGTGCTGTGCCCGGCCGGGGTCGGTGCCTGGAGCCGGCGGCTCGCAGGTGCCGCTCTGCCGCTGCTCTTAAAAGTTTGCAAGGCAAGCGATGCAATATTTATCACCCGCGATCATAAAAAGGCGAGTCGGTATTTCCCACTCACAAATGCAAAGCGCTTAGGCAAATGCGCGCTCGGCTCGGGACTTGGAGCGAGGCTGGGCCACCCGGGGCTCTGCTGCGGGCTGTGACAGCAAAGTCCCGGTCCCCGGACGGCGCTGCCGGCCGCCAGGTAAGGGGGGGGGTCCCGCCTGGGGCTAGAGCAAAAGACGGCACGTGGAGGGGCAGACCTGGACAATCAGTAGCAGGAGACACAGCCCGGCATCTCCCGTGGCCAGGAAGGGCGCTGGGGAGCGTCGGGGCTCTGCAGGCTTTGGCTCCGGGAGTGGCCACAAGGCCTGGCAAACTCATCACACATGGGGACGCGGCAGGACTGGGCTTGGAGCAGGGCAGGGCAGCCTGGGACTTGCTGCTGCCAGGGCTGGGTGTCGGGTCTTGGGAGGGTCAGGAGGGGTGCAGAAGGAGATTGAAAAAAAGCCCCTTTTGCCACTTCTCCTGAAGCAGCCTGGCACCCCCTCCTGAACAGCTACCCTCCTCGTCACAGGTCAGGGAACAGTTGGTCCTTTCTCCCAGCAGTGGGGCTGGGAGCCAGGAGAGGGGGTGACAAGGAAAGCCCAGGGACGGGTTCAAGCCCTGGTCCCTTGCCCTACTGGTCACATGTCTCAGGGTTTCTGCTCTTCTGCTCCTGCTGCTGAGGTGCCACTGCTTGCCGCAGTGCTGCACTCCAGGGTGTGAAAGCCAGGGGGAAGTTCAGCTGGTCAGAGATGCTGAAAGGCTTGGGAGACTGTCCTTTTTGCTGAGGGGCTTCCCAACTGCCTCTCTTCTGGGGTAGCACACACAGATCTCACCCCAAGCACTGAGACCCAGGCTAGAAATGTAAATAGACCTGAAATCTCCCTGAATTCAGCCTCTCTGCAGTGCACATTGTGCAGGCAGAGGCTGAGAAAAGTCCAAGGCAAGGACAGGAAAGAGCTTTGGAAGAAGGATCAGAAATGCACACTCATGTGTGCGTAGGTATCACAAGAACACAGAAGAATAGCTATCACACATTGCACCCGTGGACATACACAGGCAGCATGCGTACACAGACATACACAGACACAGCACACATGCACACACACTCACACAGACTCTCAGACATCTGCACACTCCCACCCTTTCTCTCTCCCTGTTCCTGGAGTGCAAAGGAAGCCCCTGAACCATGATCTTACAGCAAAAATAGCATTAAATGAAAGGTATATTGATTGGACTGGACACTCAGCTCTTGCCATTTTTTTCATTTGAGGTTTGATATAGAAGCAGGCTTTGAGATTTATCAAATCTGTGGATTTGGCAGCAAGTCCACCTCTAAGGGTACCTGCTTGACTACCACTGGTACAGGTCCAGAGCTCAGTGAGAATATGGAGGCCACCTTAGGGCACTTGGTTCCCAATCTACCTCTAAACAGATGGGACAGATGGGGATGGGACAAGCCCCTTACCTTCCTCCAGCACTCTAGCCAGGAGATGGCTCATCTGGGAGCTCAAAAGCTAAGTCACCCAGTACTAGGGGTAGGATTTGAGCCCAGATACAGACATTTACATCTGGGGTCTCCAAAGCAGGAGAGCACAGTTGAGTGCTCTAGGTGAGTGACTTCTAGGCTTCAGTTACGGTCGATAAAGAGGGATGAAGGAGTCTAGAGTGCAGTGAAGTTCTTTCTAATATTGACTTCTGAAGTGGAACAGATGAATTGTGCCCTAAAGGCATCTTACTTAAAGACTATAAAGATGTTAGATGACCAGCTTAGGTGGAGATATCTACGAATGGAGACATAGCAGCTTAGCAGAGGTGAGTCTTACCCCTGGTGCTGCAAATGCTTCCTGAAGAAAGATGCCCTTCAGTTCTGGGATGTTGAAACTCTCTGGCCTTGGTGCTTGGAGCTCTGAGCAATGGGTCCAGAATGGGAGCTGCTCGTGGTTGTACAGCAAGGAGCTCTCTTGCAATGCAGTACTTACTTCCAAGCTGTTGAGCTCTGTGCCATGCTCATATATTTTCCAACATAAAAGCCACGATCCTCCAACGAATTTAGGCATCAAAGCCCCTTGAGGCTTCAGCATATATTTAGAAGGATCAAAGCCAGCATGTCCATGTCACCACCCCTTAAAGCACGTGAGAATGTGCTTAAAACTCTCTATGCTCTGACGAATTAAGGCTGGCAACTCCAGACAAATGCTGATATATCTGAAGAGAAAAAAATTTGGGGAAAGCACTATCCCTCCTTCATGTTTTGGGACAAATTTGGGACCATAGCTGATGCACTGCACCAGATCCCTTTCATTCCACTTCATTTTACAGGCACAGAGGATAACTGTCATTCCTGGGCCACAGGTGGTTAGCAAACTGTGCCAGCAGAACTCCTTTACCAGCACTGTATCGCACGACTAAGGGGCTGACTGCCCCACTGGGAAGGGAAACAAGGTAAGAAAGGTTGCTGATAGGCAGAATGTGTGGAGCTTATCAGTGGGACCCCCTTGGGATCTCTTTGCAAGCTCCTACCTTTGGCTCCCCCCCCATCTCTCCATCTCTAAGCTATGTGATTGGGTCTTGTAGCTCCAGGCCTCATGCAGAGCTTTTGAGGAAATGGAGGAACAGGAAGGAAGGTCACCAACACTGCCAAACCCCAGTTACAGCAACAGGCATTGACTGACTCCACTGGAGTCACTCCAGACTACACGCATGTCACTGCAACCAGCCCTTAAACCAGAAGAGGAAGGCGTGAACCTCCCCCATTAAAATATTTCCAACATGTCACAGCTTTGTGCTCAGCTTTGGGTCTGGAGGAGAGAAAACCCTCCATGTTCTTTAAAAGATTCCTGCCTTTGAAAGTCATACAGGTAAAGGGTGCCCATGCTGATGGACTCTCTTCTATTATTCTATGTGTTTTAGTGCAGTGCAAAGCAGATGTATTTTTAAAGAGGCCAGCGCTTGAAGTAGGCTCTGTTCCACTACAGGGGAAAAAGGAGTAAAGCAGTAATTATAAGCTTCATAGGTGCCTGAGCAGAGAGGAGGACAGCTGGGCTTGAGGGGGAGCCCAGGAAGAAAACTATCAATTAGCTGCCTATGGAAAGAGTTTGGGAAGCGGGGCAGGGTATGTCATGTTTTAGGGGAAAAGCCAATGGCTGACTGTGAATGATAGGGGAGCAAGCAGGACAGTTAGCCCCTTCCCCAACTGATCAGTTGCTCTTTACAGGTAACAAGCCCTAGGTCAGGACATTCATTTCCCAGCTCTGCTCTTTGCCAGCTACCAAGCGCTTTGCCCAGCTCAAGGAATTTTCTGGGGATTTTGTCTGGGCAGGGAATGCAGGATCAGGCCCTCTTATGTAAGTTTCCACCACAGTTCAATCATACCAAGTGTGGCAATGTCTTTCTGTGCTGTAGGTATCAAAACGCAGTGGCAGAGGTAAGCTGATGACATGCTTTGAGTAGAAGGGAGGAGGAAACATTTCTGAGAGCAGAAGAGTTGTAGGGATTCAGGGCACAGGAAAAGCCTGGGGAGAGGTGACCTAGCAGGGGGAAGGTTGAGACAGATGGGCTGGTCTGTGTTATCGCAGCCTGACACTCAAATCTGGGTGAATGCTCAGGGGCCTTGGCTTTTGGTCACAGCTCAGCCACTAGCCAGAGGTTGGGGGTAAGGAAAGAATGACAATGAGCAAATAAATCATTGTGTGGGTTAGGGGTCAGATCTTCATGACATTTTCGTACAGTCTTGCCTGTCTCCACAGCTCGAGGATGATGGTTTGAGCTTTAAAGGTTTCCAGATTTGTTAGCTGGGCACTGTTAGAAGTGTACTACGAAGAAATCCAGGTCCAGGACTCAGTTCTGTTCCTGTTTACACCTGGATAAAGCATTCTGGACTGCAGAATTTGGATCACTTTCCTCTGAGTCTGGTCAGAAGAGGATGGGAGCTCCAAAGAGCAACAAGACAAAGCCTGTTGCCACTCAGTCTTGAGATATCTCCTAGTTTGCATTTCCAAGGAGAAAATTCTGAGTTTCCTCCTGTTACTACCAAAATCAAGAACTGGGACCTTACAGGGTGCTCAGTCTTACTGCAGCCACCAATAGATTTAACATTTGACTCTAGCAAGACCACAGCCATAGTACATGGGAATACAGCGCCAAGAAGGTAGGCCCACCTTCTTGTGAGTGAGAATAAGAGGTTCCGATAAAGTTACAAGATTTTTTTAGGTCTATGTTAAGGAAACACTTTAAGCAATTTAATCTGGTGCTTTTCTTATACAAAGACTGAGGTCTTGATCTCACCTCAGGTCTTATCTACAAGAATAGCCGTCCACCAGCTAGCAATCCTACTGAAGCTCTGTGGAAATACTCCTAGGACTAAGGCGTTCTCACCTATACATGTTTTTAGCCGTAAGGTCTAAGGAAGGCTGTGGGACTTAGCTTTAGATCACTGAGTGGAGCAGAGAGTAGAGGAGCTCCCATGAGATTTCAGAAGCATTAGGGACTTGGAGACAGAGAGATCAGAGATCATAAAATCTATATTTCATCCACAGTATCTCAGTAACATTTCCAGTAGCTCAAGAAAAATAAGTGCTCTCTGAGAAATATGAAAATGATAACTAAGAATGATGTTTTATTTATACCAAGCAAGGAAGGTTTTAGTTCCAAAGAAAAAAGTTTGTGTGTGTGTGTGTGTGTGTGTGTGTGTGTATGCGTGTGCGTGCGTGTGTATAAAGTCATGCTTAACTATTCTGTGACTATCTAGCTGCTACATGTGCATCAGAGTTTGTTTTGCAGAGCTTGTTTTCAGCAATGTACACAACAGCTCTTGTATAAAGCTACTCAGCAGAATCTCTGCCTCATTCATCATCAGCCCCAGGAAAAGCACTTCCCAGTCTCATTGCACATTACTGTTGGCTAAATATTGAAGCAAAAACATGTTTGTCTTCCATAAAATTGAGCATCTAACTCAAGGAGGAAATGACTGGTGAGCTTTGCAATCCAATAGGAGAGCATCTACCACACATCTGCTCTGTATCTCACAATGATTCTAGATTAAGTTTCAATTGGTTCTTAACATGGAGATTAATACTTCAGTTCAGGAGGTCTCTCTTGTTTATTTGTATTTGCATTACATACCTTGAGATCCCAAGTGAGATCAGCATTCAGGATCCACAGATTAGGAATGCCAAATTCATGATTCCACTTTTAGCCATGCTCTGTAGGACCGGGTTAGGTTCCCACTGACAGTAGTGGAAGCTCAGGGCAGGAGTGGTTTTTTCATGTAATCACTGAAATCAGTCGTTATCATTTTGGAGGCAGCCCCTTTCCATACTCCAGGTCACACCATGAACACATCTGTTCCCTGTCATTTCTGCCTTTTGACTTTCTTTCTTCCCTCTTCACTCTTGCTCAACAGCATCCAACTCCCCACTGTCTCTTCTGCTCTTATCTCCTCCTTCTCTCCCCTGCAGGACTCTCAGCCCTTGCAGTCTGTCTGCTCACATGTGGTCCAGTGCTTCAGCTAGGCCAAGCAGTCAAGAACCAGTTAATATGCAGTAAACAGTGAATGGTGAGTGACCTGTTCCAAAGCCATTACTCTATGCTGCAGACTTTCTGCATGCTCAGGTGGACATCAATGCCTCATGGGTGCTGGGGTCCCATTTAGAAAATTTTCACCACAATTCCAAAGGTTAAAGAATGATGTTAAGCTCAGGTATGTCCCACCACATCCCTGCCTCCAATGGTGTTTGCTATGTGCTGCCTATGTGAGCTGACAACCTAGCTGAAAGTTTGTACTGCTGCAATCCAAGGTCAGGGAACAGGAAAGACCTAAGGAGCTCACCCTACAGTGAGAGAAGGATGGCATTAAGAGCTGATGCTGGAGACACTGGTGCTTAGTTTCCTCAGGATCTGACTGTGATCAGTGACAGCTGGAAGGATGTTGGTTTCCAGCACTAGACAAACAGGCCAACACATGGTACACAGTAGTAGTGTGGGGTAGTGCGGGACCTTACAAGAAAGGACAGTGTTGTCTTAAGCAGAAATCAGGTGGAAATGAGGGGGTTGCATCTGTACTTGTAATGCAATGGCCCTCCTGCCCTGTGCTATCAGCATCTAGTGGAAGCACTATTGGAAGTGCTTTCTCTATCCTCTAAAATCCTCCTGCTGTGCTGCACTCCAGTAACAGCTGCATTTCAATACCAAGTGGCAGGGATCCTTTAGACACAGAGAGATTTTAATGGCTGTAAAGCATACTGAGAAGGAGATGCTCTAGAAATCAAAAATCAATATTGCTGAGATGTTCTAATAAGAACCTGGCAAGCTCTCACTGCATTGTCTGCACCTGCTGGATGGGTTAGGCACCCACAGGCAGTCGACGCTGAAGTGTTCTGCTGAGTTTTAAGGGTTACAGAGGTATTTTCCTCGCATAACAGAGTAGTTCAGAGAGCCACAGGTGTGCAACATGCCAGGTTTTTATAAGAGCTGCATTCAGCCTACCAACTATCTGTGTGGAATTCTGTGGTTATGGATACTTTGGTGCCTAAACTCAAGGTCATGATGAGTCATTTCAGCCCTCAGTAGCCTATTCTGGTAGGTGTTTGGGGTACCTGTAGCTCATTTAGAAACCTGCAGCAGAAGGACTTGCTATCACCCTTCATGGCTTTCGGGAACCAGTGAGATGTCTGGGGAGACGATTCTGCTCATCAGTCTGCTGTGAGAGATGAAACAATTCCACACTTTTTTTCTCTAGTCACAAGCTCCAAATGCTGCTTGGGTTGCTGGAGAATTAATGAGAGCCTCCAAAGGCAGGGAGAGTACAGCATCCTAAATGTTCTTCCTCGTGACACCTCTCTCTCTGCTTTGTTGTTAGCTCTGTTCCCTGGCATTCATGGTGCTCATCTAATAGCTGTGCTTAGTGCTTAGTGTCTTTGTAACTTTAACTGGGCTGTTCTAGTATATGGTGACCTCTGCTTCAGCTTCTCTGTACCAAGGCATGAAAGGTGCTGGTTAATAACTGATCCAAGAAATTTTTTGGAAAAATCGTCTAGTGATGTTGAGTACATCTGATTTATATTCCTGTCTCCCTTCTTCTCTCTCATGTCTCAGCTCCTTCAAGCTTAACACACACCACTGTTTGTGCAAGACTCTGTTAATAAGTGTCCCATGGATACTGTCAAAGGGCTGATTAGTGGCACACGGTAATATGAAATAACAAGAGGGAAATGCAGGAAGTTATTCTGATATCAGTGTTGCCTATCTGGGAGCTTTGCAATAAGGATGTCTTACTCTTGTAGCCCTGTAGGTATGTATGTATGTATGTGTGTATATATCCTCCTGGAACCTGATTCTTTAAGCTGCTGCCCCCAAACCATACTGGACTGGTTCAGTGACTGCGCTCTGATTGCTCAGCACCTCATAAAACGTAGCCTGGGAAGCACAGTTGAGACCTACTCCTGCTCTGACTTTAATGAATGGGAGGTTTGTTATTATATTGTGCTATGGCAAATTCAATAATGAGAGAGTCCCATCCTGCCCATGAAGTGGACTAAAGTGGCAGCTAGAACTAAAGCCTCCAGATCTAAGCAGCTGGAGGTCTGCATTGAATGACCATCAAGCAACCAGTTCATGGAGGCAGCTCGTGGATCCTACTGGCTATGGATGTGCAGGGTTCATTTAACCTCACTGGAGATGTTTAAGTTTAACTAACTGGGTGCATCTCTGGGTCCTTGGAGAGAGATCAATACCTCCACTGAAGCATTTAGCCCACTGTGAGCTTTAGGAGGACAGGGCTTTCACACCCTCTGGAGCTACAACTGCCCCAAGGAGTAAGGGACAAGCTGAATTCCCAAGGGGTCAAATGGAGATGAGATAAATCCTGCCCCAAATACTAAGAGAGAAGCTGAACTCCCAAGGGGTCAAATCAAGGTGAGAAAAATCCTGCCCCTGAGGATCTTCTCTGGTTCAGGGAATGAAGGTTTCTGACCAGAGTGCATCAACACAAAGTAGAGGCAGGAGGACCCTTTCCCTCTGCATTCTTGTACCTGAAAGTCTTCAGGGCAGTCAGATCTCTTTGAAACAGTTGCAATTTAGCCCTTCACAGTCCGGTTCAGCCCTTTCCTTTTCTCTTTCCTTTTCCTTTCCTTTCACCTACTTTTTATTTCAGGCTCATGTGTTGATAGGCATTTGCTCTTGTGACATCTTCTGAATATGATATCCAGAGGGAAGGATGCTGTCATCTACTCACCAATGCAACATCTGGCTCTTGGGTGGGAATAGTGGGTAGACTGCTCTTCTGTGCCTTTACCTGCAGGGCTGCTGTGCCTCTCACAGTCTCAGCTCATGCTTAGCTGCTTGGGAAAGCTTCACTCCTTCTGGCAAAGCCAATTGGCATTTCTGAAACATTTGGGAAATGCTATGCCCCTAAGCATATCTGTTTCCAGCTTTGCCTCCTGGAATAGGCCATTCACCATGGTCATCAGGGAGTCTTCACGCTTTCTGCATCACCAGGGTAGGACAGAGCTTGCCTCTGGGAGAAAGGCTGAATCACATCACTACTGAGACACCAATAAACCTATTGAGTGCTCGTCTTGAGGGGGCAGCTCTTGGGTTGCAGCTAACACTGAAGTATTTTCCCAAAACAGTAGCCTAATCTAATCCTGTTGTTCATGATCGGAAAAGAAATCCCACCCTCATCTTATCAGATAAGAGGAGGGAAGGTCACATGCTGGAGCAGACTCAGAGATCAGCTCACCCCTGGATGAGCCTTATTTTATGCAGACCCTCTGTTCCCTTCCCCTCCCAGAGGGCAGCCTCTTTAGAGAACAGGTTCACCCCAAACTCTAACTCCAGGGCTCATGACTAGCCCAGATCAGCCCATGTCAAGGGAAATGTTGGCAGTGTGCCCCAGGCTGAGCACAGCTTCCGTCATGTTTCAGTCTGTATCAGCTAAGCCAAGAGGTAAGGCATTCCCCTCCTCACCCCATCCAGCCTGCCTGGTCTGAGGAACACTCACAACTGGAGATCTTCCCTTCTCCTACTGGAATGAGCATTTGCTCCCTCAATAGGGCCATGGTGGTGAGCCTCTATGGCTTGTGTTATGCACCCCAGGGAGACAGCCCTGGGCCAGCTGGTACAGACCCGCTCGTATCTCCATTTCATGGAGGGAGCAGATGCTGGATGAGCCTGGCCTCTGCACCGTAGCTTTCTGTAGTAGAAACTAAGATAGTCTGCTCCAGTGCAGAGCCTGGCAATGGCCAGAGCGTGGAACAAACCGGGACTGAACCAACAGCAGAAATCCACTAAGAGAGTCCTAGGCTCCAGTCTCTCCCATTAGAGACCAACGTCTCCTTGCAGAGAGCTGGAGAGCGAGTCTGTGTACAGGGCTAATGGTTTCTGATAACTCTTCCTGGAGATGTTTTAGTTGTCTTTGCCTACGTTTCTCCCTCACAGGCTCTTCTGCTCAGAACCTCTTAAGTTTTAGCACTATACCTCCCTCCTGCAGACAGCATATGGGAGTGCTGGTTAACCTCTGGATTCTCATGTGGGTTTTTTCTTACCCCAGCCATGCTGTTTGGTTCAGATCTAAGTGTATTTTCAATCGTCATGCCTATATGTCTTTATTAAACAACACAGCTTAAAGAGTGAAGAAAAAAATAGATTTGATCTAGATGTACTCTGTAGCTAAAACCATGGGAATCTTCTGCTCTACAACTGTTCACAGCACCCAACAGCTGTGCAGTACAGCCAGCCCGATCAGCAGCACGTGGGGTCACTTCTCTGGCCACGACTAATTCATCACAAACTGTAACCCTCTGTTTGCTGTCTTTGTGCTGCCGCCTTCTCTGGTGTAAAGGCAGGTGGACAGACAGGGGCACATCCCCAAGAAGTGCAAACTAGCTGTGAGGGTTCGGGGGGAGACACGCTGACTGAGATACTAAGTTGTAGTCCCTGTATCTTGTGGAGGAGCCCAGCTCTGTTGTGAGACAGAGAATGGAAAGTGGTCAGTCTACTAATGATACCAGCTTGATATCTTTTCTACAGGAAGTTTCTTTATGTTTTGTACAAGGCCTGGGTCAAATTTTTTTCTCTGTTACCTTGAAATTGAGACAATCATTCCATGTAGTACTGACATTTCTGAAAGCCAAATTTCTGGGAGTCTCTCTGCCTGTCAGCAAGAAGTGTAACCACTTGTGGAGGGCAGACAGCAGTGTACAACACTGCCTGGCACTTAGGAGCAAGGAGAGAGCAGACTCCTAATGCCAGGTGGGATTTGAAGGTAAGCTCAGACAGGCAGATCGCTAGGAACGGACCTCTGGTCTTGACTTCTCGCAGAAATTGCCAGGAACTATTAATGACGGCAAGCGCAGGCTTGCGTTTGAAACCTGGAGCCCCATCAGAACGAAACATGCTGACTAGCATGCTAAGGAAGTGGTCCATGCTGACTATGAGGGAAAAGCACACCTTCTGTATCAGAAGGAAGATGTGTTTGAAAGCTCGCCTGTTTAGGACTTGGGACCAGATTCTTCCTGTTGTGTGTTGTGTCTCATGATACTGCATCAGTCCAGGGGACTGAAGCTGCCGCACATCTGCGAATTTATCCCTGTGATGTACCTGATCCCCAAGTTCTGGCCAAAGGCCAGTGGAACTCTTGACCTGCCTCCTCAAATTGTTCTTGTCATTCAATTTGGCTACAACGCTTTCCTTTGCTCCTTGTCTGGAACAGTGCTGTTAAGCAGCTGTCATGCTCTGCACCAGAAACAGCTGTATTAAGTAAGCCTCTTGCAAGTGGATACAGTTGATTTTTGCCATGATGATTGTGTAACTCCCCCCACCTTGGTGAATGACTGGCTGTTATAAGATACTAACTGAGCCAACCACATGCTTCATAATGTCAATTGTAGCTCAGTGTTAATTATTTATGATAAAACTTCATAATGTACTATTAAATGGGCTGCAGGATATTTTGGTTAAATTAAGGAAACCTTAAAGCTCCCTCTACAGGGCCTTGCTCTTTGGGCTTTGCTAAGAGCAAAGGTTCAATTAAAGGCCTCTGCGTAGGGCATCCAATTACTGAATTCATGTGAATGTGGAGAACAATTGAATAGTTCAGCTTCATTGCTTTCAACAGTAAGTTTATAGGTGACACATTCACCAAGAAGGTCTTGAAGCCCAGTCTGCCACCTACTTGAGTCTGCAGAGGACCTGAAACAATGAATGTGTTGCCCTCTGAGTTTTAACTTGCTACATGCACACACAACATGGTCACAAAGCCATACTTATCTGTCCCTGAAGACACTGCTGGGGGGACAGTGAGCTTACAGATCAGTCCTTGCAGTGCCCTTGTATGGTCAGCTCTGGGCAGGCAGGTTGGCCTCAGTGTCCTACCTCAACTAGCCTGGGTGCTGCGTGCTTTGATGTGGCCTGGGTGCTGCATGGTTGGATGAAAGATCCATGGCATGGGATGAAAGATCCAGGCAGCCTGAGCTGAGGTCATTCTTACACCCCGTGGATGTGGAGAACCGAGCCAGCATTGCAGGGACACCCTTGCTGCTACTGTAGCTGCTGAAGGCAATTGGCCATAAGGCCTGTTTTTCTGCCCTTCTTGGGACACAAATACTCCCTGCATCTCCTCAGTGCCTCCTCTGCCAAGCTGAGAAACAAACACTGTGGTTGGCTCTGCAAGGCCAGGTTGCACACGCTGGCCCTTGCTGAGAGGTGGGGACAGAAGATGCATCCAGCAGCACTGAGAAGCTTCTTAACTAGTATATGTGTTTATAAAATCCTCAAGTGATTTGAAGACCTTTGGGAGTAAAAAGGGCCAAGAGATGTGATGTCCTCTCCTCCCACTACAGTCCATGAGTGGAAGCACTGGTGATGAGCAGTTCACAGGGCACTGACTGAACCCCCAGGAAGGACTTTATTCTGGCTGTAAGGAAATTGTCAAACTGCAGAAAGCAGTGAAACCAGATCTGTGACCAAAAACAGTACTCGGGGCCAGATCCTGCACTCAAATGCTCAGAGCTTGCTTCTATTACATAGGCTTTACACTACTCTGTCCACAGCTTCCAGGAGAGATATAGGGTTTGCCCTGGGGAGGGGAGGAGCAGGATGTCTTCAAGCCCTGACCTGTTTGCCACATGGCTGTGAGGTGCAGCAGAGACAGTCACCCCTTTGCCAGCTCTGAGCTCAGTGCCGAGAGGCCAGTACCGGAGATGCAATCCAGAAAAGGAGCTCTGGACACCTTCCTATCACCACAGCAGCACTTTGCTTGGCAGAGCTGCTGCCAAGCACCACTTCGTCAGGGCAGGATCTGCCTCTCTCCTGATTTAACATTCTCACTCCTGTTCTTCTCTCCATCTCTGTGCTGCAGAATGGGAAGAAGACGTCAGTGCCTTTTTTCTTTAAACACAGCTTGACCTGATTTTTGAGCACGCAGGGTGAGAGCCCCAGAGAGGTGCTGTCCTTCATCCTCAGCCTTCCTTTCCCAAAAGGGCGAGGTTCACACCCTGCTGCTTCTCCCCCCCCCCCCCCCCCCCGCCCCCCAACCCTGGCACTGGACCTTCCTGCATGGTGACTTGAGCCAGCGTGGTTCATGGAGCAGGAGATGGGCGGCTGGAAGGGTCTGAACACCAGACCTGAACATCTGAACACCAGCTCTGCCAGGACACCTCTTTTCCTGATGAGTGCTCTCTGTGCAGCTCTGAGCAGAGGCATCCCATTCAATCTAGAGCCAAGTCCCCACAACTCTCTCCATGATCCTTGACCCAGCTTCTACCTCCTTGTTATTCACACAGCTTCCTCAGCAGCAGTCACCCTGGCCCTTCTGCCTTGTATCCCTCAGGCCCAGCACAGCTCTTGCACCAGCTGCTGTGGGGACCAGAGCAGTCCTTTGCATGGCTCATGGACTGAAACTGATGTTGAACCTTAGCTTTCTAACACCCTCCATGCTCTAACCTGTGGACAAGTGCACAATAGGGGATGGCTGCTGTGTTTTCTAAGAGCAAAGGGATCCTGCTTAGCCCTGTCAAATAATATTGTGTACCCCAGCAGAGAATCCTAGCTGGGCAGACTTAGCAGAGTGTTTGCCTGAAGCCCACTGGGACGTGCGGTTCACAGACTGTCCTGGGCTGAGGTCTCCTCTTGACTGCATCTCAGCCTGATGCCTTTCCAGGACAAGTGCCTAAATCATTACACAGACTTAGGAACCGTGGAGCCCAGCATGCATTTGGGTTCTGTCTGGGAACTAGATGTCTCAGAGTGAGATAGCACCTGAGTCCTTCATGGTATCCTGAGCCCCAAAGACACATGGGGAACTTGCACTTAAGCAAATTGAGACCAGCTCCTACCCTAGCTCCCAGACAAATCTGGGCTGCATGACAGAGACCTCAGTTAACACCATATTGCTCAGAGCCTGCCCGGACTCCCAGTTTTGTTCAACTTTATATGCAGGTTACAGCTCTATTCAAGTCAGTTGGTTGACTCCTGGTGTGAGAAACCAAGAGTGTGTTCAGCAAACAGTTTTACAGTAACAAAGCTGACTTGTGCAATAGCTGTCCCTTCTCAGCACTGCTTCCTTTTGTGTGCCTGCACCATCATTTCTGTGATTAATTAGACTGAGAAACTCCTCTGGCTGGAAAATAATCAGCTTCTTTGTTGAATTATTTTTGGCTGGCTCGGGTCTGCCAGGTGGTTCATCCTCTCAACTTCCCAGCCTTAATTGTGATAGAGGAGAGGTGACAACACGGGAACAGGGGACAAGGCAGGCAAATTCCCAAGCTGATAGGCTAGCAAATGTCTAAGAACAATGGCTTAAGTCTTTGTGGGATCAACTCCCAAAGTTTTTACACCCCCAATTTAGACCACTTTATTCAGGTCAGGATAAAAACATGCATTAAGGAAAGCCTGCACTTCATTTTTGGGTTTTCACCAGGGCTGCAGCTTGGAAGTACAACATGTTGCAGCAGGTCATAGGTGACTCCTGACTTCACCAGTCTTTAGCAGGTCACATAGGTGGGTCAGTTCATTCCCAGACTCTCCCCTCTCATTCACGAACAGATGCACTGGATTTTATGCTCACCTGATCAAGTGTTGCCCAGTGAATAGTTAAGAAGCTGCTTGCAGGCCTCTTGCTCGGTGCATTTGTTAATAATGCTTTGTTCTGCATGCTCTCTGGTGGGTTAGACCATGCTGTTCCAGCTCCCTTCCTGGAAAAGGGCCAAAGCCACAAAGTCTTCTCAAGGTGGCTGGGTGAACGTGTCTTGCATCGATCCTCCTGCAAACTCGGACATGCACAAGTGCTCCCTCTGCTCACAGGAAAGCCTATGGGGTTGCAAATGAAAACAGCTGTGAACCCCACGGTGTGTTTTAACTCTGAAAACACCTACACGTGCCTTCATAGTGGGCTATCTGCTCTAGCAGGGAGCATTATAACCACACTCATCTTTAAGCTACCCTAAAGCCTTCAGGGGCCAATCACCTGCACTACAAGCACTTGCCTCAATCCCTATAGCCCCCTCCATGCTGAGCAGCTTTATGGGATATCAGTCTTTCCCCTGTCTGTACCCTGGTCCTGCTGTTTGTTCTGTACTTGTGCAGCCATGCAAGGCTTGAGCAGAGGAGAACCTCCGGTGGCTGTCCTAAATTTCCTGCATGCTACATGTTCTTATCATAGCCCACACATGGAGCCAAATTTAGCTAATGAGAAGAGTGACCCCCCCAGAAAGTTTTTGATTTTTTGTGGTGCCAAGGAAGGTATCTGTGTAAAGTAGAAGTACTTTGTGGGTGGCTTTGTGTGGTCCACAGGCTGTGACAGAGATGGGACTTGAGAGCTTGGTTTGGGTGAAGGTGGCCTAAAGGTAATCTCTAAAATCAAAGTAGACTTCTCCAGTTCCTTAACTCTCTCTAGGAGTGGGAGGGATGAGTAAAGCTTCCAGCTCCTGGAGATTAAAGGCTTTTCTTGCTTTAGGTGTTGTTAAACAATCCTTCATCTAAGTAGGTCCATCCCTTCCGCTCATCACTTCCTGCCATTCAAATCACACATCTTGAAAACAACATATTCCTACTCAGCTAGACCACCTGACTGCACATGCCAGGTGAATGCCAAGCCTTGAATTTTTTTGGTCACATCAGACAAAACCATGTCATTTAGCATCAAATTTTAATGCCCTCTGCTCTGTGTGTCCATGACTATGGGAGAAACCGACTACTATGGTGCCTCCTTAGCAAAAACAGCCCTTAGGAGAACCCCAGTCTCCAAGGGCATAGATTGGCTGATTCATTCTTTAGTTTCACATCTTCCACAGCAGGAGAGACTAATCCCTCCTTTTCCCACAGCCAGGCTGTTCCTTGAGGCACTTCTCTTGCTGCTCTCTTATTTTGTGCTTTCAGAGGTGATGTCTAAGTCCATTATCTCTGCTTTTGTGTAGTCCAGCTGTGGAAGCATCCTTTCCACTGCTAAGAAAATCCCTTGTTTATCAGAGGTTTGGATATACACCATGAGAAGATGAGGCCTTCTCCATGCAGGTGAGGATGCCTGCTGCAAGAGGTACAGATCAGCAGGAGATAGGGCAGTGTGATGAAACTGCTCATGGGAACCACTACAGTGACTGCCAGTGTCCCTATCCTACACCAATGCCCGCATGCCAAACTTCCCACTTTCTTGTTGTGCCATTTGGTACCATTCCTGTCACCATCTCTTAGAACCAGCAATTAGGCAGCTGGCTGACCCCAAATATCCCCAGTTTGTGTAGTATATAATTGCAGGCATAACATGAGCAATTCTAAACAAGTTATCACCTCTTGTACTACTGCCATGGTATTCACACTCTCTGTGGTGTCCACTCTCACCACAGCTACTGACTGAAACAAAACAAAACAAAACAAAACAAAAGAGAAGAGGTGTGCATAGTTATTACCACTAGATTGCCCTACAATGCCCATAGCCAGGCAGTTAATGTCTCTAATACTGCTGTACACTCAGCTCAATCACTGTATGAGTGTCAAAATTTCTGGGAATAACAACCCCAAGAAGCATGGGCAGTGTGGGTCCCAGTGGCAAGGGTTCAGTGTTCAGCCAGTCACAAGTCCAGATATTCTCAGGCTGTGCCAGGCAAAGGCTGCTCTAGATCAGCTATATTTCCTTTGGCACATCAGCTTTTGTACATTTCCTGCAAGGCATCTATATGTTCATCTCAAATAGCCGGACACTGAAAAGAAGGAAAGGTCTATGAGGAAATAAATTTAAACTATTTGCAAAATGAAGACCCTTTGGCATTATCACAATTATCCATCCAACCCTATTGGATGTCCTCATGCCATCCCTGAAAAAAAACTCTTCTTAGCTCCACTTCAGCCTTGTTTTCCTCCTTCCCTCCCTACCTCACATCTCCAGTTCAGCTCTTGTCCAGTTCTGAAGGTCCACTACTCCCCATGACAATGCAAGAAAAGATCTCCTCAGCAGTTAATGCTTATCCACCTGCGCTGTCTGCAGTCAACACCAAGGTAAAGGGCTGCCACTATCTCCTTAGCCTGTTAGGTTGGAATTGCCTCTTGCAAAAGAGAGTGGGTGATGTGATGGCGTTACTCTGGGACAGTGCCAGGGTCTGACTCACCATCTGTGACACAATAGTTCTGATTTGGAGAGGGCAGGGAGAGAGGGGAGGTCACTCCCCAAGGTGTGTGAATGAAAGTAAGGCCGTCCATCTGCCTTGTGTTCAGCACTGAAAACACACAAATGTTTGGTGACTGGGGGCAGGTCACAGCATGTCATACCTTTTTTTGGCTGGACAAGGCTGGAGGTAGGCAGTCACTTTCCTGTTATAAACCATGACCATCAGCACAGATGATTTACTAAGAACCATCTCTCCAAATGGGGTGTGTGGAGGCGAGAGGACTCAGACTTGTTAGCAAGGAATTGCTTTCTGCTCCCAGCGCAGCCTTCCACTCCAGCAAGACTTGTTCCTTAGAAACAATGAGCACCTGAAAAATCAGTGCAATTATAGAGAATACACAAATCCTCTTAAAATAAACTGGGTGGGAGTTGTGAACCAGTGACTGTGCATTTTGCAGGGAATGGAAATGCAGCCTGCCTCTGTGCCAAGTCTTGATGGCTTCATTCTGCTTTGTAAGGCTCTTAACTTCTGTGCACCAGAACCAGCCTCCCTCCAAGGGCAGGAGTGGGAGAGTGAGAAAAGTGTCCCCCTATAAGCAGTTCCAAGTATTTAATTTCATTTAAAAAAATCTTTTTCAGACTAAATTCTGCTATAACATTTCACAGCGATAGATGCTATCTGTCCTTGGAGGAACACAGGTGAAGCCAAACACTGCCAAAAGCAAATACCTCCTTGCTTCTCCAAGTCCCACTGCAAAAGCACAAAGTCACTGTCTCCATATTAACATTTTATAGAAATAAATAAAGCACCCAGCAAACAATTCCATACAGAGAACTTCTGCTTTCATGGCTCCCTTCACTAAAATCCTCATTAGGTAGTGGTTTTCTCTGATGACCTTAATTCTTCAGGTCTGAAATCTTCCTGTGAATAAAAGGAGATCTTCAGGACCATGATGCTGGGGAAAGAGAGCTAGGCATGGGGAGTTTTGGGGAACGGAGTCCTTGAATTTAATTACTGCATGGTGTCACAAGGTCAGGTTACTTGCTGGTCTCAGGCAGTTTGGGGATGAAAGCAGCTCCCTGTAATCAACCTGCAGAGGTGACTGAAAGGCTGGCAGTAGCATGAGGCTGAGGTTTGTCTTTCATGGGGAGGAAAGGGGTCCTTCTGTTAGACACCATCCTGCAGCCTGACCAGCAGCCCCCACCATGAGCAGAGGTGGGGCATGTATTCTGCAGTGCCACCAGTGCTGTGTTTGCTGGGTAGCCCCCAGCCCCACTGCCCACTGCACTGGGTTCCTGCTGAACATGCTGCCTGAACAGACCTGGCTGGATAGCATGTACCTCAGCAGCAGCCCTCTCCATAGGCTCCCCTTGATTGCATGTCCCCACCACGTACCCCCACTCTTCTCTTACATGGCTCCGCTTTCTCCTGTTCTCCCACCCCATGTGCATGGGGCCTCACCTGCTGGCATGGCAGAGACGGGGGAGCAGTGCAATATTGCTGTCCTGTCCTTACGAGAGGGAGGGCTCTTGATATCTCTCTGATATCCCCCCTGTCCTCACTACAGCTCCAGGGGGGCCATACCCCCAAAGGAGATGTGTCTTTGAGCATGTCTACACCACTGTGACCACAGCTTCCACCAGCAAGCCTGAGCCCATCTGGGGACTGTGGCTGCAGTGTCAGAGAAAAGCATGGTTGCAGAGGCTGCTCCAGAGGCAGCCAGCATTGAAGGGTCTCTGTGGATGTACCAGCTGTGTCTGAGCCTGTCAAAGAATCTCTGCTACTTCCCCCCATCACAGTGATGCTTCTGGTCCAGCCTCTGAAGGAAGTCCTAATTTATCCCCCTGAATCATGCACCTCAAAAGACCTGGATAATCAGGAAGGCATGGTACAGGAAGGAAGGGGAAGGGAAGAGTGGGAAGGCACCCTTAGGCCACTGAAAAAAACAGGTTCTTGACTTCACCTTGCCTGGGAGAGGGTGGGGGCCTGGATAGTTCCCCATCTTTGCTTCCATGAAAGACAAACCTTTCCCTCAGCTCCCCATCTCAGTGTGAAAGGACATCACTTGGGAATGTTACCTTAACTCTGCTGATGTTTTAGCACCTCCGTGTAGAGGACGGCTCTGTAAATCAGGGGCACCTACTTCTCTTACCATGCCCAACTTCAGACAACCCCCAACTCCTTCTTACTGAGAGGATTTTTGTCTGCTCTAGAGAATGAGCCAGAGAACAGGCAAGGGAAAGCATGGATGCTGCCCAATTTTGACTCCGGTTGGTGAGTAGCAAATGGCAACTGATCCAGCAACAGCCACTGATCAATTCTGTGTGTGTTTCACCAAAGCAGCAGAATAAAAAATGTTCTCACTGATGGCGTCAGCCTCTTCTGATTTTGGAGGGCTCTTTGCTTTCTTTCTCTCTTGCCTTTTTTTCCCTCAAGCTTTCTCTTCCTTTTTTTTTCTTTTTCTTTTTCTCTTTTTTCTCCTCCTCCCCCCCCTTGCAGTCTCTGTTCTTCATCCATTATTTAGGCTTTTCTGACTGTAACAGCAACATTCGCCTTGTATACCTTGTGTGGGGTTTAAAATATAGATAAAAGCAGAAGGTCGGACTTGAAACACAGATTCTGACGGTTGCTGCTGACTTTGTCTGGAAGCTACAAAATCTTGAGCTGTCTGTGCCCGGTGATGGTATTGGTACAATTGTTTTTTTTCCCCTCCAGTTGATATTCCTGCAAACTGTCTTGGTATTTGATGTGTTCATTCAGCCTTTCAATTTCTAAAAGTTCTGGGGCCTGGCTGACTTTAGGATGGGGGAGCTGGATTCATGTAACTTTTGCTTCTAGGCCCAATCCTGACTTGACATAGTAGTGCCTGGAAATGCCTACTGCTCTCCTCTCTAAAATGAGTTGGGGAGGAATAGACAGGTGTCTCCATCCAGGATCCAGAAGGCTCTAATTGGCACCTCCGGTAGGAGATTCAACAAATCTAAGGATTTTCCCTTTCAATTATAAATGCCCATGGTTTTTTTTATGTCTGCTTTCTTCAACCATCCAGCAATTGGGTTTTCAGGACAAATGTTTGTGGGAAACAATTTTCAAAGTCAAGGTATGAACAGTCCCAGAAAACACTTTCTATTTGAATGGGAACAAGACAGTCCGGGCATCCATCCAACTGGGATACAGAGATATGCCGTGTGATATAGCCGACCAATTGCAAATGAACTCCAACTTTGAATATTCATGATGGATCCACAGATCTGCTAATGAGACTGACTACAATTGATGAACAAAAGGAGTTTGCTAACCAGCTAGGGACATTCCTCAAGCATAGAAAAGAGGTGAAAGTCAATGAATCAAGTCCTGATTGTGTATTATTCACCAATACCTGCAGTGCAGAAAAGTATGATACATAGTATGAAGAATCGGGAGGTCCATCCTTACTGAACTTAATATCTTACAGATTCATCCACATAATTACTTTATTCACCTTATTGATACCTGAATGCAAAGGCCTTGTGAAACGTGTCCTGCAGAAGGATCTCATTGAAGAGACTCCACCTTCTGATGATTAAGAAGGATCCTAGGGAAGAAATCTTCTTGTAAACACTGTCACATGCCACAGCATATGGCACAGGTGTCAGCAGCAAGGACTCACCCAAAGAAAGGACCGCAGTTACTAGGCACTAAATATGTTAGTTTTGCTGCATAAACTAGATGAGATGAGGATGTGCAAACCCTCAGCTGGGCTGCTGATGAGTAGATGTGTGGCTGCCTGTCCTTTGAGGCATTTCTAATCCTCCAAGATGGGGAAGAAGATGAAGGTGATCCTCAAAAGAGCTGCTCTTTTTCCATGTTGGTGAGATTCATATGGGCAGAGAAAAAGATTGACTAACAAAGAGTAGCAAATGCTCTCAAGGGTGGCTGAAATGTTACTTTAAATGGTGAGGACACTGATGGTGGAATGCCAGCCTTGCCAGCCAGAGTTCCACGGGAGTGGGGATGGAGGGTGAAATCCCTCGGTTTTTGCCTGCTGGGAGTTTAACATGATATATTATTGCAATAAACAGAGTATTTGCAGAGAAAGAAAGAACTGGTTCAGCTAAAAACAGGTCCAAGAATTCCAGTGACCAGCTGCAACAGGAGCTGTCTCCGAAGCTGTATCTTTCCAAGTCCAAGGCCTGCACCCATTATGCGCAGTATCATTTGGCTTAGGCAACACTTGACCTTGCAAGGATGTGCAGGCTAGGCAAGAGTTTCAGCCTGGAAGCACTTAGGTCTGTGCCAGCAATCATATAATAGCACTAGATATTTTAATGACAGGTATTGTTAAGATATCTTCATACCCCATCTGGCACTCTCAAAATAACTTTTTCTCACTATAGCCTGAGAGAAAACTTATCTGTCAGAGGAAGGCTTGCTGTTGTTTCTCACAGGTGCTGTCCTTATTCAAAAAGGATTTGGAAGGAGTCTGAGAGACTCATCAGCTTTTATGGATGTTGGATCATTTGAGGCACTACTGACCCCAGCAAAACTATGATTCTGAATACAGTTTTGGTGAATGAGAAAAACTAGACAGTCTTGTTTCTTGAAAGGAAGGACAGCAACTACATTTTTTTGCATCTGAAATACCTCAGTTAGCACTTCCTCTCTAAAGGCCAAGTTGAACAGTAGACGAGTGATATCGGAGCATGGGTCAGTCTGTTCTGTGTGGTTACAGTAGCTCTGGAGATGGCTGATGAGACGTGGTCCATGAGCAAGTCCATCACCAGGAAGCTGTATTTTCCTTTTCCTCTCAACTTTCTGAATGTGGAGCATTTCCTGTCACTGTGTCTACATCTGCAGGTCATCTGGCAGAGGTGTTACACTGAACATGAGAGAAAAGATACACAAATACAATCACCTACAGGACAAATAGAACAAAAATTGCACCATAAAAAAATATGCCCAAGATCAGTGGCTCCTGGTCTGCCAGCATTCCTGGATGTGGGGACCACAACAGCACTATGTGGATTTAAATTAGCCTATTGGGGGTTTGTGGGGCCTTCAGAAACAGCACTGAGGAGCATCTCTGAAGTACCCAAGGTGACATTCTTAACTCATCAACAGGTTGTCCAAGCCAGGTCTGCACTTTGCTCTTCCAAGGATCCTAGACATTAAAGGGAAATAAAGAAATAAGACTACCAATAAATTCAGGAATCACAGTACTGCTAATCAGAACTGATTAAACCGATCATTAAACTCAAAGACTCTTGCACAAGGAGTATGTGACTCTTTTTAATCTATACAAATGTCTCACTTTGAATCTTACTAAATTCCTGGCCTCAGTGGTAGGCTGGCACTGAATAATTATCCATTTAAATGTGCCTGCTTTCCACTCATGTTCAGTACATTTGGGAATCTATTTCCATTCTGATGCTTTGAATGTTCACTTTCTGACACCTAAAGCTAGGTGACTGTCCTTATACTTAATCACTGAAATATAAAACCCACTGAATATCCTACTGTTCCTGCTGAGATTAATAGGAACTACAAGTGCCCAGTGCTCCAGTATTTTTATCAAGAAGGCTTTTCTCTGAGAGTCAGTGACAAAAGTCCAACATCCCAGGTTCAGCTTCATGCTTTCCTACTGTTCCTAGTCCTGCCAGATGCTGACTGCTTGATGATCCTGCTGATGGCTGTGGGGACTGAAGACACCCCACATTTCCAAGATCAGGCCCTCTGCATGCAATAATCTCTCAGAAGCCTGGATGTTACTTCTGTTTTCTTCTGCTGGTACTGTCCATTTTGCCTTTGGCAAGCATTGATTTTCCACAATTCCCTGAAGCCCTTATAAAGCAGCTGCCAACACGTCTCCCTCGTGGGCCACTTCTTTTATTTGTTGAACAAAAGAATTATCAACATTGTCTTCAGTGATCTTCGGTGAGTTGAGTCCAGGACTAGGATGCCGAGCTCCCTCTCCTGGCTGCCAGATCAAAAAGAATAGCTGAAAAGTCCTTCATGCCTAGCAAATCTGAATTGCTGGGCTCTGGCTGAAGAAAAAAAAGACCTTCCAGTTGTTTTGCAAACTTTCAAATTCAATATCTTCCTCCCCAAGAAACGTGTTGGAAAAAAGTTCAAGTGGAACATTTTGGAGTGAAGTATTTTTAATTATCTATGTACTGTGCCTGTTTCCCCTCTTCTCTCATCTATCACTATTAGCAAACAGATCCCAATGGACAAATAGCATTGACAGTCTCTGCAGAAGATCCACTGATGTCTTTCAATGTCAATTATCAGTTAAATGGTACTACATGAAGAGAGTGTGGAAAAGAAGGACAAGCCACATGCTGGCTGTCTTGGTTTGGCAGGGCAGAGAAAATTCCCACTTTTCTGTCAAAGAAAGAAAGAGTTAACTTTTCTCTCAGCTACCATCTGAAATCAGTACAGCCAATGGAGAAGAGAAGTGTGTTCCTGTCCCCTCCTCAGCCCCTGCTTCCCTTATGAACAACCTCAAAGTGCTCACACTTTTCCTACTTCTGCCTCTACTGTCCCCTTTCAGGTATCTTAAGCAACATGCCACCTCTTATGTTTATGATGAAGAGTGAACAGAGCACATCCATCACCACATGCATCTCAGGATTTCATAAATCAGCCTTCATAAGATGTGGCCAGTGAAAGTCAGGACAATGTGGCAGTGGTTGGGGTTGAACCCTCTGTTCACGGGTGGCTTGTCAGAGATGGTGTCTGCAGGAGCAGCATGATGCTTACGGGAGGCAACAAGCAGCATTCAGGGCTTGTAACAGGAGAGCAGAGAGATCAGTACTCTCTAACACACATGCCTTTTCTACACACCAGCACACTCTACTTTGTACTCAGACACTTTGCACTGGTGTCTTTTGCAACAGCACTGTGAGATTTGTGGGTGCATCCCACAATGTATATCCTGAATGTATGTATATCCTGAAGCCAAAGAAAAACTTCTAATCTTCCCATGGTGTGGTTACATGACCAACCTCCAGACTGGTTCAAGTCTAGGAAGAATAATACTATTCATTACTCTTGGAAATAGCGACAGCCTCCTTTAGCAACACAGGTCTACCAGCTCTCTGGGATGCCATGTGGGTTTGCCCACCTATTGCCCTGCCAGCAGTCCCTGTGAATTGTTCTTCAGCTGCCACATGCTCTTCAGCTTCTATTCCCAGGAAAAATCAAGGAGCAAGTAAGCAGCTATCATGCTCCAAGACCAATTACCATATGCAAACATCCTGGGAGCTGTTTAGAAAGGGTTCAGGTCAGGACGCAGCCCGGACTGACAATGGTATAAAGATGAATTCCTCTTGGTCACAAGCATAGGTGAGCCACTCCATATGTCAGTTCTGGACCATTTGACATGGCTGACTATAAGGCAACAATCTTGACACAGCCAGAGGATGGACTACTGTTCTGCTGGTCATCTCACACACATAGGCATATGCACGAGTAGAGAATACCTGGAAAGTTTGCATCTTAGCTAAAACTATGATCATCAGCTCATTTGCCCAAATCTTTCCTTTCCTTGGGGCAATTTCACTATTTCAATCCCCTTCTCAAACAGCATGTAGAAAGACTAGAAAAGGTACAGACAGAGGTAATAAAGATGTCGGAGGTATAGAATCACTTCCTCTTGAAGAACAGCCAAGCTGTCATCCTTCCTTTGGCTTTGGTAACCCTGTGGCAGAGTATCTACAAATCTTCCCCACCCCACTCCTGCCACTGTCCAACACCCTACACCTTTCAACCCTTCTCTTTCCGACCACAACAAGTCACCTTTAGCAACCTGGTTTATCCATCATAAGGGCTTTTGGGGCAGAAAAGAACTGGCCCAATGAAAAGTGTGTGAGCTGAAGGCAGATGGATGTTTGGGAAGGGGATATGTGACAGTTCTGGAGCTGGGCACAGGCACAACAGAGCATGGTCATACTCACTTTCTCCAGCTTCAGGGAGGATCCAGGGCAGACAGGCTGGGTGGCAGATGCTGCTTGCATGAGCTGCAACACTTTCCTATTGGTTTCTCTCATGGCCAAATCCTGCTTGAGCTAGACTTGTTCTGACAAGACAGGAAAACGAGCTTCACAGCATAGCGATAAACTGCTCAAAGGTGGAAGAGGCTTCCTATGTAAAAAGGAAACGAAAGCTCAGCAACAAGGTCACCTCCATTGCCTCAGGCAATCTGAGGAATGACAAAAGTTGAGACATGTAGCATATCAGCAGAAGACAAAAGCCATCCCTGGAGGGCAGAAAGACAGGGGGAGTGCATGGCATACAAGGAATTTAATGTAGGGAAAGCCACACCAATTGCTGCCATTTAAGGGACGCTCCTGTGTGCATAACATAGGATAATGGTTCGTAGCAGCTTTGTCCATGATTCTTAGCACCATTTATGCTCCAAACCCTGGCACTGAATCCCCAGCAACACTGATGGTGAGCAGGTGACCAAGTGCCACCTAGGAACATAAATAATTCTGGGAATTTGGACCTTTTCTCTAGTCCTACAACTTCTTTCCACTCTGGTCACACCATCAGAGTCTGTTAGCGATGGACAGGAATTTGTAATGAACCAAAATACAAGGCTCAATGAGCTTTTCCTGGCATCTGAGCTGCACCAAGTACACAGGGAAACAGTTTGGCTTTTTCCAGGAACAGGATTATTTTTCTCTGCTAAGGACTTGTGTCTGTTGCTTTCCACAGATCCAATAATTTCTTAAGGCCAGAGAGCTCAGGGCAACTGCGATCTTGTTTGGCCTAGAAGATGGAAGAAACACAAATGGCTAGAAAGCCAACAGCATGCAAGGTGCAGCTCTAACGTGAGAGAACAGCTGGGATGTGCACAGGGCTGCTGGAGACACAGGGGAAAACCGAATGGAGGGTGTAGAGATCAGGGCTGTGAGTTTTAGCAGAGCAGAAAATTGGACATTACTCAATGCAAAGTGCTTGGCACAGATGGAATAACTGGGAGTATGTTTCAGGGTAGCACTTCAGATTGCACCAATATGGTGCATCCAGAATCAGAGTCACGGACACACAGGATGGCCTTCTTCATTTTAGTACTAGGACACAGACTCACCCAAGCTCTGCTCCAGAGCAGTGAGGAAAATGGTCTCACACGTGTTGATTCAGTGCTTTGCAGCTGTGAGTGCTCTGAAGGCAAGGGGGTGGGTGGGTAATGGGAAATAAAGTCTGCACTCTGCAGCAGGCCAAGTCGTCCTGCAGCAGGATGTCAGTGCTTTTCTGCAGGCTACTGGGGCTCAGCTGGCTGCTAGGCTCACTCAGCAGCGTTGCCTGAGCTGCTTTCATTCTTGTCTTGAGTGCATGCAGTGTGTCAGCACAAATGTGTCTGCAAAGAAAGGTAGCATTTTGTTGTGCCTAGAGAGGGCTGGGCTGGAAACTCCAGGAAGGAGGACCTCACCTGGCAATCATCTGAGGACAAGGGTGAAGGCAAGGTTTGCACAAGGAAGTCAGACTCTGAATAACCCTAGCATTTCAGGAGGATTTGTTCAGGCACCTGAATGACTAAGAAGCACAAAAAATCTTCCCATACTCTTTTATCACCCAAGTTCTTTTGAAAAGCCTCTCCTAGGTGCCTAATTCACTTGGGATCCTTTAAGATCCCATCCACAGAACAAAAACGTGCAAATAAAAGAAGAGTTAAAGTGGTATGTGGGCAAGGTGGAAGCTGGTACCGCAGCAATATCTTTCAGTGAAGCAGCTGTATTTCCCCTTTCTATCATACGCATTTAAAAGCTTTTAAGAGAACAATCTATCCCTTCTGCTGGCAAACCTAGTGCTGGGCAGTTCTTTGGGTTCTTAAATCATTTTAAAATAGAGAGAATTGTTGTTTTAAAAGCCTTTGCTCTCTCTTGGCTGCAGGAAACCTCAGCGAAGCTCCCTGCACTTGTGAAACACCAGCTCAGGGGCTTTCCAGGGATCCATTACAAGCCAGAAAAGGGCTGGGCACTGCCTGACAATGACAATGCATTGGTGCAAGCAAGGGTTTTCTCACTACATCATTGCTAGACTCTCCAGCAGCACTGTGACTATTTTATTTTTTTGGGGGGGGTCATTTAATCGATTAACTCTCTGTGCCTCTAGGTACAATTATCTATTATTAGCTAAGCTGCTGAGAGACAAGAATGGAAGCTGCAAAATTCAGCTTCAGAGAGTGAATGTACCCAAATTCCTGGTTGTTCAGGCAGGGGTTTGGCTGAAATGTCCTTTATCCTGCCATTCTCACTCAGGCTTTCATTTCAAGCCCAGGCGGAGTTTCAGTTCTCCAGCTTTACCCTTCATGCACTACACTGTCATGTACTCCCACATAGAGGAACAAGGTGGTGAACTGGGGACCTTGTGAAGACCCAGAGGGCAGTACTCCCTATTGAGGGATGGGAGTGCATCTATTATTTCATCTTCCCCTTGCCAACAACATCTGAAACCCTCAGCCACTTTCAGCCATTCTGGCATCTATCAGCAGCAGGGAAGCTACCATGCTCTTCCATAGGACAACCAGCCACCCCCTCTTGGTGCTGAGGTAGTGGGCATGGACAGTTAAAGGTCAGCCACCTAGTCACCAGCCACCAGTTTTGCAGACTTCTGGACATAATTTTTGTGGGCTTTTTGAAAGTATGTGTGGGACCAGTTCCTGGTCAGTTTAAATAACAAGCATAACAACATGTGGTACGTGTCAGGAAGAAAGAGACTAGAGGAGTCACTAAGGACATCAGCCTGTGCAGTCAGAGCTGCAGTACCTCAAAACACCATTCCCTTAATAACAGTCCTTCCTGGGCATTACTCAGCCCTGGCCCTTGACACATGGGGAGGGTATTAAGAGTGAGATAACTCACAACCAGCAATCCAGACAGCCAAACAAAGGCTCCATTGCCCTGGCATTACCCTGGCTCGTTTATCCCTCCAGGACACATAGAACATCCAAGAGAAGTCATTGTCCTGATTTCCCCCTATTTCTCCTGCACAAGATACCTGGGGAGAGTGACTGGAGACTGCCCCTAATGCAGCACAGATATCCCATGCTCACCTACCCAACACATCCATTATGGGGGATCCCAGTCCCTTTACCTACTCACCACTCACTGGCAAGGAGAAAAATTTTTCCTGCTTTCCCATGGGAAACTAAATCAGCAGCAGACCTTGGAGTCATCCCATCTTCCCTATGCAGTCAGAGAAACTTTTATTTGTTTTCATTATGTTTTGTGCTGTTCCTGGAGATTTTATGTTCTGGGTCCCTAGGAAAAACCTGCACGGCAGCTGCATCCTGAGGAGTCAGGATGCCTGTGCAGTGCAACAAGTGGCCCACAGAGTAGGACTGCCGTGCTCTCTCCACTGGGAAGCGATGTTCTGCTCTGGTGTTCAAAGGATGTCAGAAGAGAGCACAACTTCACAGCCTGGAGGGTCCCATGTGGGTCTGGAGAGCAGACAAGCCTCTATTTCTATTTTATTTCCCACACTACAGCTGGCTTAGCATGTGGAGGGCAAAGCTTTTTCGCTGGAGCAGCAGACAAGAAAGAGAACTGTCAGGCTTCTGGGATGCTGAAAGCAGTATGGAAACAGCATGGCTCAAGCTGGGATGGAGACAGGATGAACCCTTAAGGTTAACAAGGGAGCAGAGCAAGAGGACGTTTTTACCAAGTGCAGTCAGAGCTGCACTTACTATATCAGCTCCCAGCACGGAGTGAGGAGTCTGCTCTGAATGCAGCACAGCGTGGCAAAGATGGAGAGTCCATTCTGCTTTTCCCTGTGGTTCCTCCACCCACTCCAGGGTGTTTGCTGGGTGATACAAGGCACCCCTTTTCCTCCTGCCCTCCTCCAAAAGGGTTTTGAGCTGGTCTGATGGACCCATCTCCGAGTTGCTGAACTTTCTTTGCACTCTGTCCTGATGTTGCCAGGGATCCTCCCTCTCGTCAGCGCTTGTTGGCTCATTTATCTGCAGGATCAGTTGTAGCTGTATTGATTTTCCCTCTCTCCCTCTCCGCTCTGTGTTTGCTTTTTGAATTATGCAGCGGTGCAGTTTTTCCTCCTTGCGAGTAGTGAGTGAATTGCAGAGGATCAATTGAGCCCTGCCATAGTTTAGTCAGGAATACCCAGTAGGGGCCAGAAGAGAGAAAGGAGAAGGGAAGATAATGAAGACAGGATCGATCAATCCAATCGTGGTGCAAAAGAAAGAAAGGAAAAGAAGAGAGAAAGGGGTTTGAATAATCAGTCAGTTTTCCTCATGCAGTTCTCAGATCCCCCAGTCTCAATCAATAATCAACTTTGACACTCATTGCTTCAGAAACAAACACACACAAAAAATCCCCCTAAACTCTAATAATGTTGTGCTTTATAGCATAAGAATAGCCAATGATGCCCTGGTAAAGATGAGGATGGGGATAAGATTTCTTCCCTTTCTTCCTCTTTGCTTTTAAAAGTACATATTATGAAGGCTGAGACGAGATGAAAGGAGAGCAAGCAGGGCTTTTAGCAGTTTGGTTGTTGCAATTATTTTGCCAATAGTAATGATTTCAAGACAGGATGGAGGATCTTTGATGCTGTGCTGGTGACGTGGAGGGGTGGGCAGAGTCGCTGTGGTTGTTCCAGCACCACATGCAAATCTGGAAGGAGAGGAATCCTGGGGGATGTAACCAGACATTAGCTTTACTTAGCTTAGAGCATGCAAATGAAACATGAGAAAGTGCCTGATCAAGGCACCGTGACCACAGTTACCCATGGAGTCTGTGTGTCAGGATTGCACACAGCAAGGGGCACCTTTAACCATTCACCTCAGTGCCATGCCTGGAAAGCTTAACCAGACTTCCAACCCCTTCAGCAAGCGGCAAAACCTCAGCTTACTGGTTTCAGGAGGACTTTTCCATTCTTTGCAATGAATAAAACTCTCTGCCTCACACACTTGTGCTTAAATTAAGTCTCTACAGGCAGGAAAAATACTTTGCAAGGTCTTTGGAGATATTGCTCCATCTGTATTGTCCCTCACTCTGAGAGCCCTGTGAACTGCTTGGCTTTGCCCTGCAGTAAGCAGTAACCTCCTGTTAGCAGCTAGCCATGCAGGGGGAAATCAGCTTTGCCCATCCAGCCCCACACACCTTCCACAGAGTGGCAAAGTGGCTAGTTTGCTGTGCAGTGGCTCACAGCTGGGCCATTAGAGCTATTCTGTTCCCACCACGCTTCCACAGGGCTTGAGGGATTAAATTTCTGAGTTCTACAGGATGCAGAAAATGAATTCTTGGCAGGTGAGTTGAGGGAGAACTTATTTCTCTCAGGGTTACGCTTATTTTGATAAGGATAGACTTGTTCTGGTTCTTACTCTGTTTCAAATACAGCAGCTCAAGTCTAGTTCATTTCCTAAGAAAAATATCATTTAGATCTGAAAAACAAAGCTGATTTGGCTCCTACTGGCAGACAGTACTTCTTGGCTGATGAGCTCTTAAACACTATGAGGTATCATTTTAATGACATTTGAAGTAGATACGCTGTGTAAAGACTATTTTGTCAGTTTGCTAAATTCATGACAGCACCATTACTGGACTTCATATACAGTCTGGTGCTGTTCAGCTTGCCTCCCTGTTCTGGCTCCCTGTCAGCTCCAGGCCTCTTCCAGTTACCCGTAAAATCGTATTGTTCCCATTCCTTATCCCATTAATTAGCTCAAGACCTGAAGTTACCAGTCCATCATCTGTTGTAGAACTGTGAGACAATTTTGGAGGACTACCAACATGCAGGTAATGGAACAGACATCTTTACTGCTCTGCTTCTGAGTTTTCAGTCCCAGTGAGAGCAGCAGTCTAGCTTAGATCCCGGAGGCAGACAGAATAATTAACATGAGTTTGCAAGGACACCAAAAATCTGGTAAGCAGTACAGGCATGGACAGGAGGTCTGAATTATTGTCCGTGGTTGTTTGGCCTCTGTATCAGAGAGACTCATGTCAGAGGACGACTGAATTTCCTACATTCTAGTTGCTGAAATCAGAACAAATCTTTCTTTCCCCAAAGTAATCTCAGCTGAATTGAACCTCTCTTTTTTGGTGACAAAAATGCTAGAAGACTTTTTAGCCAAGTCCTTCTAAATTGCAATTAAAGATGAAACACAGATAGAGAGAATTATTCCTTCTCTTGTCATCCGTATTGGACTTGACAAACAGGAGTTGCATTACCCATCTCATTCAGACTTTCCCACAATGCAGGAGCTAATATAATCCCCCTTGTCTACTGCTCTGCCTATATTCACCAAGTATTTAGGAACATTATGCCCCTGAGATTCCTCACCTCATCAGGTTGACATTAGCCAACAGGGTCAGAACCTACTAATGAAAAAGTCATAGCCTGGCAGACACAGGATCAAAAGCTATTGATGGGAGGCCAGGATTGGAATGAGAGTGGAGATAGCAGGAAAATAGTCAGAACTCAAAAGCTTCCCTCATTGGATTCAGATTAATTTTAAAAAGGAAATAATTTCTAAGCTTTGTGCTTCCAGCAGTGCTTGCCCCATAATTTTCCTGAAGGACCTGCATAAGGATGAGCAGAGCTCCAACAAATTAACCCTTTCCAGGAACACTGATCAAGACTCATTTCATAGAGGGAGCTGCACTACAGGATAGGTAAGCAGCAGAAGAGCTGGAATCATCTGGTTTCAGGCAATAACTATGTTGCTGCACATGCCTGTCTGCCAGGCCTCCTCTGAGGAGCTGCAGGAAGATAAAGGCAAAGGGAGCAAGGCTTGTAAGCAGGCAGCTCAGCAGGTATGTGGGTTCACTTCAATGTTTACCCAGTTCCTGGGATGATCCTGGGAGCCACTCCAGGCACCTCTGCACCTTTGCGTCTGGAAGAGAGAGACAGGTCCTGGCTGTCAGGACATCACTAAGTTTGCAAGCAGCAGAAGAGGACTGGCAGATCTGCCCCTGAGGCTGGGGTTCAGTACTGCAGGCACTGGGTCATGACAGTATCTGGGCTATAAATTCGATTCTGACAGACAGTAAATATTGCTGTGTTGGTTGCTCACTGTTGTTCACTGAGGTAGCACCCTCCCAGGGCCATTTGGGCACCTGCTTGAGTTGTGAAGCCTATAAACCCTGCATGTATATGAATAAATGGTACCAAAATATTTCCATGACTAATATCATGCACTGAACATCATTTATAGCCTGGTTTATCAGAGCTCAGCTGTGCTATGTGTAGGCCAGGTGCTGGAGTTCTCAGAGCTGGGTTCATCCAGGGGAAGCCCCAGGGGAAAGTCTTCCCTGAGGTACCCCAGTGCCTTAGGCTCTCCTTGGGGCTTGGCCGCAAAGGGTAGGCGACTAGCCAGCAGCCAGCAGGAAGAGCCAGCTGAGGATGCCTGGAGAAAGGCAAGATGGCAAAGCTGGGCAGTGAGACGTTAGTGACCACAGGAAAGGCTAAGGATGGCAAGTGCAGATTCACTGAGGGCAAGGGGGGAAACCAAGAGGAAGGGCAGAAGTGAGGCTGTGTTTGTCCCTCTCCCCCAGCAGAGCATTAATGAGAATTCACAGAAACTCCAGCTTGTCTAAAAGAGGAAAGATGCTGAGGTACAACCCAGAGCTCCCTGGCCCCATCACCATGCAAGGGAGGCCTGTGCCTAGACTGCAGCCCCCGCAAGGGGAGGCCTCCTGCTGACCACACAGACCGGACCAAGAACGTCCATGGAGCATGTCCCACCACAGCATTCCTGACACTGCTGCTTCTGCATCCTGCAGCCCAGTCAAAACATCTGCTCACACCATTGTATATAGAGCCTGGCCACACCATACAACTTCGCTGGTCAGTCCCACCCTGCATGTGAATAATGCCTGGCCACAGCTGACCAGCCAGGTATCACACATGAAGAAGGGATGCACAAGCTCTATGCTCTATTCATATACAAACGGATAATGAAGGTGCTGCAAGAATCACTATCAGTTTGCTTGAAGGTGTCTGCATGGGTGATTATACCCATGAAACCATCTGCACAAGGGGAGTCTTTGTCAATGATGCCCACTGCATCCTAGGGTGGACCCTGCTTTCCTGTAGTGCCACAGCCAAGGTGCTAACAGTGAGGACAGATCCATCTGCTTTCACCAGCTCAGGCACAGAGATCTTTCTTAGACATTTCCTATCACTTTTGCCTGGTGCTTTCCCTTCTGGTCATGACCACTGGCATTTAAGGTGGCTCAGTTTAATGGTTTACATAGCTCAAGGGCTTCAACAGGCTTTTCCCACTCAATGTTCTCCCTTAGCTTATCGCCCAGTCCCTCCACAAAGGGAAGACCACCTTCAGCCCATCCTGGGAGCATTAGTCACTCAATTACAACTGCCTGAGGACGGCAGCAGGCAGCAGTAACTTTTAAGCTGGTTGCTCCAAACTCACTCATCTGCCCTTGAGTTGTTCCAAGCCATGCACTCCCTCACATACATCAGTCTGTCATCTACGAGATCTGTTCTTGTAGATGCCAGCTTATTCTCATGATCAGCCTGAGGTCCTGTCACTCCCAATACCTCAATTAGAGATGGGATCAGCTGGCTGGAGCGAGTAGCTGCTCCCAGAAGAACCATCTCAATGCAAGCAGTTCCTGTAAGGCTTCCTGCTCTGCTAAGTATCTTTACCAGTCTTTTGGCGTTTTAATGATGCCACTTGCAAGCAAGAACATCCGGATGAAAGTCTCCAATATCAGGTCAGATGAGTGTCTCTACCTAAGGAATTAACTGGAGCCAATGGCATTTTTTCTAATCTAAGCTCTTGTTTTTTAATAGTTTTTTTTTAAAAAAAGAATGACACGCATGATCTGTAGTATCTTTCAGATGAATTGCTGAGAGGTATAGTTTGGGGGAAAGTATCTGCTAATAACATTTCCAAATCTGCTTTTAAATAAATTGGATGGCACATAGTAAAGCAAGGACTGGATGAAGCACCCTGTGTGTTTTTGTGCTTTCCTATGTGCTTTGCTGAACTTGTTCAGTAACACCCTGCCGAGTTCTTACTCCATGAATGAAGACAGAACTTCCCAGTGGAGTCTGGTTAATCCAGCCAACACAGCAAGAACAAGACTTATGTTAACAAGAGGATGGCATATCAACATAAATAAATCTGTAGGACCAAATCTTGGAGTCCATGTTCATTTTCACTGAGGCCTTGCTTGACATTCTTCCATCAAGATCAACCAGTCTGCTCACTTCGATAAAGCACATCAAAATAGGATTTAGGAGATGTGGGCATCATTCTTAGCTTTGTCACTGACTTGCTGGGTGACCTGAACATACGTCTGTTTTTTAATTTCCCTGAGTATTAGTCACCTTGTAAACTCTGGAAAATCTACAGACTAAAGCTGTTAGGGGCTGATGTGTAATGCTCTGAACTAGCCAGACACAGTAATCCACTAGGATGAATTTCTTTGTGCTGCATGATGTTGACTGTTTCTCATGCTTTCCAAGGAGAAAAATTTTAGTTGAAAAGTTTCTATATTCCACAGAATTCTTCCAACAAAATTCATATTAATATTGATAGCACTTACTCATAGAACTGTGCAACAATCTATGTAGAAGATGTACAAAAAGCTGAGATGTATACTTCTGTACAGACAGAGAAATACATCCATTCAGTTTGCCTGTTTCAGTCACTGTCTGTAAAGCACTGGATTGCAATTTTCAATCTTGCTTGCTGAAATGTGCAAGAGACCCATATTCAACCCAGACAAACCACAGAGAGAAGGAGCTGCTAATTTGTTAACACCCCCTCAGTGTCTTGACGACTGCCAGACACTAAATGAAAGGACTTTAATGTTGCCTGTGAATCTGAACAAGGACTCAGAAACTATCTGCTCTCCAATAAGAGCTAATTAAGGATTCTCTGATGGTTTTTGTGCAGACAGTCTGAGAATATCTTGAGAAAATGAGTAGTGAGTACATGGGACTGAAAAATGCCAGCTGTGCTTTGCAAATATCTTCATTTCTGTCAAAATCTCACATTACTAGTTTTAGGGCCACCCTCTGCAAAATGCTCATCCTTTCCAAGGTCATGTTTGGTTCTGAGGAAGAGTGATGCCCCAGTTATTCAGAACAAAACAAAACAGAACATAACAAAAACTTCTGCATGACAGCTCTATTTTTTCCCCCAATTTTACTATAGAAACCAGAAGATTTGAGGAAAGGAAATCTTCCTTGGAATAAAGAAAAAATAGGAAAAAAAAAGATTAGACAAAATCAAAGAGAACGTTGGTCTAATAGACCATCAAAAATGATGAATTTTGGATAACTTCACTGGAAATCGAAAGAACAGGAAGCCAGTCAAACTACTTGCATGGTAAGGTATTTTTTCTTCCAATTAAGGAAGATTTGACATAAACAGCTAAAAAGCTACGGTAATCCAGGCTGAGTTTTTCAGTCCTGCTTCCCATAATTAAAACCTCACTCAGTAAATCCAATGAAAGGACACAAGTTTAAGCCAACATCCATGGAGGAAGTTGGAGCCTTTCCAGTGATGCTGGTGCAAGCTGGTCTGGTGGAGAAGTTGCTGTTCCTGTATACGGCTTCAAGATACAACACTTCTATCTCTCTTTCCCTGCATACATAGTCCCACTGAAGGTAATACAAAGCACTCGCCTTTTTGGCTAGAAGTAGCTTTTTATTCTGCCCTAACTGCACCCAACTGGTGATACATTAAAAAGTGTTTTATGAGGAGATAAAGTCACTTATCCCTCTCCTGAATGTCTCATTCATCCCAGTGCCTAAAGTGACCCCACCTCCAAAGTGAAAAGTTTGATAGGTAGCTAAATAGTCATGGGAAGTAGTGGATTCTCCATCTCACAAGGTCTTCAAATCTGCCTTTGTGCTTCATGGTGAGGTATGTCAGAGCCCAGTCAATAGTCAGTCCCCAATGGACACCTCATTTGGTCCTGCATGATGCAGTCTTGGATCCAAGGCCTTCAGGAAGTACCAGGGGAGGCATGCAGGGACACTTCTTCAGGGCACTTTCCCAGTTCCCAGCAGGATTTGGCTTGAGAAGTTTTTCATGCAGAAGTGGTGTCCTCACCATCTTCATCCACCTGGTGGATTTCCACTCCCTGATATGGCTAGTCACTTTCTGCACCCACGCAAACTTTTAGCAAGAGCAGCATGCTAAGGCCAAAAGCTCCACAGCTTCACTCTGCCATGTGAGTTACCATGACCTCTTACTTTTTTTGAATGTACCAGCTGCAAGTTCAAGGTCCCAGATTCCTGTGTTAGGAGAGGTGATGAGCAGGTATCCCTGTGTCTGGCCCGTGACTCTGCTGGTTAACACAGAAAAGGAGAAGCAGATGCAGCGCCCATGAGGGACTTGGCTGGCCGCTGGCTAACCTGGGTGATTTCTGAAGTACCTGTGCTCTCGGGCTGAAGTTTGGACTGTTTGTTCTCTTTGGTTTAACGATCCTTCCCTCTCTTCTTTGAAATCCTTTGCATTACTCCTTGTAGAAAAAAACAAAAAAGAATTTAGTTAGTTTGTTTATTTATTTAGGACTAACCCTTCCCTTCCCTTCTGCACTGAGCAGAGCCCACTTCAAAAGGGGCTGCATGCAGGAGAGTCTCTGGTGGATCACACAATATGGGGGAGATGGAACGAAAGCCTGATGATTGATTATCAGCAAGGAGCTAAGTGAGATGAAAAATAGAGTGATGGGATTCATTTTTAAGGGAACATGCCTATTTCAGAGACTAAAATGTCATTAATTTTTTATTAAACAGAATCTTTTCAATAGACAAAATGAGCACTTCTGTCCTCACTCATTCACTTATATTTTCGCTTCTGTTCCCCAATTTCTGCTTTGGCAGAGGTGCCTCCCACATGGAGAAATTCTGCTTTTCCTTTTTCTTTTGTGCTCTTGACTTTGGCAAGTGATGGGGGGTGGGGGGGTTGTTAAACGGAGGCCTGCACTCCAGGTCAGTAGGGTATCACAACACTTAGGATTATTACTACTCTGCCAAGCACTGAAATGTGGGCTTCAACTTACCCTTGGTGAGACAGGGCTGCCCATCTGAACTAGGGCATGGATACCCAAAATATGCAGACTGAGAAACCCAATCAAGCTAAACACAGGAGAAGTGCTCTTCAGAAAAATAGGGACTGCCCATTAAACACCCACCATTCCCAGTCAGACCTTTTGTCCTCAGAACCTATCTTAGTCATCACCGTGGGTCCCTCTGGTATCCTACCTCTCGCCTGCCTCCCCTCTCTGCCCTGTCTCTCCTCTTCTGGTGGTGTGCACAGGGCACCACTCCCCTCAGCAAGCCTTAGGGGTAGCCATCCTCTGGAACTTGACTGCGTGATCTCTTTGCCACGTAGACTGGATCCTGCAGCCCTGTGCACTTGCATGTTCATAGAAGACAGGTACTGGCCAAGGCCAACCCCAAGTACTGCCTGAAGCTGTGACGACAGCTTCTTATCAAGATTCCTGTATCTTTTTCATTGTGGAAATGCTTTGCCCAATGCACATAAAAAGCCAATGGCACAACTGAGCAAAGATGAGGCTTGGGGGCGTAAGGTCTATTCTCTACCTCTTATAAAGAGTTTCTGGGTGACCATTAGCCATTCGTCCTGCTTCTGATGGTGGTAAATGAGATATTCTGTCTGACATCCCCTGTGTCCCTTGCCCACTAATTATATAAGACCAAGCCCCCTAAGAGGAATTTGGGATTTCAAAAACTTTCAGGACTTCTCCCTTTTTTTTCTTGCTGTGTTTATCTTGCTAATTGGCACAGAGCAGCTCAGGGGCATTGAGGGCTCCTTAATCACAAATATCTGAATATGATGCTTCTCCTCCATCCAGTTCTCTTACTTTGCTCTGGAGAAAGATGATCATCAGAAGGACAGAGAGAAAGACACGCTGTATGATGCTGCTCCTAAGAAGATGGGAGATACTGGTTTGGCACTGGTACTGCTGTGATGGCTTGTGCAGTGTAATAGCAGCAGAAGCTGCTGCTGCACTGGAAAGTACCCAAGAAAAGCTGCAAGAATGATTAGAAAGCATAAGAAGTACAGGACTCCCAGAGTTCAGTCTGGCTCATCAAAAAAATATTGGAGAGATGAGTTGATCGGATACAGCAAGTGCCCACAGCAGAAAAGGAATGTACTAGCAGAAAGGTGTAAGTTATAACTGTGGAGTGTGCAGAGGGAAGGAGGTGAAGGTTGATGCAGAGATTAGTCAAAATGTCCTGTTACTAACGCGAGTGACAGCTGGCATCCCAGGACAGGCCGCAAGGGCACACTGCCTGCCTCGTGGCTAGAGTAAAAGATAGAAGAGTTTGGCATGAGGCTGGCCTTCAGGGCCAGGGCCTGCCATCCTCTAAGTGCAGAATTAACCTCTTCCCCACTAAGAGGCAGTAAAGAGTAAGGTGGTTGGGACAGTCAGCATTGTTTTACCAAGGATAAATAATGCCTTATCGACTTGACTACCCTCTGTGTTAAAAAACTGAATTTGTGGATGAGGGCAGAGCAGTAAGTCATTTATCTCAACTTCATCATGGCTTTTGACACTGTCTCCTGCTACATTCTTCTATTCATGTTAGAATATCATGGTCTGGATGGGTAAAACAGTGTATGATTGGATGATTGGGCTCAGCAGTAGCAGTTAATGGGATGCCTGTGACAAGGGGAGCACTGCAGGGGTCTGTCCAGGGACCTGTTCTGTTTAACATCACTATCAATGTCCTGGTGGAGGTGATCGACTGCACCCTCATCAGTTAGCAGGTGATACCAAACTGGGGGGACCGACTGATATGCTGGAGGGCAAGGCTGCTGTACAGAAGGACCCAGACAGCTTGAAAGAATGGGCCAAGTCAATAAGAACAAATGGAAAGTCCTGCCTGGGAAGGAAGAACCCCTTGCAGAAATACAGGTTGGGAAGTAACTGGCTGGGGAGAAGCTCTGCTGGTAATGACCTGGAGTCATGGTGGACAGCAAGCTGAACTTAAGCCAGCAGTGTGCCCCAGCAGCAAAGAAGGCCAACAGCATCCTGGGCTGTATGAACAGGATTGCAGCCAGTATGTCATGGCAGCGCTTATCCCCCTCTAGTCAGCACTCATTAGGCCCCCCAGTATAGGAAAGGCATCAGTGAACTGGAGAAAGTTCACGGGAGGGCCACCAAGATGGCTGGGGTCTGGAGCACTTGCTGTCTAAGGCTGAGGGAGCTGGGCAGGGGGGTCAGCCTGGGGAAGACACAGCTTTGGGGGGACCTGGCAGCTGCTTTACAGTTCCTACAGGGACATCACCAAGGAGATGGAGCCAGGCTCTTCACAGTGGTGCATGGTGGGAGGAGAAGAGACAGAGGGCATAAGTTGAAACAAGAGAAGTTCAGACTGACTATAAGTAAAAATTTTCACCATAAGGTTGCCCACAGAAGTTGTGCCATCACTCTGCCCTCGGACATTTTCAACACCTGACTGGATCAAACCCTGAGCAAACTGGTCTGATCTCATAGCTGACCCTACTTTGAGCAAGATCGTGGACTAGAGACCTTCTGAGGTTCCTTCCAGCCTGAATTATTCTGTGATTCCATGAAGTAAAGCTACCAAGGCCTTGTGCAAACCGATGGCAATGTTGTGAAGTGATACAGTTGCTGTATGGACTGAGGTCCTGTTTTGCAAGGTCAGTTGCTGGGCAGTGTGACAGTGGCAGAGATCATTGCTTCCAGGCAGGAGGGGAGAGGGTTAGCTGGAGGAGGAGAGGGAGAAGGAGGGGAAGGGTGCTCAGTCTGGGTTATAGTTAGGTAGGGGAGATAGGAGTTGTGGAGCTGATGTGGGAGGTGGAAAGAGCTGTTGAGATAACATTTCAAGAGGGAAAAGGAGGAGGGCACATTTTCTCTGTTTAGAATAAATTGGAGGCTTGCTGCTAAATCTTGCTGAGGGCTTCCTCCTATCTCAAGGCAGCCCTGCCTGGGAGCTGGAAGCACTTGGAGAGAACAGTAATGCTGGGTGATGCTTCCTAAGCCACAGGGAGAGAAGGAGTGTGGCATGTTTGTGTTGGAGATGTGGAGAAAGAGCAGCAACCAGACACAAGATCCAGCAGGACAGAGCAGCAGGAGAGATGGTCCCACAAAGCAAAGGAGTAAGCTGAAAGGCAAGCGAGCAAAAGGAGGTAGCAAAGGCTTGGTAGTCATAGAGGGGAAGGGATGGAAGGAGCAGGCAGAATAAACCAGTTCACTTCCAGACAACCCAGGATAAGGCTGACTAAGGTTCAGAGCAGCTTCGGGCTCAGTTGGCATCATAGAATCACTCGAGATGCTTTAAAAGTCACTTTCCATGTACTATGAAATAAACATATAGTGCAGCTCCCCCACCCTACTTGGCACCATGTTACAGAGTATACAACAAGTCCTGCTTCTCTTCTCGTCCTCTGCCTTGCTCCCCAGTGGGATTTATTTATTTACAGGTTTAGAAGTGGGTCCTATCATGTGGGCAGCCCAGCCATTGCTGAACACCTGTGCTAAAAGGTTAAGCAGAATGGTGACAACTCCCTGAACTGACCTAATCTTAGAGGGGTTTTTCGCTTCCTCCCACTGAGGCATGTCAGACGAGCCCAGTATTTCTCCATCTGTCTGCAGGGACAGCCGTCCGTGTGCAGTGACAGCTGTCTGTCTGCAGCAGGCTGGCATCTGAATGGATGGCTGCATCCTGGCTGCCGTCTCTCAGTCTGTCCTACACGGATGGACAAAAAAAGACTGATTCAGTAAAAAGGCCGGGATTTATTCTAACACATGTTTTAATGTATAAACCAGCCTACCGGTTTTCTGATGTCCATGTGTTTGACAGGGGGCAACCCATCCTCTCAGTCAGAACTACCTCTGCAACCAACACCATAACATTAGCTACACTACACGGACTGGCATTGCTTTTACACACTTTGTTCACTATTAATTGCTACTTAATGAGAAATTTAATAAAAGAGAGGTTTATCCACTTGTATTAGAGAGAAAAGCCGCTTAGTGGCAGACATGTCTGTGCATGTGTGGCTGAGTAAGTATTTGCACTTGTAGCTGGGGAGAGTGTGTATGTATGTGAATAAAAGTGTGTGCTGGAGCAGTGAGGGATGCATGTGTGTGAGTGTGTGTTTGTGTGAAGGTGGTTGTGGGCATGTGTTTGTGCCCGTATGACTGATTTCAGCTGTGCACTTCATTTTTATTTGGGCTTATGTATTGGGGAATCACTCTGTGTGTGTGTGCGCGCGCGTGCATGTGTGTGTTGTGGGTAATTGTGTGTGTACAAGAGATGTGATGGTGTTTCTCACAGGCACTGCCTCTTGTTTGCTATCTTACAGCTTTATCCACGAGCTCCCAGCATAGAGCTCTTGCTATGACTCCCAAATGCGCCAGAGAAAAACCCCACTGATATCAATGCATGTTTAGGATCCATTTACCAGGGGGATTTTCCCCCCTTCTCTTAATCCCTCTTGAGCTGGGAGAACGTGAGCAAAAGATTAAAAAAAACACACACAAAAAAAGAAAGGGCGAGAGTGAGGGGGAAAGAGGATTTCCTTCAAATCTGCTCTCTCTGCCCATGATGGAGTCTCATTCCCATAATCATTTTGACAGGTGTGCAATGGTTGAAAAGTTGGGGGGTACAAGGGCGAAGAGGGGAGGGGGAGTGCCAGAAACCCGCTTTCTTGGTGCGGGCGGCCCAGTGCGCCCAGCTTGCTGATTAGACATGACAAGCACACCTGCCGTCTCCGCGGCCCTGCAATTAAAGCCTCTTTGAGGTCCCAGGAAGTGACCGCATTAGAAAAGCCCCTCGCAGTCAGCTCCTTAGCATATTTCCAGTGTCATTAGCAAAGCGGCAAAGGCACGGCACATCGGCGGAGGGCTTTGACATGACCCATGCTCCCTTTCCGCTCGGGGAGGGGATGCAAAGTGACTTTTAAAGAGGAGTCTTTTTTTTTTTTTTAATTTTATTTCCAAACCCCCCTCGCCACTCCCTCCCTCCTGCTCTTGGAAATGTTCCATCTTCTCAGGGGTCGTCAGGGGGAAGGGAGCCAGAATTCATTAAAGACAGAAAAGAACTTTGCTAAAACTGGGTAGCTTCTGGGAAGAGAAACCAATTCTGGATTCCAGTGTGTATTCTTGCTCTGCTCCCTGCCTTCCAGTCTGTCTTTTCTTCTTTCTCCTCTGCTTTGCATTCTCTTCCTCTCCATTGCCTCCCTCTCCCCTTTTCCTCTCCCACATTCTGCTCTTGCTGTTTCCCCTGGGGTGTCCCTTGTCTGGCTGCATGTGGCTGCTACGGGTAGCAGGGACCAGATGGTGATCGCCTGGTGCACAGCGTAGAGACCATGGTGGGAGCCAGCTCCCCCTTTCAGCAGCGCGTGAGGCCGGTGTTACGGCCATCCCCACTGGGCATCCACCCATCCTCCATAGGCAGCCCAGTCCTTCGGCTCTTCTCCAAGAAGGTCGCTATCTCCAGAGACAAATCCCCTTCTCCTCTGACACTAGTGGCAGGCAAGACTCTCTCGAAGTATCTCATGGGTTCACAGCACTGCACAGCTCTGTAGGAAGCTTCCAAGCTTATTGTGCCCCTCAAGCCCCATTTCCACATGAGCTGGGAGGTTCCTAGAAGGATCTTGACATCCACTGTCAACCTTTATAACATCTCTGTGGGAGGGAGGCCATGTCCTTTGGAGCTCCTCAGTCTTCATCATAAGTGGACTCCTAAATCCAGCTCCATTCTTACTCCTTTCACCTTCTCTCCTTGCACCTCCTGACCCTGATCCAGAGACAGGAATCCTTCACCGGCCTTCAGATCCAGTACTTTCTGCCATGCTTCTAAAGACACTTAGAAGAACCTTTCCCTTCCCTCCCACAAGCCCTCTTCTCTCTCCCCCTTTAGCCACTGGCCTTTCTGAAAGCTTTCCTCTCTTTCTGTCTACAGCAGTGCTGTCTGCAGCCTGTAAGCCTTTGCTTGTGTATACACCTGGGCTTGCTCTTTGGCCAAGTAAGGCCCAGATCTTGCCAATGCGTCTTCTGCCATGACCGTGCCACATTCATGCTAATCCCTACCACTGCAGAACAGGGTCTTACATCAGTGAGGCTGTAACTGCAAAGACATCATATCACCATGCAGTACACAGTGAGCAGGTGAGTGTGACTATTAAGTGTAACAATCCTGACAATAATAAATAATGCACATGGAGCATTCCTGCAAAAGCATTCATGGTTGTTATACTCACCTACGCCTAGGCCTTGACAGCAGAACAGAAGGGTCCCTTAGGGAGCATTACTGACTCCTTCTCGAACGGTGAGGATTAGCAAAGCCATTTTAGCAAGGTACTGATAGATCCTTTTGCTCCAGAGTAACTGAGCACTGCGGACTTTTTAATGGATTCATGCATGTGGCACTGCAGAGCTGGGGTAGGAGCTGTCTCTATTTTGAACAGGCAAAGAGGAAGCACACAACAGATAAAATAACTTGTTCAGAGCAGAGCCCTAGGAACATATCACAGAGTGTCTCAGGGCTAAAGCAGCAGCTGATACACATTGCTGACACCTCTACCCCAGGACATTTTTTTGGCAGGTCACACTCGCTGTGGAGCTGCATCAGTGTTCTACCTTGAGCAGTCCCCCTCCCTCTGCTGATTAACGTCACCCTGTACATGGCTGCTGCTGATCTCAGTAGGATCTGAACATTAAGACCAGGCTGCACAAGGGTATTTGGGGGTAATTATTTTGGTAACTGATGTGCTTGGCTCTGCCACACATCCCCTTTGGAGCACAGCTCTGCTCCCAAATGACACTAGCTATCCTTCTTGTCCCTTTCCCCTTGGAGAGAAGTGAGAAGGTAGGCAAGGAGCAAACTGGTCCATTGGTGTGGTGTGAATGGGGGGCCTGGCGACTCCTTAGCCCTTGTCTGTCATGGGGGATCAGAACAGGGGCTGGGGAAAAGAATGAGGAAAATGGATTCATTAAGTAGCTTCAAGTTCAAAGGTTCTTCTAAATCTCCAAAATGCCCCTCCCCCCTTTTTTTTCTGAATACTTTCCAAGTTTCTTTGCCGAAGTCACAAAAATGAATCAAAAAACTTCCGGAACCTCCCTTAAGGCTTTCCGTCTGCACCACCATGGCACTGAGGACAGCAAGCACTGACTTAAAGTCTAACACACACCTGCCAAACTGCACTGCCTGAGAGAAAGAGATGGGAGTGCAATAACTGTGGAAAGAAACACAGTTGTGAGCCTAACGTAATGGTACAACAAAGCTGGTCTTCAGCAGTGAGTGCTCTTTCTTCTGGCTATTCCACAATCCTGTACATCAAACCCTTTGTATTCACTTTTGGTGCAAGAATTAGGCCCTTTATAATGCTCAGGACAACATGCATAATATGACAGCTTCACCAGTCAACCAGTAAAATCTAGGAATCCTTATCCTCCATCCTTGGTGGTCTTCAACTTACCAGCTGTCTGGAGAAAGTTCCCTTCCATGTGGAGTGGTCCTTTATAGGTGCCTAGTTAGGAGGAAAAAGGAAGGTCCTTCTTTTATCACAGAACAGTTAAAATTCTGCAAACACCTTAGGAGATGATGCTCACTTAATTTCAGAGAGTTTCCCCCTACTCCCCCAAGCCACAGGATGTGGATTTCAGCTTTATAAGGGTATCTGTTTCCCAGTTCTCGGCTGACTATGACAGCAGGCTGGTGTCCACAGGTGCTCCATATGCCAGTGCCTGCAAATGCGAGTGGAGGCCAGCAGAGCAGGTCCTCTAGGGTGGGTTCAGCTCGTCTGACTTCCAGTAGCTAATACCGAGGTGTTTAAACCCAAGCCAGCCAGCAGGAAGAAACAGCTCCAGAAGGTGACTCAGCTGACCTCACTGGGGTACCCTCTCATGATGAATTGCCCCTGCAGTGACTTCTCTCTCCTTAGACTATGCAGGGCATACAGGTTTGATTTCTCGCACACCCTTAGAGGAAGGTAGGTGACTCCCCCGCTCCAGGTCCACAGATACACTTGGTGTGCAGCCACATGTTTTCAGCACCACTGTTGTGGTCTTAAAGTTGTTTGCTTCTGGAATAAAGTTCTCTTAGGAGCATGTATCACAGTGTCAACGAGCCCAGCCAGGCTGGAAGGGATGGGTGAATGATTCCTGGAGCTGCAGAGTGGCAGAAGAGTTCATCAAGCAGTGCTTGCTGGCGTGCAGCTGAATGAAAGCGGTGATGCTCTGAGCTGCTGCCGAGTCTGCAGACCTCTAGGCTGGGACAGCAGATGTGGCTGTCTTTCAGTTCCCAGTGAATGCAGATGACAGAAGTGAAGGGGACAGAGAAACTGGAAACTGAATGAGAATGGGAGGTGCAGCACAAGGTGAAAAGAAGACAGAAAGGGGAAAGAAAGAAGTGAGAGGAAAGAGAGGAGTTAGAGGAGGGACAAGTACTGCAGGAGGAGTGAACCAGAGCTTTAGTATGAGCTCTGAGCCCATTTTGTCACTCCTGGTCCCCCCAAGGGACAGGTATCCAGTCTGTGGAGCAGGCGAGTGCTGTTCCAAAGTAATGGTTAAATCAATGTGTTTACGGATGATGACACGAGAGTGACACACAGTGGAGAAGCCTCATGAAAAAATAAACAGGTAATAATCACGCTGCAATGTGCACACTCCACTTCTTGTTATTGCAGAAAAAAGCCCACCAGGGTTCATTGCTTCAGGAAATTAACCATTCCTTCCCAGGCTGGGACCCTCCTCAGGTGAGTGCTTGCTCTCTGGGGGCTCCCCAGCTCCTGCCTTCTCCATCATAGAGCAAAGGGCTGCAGCAATACTTCTGGGCAGTGAGACCTCACTTAGCACAAGTTGGGAGATGTGACACTTGCAGGAAGGTGTGCGGAAGAGACACTCAAAGCCTGGCTAGGCGGGAGAAAGGCTACAGCTCCAGGAGGGGATGCAGGCACTGAGGTGCACTAACAGCTTGCAGGCCTCACACAAGAGGAGGTTGCACTGCTCTTTCTGCACAAACCAGGTGCTGCTGTGGGTGCTGCTGACCTCTGTAAACCCACTGACGCCCATCTCTGTACCCACGGGGTACTACACATTTGGCAGTGCCATGGGGAAGCCCTGGGGAGCTGGTCCCATGCAGCTCAGTGCATGTACAGACCCTCTGAGCAGACTTCTCTCCCCAGATCCTTCCCTCTCTGTTCCCTCCCCAGCAACCCCCAAGGTCACAGAGGTCCCCCAGCCAAGTAAAACAAAAGTGAATGGACTTCTTAGATGTGGGGTTTTTTTTTTTCTTTTTTCACAGTAATTTGCAGACAAGTTGAGGAGAAACTTTAAGTGAGCAAATGGTGAGTAACAGGCTGAGTTCCCCTAAAATGCTGCCTGGCTAAGTCAGCATAAGCAGTGACTCATCTGTGAGACCCTGAGAACAGCTTGGAGAAAGATGGTGGTCACACAGGCTCTGTGAGACCTCCAGCACCAGTGATGGGCTCTCGCCACAGAGCACCGAGCAAGCCAGACTGCCATCTCACACAGACCTGCCAGACTGTGGCTGTCTCTATGAGAGAAGACAGCTTCTCATAGAGAGAAGCGGGAGTATTGACTTTACGTGCCAAGTTAAGCACCCATAGAAAATGGTCTGAATCTGGACACTGCTGCCCTTTATTGACAATACTGGGAACCCAGAGTCTCTGTCTGCCAGGGTGCTGAGTCGCTTGTTGCGCTTTTGAAACCTCAGGGAAAGGAGATGGTCTAAGCACAGCACTCGGTGCATCTTCTGCTGCAACCTTAATTAGTAAATTATAGTAACAAATTTGTTCTATACTCTTCTTAAATGGATCCCCAGGCAAACAGTTGCAGCTGCTGTCCTGGGCTACTCATTCATTCAAACTTTGACCGATACACAGGTAAAAGGTTGGAGGGGAGGGAGAAGTGGAAGGTAGGGGTGAGATGAGATGGGGGATACGAAATGAAAGGGTAAATGGAGATTTTACAGTCCTGGAAAGGTGGTAAATTGTAGAAAATATCAGTAATTTCACAGCTTGAGAAAATGAGGCTTAAGTGGCCTCACTGTCTGACTCAGCCTATCATTAATAGCTTTTGATCACCTTGGCTAACTACAATCAGATCTAACAGAATGGTAGAGATATGAAGGAAAAGGATGAACATCGTGTCAGAACCCCCAGTGATGGAAGGGCTCTTAAACATGTGTTTACTTAGACATCAGAGAGTTCACACGAGCCTGATGAGGATGAGGTATGCAAACACATGTGCACAGAGCAGGAACCACGCTTAGCAGTGTCACTGCTCATGATTGTTCCAGGAAGGAAGTTTTTCCAGGACAGTCTGTTACATGGGAGGTCAAACTACAAAAAACACTGTGCATGCTGCAAATTGCATTGCTACAGAAAACACAAGTGGGATTCTAGACTTAACACCAAGAAGAGAAACACCTCAATGAGGACAAGACGACTATCCATACCTCTGTTTAACTCCTTGTCTCCCTTTTCTCCCTGCCTTGGAGAGACATTAGCAGCCTAGGGAAGCTCAGTGCAGCTCATATTTTGTTTCTAATCCTGAGATCTTTCCACCTCTGCTCACCTTCTGTGACCTTGCAGGTCCCAGCTTTCCCAGGGCCCTTCCCTCTCCTGCCCAGCATTTCCTGGGTGGCTGGTTTCCTCTCCCTACTTCCCCATTTGTCATCATCTATCTCTGGAGAACATTCAGCCTTGCCTGCAGATGGATGGGGAAGTCCTGGTTGTGGCAGCTCCACCTGTCTGCCCATCCCTGGCAGTAGCAGAGCCCTTGGAGTTAGGTACTTCCGAGCTTCTTCTCCAGTGAAGGGCTGTGTATGCAGAGCCCTCCTAGAACATAGCAGTCTTCACAGGAACAACTTTGCCACATGGAGTAGAACTGAGTAGCTACACAGAGACACACAGAGACAGTAATCCCACAAGGGCACCACCTTCAATGTGATGAGGGTGGAGTAAAATGATTCTCTTTCCCAGCTGATTCCCAGCCATCTCTACATGCATTAAGAAGAGAAAATGCTTCTGGATCTTGTGTTGAACCCCCAAAATGTCATCACCATATCTGTCCTGTACCTGTACTTGTACTTGGACCATACCTGTACCATACTTGTACCTGTACCTGAATGGGAATAGGTGTCCTTCACTGATTCCCCAGTTGTCAGGCAGGCTGGCAGGAGAAGCACGTTGCTTTGATTCCCTCACTGTTCAAATATCTGGGGAGGACACAAAATGAAACAGGAAACTCCTTACAACTAGCAGATGAGTGTTTAATGTGTTCTGTTAAAGACTCCACACTTTCTAAAGCTATTCTGACAGTAGCCAGACTTTTATTTGTGTGTATTTTCTTTGCCTACCCTTTCTTTGCCTACTCTAGTCTTTGTTAAGCAACTGAGCAAAGCATGTCCCTTGTATGGGAGTAGCTCCCATTAGCATTAGTAGGAAATATGTGAAGTTGCTCCAAGTGGATGAAAAGTCGCAGAGGGTTTTGTAAAGTGAATTTAATACTGGCAGATTATTACTGGGCAGTCTGAACTCATCTCTTCCATCTCTTCAAACAGGAAAGCTTGAAAGGAACCTCTTCTCTAATCACACATCTCCATATATTTCCACATCCCAACTGCCAGATATGCTTAGGAGTGGAAAAGTGTGCAAAGATGATGGCAGCTGACACTGCATTAATGGACAGAACCACTGCTACCCTGAGCCAGAAGAGAAGCCAGAATCCAGGAGCTGGAAAGGAATTTTGCTCTGATTGTGCACCAGACTTGCCCACAGTTCAGAGGTAAAATGGAGAGGTCTTTGAAAACAGCCCAACACCCTACTGAGGTCAGAATTGCAACTCAGAAGTTATGAGAGGGAAGGAGAGAAGAGAATAAGTTGCTGTATCACTGAGCTGAGTATGATGGGCCACATCTTGAACGCTGTGGGCTGATCTGATTCTTGTCTCAGAAAGGTGCAGAGAAAGGGAGGCAGATCAGAGGCAGAGAAGGACTACCCATGAGGAGCAATTAAGCAGACTGAGGTCCTTGATAAAGAGCTGGCTGCAAATAGAGGTCTATTAATTCATGACTGGAGTAGCCTAAAAGGAGCAAGGAATGACTACCCCCATTTTTACAGTACACAGGCAAGGGACACCTGATAAAATTGTTATCAGATAGTTTAAGAAAAACACATTTTTTCATGCAAGAATGGAACTCCCTGCTGCAAGACGCTGAGGAGGCTAGAAGTACAAATAGTTTCAAAGAGGGATTAAATGAATTCCAGCAGGGGAGGCCTGGTATAGATTCCTCAACGTAAGTTTCTAAAGCCCTGTTGCGAGAAGCTGGGAGGGGAAGGAAGGAAGGACACATCATATTTTACACTCCCTCCTTAATCATCTGCTAGTGGCCTTTTCTGGAGTCAGGCTACTAATCCTTTGGCTAGAGCCAATACAACTGATCTTCTGTAATGTCAGAATCTGAGCACTTCAGTCTTCAGTGAGGGGAAGTTGGCAAGACAAGTCTGCATAAATTTTATAGCTATCTCTACTGGACAGTTTTGCTGGGCTGCAATTAAGTGCAACAAGTGCCTGATATTTGCAGAAGTGCCACCACATAGATTTAACATAAATCACACTCTGAGAGTTGGGTACCTGAGTCCTGAAGTGACTGGTAAGAGATGTAGTTTGTATGTTGGAGGGAGCCGGTATCACAGGGCAGTTTGTCCATCCACAGCTCAGACTTCCCAACACGAGTGTTTCATTTTTGTATCCACATATCCGTGAGAAGACTGCCTGGGCTATTCCTGCACCTAGGACAATAGTCTAATTGGATTTGCTGACAAAAGGAGCAACGGAAACAAGGGCTGGGTAGGGACACCCAGCTTGGTTCAGCCTTGCTCACCTGCAAGCAGTCATGTAATGGGTCATGTAACGATCAGAAAAGACTACAGTGCACATCTCCATACCCACAACAAACAACAGCTCTTCTGCAGGCTTCCCAAATCCCCTCCAAAGAGATTAAAAATTGCATAAAATAAGTGTTCCAGGAGGACAGCAAGGGAGACTGAAAGCATCACAAATACCCTGGGGCCAGACAATGGTCAGTGTGTCTTATATAGACTTACACCTTTGTCTGCTACGATTTTAAGACATATGATCTTCACTGTGCCAGGGAATCTTTGGAGAAAAACAGGGAAAAGCCACCCAGAAGCCAAGCTACACAGTCAGAAAGGGAAAAAAAATCCTTCCTGCCCTTACAAATGACCAGCAAAAGCCCTGAAACATGGATTTAATTCAGTATAAATAGGATGTGAAAAGGCGGTGGTCTCCCTTTCACTTCCTCTAGGAGCTCTTACCTCTCTCGTTACCCAAGAACTCCTGTTACAAGTCTTATCATGAGAAGGTCAGGCCAAGATTCAGACAGCAGAAGAGTGCGTTCCCATCTCTCCCTTTTCCACCTCCTGCCTTGGCATGGCAGGAGCTCAGTGGGTCAGGACAGACCAAGCTGGCAGCATGGAGAGGGGCAGCAGACAGAGGGTGACAGAGGAGCAAGGCAACAGAGAGGAGAAAGACTGGAAAGGGAGATGATCTGACAAGGGGAAAGGGTTTGCTCCTGAACAGATGATTGGAGGCACTTGGTTTGGCCAAGCATTCTCACTTCAGCCTTTTGAGAAAGAGCAGTGGGGACTTAAAGGTGATGGGCGCTATCCCTCAAGCACTGTCTCCAGAGGGGCTTCAAGCTCCAGATGTGTCCCCGGTCCACACAGTGGCTTTTCAAACAGGCGTTCTGAGCTAGAGGAGGGTGTCACACCAGCCCCAGGAGAGGCTGGGCCTAGTAGTCTGTTTTCTATACAACCCATAAGAAAGGACTGGACAGCATGGACAGGGACAGTGAGTCATCACATCCACCCTCTGCTGTTCTCTCTTCACCTCCACCTAAGGAAAGCCCTGCTCAGGTCATGAGCAAGGGCAGAGTCGAGTTCTGAAATTCACCCAAGCAGCCCCTAGCCTCATCATGTCTGGCTAGCATGTGAGGCTGAAAGAAGCAACCTCCTCCCCTGCCTGGAACTGGGAAGCCATGTGCCCATCTCCTTCCACTAGTCTCATTTTTTGAATATGTTGACTCTGGAATAGCTTCAAAGTGTTGGTGCTGGCTGTCTCTCAGGGAGAAAGAGCGTTTTGTAAAATGTTAGCAGTGTCCCTATTCATTACAAGTCTGTGAAAGGCCCACAGCACAGAACAATCACTTTGCTGCTGCATGACGGGAACTGCTTCTCCGCTCCATCTGCCGAGCAAGGGAGAAGGCGGCCTGGCCCAATCTGAGAAGCAAGCAACCCCTCCCTCCAGCAGGCATAATGCCCCAGCAAGAGCACCCCAGCCCCTCTGCAACTGTGGGTGGCTCTCAGTGCGGAAGAGTGGACAGTGAAAGGCTCAGCAGAGCAATCTGTCCTCAACCCTGCAATGTGTGGGTGGTCAGGGAAGGGACAGGAAATGGAGGAGGAGGTTTAACTACAGCTCCTTGTCTGTTTAATTAAGATACCAATGTTATATATAGGCACAAACCAGCATCTAAAGAGTTCAAATGCCATCACGATGTGTGCGGCTTTGGATGCACCCACAGGTCCATGCACAGCTGACACTTGCCTTCTACATGCCAGTAAAAATGTACACATAGAAATATGTCCTCCATCCACTTTGCCCTGACTCACTCCCAGGACAAGCACAAGGGCAGGCTGACTTCACACACATTCTCAAGACAGGCTTGTCTTGCCCCATGTCATGGATGGTTTCCACTAACAGACAGCAGAGCTGGCTGTAGTTCTCAGTTGCAGTAGAAATGGTTAGCACGAGGAATTTGGATCTTGACTAAATCTGCTCTGAAGAGGGCCCAGATCCAAGCATGCGGTTGCACTCCCAGATGGGTGCAGTCTAGGCTGCATGATGCCCTTGAGGATACAGGCTATTGCCAACTTCTGATGTTACTGAATCATTGATTTTGTTTCCTGAGGTTCTCTCTGCTCACTGCACAGGACACTGACTCCAGCCCCACACTTAAATACGCTGGGGGAGCCTGGAAGCCAATGGAGCCCATGAATCACTGAAAAACATTTAAAATCCAGCCACACCCTGCCTTGAAGCATCTATTTAAACTCCTTGTGGGAAGGATTTTGTTAATGCAGAGGGGATTATATCAACAGCTCTCTTCAGCAGCAGTACTTTGTTTGGGATGTTGGACGAGCAAATCAATCAGCCTCAATCCAACCCTGAGGAGAGGATAAATGTTTCTTGCCTTTATTATGAAGACTGGGAAACTGAGGCATGGAGGGATTTAAGTGGCTTTAAAAGAAGAAGAAGAAAAAAAAAAGATAATCACAGAACGATTCAGCCACAAAGAGAGGGATTGAATTCAAGCCTCCAGAGTGTCAGTCATCAGCTCAAACAACTCTCCTCTGCTGGACAGTGTTTCCTGTCTGTGTGACATCTGAAGAGTGCTGCTCTCCAGTGGGCTGAGCACAGGGTTCAGCCTTGATTTCTCCTTGAGAAATGGGCTGAGTCATGGGCAGGTGGGAAGAGAGCTTTTTGGACAAGGACAAACAGACAGGCAAGATGGACAGGTGATAGAGCAAAACTCCAGTTCTGCCCAGGCTGGAGGGAGTGGGGAGGAAGTAAAGAAGACAAGGTTTTGTTGAGACAGTGGCTGGGCCCTCAGGACTGAGAGCTCATCCATATTTCAAATATCAGTTAGACAAACAAAACAAGAACCAGAGAGGCAAGCAAGGAGCCCGTTTGTCATATCAAAAGGGGTTTCAGTGGTACCTTCCTTGCCCTCCTGTCCTCTTGAAGTTTGTAGCTGGGGGGGAGAAGGGACAGCTCCCTCTCCAGCCGAATGGCTCCCTGCCACAGCTGGAGACGGCCTGTGTGTAATTAACCTCCAAGCCAATCCCCCAGTGGTGGCTGCCAGGCAGATCAAAGAACTCACACATCTTTGTCTGAAACCGGCAGCCAAGGGGAGCTGGGAGGAAAGCAGAGTAGGGCTGGGAGAGAGAGCGCGTGTGTGTGTGCTCCTAATTGATAAAAAGGGAAGAGCATCTTCCTCCGAGATCTCAAGCCCCATCAAAATGCAGGAAAAGAAGAAGAAGAGGAAAGAAAAAGATTTCCTTTTCGTTACAGGAGCATGCCAAAATCCAGGCGCTTTCAACATGAGATGTTGTCACTGCTATGGGGGCCAAGTAAGCCCCCAGCCAGGGGTGGAAAGAGAGGGCAGCATTGTCTGAAGTACTCCTACAGCTTGGGAGGTGCACAAGCTGGGAGACTGGCTTCCAGCTTTGCTCGAGGCGGGAGTGTGTGGACAGACCTGTCCAGGTTTACTGATGGGATCCTTAGTCAGGCAAGGGTCATCAGTAGTACCCAAAGGATGAGATCAACCAACTGCCAGGGCTCACCTCTGCCCTTTCCAGCTCCCCCATCCTCCTCGCCTGGCACCAGAGCCCTTCTTGCCCAGCATCCCTGATGAGGTTACATCTGCTTGCTGGACAGCAACAGACTTTCTACAGATATACAACGCACATTATCTTCCCCAGGGCCACATGAGCAGCTCTTGCTGCAGAGCCCAATATCAGCACTGTCCCATATCAGTGAGAGATATGTACCAGCAGATGACTGAATTTATGAGGGGAGTCTGGGAGCTCAACTTTTGCCAAAAATGCTATTTCCCTCCCCTAGTTGCTCTCAGCCTAGTTCAGATGCACTCAAATGAACTAAAAATTCTATGTAAGGTGCCAGTTGGAATCTGTTCTGTTCTTCTGGGCTGCTGCTCACTCGCTAGTGGGATCTCACCTTCTCTTGTAGCACAAGTAAAAAGAAGGGTGAAAGCCAGAACAGTCCACATCTATATATCCATATTTAACCTTGTGTACTCTGGTATGGGTCTTGGCCAGTTCGTTTACCATCTAAATGTGTGCTTTGGAGACTGAGTGCTAAGGGCTACCAGATGTCTTCCCGGTCACATCCCTATAACTAGGACTGCAGACCAGAGGTTTCTCTTAGAGCCTCATAGCCAAAACACACCTCACTCTGCTTCAGCCATCTAAAAATCAGACATCTGAGTCTAAGTTTCCCTCTAGAATCAGTGGAGAGGGACAGCAGTGCTGTCCAAAGCTGAGTCACCCACCCTGAATTGGATGTGCAAGATGGATGGAAACAATCATCTGCAGAAGGAACTGTTCTGTCTCTATCAGCTGCAATGAAAACCCAGACTTCTCCATTTAACATGGCTAAAATTAGAATATACATCTGTCTTTTCCACACTACAGACCATGGGGTTTCATTTGGCCACTCTTGAACTGAGTCCAGTAGTTTGTGTTTGGCTGAAGCACCACTTTAATAAATAGCATGTTCCTTGGTTAACGTACTTAGTGAAGTTGGCCTTTTCTTGATGTAGAGTTGAAAATGCAGAAATATCCATGTGTCATCTACTTACCATTCATAGTAACGCAGGGAAAGCCCACAGCCATGGAAATTCCTGAGTGATACATATATCTGCCCCAGCAACTGCTCACACTGTTACTGACACTTCATTATTTTGTTGTATAGAAAGTCTCATTTGGGAATAAAATATCCTAATTTGATTAAGTTTTAAGTCATATTTTCAAAAAAAATGCACTAAATAAGAGGCTTGAAACAAAAATTTCAGTTATTTATGGTAATGCAAATTGGGGTGAGCACCAGCCCTGAACCTGTCAAGGGAGCAACACTTTGTGAGGAAGGAGTTGCCAGATTTGTGGTTTTGGTTGGCCATGGTTTCCAGGGTAGGAGTCTCACTGTGAAAGCCTCCTGTTTTGCTTTGTTTTGTTTTTAATTTGAGAAGACACAAGTCAAAAGAGAAACTTCTTGGTGATTAGGCAATGTAGTGTTTAGATTGTCAACACGTGTGTAAGTGACTGAGAAGGGAGGAAGCAGGAGATGTTTGTAGATATTGTGCTCTGGAATTATGCAAAGAACCTTCAAAGGAACTGCGTGACCTGATAAAAGAGCATATTAAAACTGGGCAACATGTCCAGTTACGTGCACAATGTGTTAATCAGAAGCTTTCCACTCCTGGACTGTCACAGCCAATACTAAAGAAGAAGCTGCCAACACACTTCCTAACACCCTTCCTTTTAAAACAAAAGCAACAATCTAAAGATTGTTCAGCCCTTACCACTTGGATCTGAAGAGAAATAAAGTCTGAAACCAGTGTACTTTGCTTACAGATACACACAAACCGGTCCCCAACATCTCCCTGTGCATGCACAGGGTCATTGCCCAGAATTTAGACCCAGTTCTGGGGGCAGTGTCCCTCTCTCTGGTGCTTAGCTTTTCAGGCAGAGAAGCCTGCAGGCTCATTTTGCATCCTGTGGAAGAAAGATCAAAAATGCCACCAATCAAACCCCAGGGTAAATGCAAGCACATGGTTTGATGGCACTTTTTGTCTGGCTGGATGCTGGCACCCAGGAGCAGACTTCAGCTTTGTGGTACATAGGACAAGATCCAAAATGCTGGCTTAAACTAGAGGAAAAGGCATTTACTAGCTCAATGCTCTCCAAGGCATGACAGTCAGGCTTGAGCATAGTGTGATTATCAGGAGCTCCAGTGTAATGACCGTGCCCCAGCCCAGAGAAAACCTGAAAATCAAATCCATTTTGAGGTAAAAATAACAGTTTTATTGCTCATAGTTTTAGGACAAAAATACTTGGAGTGAGACGGGGAAAGACAACAATAACAGTTTGCTTAGAATTTTTAATCTGCACCAAGCCAAACCACCACAGGCATTCGGGACTACTCAGTAGAGGAATAGTTAGACTACAAGAAGGAAAAGGCAACCCAACTAGATATTTCCTTTCAAAATTTAAAAGAGCCAGAATGACATCCCAGTTTTAGCAGCTCAAGTTCTGAGGTGTCAAAGGGTTTGCCCCTGTGCTCAGAAGCATAGCATCTTGCCAAACCTAACAGGTCTCAGGCTGAAAATACAGGTCGCTCTGTGCCCATCAGCATGACAAGTGCTGCCTTCAGACCTCTAGGCAGCAAGAGCTACACGGCCTCACCTCCTGGACCCAGAGGCCTTAACACTGGTTGTGGAGTGTGTTTCAGCAGGACCGCTCTCCAGGAGATGGGGCTCGCAGCGGAGGTTACTGGGCAGGGGGCAGAGCAGAGCAAAAGTGGTCCTCACCATGCCACATGCCAGGCACTGGGGTGTTACAGCCAGTAGACCAAAGTAAGACTCCTAGGTGGAATGGGACATTTGGGATCCAGAGCCTGGTGTAAATGGCATGGCTTAATGGCGTTTCTAGCATCTGCAGGGCTCACTAAGGAAAATGAGATGGATAACAGATATAATCTGTGGGAACTGCTCCTATCCATGCCATGGAAAGGGCCGACTGTGCCTTTCCCTTCAAAAAGGCTTGCTTGGTTATTCAGGTTTGGGTTAAGCTAATACTCCTGTTCGTCTGTGTCGAGAGCAGCTAATGAGACTGTTCTTGCTGTTGTTTTTCCTTCTCTCCCTCTGTCACTCTGGTTATCCTCTGCTTATTCTGCTGTTATCTGAGCCCCTATTCAGTTATATTGCAACAATATACGCTGTAAGGCTTTCCTAACCCCTTGATTCCCCCAGGCAGATTTTGTAGAGTATCCATTTAAATTGATATTAATGAAATAACTTAATTAAAGTCAATTATTGACTAACCCATATGCTCAGCAATGCTCACTCACTGACTGGTATAAAATGATTGGATTTCCCATCTTACCACCTGACTCTGAGTGAGGATTTCAGATATTAGCTGGCTCTCTGCAAATCAAAGCATGCTGTCAAATGGTAAGCACCTAAGCTTGTGGTAAGCCAGTAGCTGAGCTCTTTGAGTGAGTCTTTACTGGACACTTTAGTGGAGGGACAGAGGTCAGGTAAGGACAGGTTTTTTTTCAGATTCTAGAATTTAAGGCTTCAGTTTTGCTGCTTTGAGGTAAATTTGTGGTAACCTCATAGTGAAGCTGATATAAAACTTCCGATGGAGCTGATTTTCAGTCTGAGGACTTGTCCATGGAGCACAGGATGACCAGAAGCTATGCATGGCAAGCAAGCAGGCTGTAGGTTGTTGTGGCCAGTGAGAGGTTGGCATCTGCTTCTTTTTGGTTTTTAGGAAATAATGTTTATGCCCTAAAATAGCAGATTCCAAAGATTCCTTCCCATTTGCAACACGGAGTTATTTCAGCTCTTTATTTTGGCTCATTTCACCCCAGGAACAAGACTCAGATTATCCAAATGACTCATTTCAGCATTTCTAAAATAAAAGAGGACTTGTATGTCTCAGGTTAGATTCACAAGATGCCCCTTCCAGACCATGCTGAGTGTCACCTCTATCACCTAGTCTGAGGGCTCAGGACCCATCTGTGTGGCCATGACTCAGATCCTTTCTCTGCTGGATTCCAGCAGGCTCGCAGGTAAAAAAGGACCTTTGCTCCCACCGTTTTGCAGCAGCACCCTAAATCCTGTCATGAATCCAGACCTTTGTTTCAACTGCTTGCCTTTGAAAAGAGATGAAAGATGCCAAGAAAACAAGTTACTCCACAAGCAGAGAAACTAATGAAATCCAGTTCCCCACAGTTTTGTGTCTTGTAGTTGGATTCTCTGAAGTATGGTGAAGTATGAACTCAGACTGAGAAGCTCCTGCGCAGGCAAGGCTTTTGGAAGGCTTTTTCCCAGGTGGATTCTCCACTGTCTCATTAAGGTTGAACATATCCTGCAGATTTGCCCTCTTTCAGACTGTTAGTAGGGTTTTGGTGTTACATCCAATTGCTTTATTTCATTGTATCTTTTAGACTGTGTGTATCAGCCACTGCATTTATCAGCTGCAGCTATATGTGGTTGAAACTGGTCAGTGAGTTCATTTGTCACTGGGTAGAAAGACAGATGGCTAGATGCACATGCAAAGACTGTGATTGCAGACATCGTTTTTTCTTTGGAAAGCAGATTAAAAACAAATATTTTATTTATAGCTGACAGGAACTTCCAAATGACTACCTTTTCAGACTGGTCCCAAACCAAAGAGAAGCAAATTTTTATCTCTGTCCATGACTTTCTTACTCCGAACAAGCTCAAAGCATGCTCTTCTCCCTACCTCCAGCCCCGTGGGTGACTGGCAGCACAAGCAGGACATAAAGATAACAGTACCCAGAGAAACAGACCCATCTCCCTCTCAGCACTAGCAAGTGCGGGCACGTGTGGTAAAACACACACATGGAAGCGTGAACATGGATGGACTCCAGAGAGCAGAATGAATGAAGATGGTGAAGCACGGATGTGCATATGTGAGAGTCCTCGCACACACCAACTCGCACACACACAGCAGATCAAAGCTGATATTCAGCCATACCTCTCAGGCTGTGGATCCTGCAAAGGCAGTGTGGGTCTAGCCAGGTTCAGGTGCTCAGAGATGTTACTTGGTGCAGACCCAAAATAAACAAATGCTGAGTTGCAAAGCTTACTGACTCTTCTGGTATGAAAATAAAAGTGCACATAGCCTTTAATGGCAGTCTCAGTTGTACTAGAGGGCTGCCTCTATTGCTGGAGCAGAGTAATGTGGCTCATGTGTACAGTGTGTGCTGATCAGGAGAGAGCTCACTGTCACAGAGGGCGATGGTGGGGTGTAGCCCTTCCACTGGGGAGGAAGGAATCAGTATCAAAATCAATAGCTCTTCTTCTCAGGGAAGAGAATTATCTAAGCAGGGAGAAGCAGTTCTCTTGCAGCTGGTTGATTTTGGTAATCCATTATTAATGCTTGAGTTACAGGCCCTGTAGAAGATGCCTGGCATACTCAAAGGTCATCTTGGTATAAGAGCACATCAATTGTTTCCAAACACTTCATTCTGAAGCACCTTTGCTGTGGCCAGGGGAGTTTAAAAGTCACTTCTTGCAAGCCTTTCCCCATAGTTTCTCTCTATCAAGACCCCCAAGAAGCCTTCCTCCATGCACCATGATGAAAATCTTGATAAGAAAGCAAAAATTAAGGCACACTCTGTTCCTTTGAGACTGCATTTCTGTCATATTTGTCCGGGGGATAAAACTATGCTGGGAAGAATTTTGTTTTCCTTGATGCACTGAGGTGTTGATTACTGAGCACTGTCAAAGGAATCAAGAGCATTATTGACTGGAAAGGAAACAAATGAAAAAAACAAAGTATTCATTCAAAAGGCAGGATGCTGAGTTTGGTTGAGGTCGCAGTTCAGCTCTGGAGTTGTAGACACAAGATGCTGTTTTAGGTCCAGATTTAACAGTCCTGGCACCCTGTTTTCATGTAGCTTTGAAGCAAATGAGTGAAGCCATGTTACATAATTTTGAATATATATCTCCCAAGAACATCCCAAATTTTCTGAGAATGGCTGTATCAGAGCTTGGAATGGTTCTGAGCCAAAATCCCAAACCCAGATCTGGCTGCAGATCTGAGTCTGCAGCTCAGACTTATCTCTACAACTGACCAACCCCAAAGGGCCTGAGCTAGAAGAAAGTTTATCTGAAATCTTACTGAGAAAGAGGTGACAGGAGCTGAAGTCAAAAGAGCCCTTGACTAATAAATAAATAAATGATATCAGTCCATATTCTGAGGAACTCTTAAGAAACAAGCCTGAGGCCACAACAGAATACTAGCAAAGTTCCTTCTCTGTGTTTTATGGTAGTGAAAACATGTCCTGGGCTGTGAGACTCAGGATGGAACAGAAAACATTTTCTCTTGTAACCACAGCCACAAGAAAATGTTCCTGCCTCCAATCAGGCACCTTCTCCTTGGAAAGCGTAAGGGCAAGGCTCACGTTAGTACTCCAGCTATGTGCGGGATGACTGCTTCACTCTACAAAGACAACAAAGGAAGGGTGATGACATCTTCAAAGGGAACAAGTGGTTCTTTGAGCCACCAGGTAAATGAACACTGCTCTTCAATGTATTTGCGTTGTGTGATTTCAATTGCTGTTGTCTAATTTGCTAAAAGTATTGGGGTGTTCAGAACCTCTTCTGGGTAGGTTTTCAGGTTTCTAGTGAGGGCTGGGGCCTCTGTAGTACTGCAGTACTTTCCTCAGCGAGTTATTTTATAAAATCTTTTTCTCCTTGTGGTTGCTAGTTTCCATGAAAAATGTAGGAACATAGTATTGATGAGATCTGTATACTTCTGCCAAACATGACAAGTTTGGCCTGTAGGTTTAATTATTTTTATGGTGAGGCAGACAGGTGTACATGTACGCAGAGATGGCATCAATGACACAGACTACCTTTGTTCAGAACACTAAGATAAAAATTTGCACACTCCTTGCAGAAATGCTTGAAAAGATGAAAATTACTCTCTCCAAAGTGCACTTAAGAAGTACATAATCCTGTGGCTAGCCTTCAACTCAGGCAGAGTATGTGCTCATTTCTCTGACAGAACCTTCTTCAGGGAGTGTGGTTGAGTCCCTCGCCCTGTTCCAGATGAAAAGGGCAATGTGAAGGGTCAGGTCATGGTGGAGAACTCATTTCACACAAAATGAGGTTCAGTCAGTTTATTTCAGAGGGCTACAGACTGGCATCTGAGAGCCCCCTTTCACATACGAAGATACTGGAAGACAGGGCTAAGGACAGCAGAGATGCAATATGGACTTGCAGCACAGCGGAGGTTCCAGGGCACGCTCCATCTATTAGGCCGTTGCACTTCCCGGCCTAAAATGCACTTCTGCTGCAACCCCACCCCACCCCCCCGGCCCATCCCACCCCTCCGCAAATGCTTGGAGCCACCTATCTCCCTCCTTAGACAAGGAAGGGACAGTCTGTGCTGTGTACCATCAAGCTGGACATCAAGTAAAAGGCTTCTAGTGGGTCAAATCAGCCATCACTGGACTAGGCTGTGTTCAGACAGTAGGCAAGGTCACCTGTGGGAGGTGCTGAAGAACAAGTAAGACAGACATTTAACTGGAAGTGGTTTAGGCTTGATCCAGCTTCAGAACAAAGGACAAATTTTCTGAGGGCTCCACTCAGCACCATTTACCAGAATTTTATTGGGTCATTAAGTTCCCCTTCTAGCAAAGCTCTGGACAAATTTGATCTCGGACAGTGTTTCATGCTTCCTGTTTCCTTCACAAAAGCGTTAGCTCCAGGTAGTGCTGAATGGACTGCCTGTGAAATGCATGCAGGGTGGAGAAAGAATTTGAAGACAGAAGCTGACAAATCCCTTTTTTCCATGGAGAAATAGGGAACACAGTTGAGAGTAACTCCCAGCAAACTATATGAGCAAGTGAGCCAGTCCCTATTTTACTGGGAGAGCTGGTCACTTTACCAATAGCTATGCTCTGAAATATGCTTTCATCAATAGCTGAATACACTCAAGCTAGCATTTAAATGACTCGCTTTAGTGTCTCTATTGCCCCTGTACTATGTCACGAGGTCACTTATTGCACATGTTAATGACCCCTTGGGTGTGAGAGTGGTTTCTGGTGTCTAACCCACACTCCTTTTTATTCAGTCCCTGTGCATGCCCTAGGTTTTCGCCCTTGTCACTTATTTTATTCTGAATCCAAACACCGCCACACAATGCACTTGACCTTTGCCCTGGAGGGAACACACTTGGGATGAAGGAAGAATTCACTCTTTATTCCTTTCTAATTCTAGTTGTTACTATACCATCACGGACAAATCCCCACTTACACAATAGAAATCAAGTAATCTGTTCTCGCTAGTTCTGGGACTTTTGACAGTGGTTCCTCCTTCTGTCATGGATGGTCCAGCTTTTACCCAAGTCCAGTTTTCACATGCTACATCTTTCTGATTAACCCTTGTCATGATATTGCAGCAGCAGCAGAAGGCAGAAGCAGGTAAGCTTTTTTACCCCTGCCACCCTGATGAGAGTCTGGCGGAAGCAGGTAGCTGATCTGTACTGTGTGCATTTCACACTGTACAGCCCAGTGCATGACTCCTTGCTTCTTTGGTGGGGATTTCTGGGACTCTTCAACTGCTGTGGATGTAGTTCCAGTGTAGGATGGGTGCTGGGCTCCCAGGGTGTGGAGAAACCATAGTCACAGACCTGGTATGATGGATATTGAGCCTGTAAAATGCACACTGATCTATACAAGGCATTCATCTAGCCAAACTGTGCAGTGACCTAAGGGGATAATGGCATGGCTCTCCCAATGCAGGACTAGAACCTCCAGCAAATGACCTCTATATCCCATTTCCTTAATAGTCCTGACTCATCCTACTTATACCTATATACTTCACTGAAAAGCCATGTTGCCTGAGGTTTCCTTTCTGATCAGCAGTAGATTCTGTCCCTCTAAGATGTGAATCGCTCTTGGAAGATGCTTGCATTTCTTCAGTCTTAAGCAGGATCCCAGGGCACTCTCCATGCTCTCCTCTAGTTCATATGGTGAGATTCAGACTGGAAAAAGCTACATCATTTCACTAAAGCCAGTAGAGCTCCTCCAGGAGGAAGCTGCTCTGCCTTGAGCTGAAGAGCAAAGACAATGAGCGAGATAGGGAACAAAATATTTCAAACTGTTTTTTCAATGGAGATTTGTCCCCAGGATTTCAAATATAGATCAAAATGTGGGGGAGGAGAGGGGAGAAGGGTTTTCTTCACACCTTTGTTTTGTTTTTATCAGCTTTTATAAGAAGTGCATTGAAATCTTCAGACTTCTTTACTTTTGTAGCCCTCCATCACTGATTTCGTGGACTGAGCTGGCTTAGATGAGCCCTCATGCAACATATCTTGCTCCCAAACTAGCAGTAATTTGTATGGAGGCAACTTATTGATCCCATGATATACTTGTGTTTACTCACTGTGTGCATATTCTAAACCTAGGTGGTTGGGACACAAACCTGCTCTCAGAAATCTCAATAGTACAAATACAAAAGGCTGAGGTCAGGGTTGGCTCACCCTTCCAAGTCCCCCATGTACACTCGTACCCTCATCTGCTCTAGGTTACTTTTTTATTAATGATTCCACTGGCTAACTAGGCCCTACATCTTCTTGTTATTTATTTGTGTTGAGTTATGGCCTTGAAGACCCACAGATGGGCTAAGACTCATTT